>NW_027457554.1:600000-1200000 GCF_050624435.1 Tenrec ecaudatus | reverse complement strand
AAGAACCTTGTACTTCAGGCAGCCCCTTTGATTGGATACTTTGACCTCCAGAATGTGGACACATGCACAATAACTGTTGGGGGACTCAGGCTGTCACCACAGGGGCCAGGATCTGAAGAGGATGCTGGCACTGTAGGGCTTCCTGAGGGAAGCCAAGGACTTGCAGAGCTGGCTCAGCAGCCAGCAGCAGGTGGCCAAAGGGGAGAGGACTATGAGCACACCTTAGTGAGGAAGGGGCTAGGGGCAAGGAAGGTGCCCTGGAGCCGAATGAAGACGAGTAGTGGAGGGGGGGCTGCATGCACAAGGGGCTGATGGGGAACATCAGTCTGGACTGAGGACAGCTGTGGCTTCCTATTCCCCTCTCTGCGTAGAGGGGCAAGTTCTGTGGCTGTCCAGTCCTGCCCTGCCCAGTCACTCACTGAGGTGTCTCACAGCCCACCAGCCAGGGCCCCCTGTGACCCCTCTCCTCTCTTCTCAGCTCCTCTTAACCAAGTTTGCAATGTTTCGGCACCAAGTGAAGATGGGTGGCCACCAGGGGGCAGCCTGCCCCACTAGCGGAGAGCCTGCTGGAGTGGCGGCCCAGCACTGCCCCCAGGGCCCAGCAGTGGTGACAGGACCTACAGTGAGTAACAGCAGCCTGGCGCAGGGGTGAGTTTAGGAGGAGGTGCTGGACATGGGATGAAGAGGCTTCCAGGGAGACCCTTGCTGTGCTGCGGCTCTGCCAAACCACTGTCTCTGGAGAGGGCCCAAGTTAAGGGTACCCAGGGCAGCCCCTGCTGTCTGCGGCCTGTGGAGGAGGCAAAGTTGGGTCGGTGGATCAGGGAGCCTGGTCACAAAGCCCACTTTGCAGGGTCACTTTCCTAAGCCACGGGCTCCCTGCCCCTGCAGGGGCGTTCTGGGAAGAGTTGAGCTGGGCTGAGGATGCCCTGCACAGCCCCAGGCTGACCCAGGTCACAGTACAAGCTACTGTGTTTCCATCCCAGATGGAGCTTAGGCAAGATCCCGATTTGCCCATGATCCTAGCCCAGAGGCTGGCCCGGAGTCTCAAGGGCCCGGCATTTGCTGCATGCAAGAACCATGGAGGGGTGCAGCTTCTACCTTTGAAGGGTGTGCAGTCTCCAAACACACAGCATGCCTGGGTGGCACACAACGTGGCTATCTGCCGAGTGCCGGGCTTTAGAATGACCCCACCTGCTGACTCATCGGGATCCTCCAGAGTGTTTGCAAGTCAGTAAATCTTTCCAGGAGCAGGGAACCTCTTATTTCTCCTGAGGAGCAGTTAGTGGGCCTGAACCAGGCAACAGCCCAACACTTCCCAAGCAGGCCTCCTGGAGCATTGTTAGAGCAAGGGGTAAACTGCTAGTGATAATGGGCTCCTGGGAGGAGAGTTTGCAGAAAGGCCTGAAGCGCTGAGCAAGATCTCAGGACGGTGGCCCTCTGGGAGCTTAGGACAAGTTCTAAACCCAGCTAGGAAGCTGAAGGGCTGAGCAGACAGAAGTTGAGGGGGAGGAATGAGCATGCTGGGATAACTGCTGACCCCCGCCTGGGGGCAGGGCTGCCTGGTTGGAGCTGTGGGAGCTGACTCAGGCCAGACCCCACCTGCTCTGAGACGCTGAGGCCACCCTCAAAGTTCACAGCCAACTGTCTCACGTGCTCGTCCGTATCCAGGTGGGTGCCTGGGGAAGGGGGTGGCTGCTGCAAGTGCTGCCACCCCAGGCCCAGAGTCCCACACTCAATGCCCGGGCCCTTGGCCACCATGCTGTCTCAGGAGAAAGCCACAAGCCTCCCAGATGCTGTGTCCCACTGGATGGAGGCCCCCCTGAGGAGACATGGATCGCATCAATGAATCACACAATCTGCCTCTGACACCTTGAGGCCTCCTCACCCCCCACTATCATCATCCCAGTGCCGCTTCCCACTCTGGACTAGAGTGCATAGGTATTAGCAAGAGATAAAACTCACGACACATGGAACCCAGGAACAGGTATGGGAATAGAGATACCAAAAGGGTAGGGGGGTAGAGGATGGGAGGAACAGGAACCGATAGCAATGAATGACATATAACCACACACCCCTCGCAGGGAGAGGAGCAACAGAAACCTGAGGATAAAAGAGACAATGGTCGATGTGAGATATGAAAATAATAACAATCTATAATCTATCAAGGAACCTCGAGTGGGGGAGGAGGGAAAAAAAGGGGAGCTGATCGCAAGGGCTCAATAGAAAGTAAATGTCTAGAAAAGAATAATGGCAATATACGTATGACTATGTCAGATACAATTGGTGTATGGATTGTAACAAGAGTTGTAAGAGCCCCCAATAAAATAAATAAATTTAAATTTAAATTAAAAAAAACACTCCAAAAACCTCCATCTGAACAGTGAGGCAGTGAAGGGACAAGAGTCCCGAGTCCCTCGGCTCTCACACAAGGCCACCAAAGGCTACCTCTAAGTGGGGGTCTGGCAAAGTTGTGGATGGGTGGGCAAAGCTATCAAGCTGCCCGTGAGGGACTTCATTGGCCCTGGAGAACTGGGTGGGAAGGAGGGGTGGCGGGCAGAGCTGAGGCTGAGTAGACACTTGGTAAGGCTGTGGGATTGAGCGGCAGAGACATGGAGGTTTGGACATGAGTGGTGGTGGACTCAGGCCGGCTGTGACGCTGCCTCGGTACCAGGTCCCCTCACCCCGTGCTCTCCCGTGTCCTCCCAGGCTCCAGGTGCAAGACTATGCCTCCTCGGCAGCCAGTGTGCAGTGAGATTTGCAGGTGGTGGAGGAGCCCCAAGACCCCGGCAGTGGAGCCCAAAGCTTCAGTGTCCACCAAGAGCTGCGGGCCAAGCTGGAGGCCCAGAAGGAGCTGCACCAGTGCGCCACCCAGCGGGGACAGCAGGTGCTCCAGGCTACAGGGCCGTCCGCCGTGGAAGTCGGCTCCCCTTTCTGGCCCTCCCCCAGCCCACTGTACCACCGCACCCTGGCCCCTCAGGGCCAAGCACCTTTCTTTTCTATTTTTTTAATCATTTTATTGGGGGCTCCTGCAATTCTTATCAAAATCCATACATACATGCATTGTGTCAAGAACATATGTACAGGCTCTTCCTCTAACTGTAGCGGCCTGAGGTGACCTGCTAAAATGGTTCGCTACTCATTTGACCCAGAAAACCCTACAAAATCCTGCAAATACAGAGGGTCGAATCTCTGGGTCCACTTCAAAAACACCCGTGAAACTGCCCAGGCCATCAAAGGCATGCACATCTGGAAAGCCACCAAATACTTGAAAGATGTCACTCTGCAGAAGCAGTGTGTGCCTTTCCGACGGGACAATGATGGTGTTGGTAGATGTGCCCAGGCCAAACAGTGGGGTGGGACCCAGAGTTGGTAGCCCAAAAAGAGTGCTGAATTTTTGGTTCACATGTTTAAAAATGCAGAAAGTCATGCTGAACTTAAGGGTTTAGATGTGGATTCTCAGGTCATCCAGCACATCCAGGTGAACAAAGCCCCCAAGCTGCACCACCGGACTTACAGAGCTCTTGGCTAGATTAATCCACACAGGAGCTCCCCCTGCCATATTGAAATGATCCTGACTGAGAAGGAACAAATCGTTCCCAAGCCAGAAGAGGAAGTTGCACTGAAGAAAAAGATTTCCTAGAAGAAACTGAAGAACAAAAACTCATGGCTTGGGAATAAATTAAGCTTAAATAATAAAAGGTTTTTTTTTTTTTTAAAGAACATATGTACATTTGTTGCCATCATCATTCTCAAGAAATTTGCCTTCTACTTGAGTCCTTAATATCTGCTGTTCATTTTCCCCCTCCCTCCCCACTCCCCCCTACCTCATGAAACCTTCATCATTCATAAATTAATATTATTTTATCATATGTTGCACTGTCCAAAGTCTCCCCCTTCCTTCTTCTCTGCTGTCCCTCCCCCAGGGAGGAGGCTATTTGTAGATTCTTGTAATCAATTTCCCCTTTCCACCCCACATTCTCTCCACCCTCCAGGCATCGCCACTATCACCACTGGTCCTGAAGGAGTCATCTGTCCTGCGTTCCCTGTGTTTCCAGTTCCTATCTGTACCTATGTACACCCTCTTATCTAGCCAGATTTGTAAGGTAGAATTGGGATCATGAGAGTGGGGGGAGGAAGCATTTTAGAACTAGAGGAAAGTTATAAGTTTCATCGTTGCTACCCTGCACCCTGACTGGCTCATCTCCTCCCCACAACCCTTCAGTAAAGGGTGTCTGGTTGGCTACCAATGGGTTTGAGTCTCCACTCTGCACTCACCCACATTTTCAATGATATGATTTTTTGTTCTTTGATTCTTGATACCTCATGATCCCTTCAAAACTCGTGGTCACACAGGCTGGTGTGTTTCTTCCATGTGGGCTTTGTTGCTTCTGAACTAGGTGGCCACTTGTTTATCTTTGAGCCTTAAAGAACCTAGATGCTATATCGTTTGACAGCCAGGCACCATCAGCTTTCTTCACCACATTTGCTTATGCACACGTTTGTCTTCACTGATCGTATCAGGAAGGTGGGCACCCACTGATACGATTTTTAGTTCATTGATGTCTGATAACTGGTCCCTTCTACAGCTCGTGGTCAGCCAGGCTGGTGTTCTCCTTCCATGTGAGTTTTGATACTTCTCAGCTAGATGGCCGCTTATTTATCTTCAAGCCTTTAACACCCCAGACGCTATATCTTTTGATAGCCGAGCACCGTCAACTTCCTTCACCACATTTGCTTATGCACACATTTTTCTTCAGCAATCGTGTCGGGAAGGTGTGAAGCCTGGAATGCCAATTTAATAGAACAACGTGCTCTTGCATTGAGTAAGTGCTTGAGTGGAGGCCCAATGTCCATCTGCTGCCTTAGTACTAAACCTATAAATATATGCACACAGATCTGTTTCCCTACACTCATATAAATATATTTACATATGTATATTCCAGTCTTTGGACCTCTATAAATACCCTTTGTCACCTAGTTCTCTCCTCTATTTCCTTTTACTTTCCTCTTGTCCCACTATCATGCTCAGCCTTCATTTGGGTTTCAGTAATTTCTCTCGGTTACCTTGCCCTTGCTGAATCCCTACCAGACCACTCACACCCTCCTTGCTACTGATTTTGGATATCTTATTGCTCCCCTGTCCCTGGGTTGTTCAGCACTACCCCTTTGCCCCCTTCTCTCCCACTCCCCTATTCCCCCGGAACTATTGGTCCCCTTGTTTTCTCCTCCAAACTATTTTTGCAGTCTATCCTATCTAGATAGGTCTGTAGAGATAATAATATGCACCAAAGATCAAGTCATTGCAAGATAGGCAATGAGTGAGAACACAGCAATGACAACAAAAAGGAAACCAATTACCCATAGAAGAATAAATTAATTTTGGAAGGCAAATGCTTTGAAAATGATGAGGGCAAAGAATGTACAGATGTGCTTTATACAACTGATGTAAGTATGGATTGTGATAAGAGTTGTATGAGTCCCTAATAAAATGCTTTTTTAAGAATAAAATAAAAGAAAAAAAATTAAAGAAAGAAAAACCTATACATAGATGAATATCTGATTTTTAATCTCTAGGCCTGTCCTTCAGTCAGGTCAAATGAAGTACCATACTTTGGCCCCAGAGTCTGTCCTTTGTACTACCTCAGAGGCTCCCTGCTCTGCTCCCAGGGTTGCTCTGCCACACACTTTTAGTGGTTTGCCTCAGTGCCATAGGATCAGTCTGGGCCAGTTCTAACCCTGAGTCTCCAGTGTTGTCCCCCTTAGGGCCCTGGGTCATCAATGGACGGTGTGTCTCGTGGTGGGATAAGCCACATTGTCCACTCTGTCCATTGGCTGTTCAGAGCCGGGATATCGTCCTCCAAGCCTGATGGGCCAGGATGTGCTCCACTCTCTCTTCCTCCCCCTTCTTTGCTCCCATTTGTTCTGATCAAACATGCCCCTCTCTCCTAGATGCAGCTTCAGTGCTGTCCTCTGAAGTAAATTCTTCTTGGGGCAGGGGCAGTTGTCCACATAGCTGGTATGGGAGCCCAGCCCTCAGGCCCCTCCACTGGATCCCCACTCCGTGCGGGCACACTGCATTCATCTGGCACTGGCTTAATATCTGGTCCCTCTTTCCCTGAGGAAACACAAACAATACCCTCCCCTTGGGTGGGACAGTCAGGCACCTTTTCTCTGGAGCTTCCCTCAGCACCACCTTCGGTTGTGTCCATGCCCAGGCCCAGGTCCAGGAAAGGCTATGCGCCCTGCAGGATGCTTGGGAGCAGGTCTTTCAGGCCTGGGAACGGAATCAAGGGAGACGGCAGGCCATGCACCGCAAGCAGCTCTTCCTCAGACAGTGTGGCATCTGGACAAGATCCTGCAGGCCCAGGAGACAGCTCCCCTCACCACACACAGACACACTGACCCCAGGACCTCCAGTTCTCCTGTAGTACCACCCCAATACCCCTTGCTTCCTGGATCACTGGCTGCTATTCTGATACGGAGCTAGATAGTGTGTCTTCCCAAGTGGCCAAGGGGACACCTGAGCCTCAGGTCACTCAGGGCCATCTCATCCCCACACCTGGCCCTTGGCAGCCAAGCCCTACGCGGTTTGGTTGGAAATTGATGGGGCTCCTCCCCACCTCGTCAGAAGTTGGGATGTTCCTAACGGCCCCCAGGTTGGAGTGCTCTTCTTCCTCAGGTTCCTTCCCCTCCTGCTCAGCACCCACCTCCCCACCCCCAGCCGCAGGCCCCTTGATGCACCCCCAGAGAGCCCAGGCTGTAAACCAAGGTTCTGGCAGATGTTGCTGTCTAGGGTTCCCTTTGAACCACCATCTTTGCCCCCAATCCCCCCCCCACCTCTGTGTCACCACCATGCCTGCCCCAGGTCTTCCAGGAAGCCAGTGCCCTGGAGGGCTCTGTGGAAGAGGTGGAGCGGCTGATCCAGAAGCATGGCACCTTCCAGAGGTTCTGAGCACACAGGAAAGGGAGGTGATGGCCGGACGGTCATGGGCGTGACCCTAAGGCCGGGGTATCCAGACTGTTGGGGGCACACGCGTGAGGTGTGTATGCACACCGAACCTGTGCTGGTGGGTGAGGGATTCCCAAGGAGCCAGGGGGTCCAATCCAGGGCTGGTGACCAAGCCGAGGTGCCCAAGCACCCAGAAGCGCATGGGGATGAGTTAGGCCACACTCTGGGGACCACAGAGGGCATTTGGATCTGCCCATATCACATGGACCCTGCTTCCTTCTGCCTAGGAGCCTGGCCAACACTCAACTGCAGAGCTGAGGGGTGGCCCCCGGGACTTATAGTGAGGGCTATGGGCTGTGAGCCAGCCCCAGCAGGGGTACACTCGGTACTCAGGGCTGGGTCCACCTCCCACCTCCCACTACGCAGGAGGCTGTGCTGAGAGAGCAGGCCAGGGTGCTGCCAGGACCCTGGGTTCAGGGCCTGCTGGGCACGATACGTGAGCGGCCGGCTTGAGTGGAAGCCCTGGGAGAAGGTCAGCTACACAAGCTTCACACCTCTCTGATTACTGCCGGCTTTCTCAGGGCTGCTAGCCAGGTCAGAGGGCACCCCAGCTGAACCCCATTTTACCTTTACAAGTGACCTTCAGCCCCACTAGGGGCCAAGGGGCGGCCTGCGGTGGAACCGGATGTGGAGAGTTTAATGGCTTTTCCAGGGGCAAAGCTAGGACTGGAGCCCAGGGCCCTTGATTCTCAGACCCGTGTGGACAATTGTCATCCTGATGGGCAGAGTACACAGGGCCCCAGTGGTGGGTGAGGGGCACCCCCCACATGAGAACCCACCCATGGACCCTGCCCAGCCACTTCCTAGATCTGAAGAATGATGCGCATGGGCCCTGTCATCTTGGGTGATAGAAAAATTATTGTGCTGTCCCTGAGCTTGGTCAGCATTTCACTCCTTGGCACAGCCCGAGGGGGATACGGGTTCACCGCTTGGGCCCAAGGCAGTATGAACATCAGGGCACTCATGTCCCCATCATCACACAGGACAGCGACTGGATCCAGGGGTGGGGCCAGCAGCTGGAATAGCCTGTTCCTCATGGGGACCACAAAGAGAAGCTGATGCGGTTTCAGAAACACCTGGCCTATGAGACAGAGATCCCATGGAAGGGAGGCAGGAAGGGAATTGACAGGAAGACCTGGGACCCCTGCTAGGTACTGGTTTTCCATCCAGCAGCCTTGTCCCCAACACCCGCAGTGTCACTGTGCAGACACTAATCAGACACTGTCACCTGCCTGAGGCCAAGTCCAAGACCAGCCAGAAAGAAAGGATCGAAGAGAACCCTGGGCAGAAGGGCAGAGGCCAAGCCTGTAATGTGCCCGTCCTCCACAGGGTGCCCTTGCTAGAGTCCTGGACCTTGGGAAGGATCTGGAGAGCATGGAGAGGCTGCTGCACAGACACGAGGCCTTGGAGCAGGAGATGGGCCTCCTCCAAGTTCAGGGGCAGGTATGCCACTGGGTCTAGCATCGGGGCCAGGCCAAGGGACCTCTTCTGTGGGAACCTGCAGAGGAAGAGCTGAGCCAGTATACTCCCATGCCAGGGGCCTCTTGAGCACAACCTGATCCCCTTCCTCAGCCTCCGGTCATCCCCCATATCCCGGAGCAGAAGGCAGCCCTCCTCTGCCAGAGAAGCCTGGGGTCAGCCCGCAACCTCGGCCACAGGTGCCAAAAGTTTATGGACAACAGCTCCAGAGCAGAGCCCAGAAGTGGTATGGACACCCTTTGGGTCCATTTCTTCACTCCTGCCCCCCTTCAGCAATCAAGTCCCATGCATCTCCTTGACTCCTTGTTTTAGGGTACAAAAGAGACCTTCAGGACAAACAATGTAAAGAAAACATCGATCAAGTCTTAAAAGAGACCACGACCACACAATGACCCAGAAACATCATCCGTGAAACAAATCCAGGGAGACTCATAAGTGAGTAAGAAAGAGGTCTACTGGTGATATCTAAAACAGATGGAAATAGAGTTACCATATGACCCAGCAACCCCCCCCCCCCTTACAGGGCAAGAAACAAACCAAGGTCAGACATCTGTGCTCCTAAGTTCATTGGCACAGTTCACAATTACAAGGAATTGGAAACAACCCAAATTTCCAACACCTGACAATTGGATTAAAAACCTGGGGTACCTCTACCAGCGGGGATCAACGATGTAATCTCACACCGGAAGTTCTTGGCGCCCGAGCATGGGTCTCTGGGCTTCCTGCCTCGGAAGCGCAGCAGCTGGCACGGCGGGAAGGTGAAGAGCTTCCCCAAGGATGACGCCTCCAAGCCGGTCCACCTGACGGCCTTCCTGGGCTACAAGGCCGGCATGACCCACATTGTGCGCGAGGTCGACAGGCCAGGCTCCAAGGTGAACAAGAAGGAAGTGGTGGAGGCCGTGACCATCATGGAGACCCCTCCCATGGTGGAGGTGGGTATCCTGGGCTATGTGGAGACACCTCGCGGCCTCCGGACCTTCAAGACAGTCTTTGCGGAACACATCAGTGACGATGAGAGCAAGCGGAGGTTCTACAAGAACTGGCACTAGTCGAAGAAGAAGGCTTTCACCAAGTACTGCAAGAAGTGGCAGGATGACAAGGGTAAGAAGCAGCTCGAGAAAAACTTTAGCAGCATGAAGAAGTCCTGCCTGGTCATGCGCGCCATCGCCCACACCCAGACGCGCCTGCTCCTCCTGCGCCAGGAGAAGGCGCACCTGACGGAGATGCAGGAGAACGGGGGCTCAGTGGCTGAGAAGCTGGACTGGGCCCGGGAGAAGCTGGTGCCAGTGAACCAGGTGTCGCGCAGGATGAAATGGTCGACATCACGGTGGTGACCAAGGGCAAAGGCTACAAAGGGGTCACCAGTTGTTGGCACACCAAGAAGCTGCCCCGAAAGACCCACCGAGGGTTGCGCAAGGTGGCTTGTATCGGGGCCTGGCATCCCGCCCGTGTGGCCTTCTCGATGGCCCGCGCTGGGCAGAAAGGCTACCACCACTGCACAGAGATCAACAAGAAGATATATAAGATTTGCCAGGACTACCTCGTCAAGGACGGTAAGCTTATCAAGAACAACGCCTCCACCGATTATGATCTCTCTAACAAGAGCATCAACCCCCTGGGCGACTTTGTCCACTACGGGGAAGTGATCAATGAGTTTGTCATTCTCAAGGGCTGCATGGTGGGCACCAAGAAGCGAGTGCTGACTCTGCACAAGTCCCTGCTGGTGCAGACAAAGCGCCGTGCCCTGGAGAAGATCGACCTCAAGTTCATCGACACCACCCCAAGTTGTGCCATGGCCATTTCCAGACCGTGGAAGAGAAAAAAGCTTTCATGGGACCACTCAAGAAAGATCGGATTGCCAAGGAGGAAGGCGCATAACAGATGGTACAGCTGGTGGGATCAGAATAAAGATTTCTTTTTCAGTGGGGGGAAAAAAACTGTGGTACATACATACAATGGAGTACTACGCATCGCTAAAAAGTAGTGATGAACGTATGAAGCACATCACTGCATGGGAAGAACTGGAGGAAAACATGCTAAGCGAAGTAAACCAAGCACAAAAGGACAAGCACACACTGTGTCTACGGATGTAAGCTTTAAAAAAATGCAAAAGGGACAAAGGGGAAAAGTTACTGTATGAACATTCCTGGGGTGAGGACCAGGTAATATGGCAGGGACCAGACCAAATTCAGGGATACACATGGTAGACAGATAAAAAGAGGCGAGGAAAGAAAAAGTAATAATAATAATAAATAAATGGGTAGCGGGGTCAAAGGGCACTAACCCGCCCAAGGGTGCCACCGTGAAACCCCTATATCTCCGATCTGCCTGCCTCTGTGCCTTTGCCTGTGCTCACCCTTTCTCTACTGGCTCGGTCCTACACCTGTTCTTTTGTGTCTGGCTTATGTCATTACCAGCAGCCCTGCTGGCGTAGTGGTTACAAATTGGACTGTGATCTGTAAGACCTGCAGTTCAAGTCCACCAGCTGCGCCTTGTGAGAAAGATGAAGCTTTCTATGTCTGTAAAAGAGTTACCATCCCCGGAACCTGTGGGGGCAGTTCCACTCTGCCCTTTAGGGTTACCATGAGTCAGAGTTGACTGGATGGCAGTGAGTTGGGAATTTTATTTATTTCATTCCCAGCATGTCTTTTCAAGGTTAATTTGTGACCTGACATTTATCCCCCTATTTTAATGAAAGGACACCACTCCGTTCTAGAACTCGAACTCACTGACTTGGTCCATCCATCTGTCCACGGACTCAAAGGCGTCTTCCACCTTTGGCTGTCGTAACTATAATGCATTGATTTCCATAATTTAAAAGAAAACATTTTGACATGATGTTTTTAGGGGACACAGTGAGACCAGAGCATTTGTCCCTGCCGGTGAAGGGACTGGAGGTCAATCCTTTTTTTTTCCTTCTTTTTTAAGTGTCTCTATTCCCATCTAGAAAAGTTGGGCCCCTCTCAGGACTGTATATGGTTTCTCTCCTTGAAACAAAAAAATCCATTGTTGTGCCCATTACCTAGAGGGGGGAACGAAGCTTACAAGCTAGTGCCCAGAACCGACACCCACAAGGCTGGTGGCTGGAGGAGGTCTGTGTGCCCACTGTGGCTGCAGGAGGGACAGAGGGGCCTGCAGGGGGGCCACTGGGCCTCAGAGACCTTCCAGGCGAGGCTACAGGAACTGCAGCAGCTCTGGGGCAATATGAGGGCCAACTGTAGGAGGAAAGAGGCCACGCTCCACAAGGCCTGCAAGGTGTGATTGTGCACGCCCTGGGCCAGATTGGATGGTACCCCAGGTTGCCCAGTGCCCACTGCTCACCCCACATCCTGTCCCAGGCCCTGCATACGGGGGAGTATCTGGGAGCTGGAGAGCTGGCTGCATCCTGTGGAGGGGGAGCTGCGAGTCCCTGGCAGTGGATAGGACCGTCCTGGGGTGGATGAGCTCCAACTGGGGGCAAACAAGACTCGTTTCAAACACCAGCTCTGTCTCCTCTAAGGGCCCGTGTACAACTGCGACAACACAACATTGGGTCCTGCTGGGTCCCCATTAGCATCTGGGAGGAAGGCTATTTATTACAGGGAATCCTATCTTTGTCCCTTGGTGTTAATTGCAGACTCACTGGGTGATGGATTGTATCTGACATGCACCAAGTTTGCAGCAGCAAACACCAACACTTTGTCAAACTCCATTTGGTATTGCTCCATCCCTCCATTATTCTCACTAATGACAAAAATAATTAACACATTTATATAAAAGCACAGGATGAGGAAAGCTTTAATTTATGTATCTAGCTCAGGGTCATCCCTCTTATCAATATATGACAATCTAATGAGGCTTAATTAAAAAGTAGCAGTGAAGCAATTTAGGAAACTGCGGGATTGTCACGAGTCCTGGTTGTGACAGCATGTTTTGTGCACTATGGAAGATAACAGATTTGTCTTCTGTGGTATCTCATATCCATCATCCCCAAACTACCTGCTCTTAGGGGTAGAGAGAGCGAGCTTGTCTTTGAAAAAAGTGCCTGGGTTTGGTAGCTGCTCACAGGATGGCAGGTGTAATGTATTATGAGAACTTAACAAGGCTCTGAGAAGATGGCTATTGGAAGGTCTGGGTGGAGGGCAAGGTGATGGCCCTGAAGGATTCAGGATCCAGAAGTCAAGTCAGAACTGGATGCCAGAGACTTTCTCAATCCAGCCCTCTTTGCCCCTCCCCTAAGGCCAATACATTTCTAAGGGTTATGGATTCAACTTCAGAATCTTTCTCAAACCCAGGGCCCTCTTCACCATTATTGTCTGGACCTGGTCACCTCTTGCCTTATAAATAAAAATATGGGTTTATTGTAAGTCTGGGTCTGTTAGGTTTCTCGGGTGGGAAATGTCTCGGTCCTTGGCTACACACTGGAAAGAAATTCACACCAAAGCCTGGTTGGTAATCTGAGTGGGTTTATATACATGAGAGGAGAAGGTTCCGGCGTTACACTAAACTGAACACGGGCACCCTCATGACACTGCACACCCAGCCCTGCTGAGTGGAAGGCAGAGAAGCAGCTGAAGGGAAGGGGTGGTGGTCGCCAGATTCCAGCCTTTTAAGGGCTTTCAGCCGGGAGGCGTCAATTAAGCTCTCCTGGCTTGGGCATAGCCCATATTGGCTTCCAACCTCCCGTAGGGGGCCCCCTAAGCATGGAGAGGAACAACCCCTTGTCTTGCTACCTAAGCGGTCTACATTCCTGCATGGCTACATTGAGATGGAACTAGCCCCTTTAGACAGCCTGTGTGGTTCACCAGGAGACATGGGCCCCAGTGTTCCCTGTGACCACCTTAAACCTTAAACTACTGTTGGAGTTTATATTACCTGTGTGGGTCTGTGGGCATGGGACGTTTCCATGCCAGAGACCTGAAGTTACACAAATAGGCATCCAGAACAGAACTCATACAGGCTCTAATAAGATGCTCAGATGCTTCTCGCTAGGATGAGAATTTAACGAAGTGTGTGAGCAGTTCAGATCTTGTAAGGAAGAACAGGTCAGTAGGGTATCCAGACAAGAGAGCAAAGGTCAGGGGAAAGGGAGGGGGCCCACAGACATCTGTGCTCTGTGTTTGGCCACAAGACAAGAAACCGGGTCTCCTTGCCAAAGAAAGCAGAACAGCAAGTCCCTCAGAACTACGACATTTTAAAACATGACCTATACAACACTAGGCTCTGGGTGGCGCCTTGGAAAACCATAAAAGCCCTAAAAGAGGGGCAAGGAGGAAGCCCAAGTCTTTGATTTTCCCTGCTGTGCTTTCAGTGTTGAAATGTCTGTGCACGGAGCCTTTGAAATTTCAGAATCAGAGAGTGGATTCACAAGCCAAGCTCCTGCTTTATTCTTCAATGCATTTTGGCCCAGCTTCTCCTTGGTGAGACATGTAACAGAAATTCTGGACTTAGGAGCCACTTGGTCCTTGGACACTAGGGATTTCAGTGGAATATGAAACAGGGCTCTAACCACTAGCTGGCCTGGCCTAGGAAGCCCAAGTATTCAGTATCCCAAACACCAACCTCCCGTTGCTCTTCATCTGCCTCCACCTTGTTCAGCTTTAGTGTTGTCCTTGGAAGCGTTTGGCACCCATCTGATGCTTCGGAACCCAGAAAGGAGGAAAGGTAAAACTGGGATTCAAATGAAACAGACTTAAGCAGGACCATAGCCAAGATGTGCACAGGGCTCCTCGCAGCATTTGTCACATTCATTTCCCTCTTCGGACTCAGACGTGGCAAGGTTCAGAAACAAGCTTTACCAGAAAGAACAGCTGTGAACCCAGCCTGCTTCCAAGTGAGAAAAAGCCCTTTACACATGAGTTCCTGAGGTCAGCCCAGCCTGTGTGTCCCCACCCCTCCCAGAGTCCCCGGCTCTCTGGCGAAGCATTAAAGCAAGTGGAAGCAGAGATTTGCTCAGAATAAAAAATCATTTTTCACAATAGCACGGCACGTTCTGGATGGCAATCACGGCTGCACAAACCATATCCGTCCTCCAGCCATAATGTTGGCGCCTCAGTGACCACGCACATACATTGTGTGGCGAGACTCAGAGCCTATTCCATTTGTGGTCAATTGTTTCCTCCCTCTCCATACTTTGCACTTAGGAGACATGCTCTCTGGAGGTGGTTGAGGCTTCTCTTGTCACCAATAATCATCTCCTACGCCTTCCTTTACAGTCACTAATTTGATGTGTTCACTCAAAGAAATGCCAATAATATGAGGTTTCAGAGGAGAGCTCCTAGAGCTCCTAGAGCTCCCCCAGACAACAAGGAGGCCGAGTGTCACCATCATTATCCTGAGCTGGGAGGGGGCACTAGTGTTCCAGAAGCTGGGGATCCGTCACTGCCTGCCCACCGCACAGACATAGGAGGTGCTGGTTATAATTGCTTCTAGACGTCCTGCCATGCTGAGTTGAAAGTCAAACCCATAAACGCTGCCCGACTACAATAAAACTGGAGTACACAGACATTTCTGCATCATTGCTGGCTGAAAATATACTGAGTGGAGTTGGATGAGATGGCAGCAAGTGCCTAAGGAGGGGATGCTGTGGGAACACCAACAAGATGACTGTCAGTCGCCGTTTCCTCTTCTCGTCTGCTTTCCCCCCCCTATCTTTCAGGACCAAAAGACATGACAAATATGTAAGAAAACAAAATTGTTCATTTTTAGAGTAGTCTCCCTCCCCACCCCACCCCACCCCCATCCACCTCTGGCCTCCTTTGAGCAAGTCAGTAGAACGTTTGTTTTTTTTTTTAAACCTGGCTTCTATTATGGCAGTTTCCGGAGTTGCTATGTGGCTGTGTTTAAAAGTCGCCTTTGGGATCCAGAGCACAATCCTTGTCACAAAGGCATTCTCCCAGTCCCAAATAGCAATGCGACCTCATTTTAGAAGATTGTTCTTGTTTCTGTAGACCCAGAAAAGAGTTCAAGCTGTTGATCTTGACCGTGGTTGTCGAGTCAGCCTCTCATGGGCACCTCATGGGAAGCGGAGCAAACTATGCCAGTCTGTGCTATTACCAGGGCTGGGAGGGGAAGCCAACCGTGGTGGGCCATAGGTCAATGTGTGGATGGAGATTATCAGGTCTTTCGTCCTTATTCTATTTCAGTCTGGAAGCATCACTGAAGCCTGCTCAGTGTCATAGCAACGCACAAACTTTCACTGACGATCTGGGGCACATTGGCTGCAAATCGAACCCGGGACTTCCCGGTGAAAGACGATGAGAGATCTACCACTGAAGCACCGTGGCCCTCACCTCAAACCAGGGCAGTCATTTCCCACAGATCTACCAGAGGTCAATCCAGACCACAATGCAGGATGACTGAGATTGCCACCAGCATCTGATACTGATGCAGAAAAAAAACCTAACTACCATTTTTTTGACTCCCACTCATACCGGCCCAATAGGACAAAGAACTGCCCCTTTGGGGTTTTGAGACTTTAAATCCTTACAGTAGCGGTTCTCCACCTGTGGGTCGCGACCCCTCTGGGGATCAATTAACCCTTTCACAGGGGTCAACCAATTCATAACAATAGCAAAATTACAGTTATGAAGTAGCAATGAAAATAATTTTATGGTTGCAGGTGTCCACAACATGAAATGTATTAAAGGGTGGGGGCATTATGAAGGTTGAGAACCACTGCCTTACAGAAATAGACAACCTCATATTTCTCCCACGGACGGGCTAGTCAGTTCAAATCCCCGACCTTGCGATTAGCAGCTTAATGCACAGTCCACTACACCACCTGGGCTCCTAATGCTATAATAAGAGATACTATTGTTAGATCTCTCCTGGGAGAGATATACCTCAGGCCTTGGCTTCGTGCGAGAAAGAATTCACTTCGAAGCCTGGATTGTGATCTAAGTGAGTTTTTTGAGAGAAGAAGTTTCAGGTTTACACAGGCACCTCAGGGCCCCTCACGGGGCACAGCCTACCTAGAAGCTGCTGGAGAGAAAGTCACTCAGTGGGCTCCGGGATCCTGCCTTTTTTCTTTTTTTAAAAATCGTTTTATTAGGGGCTCATACAACTCTTATCACAATCCATATATACATCAATTGTGTAAAGCACATTTGTCCATTCATTGCCCTCGTTATTCTCAAAACGTTTGCTCTCCACTTAAGCCCCTGGCATCAAGTCCTCATTTTTCCCCTCCCTCCCCGCTCCCCCATCCATCAAGAAACCTTGATAATTTGTGAGTGGTGATACTGAGAGGGTTGTGGGAGGGTGGATTGGAAAGAGGGAACTGATTACAAGTATCTACATGTGAACTCCTCTCTGGGGGAGAGACAACAGAAAAGTGGGTGAAGGGAGACATCGGAGCGGTCAAGATCCTGCCTTTTCAATTCCTCCATAGGGAGGCATGGTTAATGGTCATGGTCAACCTCAATGGCTGGATTGAATTCACCTGGCCCAGATGGGCCAATCCAGGTGTAATGCCCACCTAGGTGTACCACCCCTTCCTGGCCGGAAGTTTGAACTTGAGCATATGTAATGGATGACCCAGTCCCTATGCTAAACCACCTAATAGTATTTGCAAGATGCCAAGCACCGTTCTAAGCTTTTTGTGTATAATAATTCAATTATTCCACTTAACAAGCCTATGTGTGGACGCTATTCTGGCCTCATTTTACAGATGAAAAATCAGTGGCACAGGATGATAAACTCATGAGCCTAGGACCACACAGTGAGGAAGTGGGAAGGAGAGATTTGGACCCAGGCTGCAGAGCCCATGCCTTGGGTGCCTACAGCTGCCATGTAGGACACAGAAAAGCATGGAGCAGACTCGGCGTAAGACATTAGGGAGTTGGGAGGACTGTAGCATGAATGTATGTGCTATGACTTCATGAGAGTAGCTGCTACTCAGATCCAGAAGAGAATACAAGCCTTTTGCAAAAATTATTTTTGCCAAGAGAGGGTGGAAAACTGCATCTTGTGCGAAATCCCCCCAACCTGCACATGTGCATAGCTATATCAGAAGGTTCCAAACAATGTGTGCTGTGCGGCAAACCAAACTGACCTCAGGGGGAGCTGGTCTGTGGGTTATGTTAGCCAGAAAGTGAGCAGTTTGAACTCACCAGCCACCACTCCAAGGGAGAAAGAGGAGGCTTTCTGCTCCCATGGACTTACAGTCTTCGAAGTGGCAAGGAGCATTTCCATGCGTCCTATGATTAGGATCTCGGAGGGTGAGGGTGGAGTTGGTTGAGACCTGTCTTCAGGGCATTTGCCAGAAGGGCTTCCTGCAGTGGTTCTGTCTTCAGGAATGTCTGATGACCTTGAGGGCAGCAAACTCCTAAACACACTCGGGCAGTGGTTCTCAACCTTCCTAATACACGTTCTCTTGTTGTGGTGATGCCCCCCACCCCCAACCATTAAATGATTTTCTTGCTACTTCATCATTGTAATTTTGCTACAGTTATGAATTGGCTGAGCCCTGTGAAAGGGTCATATGACTCCCAAAGGGGTCGCAACCCACAGGTTGAGAACCCCTGCACTAAGGGTTCCCCTCCCAGGCAGCCCTACCAGTGTCTGGTGTGCATATTTCTGTGAGGTGAGAGAAATGGACTTAGTGTCTGCTTCTGGTGACAGTTGATGTGGGTGGGCTTTCTCCCTATGTCAAATCCCTCTCGAGCCATTTGTCACCACAACAGAGGGAGCCATGCACAAAAAAGCAAAAGAGTATGCAGCACAGCAGGACAGCAAGCAGAACAATGATTGAATAAGCACAATTCACTTCAATCATGAATCGGGTGCCCTTGAGATGTGAGGAAGACCCCAGTCCAGTGACATTAGATCAGGTTTAGGGATTGAGTGAAGGGACCCCTCTTGGCTCCCCTCAGCCCCTATTTTGCTTTCCCATTGACCCTGACCCTTGCATCGTGATTGGTCCTTATTCCAGCATGATGGTTGGTTTCATAACCACGGCATATGGGAATGTGTTAGTCGATAGGTTATACAGGCACAGCCTCTGGAATGGGTAATTGAGGAGGCGATTTGGGCTCGCTCATGCAGACCTCTAGTTGTCCTTGACATGACTGGTAGAATGGATCATGTGAAGTGATTTGAGATCGGCGTTGAGATCTGATAGGTCATGCAGACTTCTAGCTGATCCTGGCAGTACCCTATTTTAAGGAAACAGAATGCTTGGCGTTTAAGTCGTATTTGAGCTTAAATTTTGAGCAATAGGCTGTGGGTCACAGTGAGAATCTATGTGGAGACCCTAAATCCATTTTGAGGGGCCACCGATTTAGCCGCCATTGAGTTCTTTCCTACTGCTGACTGGCAGTGGAAAGCTTGTCCCTCAGGCAGTGTGTTTGCGTCCACTCCCAGGGCCAGACTCAACGATATACGGTAGTGTGCACATCCCAATGAAGGTCCTGCTCATGCTCTCACAGGCCCTCCTTAAACTCCATGAATTGATCTGTCTTCAGTCACAATTTTGTGACAAATTTGTTTGTTTTCTATGTCTTATGTAAGTTTTCAGGAGCCCAGGTGGTAATGATGGATAGTGTTGGACTATTAAGAGCAAGGTCGCTGGTTCAAGCCACTAGTCATTCCACAGGAAAAAGATTAGGTTAATGCTTCCTGTAAAGGTAGCAACTTCAGGATCCCTACACAGAGTCACTATGAGTCAGAGTCAGCAGGACAGTATGGGTGTCATTTTATTTAAGTAACTGTGGCTGTGGTCCTTCTGACACCATTGTGGCCTCATGCGGATGCTCTCCTTCATCCAGAACAGCAGTTTGTGCCTTTTTCTTGTGTAAAACTTAGCAAAGGAGTTCCTAATACAATATAGTTGAATTGGGAGTCTTTTCCCCCTAAAAACAATGTAAATACAAAATTAGAAATGAGACTATGGTGCTAATAACCAGTTGGAGAGTTGAGAGAGCTGAACTCTCAATCCTGATAGAAACCCATTGTGACTGAGCACTTGCTCAAGGTCATCCACAGCCTATGAGGTTGAGCCTATATGTTGGGGAGTAATTGTGTACATAAAGTTAACAATTTATCTTTCTAAAGATTCTGTCTAAAACTTACTTTAAATAATAAGTTTTCCCCTGGGCTAGGTAAAGTTCAGGAGGTTTAACACCCTAGTATCCACCCCCTCTCAGCATTCATCATGTTAGGCCAGAGGAGGCAAATCACACCCACTACCCAGGGAGCATTACTTCCAAAAGCACATTGCCTGTGCTGGGGCAGAGGGGAGGTACCCGGACCAGAATAGCTGACAGAGTGGAACCAGAGAGCTCAGCCCCCAGCTTCCTGAGGGAGCAGCTGTGATGGTTCACTTCTGGATGAATATGTTTAAGCAAAGGCCAAGGGCATGACTTGGGCAGCACGAAAAGCAGATGTGCAGAGGTTGTTCACTGCATTCCAGAAGTTCACACACTCTCCGGAGGCTCCTTGGCTCAATGGCAGGAAGTCATTGGTGGCTACCACTTCAATCCCAAAAGGTCACTGCCGTTCAGTGGATTCCAACCACAGTGACCCTATATGGAGTGTTCAAGACTGTAAATCTTCATGGGAGCCAGCAGTCTCATTGTCCCCTTTGGGACAGGGAGCTAGCAGCCCGTTTTGCCACCAGGGCTCCTTCCTCTCTAATTCTGGATCCAGTCCCTCCGAATATCCTGCCCTGCCCTTGTCTATGCTTCTTAAATGTGTTCCACGCTGCTTATGTTAGTCTGGGTGCATTCGAGAAACAAATCCACAGAAACACGTATGTATAAGAGAGTTGTATGTAAAGGGTGAGTGCACATCAAGAAAACATGCTCGCATATGCTTATGCACCCGCTTTGTCTTCAGCGATCATGTCGGGGTAGGCTGGTGTGCTTTTTCCATTTGGGCTTTGTTGTTTCTTAGCTAGATGGCCCCCTGTTTATCTTCCAGCCTTTAAGACCCCAGACGCTATATCCTTTGATAGCCGGACACCATGGTGCTTAACTACTACACCACCAGGGTTCATTAGCATGTGACTTATCTCCTGTCATTCACACTAGATACTCAAAATAGCAGGAGACCAGGTTTCTCCTTTGTGGCCACACCAGGTACTGACAGAACCAACAACAGAGACACAGTTAAATATCTTGACTATCATTTGAATATTATATGCCAGGAATCCCTAGGAAGTGTCTTGGAATTGTTCTACTCAGGTTCAAATTTCACACACCCTCCCAGTTTCCATACTGACTCTGCCAAAAAACTAGTAATTGATTTGCACTGCTTATCAACTTGGAGAAAACACCCTATGCCAGATATAGAAGTGGACAACTTGGTACCCAGAAAACCTGTTCAGTGTTTTGAGGGCGGCTCAGCAAACAAAATGGGCACAGTGATTAAGCATTCAGCTGCTAACACAACGGTCAACTCTGTAGTGCTTCTGAAAGAGAAGGATATGGTAGTTGACCCCCCAAAAGAGTTACAAACTTGGAAACCCTACGGATATTTGTATAGGGTCGCTATGTGTTCCAATTGAGATGATTGTCATAGGTTGGGTTTGGTTTAACCCGTCTTACTGAGGAGACTCCTTCTTTACACGCGATCAGTTACTTTAGAGGAAAAAGACATGCCTGTCCCAGAACAATCCAAGGACTGGTAAAGGCAACACCCACAAAGACACTCCCTCCCTCTGCCTGCCTAACTCTAAAATGCTGCCCATAAAACACTCTGCCTGTTAATATCTGAGCAGCACACTGGGGAGGTGCAGCAAATGTGTGTTGAATGTATGAGGCCATTTCATAGTTTGGCTGCACGATGAGGGTGTCTGTCATAAAGCCGATCTCTTTGACTCCACTTCTCAGCATAGATGAACACAATCTTCCCATTTTTTTCTCGGCAATGACCTTGTCAAATAAAATTTCCTTGTAGATCAGTAACTTGCCACAGAGCAAAAGATATGGGAAGAGGATCATCTTTCTCCTGGCTATGAAATAGAATGGCAAGCCCCTCCCTTCAACACACACACACACGCATGCACGCACACACACGCGCGCACACACACCCCTGCCTTACAACTACATTCGGTTGATTAGCAAACAAAGCTCTACAACCCAACTATGTGTTTTTCTTCTCCAGAGGAATGACGGACTTACATACCCTGCATTGTCTTTTTTTAATGGAATTGCCCCAGTTCTCCTCACCTTTCCTTAGATAGTGCAGTGAACTATTAGATGACTGCAGGTATTGAAAACTAGTACTGATTTCCAGTTTGTGTCACCTTTGGCTTTAGGAACCCTCCACTTCTCTAGTAAGCTTTCCATTGCTTTGGGGAAATGTTCTCTCTCTGAATTTATTATGTGAGGGGGGTAGGGTAATAATCAATGTGCCTATGGAGGACTACCCTTCATGACCTAAACTCATTAAGGGGCAGTGCCTGATGGAGCATCAGGTTGGAGGAAGGCTTATTAACAACCTGCATTATACAGATGACGCAATTTTGCTGAAAATGAGAAGGACTTGATTCACTTGCTGATGAAGATGAAGGATTAAGGCCTTCAGTTTGGATTATGACTCAAGGTAAAGAAAGCCCAGACCCTCACAACTGGACCTATTGATAACATCATGATAAATGGAGGAAAGATCGAAATTGTCAAGGATTTTGTCTTGCTTGAATCCACAATCAATTCTCATGGAAGCAGCAGAGAAGAGAACAAATGATACATTTCACTAGTCAAATCTGCTACACGAGACCTCTTTAAAGTGTTGAAAAGCAAGAGATTACTTTGAGGACTGGGGCGGGTTGACCCAGGCCATGATATTTTCAACTGTCTCATATTCATGTGAAAGTTGAACACTGAATAAGGAAGACCAAAGAAGAATAGATCTATTTGATTAATAGTGATGTAAAAGAGTAATGAATGTACCATGGACTGCCAAAAGAACAAACCCATCTAACTTGGATGAAGTACAGACAGAATGTTCCTCAGGGCAAGGATAATGATTCTTCGCCTTAACTTTGACATGTTGTCCGGAGAGATCAGTCCCTGGAGCAGGACATCGCGTTCTGGAATGTAGAGGGGCAATGAAAAAGAGGAAGGCCCTCAACAAATGGGATTGACACAGTGGCTGCAACAATGGGCTCAAAACTTAAGAACAACTGTGAGAATGGTACAGTACCGGGCAGTGTATGATTATGTTGTATGTATGGTCACAATGAATCCAAACCCTCCCTATGACACTGAACAACAACAACAACAACAACAACCTGACTGAATCCTCTGGGAGGACTCTTGAATGTGAGAAAAATGGAACGAAGCCAGCGGAAGGATTGGAGGATGTCTTAAGTTCCTGTCTTAATCTCCTTAACCAAAAATTATCCAACAAGTCAGTAGCCTTAAAACACTTTTACCCCTGCTTTGGAGCTTACAGGTTCAAATTGGGGCGACTCTAGGTCAGGGTCCTTCTTTGTGGATACCAGAAAGTTCCTTGGCATTCCTCGCTATCTTTCTCCCCATACTGTGTGTTACTGGGTCTATCCTGGCCTTTAACTCAGAAGTGTTTATGTTTAGGCTCAAGCCTATTCTCATATGGCCTCATTTTTTTTAACATTTTATTAGGGACTCATACAACTCTTATCACAATCCATACATATACATACATCAATTGTATAAAGCACATCTGTACATTCTTTGCCCTAATCATTTTCTTTTTTTTTACATTTTATTAGGGGCTCATACAACTCTTATCACAATCCATACATATACATACATCAATTGTATAAAGAACATCTGCACATTCCCTGCCCCAATCATTCTCAAAGCATTTGCTCTCCACTTAAGCCCTTTGCATCAGGTCCTCTTTTTTTTTTACCTCTCCCTCCCGGCTCCTCCTTCCTCATGTTCCCTTGGTAATTTATACATTGTTATTTTGTCATATCTTGCCCTATCCCGAGTCTCTCTTCCCCGCCCTTCTCTGCTGTCCCTCTCCCAGGGAGGAGGTCACATGTGGATCCTCATAATCAGTTCCCCCTTTCCAACCCACTCACCCTCCACTCTCCCAGCATCGCCCCTCTGACTGACCCATCTCCTCTTCTAAACCCCTCTATGAGGGGATCTCCAGTGGCCATGCGGCCTCATTTATATTACAAAAGAACTCCCTTCTTTTCAAACAGGATCATGTCCACCAAGGCTCAAATTTCTCACCTATTTTTAGGGGGCTACAGATCAATCCATAATGGTTCTTTTGGGTAGCTGTAACAAATGGCTACCAATCGAGTGACTTAAACAGCAGGCATTTGTTCTCTCACTTTTCTGAAGGGCAAAGGTTTAAAATTAAGGTGTGGGCAAGATTCATTCCTTCTGAGAGCTCTGAAGCAGAATCAAAGTAGCCTCTCTCTGCTTCTGGTCACTGCTGCTAATCCTTGATATTTCTTGGCTTATAGATGCACTGATCCAATCTCTGCCAGTGTCTTCACACGAGGTCTCTGTGTGCCCACTCCTCTTCTTATAAGAACACACCAATCAGTGCATGTAGCATCCATCTGAAATCTAAACCCAGAAAGATGGAGCTCTTGAAATCCTTAAGTAAGCACATCTGCCAAGACCTCATCTCCAAGTAAGGCCATAGCCTCAGCTTCCATGTGAACATGAATGGGTGTGTGTGAATGTGATTTAATGTACTACAGAGGGCACGCTTTGGCCTCAGGAGGAGTGTTTCGCCAGTACCTGCTTCACAGCCCTGAGATTTCCCAGGCATTTGCCACATTTTCTTGTCTTCCCACCATTTATCCACCATTAGGCCTTTTACCCTAAGTTAGTCAAACGTCAGTTTCTGTCACTTGTGATAATGACCCTCCCTCCCGCCCAGGTCACAAATTTAAACTGATACAGGCAGTTTCTTTAATGAGCACTATGTTATCCTGACTAGCAAGCATTGCTAATGAGGGAGGATGAATCAGCGAGAACCCGCTTGCTTCATCTAGCTTCGGGGCAGTCCACAGAGGATTGATCCCTGAGCCACTAACGAATTTTGCAACTGTCACAGAACAATGCAAATAAGTAAGATCCACATCTGCTGAACACCATCATGAGGTCAAACTGTGTGTAAGTAAATGCCTGTTTCAAGGAGTGAGTAAATCCTAAGGTAAGGAGTGACAGGGCTTTGTTGGAATAAACCCAGCAAGGCATTATGGGTTGGATATTAATGAACTCATGCTCCTGGGCCTCACAGATCCCCAGCTCAACTGCTTCAGATTGTTGACAAACAAGAACTACCCGGAGAGAGCACTACCATTTTGATGAACAGGGTTGGTTGGGGATGATGCTTCCTAACTTGCATTTTAATACAAATTTGATGCTTCATCTGAGCAATGTGAAAGGGCATTCAGATAAAATAGAGGGACAAACATCAAGTGACCAGAGGATGAAACTTCTATCTAATCTGTGCCCACTGGAATTGCTTCGTGGGAAGGTATTTTTTGGGGGTGTGGGGTTGTTCCCCTACCCTGCTCCAAGTCTTCCTCCTCATGCCCACCGCAACCCCAGCATACATCCTACTGGGAGAATGTCTCTGAATAATGAAGTTTTAATAAATGAAGCTTTAATGAGCCTGATAGTCTGCCTAAGACCCCTTCAAACTGTAGTCTTTCATTTGTATTCTTCCATCCTTTTTGAAGAAATGAACCTGATGGCAGGTAGTATGTTTCCTTTCCAGGATGAGCTGATAGAACCTCTCGCTGCTGTAGTGGGAGGTGAAACATTAAAAGGCCCTCTGTGGCCATGAGACATGCCCACTCTCCAAGAGACACTGGGCAGGTTTGCTGAAGCTCCTCAGAATTGACTAGTGGCCCTGGTCCACCCATCTCAACCAACCCAGTCTTCATTTGCACTGCATGCCCTCTCTGAGCTCCAACTGCATGCTTCATTTGAGGATGACAAAGCCTCTATTGTCTGAGAAGATGCGCAGACATATGAACTAATCAATGCTCCCCCTGTCCCCGGGGAGTGTGAAATTCTCCCATCATGACCCACCAGCTTCCCTGGAAATTCCTGTCTTAACTCAGGCACTTAATATCATTGGTGTCTCTGCTTCCTTCCTTCTTGCACAGCCCCCAGGCATTAACTGTCATCCTTCCTCTCCCTAAAATATACTTTGAATCTATTCACTTCATGCCATCCCTACTGCCCCAAGGTGTGTCTTGCATTGACTATGAAACTAGATTCTGTATCCATTTTCCAGGGCTGTCAAAGCAAAGCATCGTAAATCAGGTGGCTTTTAAGAACAGTCCACCACCTGTCTATCATTTCGTGGTGCAGTGGTAGCTAGAGTGTTGCTGTGAAATTGGAAGCCATGCCACCGATATGACAAACCCCAGAAGGGTCAGCAATGATGGGCAGGCTTCAGTGGAACCTCGAGCCCTGTGGTGCTCAACCTTCCTTTAATACAATTCCTCATGTTGTGGTGACCCCCAACCATAAAATCATTTTCCTTGTTACTTCATAACTGTAAATTTGCTACTGCCATGAATCGGGTGACTCGTGTTAAAAGGTCGCTGGACCCCAAAAGGGGTCACAACCCACATATTGAGAACCACTGCTCTAGCCTAAGGCAGACTAGGAAGAAAGACCTGGTGATCTACTTCCAAATATTAACAAATGAAAGCCTTATGGGTCACAACAAAATATGGTCCTATAGAGTGCTGGAAGATGAGCCACTGACCTGCACACAACAGCTACAAAAATAGACTCAAACACACCAACAAAGGCCTGCTGAACTCCAAAGCCCTAACAAACCCACTGCCCTCAAGTCCATGCCAACTCATAGCGGCCCTATAGGACAGTGGCGATCTGTGTATTAGTCTGGGTATGCTAGAGAAAACTCGAGGGAGACTCATGTGTATGACAGAGAGTTAGTGGTTTTTAAAAATCATTTCCCTATTATTTAATCATTATATGAGGGATTCATACAACTCTTATCACAATCTATCCGTCCATCCATTATAAAGCACATTTATACATTCATTACCCTCATCATTGTCAAAACATTTGCTCTTCACATAAGCCCCTGGCACCTGCTCCTCATTTTCCTCCTCCCTCCCCACACCCCTCTCTTTTGAATGCTTGATAATTTTATTGGGGACTCATACAACTCTTATCACAGTCATTCCATCCATCCATCCATCCATCCATCCATCCATCCACCCATTGTGTGTCAAGTACATTTGTACATGTGTTGCCCTCATCATTCTCAAAACATTTGCTTTCTATTTGAGCCCTTGGTATCAGCTCCTCATTTCCCCACTTCCATCCTCCCCCCCTCCCTCATAAATCCTTGATAATATATCAATTATTTTATCATCTCTTACACATCAAATATCTCACTTCCCCCACTTTTCTGTTGTCCGTCCCCCAGGGCAGAGGTTTTGTGTAGATCCTTGTAATCGGTTCACCCTTTCTACCCCACCTTCCCTCCACCCTCCTGGTATTGCCACTCTCACCACTGGTCCTGAAGGGATCATCTGTCGTGGATTCCGTGTGTTTCCAGCTCCTGTCTGTACCAGAGTACATGTTCTGGTCTAATTCTACCTTATAAATCCAGAGAGAGAGTTTTATATCAAACAGTAATTGTACATTAAACAAACGTCCCAGCCCAGTGCAGATCAAATCCATAAGTCTGATATTAGCCCATATGTCTGATAGCAATCTATAAATTCCTTTTCAGACCCATAAAACATGTGCAGTGATGCTGAATGCAGGATAATCACAGGCCAATGGGTGGAAAGTCTTGTGGATCCAGTGGCATTGTAAGCATCTCAGTGCTGGCAGCGATCTCTCTGAGGCTTCTTTGGCTTCAGAGGTCTGGTCGCATCCATTTGGCTTGCCTTCTGCAATGTCTCCCAAGGAGTAGCAGAGAGAGAAAGAGAGAGAGAGAGGTGTCTTCCACCTCCAAGGAGGAAGTACCAGATTTCTCAGAGTTCTCAGGAGAAGGCTATGCCCACATAAAAATCTCACTGACTATCTCCAGATTGGCAGCCTAGACTCCACGCCTACACTCCTAATCCTTAACTTGACACAAGATTAGGTGACTACCACAGGCTCCTAATCCATAACAAGCCCATTAATTTTTTCCCTGCATACCGACACCAATCCAGTACCCAAAGCTTTACCCAATGGGTGGAGATCTACTTCTAAAACATGAATATAGAAAAATCGCTTTTGCTTGAAGGCTCTCAAGGAAATGCTCACTGAAGACTCCATTCCTATTATCTCACCTCCCCCAAATTAGTCTTCTTCTGGGCTTTCAGTCACACCAAGATCTCTCCTGCCCCAAGGCCTTTACATGCACTGTCATCTCTTCCAAGCCCTGAAGTGCCAAGTTCAAAGTTCCAGTTAATCTCCCTGATCCTGAATTTTAAGAACTGTGTGTGTGGGAGGGAAGGGGTTGGGCTGTTTGTTGAACTGCTGGGTTTTGGAGCCATTTGTTATGCAACCTCATTTTGTCAATGACTGGTTAATTAATGCAGCATTCATTTGCCCTTCTTCCACGCACAGCACATGGCTTGTATCTTTGGGATCACTCTTCCACCATGCTCCATCTCCATGCTTCTGCTGGCATTGACCCAATCTGCCAGCTACAGGCCTGGCTAGTCAGGGCATGACTTTCCTCTGTCCAAAGGGACTGGGTCAGACTCAGTATGTGACTCATGCTAGGTTAATGATATCTAACCCTAAAAAATGCCCCAGAAACAATTGCCCCATTACCAATGAGTCCATTTTGAATCATAGAAGGTCCCTGTGGGGTTTCTCAGGCTGTAAATATTTATGTGAGCAGAAAGTTCCATTTTTTTCCCTATGAGGTAGCTGGTAGGGTAGCACTGCCAAACTTGCAGTTAGCAATCCAATGCTTACCTGATAGTACCACCAATGATTAGAAAGGAAAAGAGACTCTCTCTAATAGAATTCCTGAGCTTCTAGATAAAACTACAGCTGTCATCAGGAAGCCTGCATGAAACTCAAAAGGAAACAGCACTGAAAGGAAAAGGTTCAAACTCTGATGGTATCAACTGAGTGCCAGAACCCAGCTATTCCTGATGCTCTGTCCCCAACTTACAAATTCCATAAACCTACCCATTAATTTCTTCTCCTGCTCCTTCCCTTCTCATGCCCCAAGGTACTTTGACTTACCTTTGAAGGCACTCACAACTTCACGGGTTCTGCCTTGCACAGGTGTCTGCTTGCTTCCAGTTCAGTCCTGACATTGTCCCTATCTTTAGCCATGTTAGGCTTGCGTCCTAGAGCTTTCCTTTGCTTGTCTCCCTATTGCTCTTGTCCTATGAAGTCTGTGGCTTTATCTTTAAGTCTAAGTCCTGCCCTTTCGCTTTCGTAGAAATCTGTCTCTGTATCTTGGCTCGTGGCAGGTTGTGTCCTTCAAAGATGACTGTCCTAATGTTTCACATCGCACATTCTCTTGTGACAAGATGAGTTTTTGTTCACTTTTCCAGAAACAGGGCATGCTTTCCCTCTTCCTTGCATCTTGGCAGGACTTTGACTATGGCAGAAGTGTTGCTCTGTGACTTCCACCTGGTCGTATTGGGTTGTTCACCATTGGGACCCTGTCAGGATGTTGCAAGGAAGACCAGGCCAAATGAAAATGTCACATATAGGGTTCTTCTTGAGCTCCAACCAATAGAAGTATCAGTCGTGTGAGGGAGTGAGTCTTAAGAGAGCTGCAGCCTCTGTCCTTTGAGCTACCCCAGCTAATGCTTGATGAAGCCAAAACTAGTGTCCTCACTGAACTCTGCCCAGATTGCAGATTTGTGAGCAAACTTGATATTATCATTACTTTAAGATGTTATTTGTGGAGATACTTTCTGTTAGCAGCAGATCATCAGAATACTGCCTAATCAGTCCTGCATTGCCAGTTTTACTCTCTCTCTCCATATATATATATATATAGATAGATAGATAGATAGATAAATAGATAGATATATATAGATATAGATATAGATATAGATATAGATATAGATATAGATATAGATATAGATATAGATATAGATATAGATATAGATATAGATATAGATATAGATATAGATATAGATATAGATATAGATATAGATATAGATATAGATATAGATATAGATATAGATATAGATATAGATATAGATATAGATATAGATATAGATATAGATATAGATATAGATATAGATATAGATATAGATATAGATATAGATATAGATATAGATATAGATATAGATATAGATATAGATATAGATATAGATATAGATATAGATATAGATATAGATATAGATATAGATATAGATATAGATATAGATTGGATGTGGATGTGGATGTGGATGTGGATGTGGATGTGGATGTGGATGTGGATGTGGATGTGGATGTGGATGTGGATGTGGATGTGGATGTGGATGTGGATGTGGATGTGGATGTGGATGTAGATGTAGATGTAGATGTTGATGTAGATGTAGATGTAGATATAGATATAGATACAGATATAGATATAGATATAGATAAAGATATAGATATAGATATATAGATATCCTCCACTCATCTGTCAGTTGGTTGTACTATAATGGTTTGTGTATTGTTATGATGCTGGAAGCTCTGTTCCCAGAATTTCAAATACCAGAAGGATTGCCCATGGTGGACAGGTTTCAGTGAAGCTTCTAGACTAAGACAGACAAGGAAGAGGGGCCTGCCAGTCCACTTCCAAAAATTACTGAAAGAAAACCTTATGGATCACAAGAGAACACTGACTGACTAATGTGTTTTGGACACATTATCAGTGGACAATTGCTAGAGGAAAACATCATATTTGATGAAATAGAGGGACATGGAAGATCCTTATTGAGGCAGATTGACCTAATCGCTGCAACAATGGACTTCAACATTCAGGAATGTGTGACAATGGTGCAAGATCAGACAGCACTCCATTCCATTTCATATAAGATCTCCATGGATCACAGTAGACTTGATGGCACTCTCTATATGTTTGTCTTCAGTGACTTCCCATAGGGCTGCTCTGCCTGGCAACATCTATTCCTCGTGCTTCCAAATGGGGAGCACAGCAGGTCCATAGTCACTGATATTCCCCTCAATCCCCAGATCAAGTAAGGAGGCATGAAACTAACTATGTTGTTCTCTTTGCCTTGTCTCTCTTCCTTTTCCCCTCCTCCAACAGGGCTAGAGGGGGTAAATACTTACCTTGCAGTCTAGAAGAGAATTTCTTCCACACCAAAATCTTCTCCTTCCTCAAAAGGCACATACATGCTTTTCTCCTTGTTTTGAATTAAAATGGCAGATGGGATGGTAGGAAAGAAGATGAACTAGTCTAACAGAATGGCCAAACAGATTTACCTTCCACATAAGAATGCAAATAACTCCTCAATCTTGTTATAGAGTCATGATATGATGAGCTCCATCAAAGCAGAGTAGAACACCACTGAGGTCAGACAAGAAAGACCATATTGAGTTGATTTTGTATGAGAGATTCTAGTTGCTAATTATACTTTTCATAACAGACAGATGGCAGGTATAGAAGCCCAGACTTAAAATGTCTTTATCTAATTGCCTGCCTAAATATATATTTGCAATATGGTCTTCAAAGGGAATACTTTCTTTACCTTAAATTCCTTTTCTTTTTCCCCTCTTTTATGTAATTTTATTGAAGTATCATTGATGTACAATAAACCATAGTGTGTTTTGCTCTTTGAGGTTTTTAAAAAGAATCATTTTATTGGGGGCTCCTACAACTCTTATCACAATCTATACATACATCCACTGTGTACATTTGTTGCCATCATCATTCTCAAAACATTTGCTTTCTACTTGAGCCCTTTGTAGTAGCTCCTCATTTCCCCTTCTTCCCCCTCCCCCTTCTTAATGGACCCTTGATAATTTATAAATTACTATTCTGTTCTATCTTACACTGTCCGACATCTACTTCACCCACTTTTTTTGGTCCCTCCCTCATGGAGGAGGTTATATGTAGATCCTTGTAATCAGATCCCTCTTTCTACCCCACCTTTCCTCCAGCACTGGTCCTGAAGGGGTCATCTGTCCTGGTTTCCCTGTGTTTCCAGTTCCTATATGGACCAGTGTATATTCTCTGGTCTAGCCAGGTTTGTAAGGTAGAATTGGGATCATGATAGTGGGCGTGGTAGAATTTAGGAACCAGAGGAAAGTTATATGTTTCATCGTTGCTACACTGCATCCTGAATGGCTCATCTCCTCCCAGCGACCCTTCTGTAAGGGGTTGTCCAGTTGCCTACAGATAGATTTTGGATCGCTAACTGTACCCCCCCCCCTCATTCACAATGATATGATTTTTTTTTGTTCTTTCATGCCTGATACCTGATCCCTTCTACATCTTGTGATCACACAGGCTGGTGTGCTTCTTTCATGTGCACTTTATTGGTTCTGAGTTAGATGGCCACTTGTTAACCTTCTAGTCTTTAAAACCCTAGACTCTTTATCTTTTTTTTAAAATAATTAATTAATTTATTTATTTTTTACATTTTATTAGGGGCTCATACAACTCTTATCACAATTCTTACATATACATATACATACATCAGTTGTTTAAAGCACATCCGTACATTCTTTGCCCTAATCATTTTTTAATCTTTTTATTGGGGCTCATAAGGCTCTTATCACAATCTGTGCATACATCAGATGAGCAAAGCATCCTTATACATTCGTTGCACTCATCACTTCATAATTCACATTCCACTTGGGTTCCTGGAATTAGCTCGATTTCCCTTTTCCCCCCTCATTCCCCTCCCTCCCCGATCCTACCCCTGGTCCCTTGATAGTTTATAAATAATTATTATATCTTATCTTACACTCCCCGGCGTCTCCCCTCACCCGCCTCACCCTTGCAAATCTCCCAGAGAGGAGGTTACACATAGATCTCCGAGATCGGTTCTCCCTTTCTACATGCCCTTTCCTCCTGGTGTCACCACTCCCACCGCTGGTGTTGAAGGGTTCATCTGTCCTAGATTCCCTGTGCCTCCAGATCCCCACTGCACCGCTGTACATCCTCTGGTACAACCAGGTCCGCATGGCAAGGTAGAATTGGGGTCATGATGATTGGGAGGGGAGGAAGCATTCAGGAACTAGAGGAAGGTTTTGAGTTTCATTGTTGTTACACTGAACCCTGTGTGGCCCATCTCCTCCTCACTACCCCTCTGGAAGTGGTGTTCAGCTCTCTACAGGTGGGCATTGTGTCCCCATCATGCACTCCCCCTCTTTCACGGTGATGTGATTCTCACCACCACCCCACCTTTGATGTTGGAGACCTGGTGTCCTCTGTCCTTCATGGTCACCTATGTCGGTGTGCTGCTTCCGTGGGGGCTCGGTTGCTTCTGGGCTAGATGGCCGCTTGTTTGCTTTCAAGCCTTTAAGTCCTCAGAGGCTATATCTCTCAGTAGCCAGGCACCATCCGCCTTCTTCACCATACTTGTTTATACACACTTTCGTCGTCAGCCATTATGTGAGGAAGGTGATCACACAATGATTGCTTTTGTTCCTTTGTGTCTGCTACATGGTCCATTCAACACCTTGTATTCGCTTAGGCCGTGTGCTTCTTCTCTGTGGGCTTTGTTGCTTCTGAGCTAGATGGCCGCTTATTTGCCTTCAAGCCTTTAACACCCCAGACGCTATATCTTTTTTTGATAGCCGGGCACCATCAGATTTCTTCACCACATTTGCTTACACACGGCTGTCTTCAGTGATCATGTTGGGTAGATGGGTATCCTGCAATGGCTGCTTAGCAGGGCGAGGTGCTATTGTATTAGGGGATTATGCATGAGGAGACCCGATGTCCATCTGCTACCCTACTACTGAACCTATAAATATATGCATATAAATCTATTGCCCCCATAATCATAAATATATTTACATATGTACATGTCTGTATTTAGGCTTCTCTGTATGCACTTTGCCTCCACTCCTTTCCTCTATTTCCTTTCGATTTCCTCCCGACCCATTACCATGTTTGGCCTTCATTCTGGATTCAGTAGTTCCTCTCAGTTACCTTGCTCTTGGTCACTCCCTTCCAGTCCTCCCCTCCCCTCCCACCTCTGGTTTTGAACCATTCGCTGTTCCCTTGTTCCTATGTTGGGCGACACCTCCTCCCTTCCCCTACCTCCCACGCTCTCATGTCCCTCCAGCACCGTTGGTGCTTTTGTTTTCTTCTCTCATTATTTGTCCAGCCTAGCTTGTCTAGGTGGACCTGCTGACTTAGTAATATGTGCATACAAATGGATATGACTTTGACTGCACCCAAGTGGCCCATAAGAACATGGCTTTGACAGAAACAACATCGACACGCTGATAAGCAGAAAAGCCACTAACATACAAAATTTACAAGGTAAAAAACAAAACAAATTTAAAAAGACTAAGCAAAAAGATAGCAAATATTAAAAGAAAAATTGCTAGCAGTTCAAGGTCCTTTCGTTGGCCTTTAGACCATTCTTTATACTCCCTTGGGCTCCCTTTGCTCTGCTTTCTCCGCTGCTCCATTGCACGCCCCCAGTGTTTGCCTCAGTGTGGCGAGGTCAACTCTGTCGCCCATCCCCCATTGTGTCTCAGGTGCTGTCCAATGTAGGGCCATGTGTTGGTGCAGGATGTCGTATCTCCTAGTGTGGTCAGCTGAATGGTCCTCTCGGTATGACGGGCCATCTAGCTGGTCTATCGACTTTGGGCTTGGTGGACCCAGGTGTACTCCACTACGTCCTTTCTCCTTCTTTTGTTTCAGCTTCCTTCTGGATGTGGTGTGGTGGGTCAGTTCCTTTCCCACTCCAGACGATCTATTTTTGTTTTCTGTGGTATTCCCTTCGAGTGTGGGGGTCGGCCTAATTCTGGTTTGGGCCGGCTTGTCGTCCAGCCTCTTTGTGTAGACCTCTGTACTTTGCGTTGCCCTCCTTGTTTGGTGTATCGTGTTGGGGTCCGTATGCATGTTCCAGATCTGTGGGGACACAACCGATACTCTCCCCTGGGTGGGTTAGTACCCTGCCCCCCCAATACCATCCATTCAGATTCTCCCCCTCCCGGTTCTCCCTCTCCCTACCCCACTACTCCTTCTTTATGCTGGGCTCTCATGTACCTCCCTAGGTGTGGCCTGTCCTCCCTCCAACTATCTATGCTTCCTCCCTTTTATTGTGGGATGGATGTTTATTCTTCTATTTCTGTCATGCTGATTGTACTTACCTCAGGGGACTCATGTTGTACCTGTCCCTTTGGGTCTGGCTTACGTTGCTTAACATAATTCCTTCCAGCTCTTCCCATGAAATAACGTGTTTCATGTGCTCATCGGTGCTTTTCAGTGCTGCATAATACTCCATTGTGTGTATGTGGCAAAGTTTGCTAATCCACTCGTCTATCGATGGAAACTTAGGCTGTTTCCAAGTCTTTGCTATTGTGAATTGTGCCGCAATAAACATTGGAGCGCATATGACTGGTCGTGTTTTATTTGCTGCTTCAACTGGGTATATGCCCAGTAGAGGGATGGCTGGGTCGTAAGGTTGATCAATTTCCATTTTCTTTAGGTATCGCCAGATTGCTTTCCACAGTGGCTGTACAAATCTGCACGACCACCAGCAGTGTAGGAGGGTTCCTACTTCACCACAGCCCCTCCAACACTTTATCTTTTGATAGCTAGGCTCCATAAGCTTTCTTCACCTCATTTGTTTATACAACCACCTTTTGTCTTGAGTGATTGTCTCGGGAAGGTGACCATCATGAAATACCAGTTCCTTAAATTCCATATCTATAGGCTTAAGTCTTACCCACAGGAAGCCTATTTTTATTTTATCCCTTGAACAAAATCTTGCAATAATTTACTCTTTTTGGGTAAGTCCATCCTCAATCACTTATCCTTTAACATTTACAAGAATTTATCTGTAACCAACCCCATTTACATAGTCTCATTCATGCTATTTCCACAATAATTGCTAATAACCCTATTTATTAGAATCGGCAGAAAGCATCAGCTTCAATATCCCATTGCCACTGAGTTGATTTCAACTCATGGGTACCCTATAGGACAGAATAGTATTGTCTCATGGGTTTCCAAGTCTGAAAAAAAAAATCTCTTTATTGTGAGTTGGGTGAAGGTTTACAGAATACATTCGTTTTCCATTTGACAGTTCACACATATTTTGCTTCATGATATTGGCTGCAATCTGCTCAACGTAATATCACTTATCGCACTTCCTCCGTGTATTTCCTGTTTCCCTTCCCCCTTCTTTCCTGAACCTTCTGAACTTTATCTTTGAATAAATTATATCCTTTTGATTCAAATAGTTGATTAGTGTTACTTTTTACCTTATAGATCTACCTATTGTTTGGCTGAAGATTCAGCCAAGGGAGTGAGTTCAGTTCCAGATCTGAAGGTGCCTAAGGACAACAGTCTTGTGGGTTCCAAGAATCTCTCTCTGAGCAATACCCCTGAACTTTTAAAATAAGTTTAAACTTTGCTGCACATATTTCTCCTATTCTATCCCAAAATTCAAAAGCAAACTCATTATCATTGTGTTGAAGCTGACTCATAGAGACCCTACAAGATAGCATAGAACTTCACCCTTTGATTTTCCAAGGCTTAAATCTTTACCAGAGCAGACAAACTCATATTTCTCACATGGAGCAACTGATAGGGTAGAATCACTTACTTTGTGGTTAGGAGCTCAATGAGGAGTCCACTCTGCCATTAGAGCTCATTTAGAATGCTATCCAGGATTCCCTAATGCTATCCCTCTCAGATCAGTTGGTAGTGGTAATAAATGTAAATCTTAAGGGGGTCAGACTGCCACATCGTAACTCTTCCTTGGGGAAGATGGTGGGTTTGAACTGCTGATTCATTAGCCCTTAAGTGCTTAATTACAGCCTCACCAGGGTTCTCCTTAACAACAGAACAGTGGACACTTATTGGTTTATCTTGCTGGTCTCTGTTCCCTAAACATTGCACTTCATCCACAGGGTTTTCTTCCACAATACACAGCTGCTAGTGTTTTTGGTTTGTTTTTCCTCATGACTTCACCTTCCTGGTCAAAGCTGATTTGTCCAGGGCTAAACACACAATGAAAACATAGCCATATTTGCACACTACAAAATTTGAAGTGAGACAGCAAGCTATTTGTTGAGTTTTTTGAATGACAGAAGTCTAAAAGGAAGTGTTATGATACAGGAAACAGTGAATTTGATGTCCAGGATCTATGCTGGGGACCCAGTTGGCACTACGAATGACTATTCAAAGTGATGGTAAGAATTCTCCTCTTCCATGAACTACACATAAAATAGATATAACCACTAAGTCCCTGATTTGACAAATGTCTTGTGTGATTGAGTTTGGGTTCCCCATAGGATTAGATCCTGAGACAAAGGTTTTAATTAAGCCATTTTTGGGGAGATATCAATAAGGAAATGGGAAATAGAAAAGGGAAAGAAGGCAGCCAATTAAAAGTACATTATCAAACAATTTAAAATTGTGAGCAATTGGAGGTTAATCTTACTGGAGACACTGTAGAAAATCCACTAGTTATTCTGCCCAGAATGTGAGGGAGTGTGGCTATTTGTCCAACAACTCCTATGGGTCATTGGTTAAGGGTTACTCCAGGAAGCAAGAATTAACTCCACAACCACCTGAGCCATGCATGCTCAGGTACAGTGGTCCACAGAAACTAGAGAAAGCAAGAAGAGAGATGTGCTGGCCATTTGGAATTAGGCTAGCATGCCAAGTTGTCAGACATGTCAGGTGCTTGCACTATCATAACTTGTGAGATATACCACTGGTATTTCAAACACAAGTATAGTTACCCGTGGTGGAAAATTTTCAGAAAAGCTTACAAGTTAAATAGACTAGAAAGAATAATCTGCCAATCTACATCTGAAAAAAATAGTGGTGTTTTTGGAGCACATTGATAGCAGTGGAATATTGTTTCATATAGTGCAGGATGATGAACCCCTCAAGTTGGAAGACACTCAAAATATAATTGGGGAAGAGCTGTCTCCTCAAAATAGAGTTGACCTTAGTGATATAAAGTTTTCAGGACCTATATTTGTTTATGTGGCAATGACTCAAAATGAAAAGAAACAGCAGTACTGCAATAACCACTTACAAGAAGATGGGATGCATGAAATATGGATGTAGAAAAATTGGAAGCCATGAAAAAATGGAACACATAAAGATCAACCACTCTATGTGTAATTGAACTGAAATAGACTGGTATTGGCCATTTGGAATGTCATAATATTATGGTTTACATACCAGAGTAACAAATTTGAAAGGAATGGATGACTTTCATGTTAAAAAAGAGAATGTTTCAACATCGATTCCAATGTTCACCAGTTTTAGGTGTAGGATACATTACACCTACAAGGATGAATAATTAATAAAGTTATTATTCAAATTTACACACCAACCACTAATACTAAAAATAAAGCCATTGAGGATTTTTACCAACCTTTTCAGTCTGAAATTGATGAAACATGCAATCAAGATTACTGATAACTTGAATGCAAAAATTGGAAACTAAGGAGGAGGATCACTAGTTAGGAAAATGTGACCATGGGGATGGAAGCCACATGGGAGATCTCATGATAGAATTTTCCAATAAGGATGGCTTATTAATTGAACATTTCTTTTTCAGTGATGTAAACAGTAACCACAGACATGGATCATGTATATTGGATAGAAATACACAGGAATTAAATCAACTACATATGTTGAAATAAACTACTATATATACTCGAGTATAACCCAAGGCAACTAATTTTAACCCCCAAAGCTGGGGTGCTTTTTCAGCATAAAAAATGTGCTGAAAAAAACTAGGCTTATACTCAAGTATTTATGGTATAAAGAAGTTTAATATCATCAGTCACGAGACTGGAGACCAACTGTGGAACAAACCATCAATGGCAAATTCAACTCGAATTCAAATAAAATTAAAACAAGTCCCCAAGAGTCAAAGTATGAATTTGAGTATATCTCATCTAAATTAGAGGATACTTCAAGAAGATAGTTCACACATTGAACACAAATCACCTGAGATGATACGAGTTCTGCAATAATATCTAGAACATCATAAATAAAGAAATTCAAAGATAATTAAAAAGATAGGAACTAAAGAAAAGACAAAATGGATGTCACCTTGAATGTGGACTAGCTGAAGCCAATGAAAGAAATGATGAAGTACGAAAAAGATAGATAGAGAAATATAGAAATAATTGATGAAGTAAAGACGCTGAATAAAGAAGCTGAACATAAAATTTCAAAGGGGAATTCAAAAAGATGGAATAAAGAATTATATTAAAAGGTGCAAAGACCTGGAATTAGGACAGCAAAAATGAAAAGCATGTGCATTTCACTAGCTGAAAAAATTGAAGAAAAATTCAAAATACAGAATTACACAGATAGCATCAAAAGAAGATGAAAGTGATTCACTGACCACATGAAGCCCAGGCTCCACAGCGCTGAGTCCAGAAGACCAAGATAGCATACGAATCTCACTGCAGATTGGTCTGAAAGTGCTCACAGTAGTAGGCCCTGGATCAACTGGGGAAAATGTAGAACTCAAAATAAGAAGACTAACCTTAGGATATGATAGGCACTAGTTGAATTCCCATTTGACACCTGACCTCACCTCCATGGCTCAACTTTCAGCCCCCAAATAGGAGACCTATACTGTCACCGATGTACAATTCAGAGCCCAGCATTTGTCAGGGAGTTACTCAGAAGGCAGGAAGGAATGGGAATGAAAGACCAATGGAAATGGCAAACAAAGGGAGGGAATAGGAAAAGTAGTATTGCATTGTAGGTATTGCAATCAATATCATAAAACATTGCAATAATTGTAAGGAAAATCAATTTACTCTGTAGATTTTCCCTCACATGACAATCAAAACAGTGTAAAAAGAAAATAAGTCATATGACCGAGTACACTGGTAGATCTTGCTGAAGACCAATTTCCAGTGTTAAAAGATGTCACTTTGCGGAATAAGGCACAGCTGAGCCCTAGTGGTATAGTGGTTACAAACATAATGCGTCAGAACCAACCCAGTTGGGTTGCTCAACACAAGATCAACAGTTCTGCTCCCATACAAAGTTCCAGTACTGGAAACCCACAGGGATATCTCTCCCCTGTCCTATAGAGTTGCTAAGGGTTGGAATCAACTTGATGGCAGTGAACTGGATGTAAGCCTGGCTGACTAGAGACACAAATCAAGTGACACTCATATATGTGCAATAAATAGTTTTCTATCAAGAAGTCATTATAGTATTTCTATTTCAAGGAAATATCCCAGGCCAGTCCAACTCAAGTCCATAAGTCCAACACTAGCCCATAAGTTCCTTTCCAACTTACGCAGTTACATGCAATGATGCAGAATGCAGGGATGTCAAAGGGCAGTGATGGCAAGGTTGTGTGGACCCAAGGTCGATGCAAGCATGGCAAGACTCTGGCTGCTCTCAACGTGGGCAGGAAGCAGTCAGGTGAATGCAAAAAGAAGGGGAGGTTCCCAGGGCCCTCCTTATGAGAAGGCCATGGCCACAAAAAGGCACCATCAGGCTATGGTGTGATTGACAGATTGGATACCAATCTTACACTTTTACATATCTTCAAACTGACATAAAATTATATAACTATCATACTATGGCATTTTCAATCACCTTATATGTACTTGAAAATGGACAATAATTATGAAAGATAAAACAAAAGTTGATGTCTTTGAATTATGATGCTGGTGAAGAATATTGAATATTCCATGGACTTTCAGAAGAAGGAACAAATCTTTCTTGGCGGAGGTAGAGCCAGAATGCTTCCTAGACGTGAGAATGGCAAGACTTCATATCACATACTTTGGACATGTTAACAGCTGAGCATGGTCCCTAGAGAAGGATATCATACTTGGTAAAGTGGAGTGGTGAAAAAAAGAAGAAGGTCCTCAATGGGATGAATTGGCATACTGGCTGCAAAAACGGTCTCCAACATTAAATGTGAGGAAACAGGCTGTGGGTGCTATGAGTTAGAGCCAAATTAACAGTGTCTAACAATGACAAGACCCCTCCCCCGCCCCATCTGTCAATTTGCTGCACTGTGGTAGCTTGTGCTTTGCTGTGATGCTGGGAGATAGTCCACTAGTACTTCAAATACCAGGCAGGATCACCCACGGTGAACAGATTTCAACACAGCTTCCAGACTAAGAACTGACAGGACGACAAAACAATCAGTCCACTTTGAGGGATTCACCATTGAAAACTTTCTGCATAGCAGTAAAATATTTTCTGATATAATGCCAGAAAATGAGCCCCTCAGATTGCAAAACAATCAAAATATCACCGAGAAAGAGAGCTTTCTCAAAGTAGAGTCCACTTTAATGATAACTCAAAACCTCACAACAGGACCTGTAGATAACATCATAATAAATGGAGAAAATATTGAAGTTATCAAGGAGTTCGTCTTGCTTAGATTCACAACTAATGCTCATGGAAACAACAATCAAGAAACCAAATAACATATTGCATTAGGCAAATCTACTGCACATAACCACTTTAAAGTACTGAAGATAAAAAATTTCACGTAGGATTAAGGTGCGCCTGGCCCAAGGCATGGTATTTTCCACCACATCTTATGCATGTGAAATTTGAACATTGAATGAGAAAGACTGAAGGAGAACTGGTGCATTTGAATTAAGGTACTGACAAAAAATACTGAAAGTATCATGGGTGGAGAGAAGAACAAACAAATCTGTCTGAGAAGAAGTGCAGCTAAATGTTCCTTGGCAGATAGGATGGCGAGACTTCATCTCATGTACTTTGCAGATGTTATCAGGACAGACCAGTCCCTGGAGGACATCATACACATTACAGTAGAGGGGTTGCAAAAAGAGGAAGACACCCAATCAAATGGATCGAGACAATTCCTACAACAATGGGCTCAAACATAACAAAAATGTTGAGTATGGGGATGGACCAGGCAATGTTTCATTCTGTTGTGTAGGCATTATTATGAGACAGAACTAACTTGAAAGCATCTAGCAAAAAAGTGTACTAAAGCTTCTGGCACCTTCATTTGCTGATGGATTATAATTCCAAATGAGAAAAATTATTGCAACCATTCATTAATAATCAGAACATGAAACGTGCAAAATAAGAATCTAGGAAAACTGGAAATCATAAAAAACGGAATCTGACCTATAAAGATCAATATCCTAGGCATTGGTGAGTTGAAATAGTCCCTTTGAATCTTAAAATGATAAGAATGACTACGCTGACAATGACAAATTCAAAAGAATGTCTATTTCATCCTCAAAAAGAGCATTTCTAGATCTATCTTGAAGTGCAATGCTGCCTTTGACAGAATAATATCTATCTTCATACACAAGGAAGGCCGGTTAATAGAACCATTATTCAAATATTCTTACAAACCACTAAAGCCAATGAAGAATTGTACCAACTTCTTTAGTCTGAAATTGATCACACATGTACTGAAAATGCATCAATAATTGTTGACAATTGGAATGCACACATGGAAACAAAAAGGAAGGAAGAGTAATTAGAAACTATGACTTTAGGGATCGAAAAGAAGCTGAAGACTGCATGAATGAATTCTGCAAGAGCAATAACTTCCTCATTGCAAACACCTTTATTCAACAACAGGAGCGGCATATATACATGTGGAATACACAGGAATGGAATTGATTAAATCTGTGGGAAGACATGATAGAGAAGCTCAATATCATTGAGACAACATAAGACCAGGGGCCAACTATGTAACAGACTATCAATTACTAATATGCAAGTTCACGTCAAACCTGAAGAAAATTAAAATAAGAACTCAAAAGAGCCCAAATACAGCCTATATTATATCTGTGGTCGGCTGGGGTTTTTAGCGAAACAAACCAGTGATACTGATACATGTAGAAGAAGGAAATTCATATCAATAAAGAATTTTACATTAAGAAGTCCACACAACAAGAAACCCCAGACCAACTCCTGCCCATAAATCAGATGCAAACTAGAGGCCCTTCCAGATTCATGAAGCTGTTTGAGGAATAGTCCAAGAAACAGGGAAACCACAGGTTGGTGGAGGCAGAGTTGGGAGAATCCAAAGTCAACAGGCTGTTGGCAGGCCACAGACAGCTCTTAAGGTCAGCATGTTTCATGGTGATTGCCATCCCTAGAACCAGACGTAGGGTCCAGTGTCTTTTCATCAGGAAGAAAAAGAGTGAGCCCATTCTCCACAGTCTACTTATAGCTATAAAATAGGTCACACCCCCAAGGAGACTGTGACCTTCACCTTCTGAAGATCCTGGTCAAGCTATATTGACACCAAAACTTACTATCACAATATCTCACCTGAATTTAGAGCCTATCTCAAGAATGGTTTGGACATATTGAACATTAATGATCAGCTACCAGAAGACTTGTGAAATAGCATCAAGGTCATCAATCTTTTTTTTTTTTTGTCATGTCATCTGTGGCTATTTATTTATTTATCACAAATCATTTTATTGGGGGCTCCTCAAAAAGATCATTATAATACAGTAAAGAAAGAAAATACTACAGTGGATATCAGAGGAGACTGTGAAACTCGCTCTTGAACCTAAAGCAGCTAAAGCAAATGGAAGAAATGATGAAATAAAAGAGTTGAACAGAAAAATTGGAAAGGCCAGCTTGAGAAGATAAAGTAAAGAATTATATTGTAACGTGTAAAGACCTGGAATTAGGAAAGCAATAGGAATGAGTACAGTCAGCATATCATAAATTGAAAGAACAGAAGAAAAAATCCAAGCCTTGGATTAAAATGTTGAAGGATTATTTATCAAACTATTGAATGATGCAGGGAGAATCCAAAGAATATGGAAGGAGTATACAGAGTCTCTGTACCCAAGAATTAGTTGAGGTTCTACTAGTTCAAAAGGCCAAGAGGAAGTTGAAGCTGCAATGTAAACATTAGTGAAAAGCAAGGAAGGGATAGGAATGGAAATATTTCAACACGCTCTTGCAGTGATAGTCCATGTCAAGAAATTTGGAAGATAGCTATCTGGCCAACCAACTGGAAGTGATTAATATTTGTGTGCATTCTAAAGAAATATGACACAACAAAATCTGCAAAATAAATTAAAATAACATTAATATGACATGCAAGTACAATTTTATTGACGATAACTTTAAAAGGAGTTATAGCAATATGTCAACAGGAAGCTGCCAGAAATCCAGGCTGTATTAAAAGAGGGCATGAGGCAAGGTATATCAATGCTGATTTCAGATGGACCTTGGCTGAAAGCAGAGGATACAAGGAAAATGCTTACTTATGTACTATTGACTATGCAGAGGATTTTACTGTGTATCATAACAAACTTTGGGTAGCATATGAATACATATGAGAACAATGGGAATTCCCGTACATTTAATTGTGCTCCTGTGGTACCTGTACATAAACCAACAGGAAGTGGTTGGAATAGAACAAGGGGATACTGCGTGGTTTAAAATCAGGAGAGTGTGTGTTGTGGTTATATCCTTTCACCATATGTGTTAGACAGGGTTCTCTAGAGAAACAAAACCAGGACATTTATGATTTGATAGATAGATAGAACACGAAGGAATATAACAGCTAATTAGTCCACATAGCAGTACAGAGGACTCAGTTTAACTCACTTCCATGCAACAGTAAATATGGCAGTACAGGCAGGCAGCAAACTGCAGAACTAGGTAAGGTATCCATACACTGGTCTGGTCACCAGAGAGCAACTGAGAGATAGGAGTGGCTTGCTGAGCCATTTATCTCTTTGCCCACTAATCAAACTGCAAACTTATTAATCCCACATGTTCTTATTGGCCAGGTTGGCACTATAAACCTACCTATCTATCACACTATACTTATTCAAATAATCTGAGAAGCTGCTCTGTATGAAGAAGTTGAGGCATCTGGATTGGAGCAAGAATCATTAACAACCTGTGTTATGCAGATGACCCAATCTTGCTGGCTGAAAGTCAATAGGCCTTGAAGTACTTACTGATAAAGCTCATATAGTACACCTTCAGTATAAATTAGTCTTCAACACTAAGAATACAAATGTCTTCTCAACTTGACAAATATAAACACACAACATCATTACAAATAGAGAAATGTAGCTAAACTCTATTTTACTTGGACCCACAATCAATACTCACAGAAGCAGCAGTCAATAAATCAATGTATTTCATTGGAAAAATCTGTTGTAAAAGACCTCTTTAAAATGTGAAAGAGCAAATGCTTTACTCTGGGGATTAGCAAGTTATGCCTGTTTTAGCCTTGATATTTTTAATCACCTTAGATGCATGTGAAAGGAGTCTTAATTTCAGTGTCTGGTATGGGTTGAATGACTAACAGCAAGGTTGGTGGTTCAACCCACTTGCTGCTCCACAGAAGAAAGAGGAAGCTATTTGACCCTGTAAAGATTTACAGCTTTGGAAACCCTATATGGTCACTATGAATAAGAATAGACTTGATGGTAATGTTTGACATATGCATGTGAAAGATGGACCATAAATAAGGGAGACTGAAGAAAATATGATGCCTTTCAAATATGATGTTGCAAATAACATTGAATATACCATGAATGCCCAGCAGAACAAAGAGGTCTGTCCCGGAAGAAGTACAGCCAGAATGTATTTTAGAAGTGAGGATGGTAAAACTCCATTTCATATACTTTGAACATGGTATCAGGAGAAATTAGTCCCTAGAAAAGGATAAAATGCTTGGTAGAGCATCATCAAAAAACAGGTAAACCCGGAATGAGATGGATCAACACAGTGGCTGTAACAATAGGCTAAAATATGACCATTGTGAGGATGTCACAGGACTAGAAAGGCTTTTATTCTATTGTGCATAGGGTCACTATAAGTGGCAGTGCGTGAGATTTTGTTGATTAACAACACTGGGATATGAGCAATGCCCCCATGGCATATGCTAAACTGTCACCATGCTGGACACCGTTGATCTTTGTGGCTTTAGAGGGTAATTATTTAGAGGGTTATGATTCCACTGAATTTTTTTCTGTGCATTCAAACTATTCCATCCTAAGATTACACAGATCTATCCAAACCAAGCTCACTGCCATTGAATCAATGCTAACTCATATCGACCCTACAGGACATGGGTAAAATTGTACCTGTGAGGTTCTGAGACTGTACCTCTTTACAGAGTTGAGTCCCATCTTTCTCCTGAATAGCAGCCGGTGATTTCAAAATACCGACCGTGCAATTAGCAGCCCAATGTGTAACCAAGAACTATTCAGGGAAGCTAGAGGGAGAGCATGAAAAGAAATGAGTAGTTGAGGTGGTTGGATGCACATTCATCCCTTTGTTCTACTCTCTATGACTTTTTCTGAGTTCATTCAAAATGTAAATTAAGACACAAAATAGAATTCTACCCAACCCTGCTATATGCCTCAACAGTATCCATTTTTCTCATTCTTACTACTAATAGAAGCTCAATTTTGTTTAGGGTGATAATGTACCTACTTAAATCGCTCACTCCTAGGCTCCCTTGCAGCTATGCATGAGCATTTGACCCAGTTTGGGCCAAATATGTGTAGGCGAAAGACACTGAGTAGGACTCCCAAGAAAGTTTTTGTTGTTGTTTAAGGCAAAACACTTGTCTGGCATAACCCATTTCATTTTTGTCCTTGGCTCTTCTGCTGTCATGCTCCCTAGTCAGAATATTGAAAGATGGGAGAGTCACATAGGTTACATGAGTTTGGCAGACCAAAAAGCATGCATTCTCCTATATGCAAATTGAGTCCCTGAGCAAATACGCCAGACCTAGGCTACCTATTTCAAGACTTACTATTGTATAAGACAAACCCCTGTGTGGTGCAAAGGGTTAACACAATTCACTGCTAAGCCAAAGATGCCTTGGAAGAAAAACCTGGCAATCTACATTTAAAAATTCAGCCCTTGAAAACCTCATGGAGCACAGTTCTACCCTGAATCATATGGGGTAACTGTAAATCAGAATCAATTCAGTGGCAACTGGTTTGGTATTTTTGGTGTTAATATAAGAAAAATGAAGCTTTTGTGATTAGACCACTAGTGTCGGTTTGTTTTTTCCCATGTAGCCAGAAGCAATTTGGACTGATAGAGAAATAATTAAAAGAATGTAGAGTTAAGTAAGCGTAATGATTATGGAACTAATCATTTAGCAACGGGCTGCTAACCACAAGGTCAGTAGTTCAAATGCACCAGTCACTCAGGGGGAGAAAAATGAAGCTCTCTGTTTCTGTAAAGATTTACAGTCTTGGAAGCCCTATATGGGGTGGCTATAAGTTGTAATCACCTTGATAGCATTGTATTTGTTTGAGTTTGGTGACTAGTATGTAAGCTTTGAGTGGGTAGTAATAGATACTTTGAATACTATTCTTAACACTATAGGTATTATGTCTTTTGCAAATGGATAAACGAACAAAAGCGATATTCATTTAGTGTTTTCTGTAGTTTGCCTTATTCTTCCAAGAAGATTCCTCAGTGTTAAGACCCAGTCTTCTCTGGCATACTTGAATGAAAGAATAACTGATAGACACAGACTTGAACCCTGGCCTGTGTGATCTTGGGTGTGTCACTGTTTTTCAATCCATTTCTCATCTGTGAACTGGGGATTACACACGTAGCCCACAAGGTTGTTTTGGAGATTCAGAGTAATGTGTGTGTCTTGGATTGAGTGCCCTTGCATGCCGAGCTTATTCCTCAGGCCTGGGTGCAGGTAGTCTATTTGAGATATGATGGCAGGGAGTGGGAATAGGAAAGCGGACGCAAGACTGAGTTAGGGGGAGAAGCAATCACAATGGGAACGGGGTGTTGAGGCTTTTAATGTAGGATACAGGGGCTTGATTCCCCCAGGACTTCTGAGGAACATGGGTTCTGTCCTAGAATTGCCTACCAGAAACAGGAGGCTGGGCTCTTCTTCGCCTGTAGTGGTGTTGAGCATTCCTCCTAGTAAGGTGACCTCTCCTACCTTCCTGGGTTTGGCTTTCCATGCCTTTGAAAAGGCTTCGAGGCAGAAGGACATGGAGAGCTGAGTGCTGCACTGTTGTGATAAGACACCATTTCAGCAGGAGACTGCACTTACATAGAGCCGTTCGCCACTGCTATGATGGATATCAGGAGGAGCTCTGGAAGTGCAGTGGTTACAAGTTGGTTTGCTAACTTCAAGGTCAGCAGTTCAAAACTACTAGCTCCAAGGAAGAAAGATGGGGTTTTCTACTCCAATAAAGAGTTGTAGTGTTTGAAACTCGCAGGGGGCAATTGTACACTGCCCCACAGGATCGCTATGAGTCAGTATTGACTGGAAGGCAGTGAGATGGTGTCAGAGATGGGTCAAAGGAATGTGGCATGGCAACCCTAAGAATCTGCTACAGAACCATAAAGTGCCTGGGATAGATGAGTTTATTTTGCTTGACCTTTTAAAACCATCAAACCGACAACAGTTAGAAAGACAAACATACCAAGTGTCATTGGAGATCCGGGGAAAGCAGAGAAACACTGCTAATGATGCAGGTTTGCTGCACAGCAATCTGGCAGAGCTTAGTGAAAGCCCATTGAATGTACCCTAGGGCCTAGTGAGCCCCTCCTGGGCGTAAAACCAAAGAAGCGCAGTCACTGAGTTGACTTTCATTCCTGATGAACCTATCAAACAAAGCTGAATGGTCCCATGATGTTTTCAAGGCTTCTATTGGGAAGTAGACAGCCATGCCTTTATCCCACAGTGTATGGAAGACGGCTTCAAACTACTGACCTTTGGGTTAGCAGCCAAGCACTTAATATCTCCCCCATCAAAGATCTCTCCTGGATGTAGAAAAACAAACAAAACCCCAGTTGATTCTTCCTCATTAGCAACCCTACAAGGCACAGTAGAATTGCTGCTTTAGGTTTACAAAACAAAATTCTTACGACAGCAGACAGCCTCTCTTTGCTCCATGGAATAGCAGGTGGGTTGTAACTTCTCACCTTGGGTTTAGCAGCCCAAAGCATAATTCCTGGGTATATAGGCCAAGCTTTTTATCCAATTCATAGGGCCCTTGGGGCATTTTTACAAGAATGGTCACCACACTGATGCCTGCAGTAGAGAAGAGTTGGAGCCGAATTGGATGCCAATCAACAGACAACTGAAGAAGGAAACAAAAGAAAGATGATGATTTCTCATGACCAAGTGGCACGCAGCAGCACATGCAATTGATATGCAGCATGGCAATAACTCTTAATGACATTGCAAGGAGTTGAAAAGGTCAGAAACTGAATGAGATTTATATTGCAGTACCATTCATGGAAGCTGAAAGCCCATTCACCAAGCAGCATGGTCTAGTGCACATGGCTGTATGCCTATAAGGACACACACACACCAAGCACCCAGCAGGGGGTATTAGTCTGAAGAGGGGAATGGAAGTGATGTGAATGTGGAAAAGGAGGGACAAAACACAAGCAGGGCCTGACATTGATCAGGGTTCACGGTGTGCTATAAAGTAGGCATGATTAATCCCTTCCCTGTACCAGAAGGCTGAGCTAGATTTTTAAAGCAATTCAAGTGCCTGGAAGACAATGGTTGTTAGCTGCTGTTGAGTCAGCCTCCAGTCCAACTCACTGTGACAACCAGCTCCCAGTGACTCCATGGGCAATATTCTCCCTGGTCCTGCACCATCTCTTTGGTTGTGCATCAGATTGTGATTCACAGGTGTTTTCGTTAACTGGTTTTCAGAAGTAGAATGCCAGGCTCTTCTTCATCGCTCATCTTAGTCTGGACACATCACAGAAACGGGTTCAGTCTCATAGCCTTACCCAACCAAGCTCCCCCATTTCAGTATCATAGCAACACAGAAATCAGTTCAGTACCACAGCAATAACCAAGCATCCCCCTGACAAATGAGTGTTGGATGCACATGAGTTGCATTGTCTTGGACTCAAACCCAGATCTCCCACATTGAAAAGGAGAATTCTACAACTGAACCACCAATTTACCCTCAGAATATAATAAGTATCCAGTAAATGGTTATTAAGAATGTGGCTGCCAGGAAAATCCAGCAATTTCCTGCCAAGGCTTAACACTAATATCTTCCCCAACACACAAGAAGGCTGCAGAGGAATGACTTTCTCCATGCCAGCCCTGGTATCTAGACAAGGGACCCTAACATTGAGCCACTGAGCCCCAGCAGGCTGGGGAGCAATGTCAAATTGGATGAGGGACAATCCTGTTTGAGTTAGTTTCCCTAAGCTTGCAGGGCAGTTTAGCATGTCCACAGCTGTGTTCAGAATAGCCATGTGATTACCACCGAGAGAAATTCCACATGCTTTCACACCCCATGCTAGTCGTTGCAGCCACCGTTGAGTACAGTTCATGCTCATCACTATCTAGAACTCACGGTGATGCTGTGGGTGAGTCATTGGGCAGGTAACCTCAAGGTTGGCAGTTCAAAGGCACCAGTTGTTCTCTGAGAGGAAGGTGAGATGATCTGCTCCTGTAAAGATTTAGCCTGAGGAATTTTATATAGGGTCACAGTGAGTCAGGATCAACTCAATGGTGTGGATTCGGTTTAGTAGACCAGCCATCAGATCATATTTAATGTATTTATTAACATGTATATTTGCCACAAATCCAATGTCTTTTATTTTTATCAATGCATTTCAATACAATTTGTGCCTTTGTGATTCTGTATTTCATTGGAGGTATTTGGAAATATTATTCTGGGGAGTGGTCATGTGTTCCATAGCCTTTCCTAAATGCCAAAAGGATCCATGGGGTTGCAATGGTTAAGACCCTCTAATAGAGTTTATCAAAGAGCCCTGGAGGCACAATGGTTAAGTGCTCAGCTGCTATCCAAAAGGTTGAAGGTTTGAACCCACCAGTGGCTCTGTTCTTGGAAGAAAAACCAGGCAACTCATTCTTGTAAAGATTACAGCATAGAGAAGCCTAGAGCAGTGGTTCTCAAACTTCCAATGCCACAACCCTTTCATACAGTTCCTCATGTTGTGGTGACCTCCACAACCATAAAAATATTCTCATTGCTGCTTCATAACTGTAATTTTGTTACAGTCACCCTGTGCAAGGGTCCCACAGGTTGAGAACCATTGGTCTAGAGAGCTCTGTAATGATGCATTGAGTCACTATGAGTGAACTGAACTAGAAGATTCCTAACAAAAACACCAACAATTCTTTTTTACCATGACCTTGTTAACTCAAAAAGATTAATAAGCAAATTCACAAATGAGGACATCCAGTTGCCCCTCCAAACTGGAGAAGCATAAGTTAAATGGTGACCCTGACCCCACGGTGTCCTCCAGCTGGTGCCATGCTGCCTTTATTCCTTCTGCCTCTCAGTTCTGTGGAGAAGAAGGGGAAAGGGAGGGAAACAAAAAGAAAGAAATGAAAAGATAATTTTCCAGCTTCTTCACATCACTGAATTGAACTTTACTTTTAGTAAAAGTATTATGAAATGGAAATGGTGCTTGCACTAGTTTGCTTTTAGGTGATATTCAGAGACATGGTGCTGGTAATTATTTGAGCCGGGGAGGTTAGTGTGCAGATTTTCTGAATATGGTTGAGCCAGCATGCCCCCTTCCAGGCCTAGCTTTTCCCTGGGATATGAGAAGTTATAGACAGTCTACTCTCTTCTTCCTCTGACTTCGCTGCAAACAATGGACACACTGGTTCTGACTTGACCTGGCTCCAGTACAGAAAAAAAAAATATCCTCCTTGCATAATTGTAGTGCTTGCATTGGAAGGCACCCAGAGACAAATCTCTCTTCTGGTGGCATAATGGGTTATGTGTTGGGCTATTAACTGCAAGGTCAGCAGTTGGAATTCACCAGTCACTCCTTTGGAGAAAGATGAGGCTTTCTTCTCCCATAAAGAGTTATAGCCTTAGATGAGTATAAAAACTCAAAATGCATTGGCAGAGATTCCACAGAGAATAAGCCTCCATTAAATCCCCTGGGACCATTCACCAGGGATGGGATTAAACCCTGCTCACCGTCAGTACATCAGAAAGTGTATTGTTGCAGATATGATTAGGTCAAAAATTAACATCTTATCATTTGTCTTTACTCTTAACACGTTTTTCATTTGTTCTTTTTTTAATTTTCTGCTTTCCTTTTTATTGAAAAAAGTAACTAATGTCACTGAACAAGTAGAGAATTTGTTAAATGAAAATCTAATCGGTTATGTAAACTTTCACTGAAAACATAACACACTTTTATTTTTACAAAGAGTTATAGCCTTGGAAACCCAGGAAGCCGGAGTATTTTCTCTCGATAGGATTGTTATGCACCCAATGGCAATGAGTGTTGTTGGATTTTGTTTCTTTATTGTTTTCTGTAGCTATGGTGGGGTATAGGGGTTATGTGTTGGGCTGCTGAACGCAATGTCTGAAATGGCAAATTTGAAATCCCCAGCCACTCCAAGGGAGAAAGATGAGGCTTTCTACTCCCCTAAAGAGTTCCAGTCTCAGAGCAGCCAGTCCACAAAGAGAACAACATGGCTGGCCCCACTATGAGACATGATGCCCCTCAGTGACCAAGGGTGATACAGGCGACAGCACTGGAGGCACAGTGTGCGAATTGCACCTAACCTGATTCCACCACACCGAGGCAAAGTGTGGTGGAGTGCAGTGGAACAGCAAGGGAATGGAGTGGCAAGGTCCCCAGGGAATGCTGAAAGTGGACTTTGGGGCCAGGTTGTGGTGCCTCAACAGACTGGATTGGAAAACACTCTTAAGGTCCAACAAATGATCCTTGAACTAACTACAAGCTCTTCTTTCTTGATGTGTTTTGTTTTGTTCTTTGTCAGTGGTTTGTTTTTGATGTTTAGTTGTCTGGTTGTATATTGTTGCTTTGTTTTCCACTGTCTTGTTTTCATGCATGTTAGTGTCTCCACAGGTCTGTCTAAATAAGACAGGCTGGATGAACTATCTGGAGGAAAAACAACAGGACCGACAGTTCCGGGGGCACTTGGGATAGGGGGAGGTGCGGGGGGGTAAGGAAGTGGTGTTAACAAACACAGGGACAAGGGAACAACATGGGACTCAAAATGGTAGTGAGGGGCAAGTGGCAGGCCTGGTAGGGAATGATCAAGGGTAAGGTTATGTAAAGAAGAGGTATAGCTGTAACCCAGGTGGGGACAGAGCATAGTAGTGGGAGAAGAGGAAAGTCAAGGGAGATGGAGGAAAGAGCTAGGAGTCAAAGTGCATTTATAGAGGTCTAGACAAAGACATGTACATGCAAATATAAATATCATACAGTTTCCTTTGTAGTTGTAGACCCTCAATCATAAAATTATATTCTTTGCTACTTCGTAACTCTCGTTTTGTTACAAGTTATGGATAGTGCCACCCTGTAAAGGGTTCGTCTAAGCCCCAAAGGGGTCACGACCCACATGGTGAGAACCGCTGCTCTAAATTTAGACGAGTTTCTCTTAAGGTCTATTTCACCATACTGTTAGAAGCTCAAGTCCATTTGTTGTTGTTGTTAGGTGCCGTCGAGTGGGTATGTCTCATAGCAACTCTACACACAATATAATGAAACGCCGCCCTGTCCTGTGACATCCTCACAGTGGTTCTCTGCTTGCGCTCATTGTTGCAGCCACTGTGCTAATGCATCTTGTTGGGGACCGCCTCTCTTTTCCTGCCCTTTCATACCAAGATTTGGGACTTCCTGTAGAGCAGTGGTTCTCAACTTCCTAATGCCATGATATTTTCATACCGAATCTCATTTAGTGGTGAAACCCCCCAACCATAAAAATGATTTCATTGCAGCTTCATAACTGTAATTTTGTTACTGTTATGAGTCACGACACCCCTGTGAAATTTTCATTCCACACCCACAAAGGGGTCGCGACACACAGGTGAAGATCACCTGCTCTAAACTAAGAGGAGATTCTCTTAAGATAGAATTCAACATACTGGTAGATGCACAAGTTCTGTTGTTATTGGTGTTTGGTACCATCGAGTGGGTTTTGGCTCATAGTAACTCTATGCACAATATAATGAAACCCTTTCCCATCCTATGCCATCCTCACAGTGGTTCTTTTGCTTGTGCTCATTGTTGCAGCCACTGTGCTAATGCAACTTTTGGGTAGCTGCCTCTTTTTTGTGGCCTTTCTACTGTACCAAGACTTGTGTCTTCCTCTAGGGCAGTGGTTGTCAAATTTCCTAATGCCATGACCCTTTCATACAGTTCCTCATGTAGTGGTGACCCCTATCATAACATTATTGTTACTTCGTAACTGTAAATTTCCTACAGTTATGAATCATTTCACACCTGTGAAAGGGTCATTCGATCGCCAAAAGTGGTCGTGAACCACAGGTTAAAAACCGCTGGTCTAAACTAAGAGGAGTTTCTCTTAATATCTACTTCACCCTATTGTCAGAAGCACAAATCCTATAGTTATTGTTAGATTCTGTTGTGTAGCTTTCGACGCCTAGCAACTCTAAGCACAATATGATGGAAAGGTGTCCTGTCCTGCGCCATCCTCCCAGTGGTTCTTTTGCTTGCGCGGATTGTTGCAGCCACTGTTGTATTCCATCGTGCTGTGGGCTGCCTCTTTTTGCTGCCCTTCTACTGTACCCAGATCTATGTCTCCCTCTAGGGCAGTGGTTTTCAACCTTCCTAATGTCATGACTCTTTCACACCATTCCTCATGTACTAGTGACCCCCCCCAATCATAAAATTATTTTCCTTGTTACTCCATAACTATAAATTTGCTATTGTTATGAATCAGGTCACCCATGGGAAATGCTCATTGTTCCCTCCTAAGACGTCGTGACCCACAGTTAGAGAACTGTTACTCTACACTAAGAGTTTCTTTTAGAGTCTTCTTCAGCATATTGTTAGAGGCACATATCCTGTTGTTTGGTGCCTTCGAATGGGTTTAGGCTCATGCCAACTCTATGGACCATGTAATGAAATGCTTTCCCGTCCTGTGCCTTCCATACAGTGGTTCTTTTGCTCACACTCATTTTTGCAGCCACTGTGCTAATCCATCTTGTTGGGCACTGCCTCTCTTTTCCTGCCCTTCTGTACCGAGATATGTGTCTTCCTCTAGAGCAGTGGTTCTCAACTTTCCAAATGCCACAACCACTTCACACTATTCCTCGTGTAGTGGTGACATCCAACCATAAAATATTTGCATTGCTACATCATAATTGTAATTTTGCTTCTGTTATGGATCAGGCCACCCATGCGAAAGTTTCATTAGTCTCCTCAAAGGCGTCTCGAGACACAGTTGGAGAACCAATGGTCTATATGATAGGAGTTTCTCTTAAGGTCTACTTCAGAATATCCTTAGAAGTCCAAGTTCTTTTTATTATTGTTTGGTGCCTTTGAGTGTGTGTTGGCTCATAGCAACTGTATGCACAATATAATGAAACTCGGCCCCATCTCGTGCCATCTCACTGTGGTCCTTTGCTTGCGCTCACTGCTGCATCTATTCCATCTTGTAGGGGCTGCCTGACTTTTGCAGCCCTTCTGCTGTACCAACATTTGTGTCTTCCTCTAGGACAATGTTTCTCATACATCCTAATTCTGTGGCCCTTTCGTACAGTTCCCAATGTAGTGGTGGACCCCAATCATAAAAATATAAAATTATATTCATTGATATTTCATAACTGTACTTTTGCTACTGTTATGAAGCAGGCCATCACTGGGAAGGGGTGTTTCGAAACACCTCCCACCTGAAAGTTTTCACGACCCAACATTGAGAACCCTGCGGTAAACTAAGAAGAGTTGCTCTTAAGATTTACTTTAGCATATTGTTAAACACAAAAGCCCTGTTGTTATTGTTGTTAAGTTCCGCGGAGGGGGTTTTGGCTCATCGCATCTCTATGCACAATATCATGAAATGCTTCCCAGACCTGTGCCATCCTGACAGTGTTTGTTTGCTAGTGCTCATTGTTGGAGCCATATTGGGGGTTCTGGCTATTTTTTGTTGCCCTTCTACTCTACCAAGATTTGTGTATTCCTTTAGGTCAGTGGTTCTCAACCTTCCTAATGCCACAACATTTTCATACCATTCCTCATATCGTGCTGACTGCCAAATCACAAAATTATTTTCATTGCAACTTTGTAACACTAATTTTTCTACTGTTATGACTGGGCGACCACTATGAAAGGTTCATTCATCCCCCAACAGGGCTCGTGACCCAAAAGTTGAGAACCGCTGCACTAAACTAATAGGAGTTTCTCTTAAGGTCTACTTCAGCACATTATAAGAAACACAAGTCCTGTTGTTTTGTTGTCAGGTGCAGTCGAGTGGGTTCTGACTCATAGCAACTCTATGCTCCATATAATATAACGCTGCCCCATCTGTGCCATCCTCACAGTGTTCCCTTAGCTTGAGCTCATTGCTGCAGCCACTGTGCTATTACATCTATTTGGGGGCTGACTCTATATTGCGGCCCTTCAACTATATCAAGACTTGTGTCTTCCTGTAGGACTGTGGTTTTCAGCAATCCTAATGCCACGACCCTTTCATACAGTGCCTCGTGTAGTAATGACCCCCCAACCAAAAAAAATATACTGTTGCTACTTCATAACTGTAATTTTGCTACTGTTACGTATCGGCCCACGCCTATGGGAGGGTCATTCGAACACCCCCAAAGGATTTATCACTCACAAGTTGAGAACAGCTGCTCTAAACTAAGAGCAGTTTCTCTCAAGGTTTAGTTGAGCATATTGTTAGATGTATGATTCCTCCTGTTATTGTTGTTCGGGCCGTGGAGAGGGTTTGGTCTCATAACAACCCTGCGCACAATATAATACAGGCCTGCCCAGACTTGCATCATCCTCACAGTGGTTCTTTGCTTGCGCTCATTGTTGCAGCCACCGTACAAATCCGTCTTGTAGGGACTTCCTCTCTTCTGCCGCCCTTCTACTGTACTTGCGTCTTCCTCTAGGACAGTGTTTCTCACACTTCCTTTTTCTACGACCTTTCCATACACTTCCCAATGTGTAGTGGTGGTCCCCAAAGCATAAAGGTTCTTTTCTACTGTTTTTCCATAACTGTAATTTTGCAAGTCTTATGAATCTAGTCACCCTGTGAAAGGGTTGTTCAACCAAACAAAGTGGTCACAAATCACAGGTTGAGAATCGCTGTTCTAAATTAAGAGGAGTTTCTCCTGTGGTCTAGTTCAGTATATTATTATACACACGAGTCCTGTTCTTATTGTTGTTAGGGGCTGTCGAGTGGGTTTGGCTCATAGTTGGCTCATGACAACTCTATGCACAGTATCATGAAACACTGTTCCATCCTCTAACACCCTCACACTTTTCTTTTGTTTTCGCTCATTGTTGCAGTCTCTGTGCTAATCCATCTTTTGGGGGACTGCCTCTCAGTTGCTGACCTTCTACTGTACCCAGATTTGTGTCTTCCTCTAGGGCAGTGGTTCTCAAACTTCCTAATGCACGACTCTCTCACACCATTCCTCATGTATTGGTGCCCCCCCCCCAATCATAAAATTACTTTCCTTGTTACTTTATAACTAAAATTATGCTACTGTTATAAATCAGGCCACCATGTGATATAGTCATTCTCGCCCCCACCCCCCAAAAGGCATCACTACCCACAGTTTGAGAACTGCTATTCTACACTAAGAGGATTTTATTTTTAAGGTATGTTTCAACATATTGTTAGAAGCACAAATCCTGTTATTCTTTTTGGCTGCCTTCGAGTGGGTTTTGGCTCATACCAACTCTATGCACAATGTAATGAAACGTTGTCCTGCCCTGTGGATCCTCACAGTGGTTCTTCTGTTTGCACTCATTGTTGCGGCCACTGTGGTAGTCCATCTTGTTAAGGACTACCTCTCTTTTCCTGCCCTTCCGTACCAAGATTTGTGTCTTCCTCAAGAATAGTGGTTCTCAACTTTCTGAATGCCACTACTATTTCATACCAGTCCTCATGTAGTGGTGACACCCCAACCATAAAATATTTTCATTGCTACATCATAACTGTAATTTCGCTTCTGTTATGGATCAGGCCACCCATGTGAAAGGTTCATTAGTCTTCTAAAGGCACTGTGACACAGTTTGAGAACCACTGGTGTAAACTAAGGGGAGTTTCTCTTAAGGTCTATTTCAGCATATTCATAGAAGCACAGTCCTGTTGTTTTTGTTTGGTGCCTTTGAGTGTGTGCTGGGTCATAGCAACTCTATACACAATATAATGAAACGTGACCCCGTATTGTGCCACCCTCACAGTGGTTATTTTGCTTGTTGTCATTGTTGCAGCCATGGGCTTATCCAACTTATGAGGGGCTCCTGCTCTTTTGCTGCCCCTCTACTGCCCTTTCTTTCATTTCCTCAGGTAGTGATGAACCCCCAATCATAAAATTATTTTCATTGCTACTTCGTAACTTTAATTTTGCTACAGTTATGAATCAGGCCTCCACTGTGAAAGGGTCATTTGACCCCCCCAAAGGGCTAGCGACCCACAGGTTGAGAACCACTGCTCTATACTAAGAGGAGTTTCTCTTAGGATCTACAGCACCATATTGTGAAAAGCATGAGTCCTACAGTGATTGTTGTTAGGTGTTGCCCAGTGGGTTTCGACTCTCAGCAACTCTACGCACAAGATAATGAAACGCTGCCCCGTCCTGTGCCATCCTCACAGTGGTTTCTTGTCTGCACTCATTGTTGCAGCCACTGCGCTAATCTATCATTGGGGGTCTGCCTCTCATTTGCTGCCTTTCTGCTCTGCCAAGATTTCTGTCTTGCTCGAGGACAGTGGCTCTCAACCTTCCTATAATGCCACAGGCCTTTTATACCACTCCTCATGTAGTGGGTAAAATCCCAGTTATATATTTATCTTCATTGCTACTTCATAACTGTAATGAAGCTACTGCTATGAATTGGGCCACCCCTGTGCAAGGGTAGTTCATCACCCAAATGGAGTCGTGGTCCACAGGTTGAGAATCTCTGCTCTGCTCCAAACTATGAAGAATGTCTCTTAAGATATATTCAGCACATTGGTAGAAGCAAAAGTCCTGTTGTTATTGTATTTAGGTGCCTTCAAGTGGGTTTTGGCTCATAGCAACTCTATGCAAAATGTAACGAAACGCTCCCCCATCCTGTGCATTCCTCACAATGGTTCTTTGCTTGTGCTGGTTGTTTCAGCCACTGAGGTATTCCAACTTGGAGGGGCTGCCTCTCCTTTGCTGCCCTTCTACTCTACCAACATTTGTGTCTTCCACTCGGACAGTGGTTCTCAATCTTCCTAATTCCACGACCCTTTCATGCAGTTCCCAATAGAGTGGTGGACCCCCAGTCATACAAAATTTTCGCTGATATTTCATAACTGTAATTTTGCTAATCTTATGAATCAAGCAACCCTTGTGAAAGGGTCATTCAACCCACTCAGTTCCCAAAAGGGTTCGTGATTCATAGGTTGAGAACCCTGCTCTAAACTAAGAGGAGTTTCTCTTAAGATCTACATCAGCATATTTTTAGAAGCTCAAGTCCTTCTTGTGTTGCTGTTAGTTGCCGTCGAGTGGGTTTTGACTCTCACCAACTCTACGCACAATATAATGAAACGCTGCCACGTCCTGTGCCATCCTCACAGTGGTTTGTTGATGGCACTCATTGTTGCAGCCACTGAGCTATTCCATCTTGTAGGATCTGCCTCTCACTTGCTGCCCTTCTGCAGTACCACGTTTTGTGAATTCCTCTTGGGCATTGTTTCTGAACCTTGTTAATGGCATGGCTCCTTTATACAATTCTTAATGTTGTGCTGATCCTCCAACAGTAATTTTTTTTTCATTGTTACTCCATTACTGTGATTTCTCTACTGTTATTAATTGGCAACACCTGTGAGAGGCTCGTCTGAAACCCCATAGGGGTCGCGACCCACAAGTTAAGAACCACAGCTCTAAATTTAGAGGAGTTTCTCTTAAGATCTAGTTCAGCATATTGTTAGAAGTACACGTCCTGTAGTTATTGTCGTTAAGTTCCGTCGAGTGGGTTTTGACTTTTAGCAACCCTATGCACAATATAATGAAACGCTGCCCTGTCCTGTGCCACCCTCATCGTGCTTGTGTGCTTGGCCTCAGTGTTGCAGCCACTGTGCTAATACAACTTGTTGGAGACTGCCGCTCTCTTCCTTCCTATCTGTACCAAATTTGTGTCTTGCCCTAGAGAAGTGGTTCTTAACCTTCCTAATGCCACTACCCTTTCATATCGATTCTCATTTAGTGAGTACCCACAACCATAAAATTATTTTCATTGGTACTTTGTCACTGTAATTGTACTACAGTTATGAATTGGGCCACCCGTGTGAAAGGGTCATTCTACCCTCCCAAGGGGCATGACCCACAGGTTGAGAACTGCTGCTCTAAAGTTAAAGGACTTTCTCTTAAGTCCTACTTCACCATATTGTTAGAAGCACAAGTCCTGTAGTTATTTTTGTTGAGTGCTGTTGAGTGGGTTTCTGGTCACAAGAACTCTATGCACAATATAATGAAATGCTGCCCAGTCCAATGCCATGCTCAGAGTTGTTCATTTGCTTGTGCTCATTGTTGCAGCCACTGGGCTAATCAATCTTGTAGGGGCTGCCTCTCCTTTGCTGCCCTTCTACTCTACCAAGAATTCTGTCTTCCTCTAGGGAAGTGGTTCTCAACCTTCCTAATGCCACGACTCTTTCATACCATTCCTCATGTACTGGTGACTGCCAAATCATGAAATAATTTTCATTGCTACATCATACCTCTAATTTTTCGACTTTAATGAACGGCCCACTGCCGTGAAAGGGTCATTCGTCCCCCAAAAGGGGTCACAACCCTCAGTTTGAGGACCGTTGCGCTAAACTAATAGGAGGTTCTCTTCAGGTCTACTTAGGTACATTGTTAGAAAAACAAGTCCTGTTTTTTTTTTCTTGTGGGTTTTGACTCATAGCAACTCTATGTCAATATAATGAAACACTGTCCCGTCTTGTGCCATCCTTGCAGTGTTTCGTTGGCTTGTGTTTATTGTTGCAGCCACTGTGCTATCCCATCTACATGTGGCTGACTCTATTTTGTTGCCCTTCAACTGTATCAAGAATTGAGTCTTCCTCTTGGACAGTGGTTTTCAACATTCTTACTCACGACCCTTTCATCCAGTTCCTCATGTAGTCGTGACCAACCAACCATAAAATTGTTTTTGTTGCTACATCCTAGCTGTAATTTTGCTACTCCTACAATTCAGGCCACCCCATGAAAGGGCTGTTTGACCCCCTAAGTAGACACGACCCACAGGATGAGAGCCGCTGCTCTAAAAGAAAGGTGAGATTCCCTTAAGGTCTTCTTCAGCATATTGTTAGAAGCACAAGTCCTGTTGTTATTGTTGTTGGGTGCAGTCGAGTGGGTTTGGCTCATAGCCACTCCCTGCACAATATAATGAAACTCTGGGGGTCTTAAAGGCTTGAAAGTAAACAGGCTGAAATCTAGCTCGGAAGCAACAAAGCCCACAGAGAAGAAGCACACAAGCCTAAGTGAACACGAGGTGTTGAAGGGATCAGGTAGCAGACACCAAAGAACAAAAACCATTATTGTGTGATCACCTTCCCCACATAAACGCTGAAGATGAATGTGTGCATAAGTAAGTGTGGTGAAGAAGGCTGATGGTGCCGGCTATCAAGCGATATAGCGTCCCGGGTCTTAAAGGCTTGAAAGTAAACAAGCAGGCCCAGAAGCAACAAAGCCCACATGGAAGCATCACACCAACATGTGTGATCATGAAGTGCTGAGGGGACCAGTTTTCAAGCAACAAAGGCGGGAGGGGGGATTATATCATCGTGAATGAGGGGAGTGCATGACGGGGGACCAATGCCGACCTGTAGACAACTGGACATCCCTTGCGGAGGGGTAGTGGGAAGGAGATGAGTCACTCAGGGTTCAGTGTAGCAATAATGAAACCCACAACCTTCCTCTAGTGATTAAACACTTCCTCCACCCACCTCTCATGATCCCAATTCTACCTTGCAAACCTGGTTAGACCAGAAGATACACAGCGCTACAGATGGGAACTGGAAACACAGGGAATCCAGGACAGATGAACCCCCCAGGATCAGCGGTGAGAGTGGCGATACTGGGAGGGAAGTGTTTGTAGAAATGGGAAACCGATCACAAGGATCTACATATAACTTCCCCCCGGGAGATGGGCAACAGAAAATTGGGTGAATGGAGACGCCGGGCAGTGTAAGATAAGAGAAACTAATAATTTATAAATTATTAAGGGTTCATGAAGGAAGAGGAGCAGGGTGAGAGGGGGAGAGGGGAAAGGGGAAATGAGCTGATTCCAGGAACCCAGGAGGAAAGCAAATTTTGAGAATGATGAAGGCAACGAATGCATAAGTGTGCTTTACACAATTGGTGTATATATGGATTGTGATGAGTTGTATGAGCCCCAATAAAATGATTTAAAAAAAAAAGAAAGAAATGTCTATAAATGAATGAAGGCAACATATGTACAAAATGCCTGATGCAATCAATATGGATTGCAACAAAAGTTGTAAGAGTCTCCAATAAAAGATATTTAATAAAAATGTATATATAATAAATATTTTCCTAACTTATATAAATGATTAATAAGAATAAAATTAAGCAGCCTGGGTTTTTTATAGGAAAAATAATGATAAAAGAACAAATGAGAGATTCAGCAGGAAGCAATGGATAGGAAAATATTATAAGGAAAGTTTTCTCTTATATGGAATGTACATTCTCTTACATGACAACAATCAGAATATGCCGTAAGAACCTCAGACCAAATACTAGAATAAAATAGAGGAAAACATTCCCAACTCTTCAATAAAATGCTATATGCTTTCGATGATTTTCACAAAAGGTCAAATTCTTTAACAAAACATATTGTTCATTCAAATTTTTAATTATGCATAAATTTATGTCTCCTTGCATTACATCTCATAAAAAGGCATAAGAATTGTTTTTGCTCTATCTAAAACTAAATAGAAGATAGTGAAGGTGAAAAAATAGCTTTCGTGAATGTTGCTTTGAAATACAAATGGCATTGTCCTAAGAAATTATAATGATTTAATTTTTAAAAATCATTTTATTAGGGGCACATACAACCCTTATCACAATCCATACATACATCAGTTGTGTAAAGCACATCCGTACATTCATTGCCCTCATCATTCTCAAAACATTTGCTCTCCACTTAAGGCCCTGGCATCATGCCCTCATTTTTCTCCGCCCTCCCTGATCCCCCCTCACTCATGAACCCTTGATAATTTGTCAGATCTTACATATTTTGTCTCCCTTCACCCACTTTTCCGTTGTCCATCCCCCAGGGAGGAAGTTATACGTAGATCCTTGTAACTGAGGTCTCAGAGCAGCTGGGTGTGATGCAGGGGAAGCTCTGGAAGCAGCTGCAGACACTGCGGGAGTTGGCAGCCCAACAGTGAGGGTCACTGCATCCGTGGGTACCAGAAAACTGGCTGGGGTTGCTTTATCCCTAGATGCTATCCCTGCCTTGAAGAGAACCGTGACAGAGGCCTAAAGACATGTGTCAGGAAAAGATGAGTCCTTCACTGTTTCCTCTTCCCACAAACTTTTGAGGAGAGCCTGCAGGGCAGGGGCTCAGCTCCCTGGCTCCAGTCAAATGCCCTTCCCCACAGCCACACCCTCGCCAGCCCCAACCCCCCATGCCCTGGGTTTGCTTCTTGAATCCAGAGGAGCAGCCTGGGCAAAGACCATGAAGAACCTTGTCCTTCAGGCAACTCCTTTGATTGGGTTCCTTGACCTCCAGAGTGTGGACACATGCACACTAACTGTTGGGGGACTCAGGCTGTCACCACAGGGGCCAGGATCTGAAGAGGATTCTGGCACTGCAGGGCTTCCTGAGGGAAGCAGAGGACTTGCAGAGCTGGCTGAGCAGCCAGCAGCAGGTGGCCAGAGGAGAGAGGACTATGAGCACACCCTAGTGAGGAAGGGGCTAGGGGCAAGGAAGGTGCCCTGGAGCCGAATGAAGACGGGTAGTGGAGGGGGGCTCCATGCACAAGGGCTGATGGGGAACATCAGTCTGGACTGAGGACAGCTGTGGCTTCCTATTCCCCTCTCTGCATAGAGGGGCAAGTTCTGTGTCTGTTCATTCCTGCCCTGCCCAGTCACTCACTGAGGTGTCTCACAGCCCACCAGCCAGGGCCCCCTGTGACCCCTCTCCTTTCTTCTCAGCTCCACTTAACCAAGTTTGCAATGTTTCGGCACCAAGTGAAGATGGGTGGCCACCAGGGGGCAGCCTACCCTACTAGCGGAGAGCCTGCTGGAGTGGTGGCCCAGCACTGCCCCCAGGGCCCAGCAGTGGTGACAGGACCTACAGTGAGTACCAGCAGCCTGGAGCACGGGTGAGTTTGGGAGGAGGTGCTGGGCAAGGCATGAAGAGGTTTCCAGGGAGACCCTTGCTGTGTGGGGCTCTGCCAAACCACTGTCTTTGGAGAGGGCCCGAGTTCAGGGAACCCAGGACAGCCCCTGCTGTCTGCGGCCTGTGGAGGCGGCAAAGCTGGGTCGGTGGATCAGGGAGCCTGGTCACAAAGCCCACTTAGCAGGGTCACTTTCCCAGCCACGGGCTCCCTGCACCTGCAGGGGCATTCTGGGAAGAGTTGAGCCGGGCTGAGGATGCCCTGCACAGCCCAAGGCTGACCCAGATCACTGTACAAGCTACTGCGTTTCCAGCCCAGATGGAGCTTAGGCGAGATCCCGATTTGCCCATGATCCTAGCCCAGAGGCTGGCCCAGAGTCTCAGGGGCCCGGCATTTGCTGCATGCAGGAACCATGGAGGGGTGCAGCTTCTAACTTTTAAGGGTGTGCAGTCTCCTCCAAACACACAGCATGCCTGGGTGGCACACAACGTGGCTACCTGCCGTGTGCCGGGCTTTAGAATGACCCCACCTGCTGACTCATGGGGATCCTCCAGAGGGTGTGCATGTCAGTAAATCTTTCCAGGAGCAGGGAACCTCTTATTTCTCCTGAGGAGCAGTTAGTGGTACTGAACCAGGCAACAGCCCAACAATTCCCAAACAGGCCTCCTGGAGCATCGTTAGAGCAAGGGATAAACTGCTAGTGATAATGGGCCCTGGGAGGACAGTTTGCAGAAAGGCCTGAAGCGCTGAGCAAGATCTCAGGACGGTGGCCCTCTGGGAGCTTAAGACAAGTTCTAAACCCAGCCAGGAAGCTGAAGGGCTGAGAAGACAGAAGCTGAGGGGGAGGAATGAGCATGCTGGGATAACTGCTGACCCCCGCCTGGGGGCAGGGCTGCCTGGTTGGAGCTGTGGGAGCTGACTCAGGCCAGACCCCACCTGCTCTGAGACGCTGAGGCCACCCTCAAACTTCACAGCCAACTGTCTCACGTGCTCGTCCATATCCAGGTGTGTGCCTGGGGGAGGGGGTGGCTTCTGCAAGTGCTGCCACCCCAGGCCCAGAGTCCCACACTCAATGCCCGGGCCCTTGGCCACCATGCTGTCTCAGGAGAAAGCCACAAGCCTCCCAGATGCTGTGTCCCACTTGGTGGAGGCACCCCTGAGGAGACATGGATCGCACCAATGAATCACACAATCTGCCTCTGACAACTTGAGGCCTCCTCACCCCCCACTATCATCACCCCAGTGCCGCTTCCCACTCTGGACTAGAGTGCATAGGTATTAGCAAGAGATAAAACTCACGACACATGGAACCCAGGATAAGGAATGGGAATAGAGATACCAAAAGGGTAGGGGGAAGGGGGGTCGAGGATGGGAGGAACGGGAACCGAAAGCAATGAATGACATATAACCACACACCCCTCCTCGGGAGAGGAGCAACAGAAACCAGAGGGAAAAAGAGACAATGGTCGATGTGAGATATGAAAATAATAACAATCTATAATCTATCAAAGAACCATGATTGGGGGAGGAGGAAAAAAAGAGGAGCTGATCCCAAGGGCACAATAGAAAGTAAATGTCTAGAAAAGAATGATGGCAATATACGTATGACTATGTCAGATACAATTGGTGTATGGAATGTAACAAGAGTTGTAAGAGCCCCCAATAAAATAAATAAATTTAAATTTAAATTTAAAAAAAAAACAACAAAACCCTCCATCTGCACAGTGAGACAGTGAAGGTACAAGAGTCCCGAGTCCCTCGGCTCTCACACAAGGCCACCAAAGGCAACCTCTAAGTGGGGGTCTGGCAAAGTTGTGGATGGGTGGGCAAAGTTATCAAGCGGCCCATGAGGGACTACATTGGCCCTGGAGAACTGGGTGGGAAGGAGGGGTGGCGGCAGAGCTGAGGCCGAGTAGACACTTGGTAAGGCTGTGGGATTGAGAGGCAGAGACATGGAGGTTTGGACATGAGTGGTGGTGGACTCAGGCCGGCTGTGACGCTGCCTCGGTACCAGGTCCCCTCACCCCGTGCTCTCCCGTGCTCTCCCAGGTTCCAGGTGCAAGACGGTGCCTCCTAGGCAGCCAGTGTGCAGTGAGATTTGCAGGTGGTGGAGGAGCCCCAAGACCCCGGCAGTGGAGCCCAAAACTTCAGTGTCCACCAAGAGCTGCGGGCCAAGCTGGAGGCCCAGAAGGAGCTGCACCAGTGGGCCACCCAGCGGGGACAGCAGGTGCTCCAGGCTACAGGGCCGTCCGCCGTGGAGGTCGGCTCTCCTTTCTGGCCCGTCCCCAGCCCACTGGACCCCCGCACCCTGGCCCCACAGGGCCAAGCACCTTTCTTTTCTATTTTTTTAATCATTTTATTGGGGGCTCGTGCAATTCTTATCACAATTCATACATACATGCATTGTGTCAAGAACATATGTACAGGCTCTTCCTCTAACTGTAGCGGCCTGAGGTGACCTGCTAAAATGGTTCGCTACTCATTTGACCCAGAAAACCCTACAAAATCCTGCAAATACAGAGGGTCGAATCTCTGGGTCCACTTCAAAAACACCTGTGAAACTGCCCAGGCCATCAAAGGCATGCACATCTGGAAAGCCACCAAATACTTGAAAGACGTCACTCTGCAGAAGCAGTGTGTGCCTTTCCGACGGGACAATGATGGTGTTGGTAGATGTGCCCAGGCCAAACAGTGGGGTGGGACCCAGAGTTGGTAGCCCAAAAAGAGTGCTGAATCTTTGGTTCACATGCTTAAAAATGCAGAAAGTCATGCTGAACTTAAGGGTTTAGATGTGGATTCTCAGGTCATCGGGGACATCCAGGTGAACAAAGCCCCCAAGATGTACCACCGGACTTACAGAGCTCTTGGCTAGATTAATCCACACAGGAGCTCCCCCTGCCACATTGAAATGATCCTGACTGAGAAGGAACAAATCGTTCCCAAGCCAGAAGAGGATGTTGCACTGAAGAAAAAGATTTCCCAGAAGAAACTGAAGAAGCAAAAACTCATGACTTGGGAATAAATTAAGCTTAAATAATAAAAGGTTTTTTTTTTTTTAAAGAACATATGTACATTTGTTGCCATCATCATTCTCAAAACATTTGCCTTCTACTTGAGCCCTTAATATCTGCAGTTCATTTTCCCCCTCCCTCCGCACTCTCCCCTACCTCACGAAACCTTCATCATTCATAAATTAATATTATTTCATCATTTGTTGCACTGTCCAAAGTCTCCCCCTTCCTTCTTCTCTGCTGTCCCTCCCCCAGGGAGGAGGCTATTTGTAGATTCTTGTAATCAATTTCCCCTTTCCACCCCACATTCTCTCCACCCTCCAGGCATCGCCACTCTCACCATTGGTCCTGAAGGAGTCATCTGTCCTGCGTTCCCTGTGTTTCCAGTTCCTATCTGTACCTATGTACACCCTCTTATCTAGCCAGATTTGTAAGGTAGAATTGGGATCATGAGAGTGGGGGGGAGGAAGCATTTTAGAACTAGGGGAAAGTTATATGTTTCATCGTAGCTACCCTGCACCCTGACTGGCTCATCTCCTCCCCACAACCCTTCATAAAAGGGTGTCCGGTTGGCTACCAATGGGCTTTGAGTCTCCACTCTGCACTCACCCACATTTTCAATGATATGATATTTTGTTCTTTGATTCTTGATACCTCATGATCCCTTCAATAGCTCGTGGTCACACAGGCTGGTGTGTTTCTTCCATGTGGGCTTTGTTGCTTCTGAACTAGGTGGCCACTTGTTTATCTTTGAGCCTTAAAGATCCCAGATGCTATATCTTTTGACAGCCAGGCACCATCAGATCTGTTTCCCTACACTCATATAAATATATTTACATATGTACATTCCAGTCTTTGGACCTCTATAAATACCCTTTGTCACCTAGTTCTCTCCTCTATTTCCTTTTACTTTCCTCTTGTCCCACTATCATGCTCAGCCTTCATTTGGGTTTCAGTAATTTCTCTCGGTTACCTTGCCCTTGCTGAATCCCTACCAGACCACTCACACCCTCCTTGCTACTGATTTTGGATAACTTATTGCTACCCTGTCCCTGGGTTGGTCAGCACTACCCTTTTGCCCCCTTCTCTCCCACTCCCCTATTCCCCCGGAACTATTGGTCCCCTTGTTTTCTCCTCCAAACTATTCATGCAGTCTATCGTATCTAGATAGGTCTGTAGAGATAATAATATGCACCAAAAATCAAGTCATTGCAAGATAGGCAATGAGTGAGAACACAGCAATGACAACAAAAAGGAAACCAATTACCCATAGAAGAATAAATTAATTTTGGAAGGCAAATGCTTTGAAAATGATGAGGGCAAAGAATGTACAGATGTGCTTTATACAACTGATGTAAGTATGGATTGTGATAAGAGTTGTATGAGTCCCTAATAAAATGCTTTTTTAAAAATAAAATAAAAGAAAAAAATTTTAAAGAAAGAAAAACCTATACATAGATGAAGGTCTGATTTTTAATCTCTAGGTGTGTCCTTCAGTCAGGTCCAATGGGGTACCATGCTTTGGCCCCAGAGTCTGTCCTTTGTACTACCTCAGGGGCTCCCTGCTCTGCTCCCACGGTTGCTCTGCCACACACTTTTAGTGGTTTGCCTCAGTGTCATAGGATCAGTCTGGGCCAGTTCTAACCCTGAGTCTCCAGTGTTGTCCCCCATAGGGCCCTGGGCCATCAATGGACGGTGTGTTTCGTAGTGGGATCAGCCACATTGTCCACTCTGTCCATTGACTGTTAAGAGCCGGGATATCGTCCTCCAGGCCTGATGGGCCAGGATGTGCTCCATTCTCTCTTCCTCCCTCTTCTTTGCTCCCATTTGCTCTGATCAAACATGCCCCTCTCTCCTAGATGCAGCTTCAGTGCTGTCCTCTGAAGTAAATTCTTCTGGGGACAGGGGCAGTTGTCCACATAGCTGGTATGGGAGCCCAGCCTTCAGGCCCCACCACTGGCTCCCCACTCCGTGCGGGCACACTGCATTCATTTGGCACTGGCTTTATGTCTGGTCCCTCTTTCCTTGTGGAAACACAAACAATACCCTCCCCTTGGGTGGGACAGTCAGGCACCTTTTCTCTGGAGCTTCCCTCAGCACCACCTTCGGTTGTGTCCATGCCCATGCCCAGGTCCAGGAAAGGCTATGTGCATTGCAGGATGCTTGGGAGCAGGTCTTTCAGGCCTGGGAACGGAAGCAAGGGAGACGGCAGGCCATGCACCGCAAGCAGCTCTTCCTCAGACAGTGTGGAAGCTGGACAAGATCCTGCAGGCCCAGGAGACAGCTCCCCTCACCACACACAGACACACTGACCCCAGGACCTCCAGTCCTCCTGTAGTACCACCCCGATCCCCCTTGCTTCCTGGATCACTGGCTGCTATTCTGATACGGAGCTAGATAGTGTGTCTTCCCAAGTGGCCAAGGGGACACCTGAGCCTCAGGTCACTCAGGGCCATCTCCTCCCCACACCTGGCCCCGGCCAGCCAAGCCTTACCCAGTTTGGTTGGAAATTGATGGGGCTCCTCCCCACCTCGTCAGAAGTTGGGATGTTCCTAACGGCCCCCAGGTTGGAGTGTTCTTCTTCCTCAGATTCCTTCCCCTCCTGCTCAGCACCCACCTCCCCACCCCAGCCGCAGGCCCCTTGATGCACCCCCAGATAGCCCAGGCTGTAAACCAAGGTTCTGGCAGATGTTGCTGTCTAGGGTTCCCTTTGAACCACCATCTTTGCCCCTGATCCCCCCCCCCACCTCTGTGTCACCACCATGGCTGCCCCAGGTCTTCCAGGAAGCCAGTGCCCTGGAGGGCTCTGTGGAAGAGGTGCAGCGACTGATCCAGAAGCATGGCACCTTCCAGAGTTGCTGAGCAGACAGGAAAGGGAGGTGATGGCCGGGACGGTCATGGGCGTGACCCTGATAAGGCCGGGGTATCCAGACTGTTGGGGGCACATGGGTGAGGTGTGTATGCTCACCGAACCTGTGCTGGTGGGTGAGGGATTACCAAGGAGCCAGGGGCTCCAATCCAGGGCTGGTGACCAAGCCGAGGTGCCCAAACACCCAGAAGCGCATGGGGATAGGTTAGGCCACACTCTGCGGACCACAGAGGGCATTTGGATCTGCCCATATCACATGGCCCCTGCTTCCTTCTGCCCAGGAGCCTGGCCAACCCTCAATTGCAGAGCTCTTAGTGAGGGTTAGAGACTTATAGTGAGGGCTATGGGCTGTGAGCCAGCCCCAGCAGGGGTACACTCAGTACTCAGGGCTGGGTCCACCTCCCACCTCCCACCTCCCACTACGCAGGAGGCTGCGCTGAGAGAGCAGGCCAGGGTGCTGCCAGGCCCCTGGGTTCAGGGCCTGCTGGGCACGATATGAGAGCGGCCGGCATGAGTGGAAGCCCTGGGAGAAGGTCAGCGACACAAGATTCACACCTCTCTGATTACTGCCGGCTTACTCAGGGCTGCTAGCCAGGTCAGAGGGCACCCCACCTGAACCCCATTTTACCTTTACAAGTGACCTTCAGCCCCACTAGGGCCCAAGGGGCGGCCTGCGGTGGAACCAGATGTGGAGAGTTTAATGGCTTTTCCAGGGGCAAAGCTAGGACTGGAGTCCAGGGCCCTTGATCTCAGACTAGTGTGGACACCTGTCATCCTGATGGGCATAGTAGACAGGGCCCCAGGGGTAGGTGAGGGGCACCCTCCACATGAGAACCCACCCATGGCCCCTGCCCAGCCACTTCCTAGATCTGAAGACTGATGGGCCTGGGCCCTGTCATCTTGGGTGAAAGAAAAATTATTGTGCTGTCCCTGAGCCTGGTCAGCATTTCACTCCTTGGCACAGCCCGAGGGGTAGACGGGGTCATCGCTTGGGCCAAAGGCAGTATGAACATCAGGGCACTCATGTCCCCACCATCACACAGGACGGCGACTGGATCCAGGGGTGGGGCCAGCAGCTGGAATAGCCTGTCCCTCTTGGGGACCACAAAGAGAAGCTGATGCGGTTTCAGAAACACCTGGCCTATGAGACAGAGACCCCATGGAAGGGAGGCAGGAAGGGAATTGACAGGAAGACCTGGGACCCCTGCTAGGTACTGGTTTTCCATCCAGCAGCCTTGTCCCCAACACCCGCAGTGTCACTGTGCAGACACTAATCAGACTCTGTCACCTGCCTGAGGCCAAGGCCAAGACCAGCCAGAAGAAAGGATCGAAGAGAACCCTGGGCAGAAGGGCAGAGGCCAAGCCTGTAATGTGCCCGTCCTCCACAGTGTTCCCTTGCTAGAGTCCTGGACCTTGGAAAAGCTCTGGAGAGCATGGAGAGGCTGCTGCACAGACACGAGGCCTTGGAGCAGAAGATGGGCCTCCTCCATGTTCAGGGGCAGGTATGCCACTGGGTCTAGCATCGGGGCCAAGCCAGGGGACCTCTTCTGTGGGACCCTGCGAGTAAGAGCTGAGCAAGTACACTCCCATGCCAGGGGCCTCTTGAGCACAACCTGATCCCCTTCCTCAGGCTCCGGACATCCCCCATATCACGGAGCAGAAGGCAGCCCTCCTCTGCCAGAGAAGCCTGGGGTCAGCCCGCAGCCTCGGCCACAGGTGCCAACAGTTTATGGACAGCTGGCAACAGCTCCAGAGCAGAGCCCAGAAGTGGTATGGACACCCTTTGGGTCCATTTCTTCACTCCTGCCCCCCTTCAGCAATCAAGTCCCATGAATCTTCTTGACTCCTTGTTTTAGGGTACAAAAGAGACCTTCAGTACAAACAATGTAAAGAAAACATCGATCAAGTCTTAAAAGAGACCACGACCACACAATGACCCAGACACATCATATGTGAAACAGATCCAGGGAGTCTCATATGTGTGTAAGAAAGAGGTCTACTGGCGATATCTAAAAAAGATGGAAATAGAGTTACCATATGACCCAGCAACCCCCCCCCCACCCTTACTGGGCAAGAAACAAACCAAGATCAGACATCTGTGCTCCAATGTTCATTGTGGCACAGTTCACAATTGCAAGGAATTGGAAACAACCCAAATTTCCATCACCTGACAATTGGATTAAAAAGCTGGGGTACCTCTACCAGTGGGGATCAACGATGTAATGTTACACCGGAAGTTTGCGGCGCCCCAGCATGGGTCTCTGGGCTTCCTGCCTCAGAAGCGCAGTAGCCGGCACAGTGGGAAGGTGAAGAGCTTCCCCAAGGATGACGCCTCCAAGCCGGTCCACCTGACGGCCTTCCTGTGCTACAAGGCCGGCATAACCCACATGGTGCACGAGGTCGACAGGCCAGGTCCAAGGTGATCAAGAAGGAAGTGGTGGAGGCCGTGACCATCATTGAGACCCCTTCCATGGTGGTGGTGGGCATCGTGGGCTATGTGGAGACACCGCGCGGCCTCCGGACCTTCAAGACGGTCTTTGCGGAACACATCAGTGACGACGAGTGCAAGCCGCGGTTCTAAAAGAACTGGCACTAGTCGAAGAAGAAGGCTTTCACCAAGTACTGCAAGAAGTGGCAGGATGACAAGGGTAAGAAGCAGCTCGAGAAAGACTTTAGCAGCATGAAGAAGTCCTGCCCGGTCATGCGCGCCATCGCCCACACCCAGACGCGCCTGCTCCACCTGACGGAGATGCAGGTGAACGGGGGCTCGTTCCGTGGCTGAGAAGCTGGACTGGGCCCGAGAGAAGCTGGTGCCAGTGAACCAAGTGTTCGGGCAGGATGAAATGATCGACATCACGGGGCTGACCAAGGGCAAAGGCTACAAAGGGGTCACCAGTTGGTGGCACACCAAGAAGATGCCCCTTAAGACCCACCGAGGGTTGCACAAAGTGGCTTGTATCGGGGCCTGGCATCCCGCCCGCGTGGCCTTCTCGATGGCCCGCGCTGTGCAGAAAGGCTACCACCACTGCACAGAGATCAAAATGAAGATCTATAAGATTGGCCAGGGCCACCTCGTCAAGGATGGCAAGCTTATCAAACAACGCCTCCACCGACTACGATCTCTCTGACAAGAGCATCTACACCCTGGGCGACATTGTCCACTACGGGAAAGTGATCAATGACTTTGTCATGCTGAAGGGCAGCATGGTGGGCACCAAGAAGCGAGTGCTCACTCTGCACAAGTTCCTGCTGGTGCAGACCAAGTGCCGTGCCCTGGAGAAGATCGACCTCAAGTTCATCGACACCACCTCCAAATTGGGCCATGGCCGTTTGCAGACCGTGGAAGAGAAAAAAGCTTTCATGGGACCACGCAAGAAAGACCGGATTGCCAAGGAGGAAGGCGCATAACAGATGGTACAGCTGGTGGGATCAGAATAAAGACTTCTTTTTCAGTGGGGGGAAAAAACTGTGGTACATACATATAATGGAGTACTACGCATCGCTAAAAAGTAGTGATGAAAATTTGAAGCACATCAATGCATGGGAAGAACGGGAGGAAAGCATGCTAAGCGAAGTAAACCAAGTAAAAAATGACAAGTACACATTGAGTCCACGGAGGTAAGCTTTAAAAAAAATGCAAAAGGGACATAGGGGAAAAGGTACTGTATGAACATTCCTGTGGTGTGGACCAGGTAATATGGCAGGGACCTGACCATATTCAGGGATACACATGGTAGACAGATAAAAAAAAGGTGGGGAAAGGAAAAAAAAATAAATAAATGGGTAGCGGGGTCACAGGGCACTAACCCGCCCAAGGGTGCCAACGTGAACCCGTATATCTCTGATCTGCCTGCCTCTGTGCCTTTGCCTATGCTCACCCTTTCTCTACTTGGCTCGGTCCTACACCTGTTCTTTTGTGTCTGGCTTATGTCATTACCAGCAGCCCTGCTGGCGTAGTGGTTATGAATTGGACTGTGATCTGCAAGACCGGAAGTTCAAGTCCACCAGCTGTCCCTTGTGAGAAAGATGAAGCTTTCTATGTCTGTAAAAGAGTTCCCATCCCCGGAACCCGTGGGAGCAGTTCCAATCTGCCCTTTAGGGTTACCATGAGTCAGAGTTGACTGGATGGCAGTGAGTTGGGAATTTTATTTATTTCATTTCCAGCATGTCTTTTCATGGTTCATTTGTGACCTGACATTTATCCCCCTATTTTAATGAAAGGACACCACTCCGTTCTAGAACTCGAATTCACTGACTTGGTCCATCCATCTGTCCACGGACTCAAAGGCGGCTTCCACCTTTGGCTGTCATAACTATAATGCAGTGATGTCCATAATTTAAAAGAAAACGTTTTGACATGATGTTTTTAGGGGACAAAGTGAGACCAGAGCATTTGTCCCTGCCGGTGAAGGGACTGGAGGTCAATCCTTTTTTTTCCTTCTTTTTTAAGTGTCTCTATTCCCATCTACAAAAGATGGGCCCCACTCAGGACTGTATATGGTTTCTCTCCTTGAAACAAAAAAATCCATTGTTGTGCCCATTACATAGAGGGGGGAACGAAGTTTACAAGCTAGTGCCCAGAACCAACACCCACAAGGCTGGTGGCTGGAGGAGGTCTGTGTGCCCACTGTGGCTGCAGGAGGGACAGAGAGGCCTGCAGGGGGGGCCCACAGGGCCTCAGAGACGTTCCAGGCGAGGCTACAGGAACTGCAGCAGCTCTGGGGCGAGCTGAGGGTCAACTGTAGGAGGAAAGAGACCACGCTCCAGGAGGCCTGCAAGGTAGGTCTGTGCATGCCCTGGGCCAGGTTGGATGGGACCCCAGGTTGCCCAGTGCCCACTGCTCACCCCACGTCCTGCCCCAGGCCCTGCATCTGGGAGGAAGGCTATTTATTACAGGGAATCCTACCTTTGTCCCTTGGTGTTAATTGCAGACTCACTGGGTGACAGATTGTATCTGACACGCACCACGTTTGCCGCAACAAACACCAACACTTTGTCAAACTCCGTTTGGTATTGCTCCATCCCTCCATTATTCTCCCTAATGACAAAAATAATTAACACATTCATATAAAAGCACAGGATGAGGAAAGTTTTAATTTATGCATCTAGTGCAGGGTCATCCATCCCTCTTATCAATATATGACAATCTAATGAGGCTTAATTAAAAAGTAGCAGTGAAGCAATTTAGGAAACTGCGGGATTGTCACGAGTCCTGGTTGTGACAGCATGTTTTGTGCACCATGGAAGATAACAGATTTGTCTTCTGTGGTATCTCATATTCATCATCCCCAAACTACCTGCTCTTAGGGGTAGAGAGAGCGAGCTTGTCTTTGAAAAAAGTGCCTGGGTTTGGTAGTTGCTCACAGGATGGCAGGTGTAATGTATTATGAGAACTTAACAAGGCTCTGAGAAGATGGCTATTGGAAGGTCTGGGTGGAGGGCAAGGTCATGGCCCTGAAGGATTCAGGATCCAGAAGTCAAGTCAGAACTGGATGCCAGAGACTTTCTCAATCCAGCCCTCTTTGCCCCTCCCCTAAGGCCAATACATTTCTAAGGGTTATGGATTCTACTTCAGAATCTTTCTCAAACCCAGGGCCCTCTTCACCATTATTGTCTAGACCTGGTCACCTCTTGCCTTATAAATAAAAATATGGGTTTATTGTAAGTCTGGGTCTGTTAGGTTTCTCGGGTGGGAAATGTCTCGGTCCTTGGCTACACACTGGAAAGAAATTCACACCAAAGCCTGGTTGGTAATCCGAGTGGGTTTATATACATGAGAGAAGAAGGTTCCGGCATTACACTAAACTGAACACGGGCACCCTCATGACACTGCACACCCAGCCCTGCTGAGTGGAAGGCAGAGAAGCAGCTGAAGGGAAGGGGCGGTTGTCTCCAGATTCCAGCCTTTTAAGGACTATCAGCTGGGAGGCGTAAATTAAGCTCTCCTGGCTTGGGCTTAGCCCATATTGGCTTTCAACCTCCCGTAGGGGGCCCCCTAAGCATGGAGAGGAACAACCCCTTGTCTTGCTACCTAATCAGTCTACATTCCTGCATGGCTACATTGAGATGGAACTAGCACCTTTAGACAGCCTGTGTGGTTCACCAGGAGACATAGGCCCCAGTGTTCCCTGTGACCACCTTAAACCTTAAACTACTGTTGGAGTTTATATTACCTGTGTGGGTCTGTGGGCATGGGACGTTTCCATGCCAGAGACCTGAGGTTACACAAATAGGCATCCAGAACAGAACTCATACAGGCTCTAATAAGATGCTCAGATGCTTCTCGCTAGGATGAGAATTGAACGAAGTGTGTGAGCAGTTCAGATCTTGTAAGGGAGAACAGGTCAGTAGGGTATCCAGAGAAGAGAGCAAAGGTCAGGGGAAAGGGAAGGGGCCCACAGACATCTGTGCTCTGTGTTTGGCCACAAGACAAGAAACTGGTCTCCTTGCCAAAGAAAGCAGAAAAGCAAGTCCCTCAGAACTACGACATTTTTAAACATGACCTATACAACACTCGGCTCTGGGAGGCGCCTTGGAAAACCATAAAAGCCCTAAAAGAGGGGCAAGGAGGAAGCCCAAGTCTTTGATTTTCCCTGCTGTGATTTCAGTGTTGAAATGTCTGTGCACGGAGCCTTTGAAATTTCAGAATCAGAGAGTGGATTCACAAGCCAAGCTCCTGCTTTATTCTTCAATGCATTTTGGCCCAGCTTCTCCTTGGTGAGACATGTAACAGAAATTCTGGACTTAGGAGCCACTTGGTCCTTGGACACTAGGAGATTTCAGTGGAATATGAAACAGGGCTCTAACCACCAGCTGGCCTGGCCTAGGAAGCCCAAGTATTCAGTCTCCCAAACACCAACCTCCCGTTGCTCTTCATCTGCCTCCACCTTGTTCAGCTTTAGTGTTGTCCGTGGAAGCGTTTGGCACCCATCTGATGCTTCGGAACCCAGAAAGGAGGAAAGGTAAAACTGGGATTCAAATGAAACAGACTTAAGCAGGACCATAGCCAAGATGTGCACAGGGCTCCTCGTAGCATTTGTCACCTTCATTTCCCTCTTCGGACTCAGACGTGGCAAGGTTCAGAAACAAGCTTTACCAGAAAGAACAGCTGTGAACCCAGCCTGCTTCCAAGTGAGAAAAACCCTTTACACATGAGTTCCTGAGGTCAGCCCAGCCCTGTGTGTCCCCACGCCTCCCAGAGTCCCCGGCTCTCTGGCGAAACATTAAAGCAAGTGGAAGCAGAGATTTGCTCAGAATAAAAAATCATTTTTCACAATAGCACGGCACGTTCTGGTTGGCAATCACGGCTGCACAAACCATATCCGTCCTCCAGCCAAAATGTTGGCGCCTCAGTGACCAAGCACATACATTGTGTGGCGAGACTCAAAGCCTATTCCATTTGTGGTCAATTGTTTCCTCGCTCTCCATACTTTGCACTTAGGAGACATGCTCTCTGGAGGTGGTTGAGGCTTGTCTTGTCACCAATAATCATCTCCTACGCCTTCCTTTACAGTCACTAATTTGATGTGTTCACTCAAAGAAATGCCAATAATATGAAGTTTCAGAGGAGAGCTCCTAGAGCTCCCCCAGACAACAAGGAGGCCGAGTGTCACCGTCATTATCCTGAGCTGGGAGGGGGCACTAGTGTTCCGGAAGCTGGGGATCCGTCACTGCCTGCCCACCGCACAGACAGAGCAGGTGCTGGTTATAATTGCTTCTAGACGTCCTGCCATGCTGAGTTGAAAGTCAAACCCATAAACGCTGCCCGTCTACAATAAAACTGGAGTACACAGACATTTCTGCATCATTGCTGGCTGAAAATATACGGAGTGGAGTTGGATGAGATGGCAGCAAGTGCCTAAGGAGGGGATGCTGTGGGAACACCAACAAGATGACTGTCAGTCGCCGTTTCCTCTTCTCGTCTGCTTCCCCCCCCCATCTTCAGGACCAAAAGACATGACAAATATGTAAGGAAACAAATTTTTTCATTTTTAGAGGAGTCTCCCACCCTACCCCACCCCACTCCCATCCACCTCTGGCCTCCTTTGAGCAAGTCAGTAGAACTTTTTTTTTTTTTAAACCTGGCTTCTACTATGGCAATGTCCGGAGTTGCTATGTGGCTGTGTTTAAAAGTCGCCTTTGGGATCCAGAGCACAATCCTTGTCACAAAGGCATTCTCCCAGTCCCAAATAGCAATGCGACCTCATTTCAGACGGTTGTTCTTGTTTCTGTAGACCCAGAAAGGTGTTCAAGATGTTGATCTTGTCCATGGTTGTCGAGTCAGCCTCTCATGGGCACCTCATGGGAAGCGGAGCAAACTATGCCAGTCTGTGCTATCACCAGGGCTGGGAGGGAAAGCCAACCGTGGCGGGCCATAGGTCGATGTGTGGATGGAGATAATCAGGTCTTTCGTCCTTATTCTATTTCAGTCTGGAAACATCACTGAAGCCTGCTCAGTGTCATAGCAACACACAAGCTTTCACTGACAGTCTGGGGCACATTGGCTGCAAATCGAACCCGGGTCTTCCCGGTGAAAGACGATGAGAGATCTACCACTGAAGCACCGTGGCCCTCACCTCAAACCAGGGCAGTCATTTCCCACAGATCTACCAGAGGTCAAACCAGACCACAATGCAGGATGACTGAGATTGCCACCAAATCTGATACTGAAGCAGATAAAAACCTAACTACCATTTTATTGACTCCCACTCATACTGGCCCAATAGGACAAAGAACTGCCCCTTTGGGGTTTTGAGACTTTAAATCCTTACAGTAGCGGTTCTCAACCTGTGGGTCGCGACCACTCTGGGGATCAAATAACCCTTTCACAGGGGTCAACCAATTCATAACAATAGCAAAATTACAGTTATGAAGTAGCAATGAAAATAATTTTATGGTTGCAGGTGTCCACAACATGAAATGTATTAAAGGGTGGGGGCATTATGAAGGTTGAGAACCACTGCCTTACAGAAATAGACAACCTCATATTTCTCCCACGGACGGGCTAGTCAGTTCAAACCCCCGACCTTGCGATTAGCAGCTTAATGCACAGTCCACTACACCACCTGGGCTCCTAATGCTATAATAAGAGATACTATTGTTAGATCTCTCCTGGGAGAGATATACCTCAGGCCTTGGCTTCACGCGAGAAAGAATTCACTTCGAAGCCTGGATTGTGATCCAAGTGAGTTTTTGAGAGAAGAAGTTTCAGGTTTACACAGGCACCTCAGGGCCCCTCACGGGGCACAGCCTACCTAGAAGATGCTGGAGAGAAAGTCACTCAGTGGGCTCCAGGATCCTGCCTTTTTTCTTTTTTTAAAAATCGTTTTATTAGGGGCTCATACAACTCTTATCACAATCCATATATACATCAATTGTGTAAAGCACATTTGTACATTCATTGCCCTCGTTATTCTCAAAACATTTGCTCTCCACTTAAGCCCCTGGCATCAAGTCCTCATTTTTCCCCTCCCTCTCCGCTACCCCATCCATCAAGAAACCTTGGTAATTTGTGAGTGGTGATACTGAGAGGGTTGGGGAGGGTGGATTGGAAAGTGGGAACTGATTACAAGTATCTACATGTGACCTCCTCCCTGGGGGACGGACAACAGAAAAGTGGGCGAAGGGAGACATCGGAGCGGGCAAGATCCTGCCTTTTCAATTCCTCCATAGGGAGGCGTGGTTGACGGTCATGGTCAACCCCAATGGCTGGATTGAATTCACCTGGCCCAGATGGGCCAATCCAGGTGTAATGCCCACCTAGGTGTACCACCCCTTCCTGGCCGGGAGTTTGAACCTGAGCATATGTAATGGATGACCCAGTCCCTATGCTAAACCACCTAATAGTATTTGAAAGATGCCAAGCACCGTTCTAAGCTTTTTGTGTATAATAATTCAATTATTCCACTTAACAAGCCTATGTGTGGACTCTATTCTGGCCTCATTTACAGATGAAAAATCAGTGGCACAGGATGATAAAGTCATGAGCCTAGGACCACACAGTGAGGAAGTGGGAAGGAGAGATTTGGACACAGGCTGCAGAGCCCATGCCTTGGGTGCCTACAGCTGCCATGTAGGAAACAGAAAAGCATGGAGCAGACTCGGCGTAAGACATTAGGGATTTGGAGGACTGTAGCATGAATGTATGTGCTATGACTTCATGAGAGTAGCTGCTACTCAGATCCAGAAGAGAATACAAGCCTTTTGCAAAAATTATATTTGCCAAGAGAGGGTGGAAAACTGCATCTTGTGCGAAATCTCCCCAACCTGCACATGTGCATAGCTATTTCAGAAGGTTCCAAACAATGTGTGCTGTGCGGCAAACCAAACTGAGCTCAGGGGGAGCTGGTCTGTGGGTTATGTTAGCCAGAAAGTGAACAGTTTGAACTCACCAGTCACCATTCCAAGGTAGAAAGAGGAGGCTTTCTGCTCTCATGGACTTACAGTCTTCGAAGTGGCAGGGAGCATTTCCATGCGTCCTATGATTAGGATCTCCTAGCGTGAGGGTGGAGTTGTTTGAGACCTGTCTTCAGGGCATTTCCCAGAAGGGCTTCCTACAGTGGTTCTGCCTTTAGGAATATCTGATGACCTTGAGGGCAGCAAAGTCCTAAACACACTGGGGCAGTGGTTCTCAACCTTCCTAATACAGCTCCTCTTGTTGTGGTGATGCCCCCTCCCCCAACCATTAAATGATTTTCTTGCTACTTCATCACTGTAATTTTGCTAATGTTATGAATTGGGTGAGCCCTGTGAAAGGGTCATATGACTCCCAAAGGGGTCGCAACCCACAGGTTGAGAACCACTGCACTAAGGGTTCCCCTCCCAGGCAGCCCTATCAGTGTCTGGTGTGCATAGTTCTGTGAGGTGAGAGAAATGGACTTAGTGTCTGCTTCTGGTGACAGTTGATGTGGGTGGGCTTTCTCCCTATGTCAAATCCCTCTCGAGCCATTTGTCACCACAACAGAGGGAGCCATGCACAAAAAAGCAAGAAGAGGATGCAGCACAGCAGGACAGCAAACAGAACAATGATTGAATAAGCACAATTCACTTTAATCATGAATCGGGTGCCCTTGAGATGTGAGGAAGACCCCAGTCTAGTGACATTAGATCAGGTTTAGGGATTGAGTAAAGGGACCCCTCTTGGCTCCCCTCAGACCCTATTTTGCTTTCCCATTGACCCTGACCCTTGCATCGTGATTGGTCCTTATTCCAGCATGATGGTTGGTTTCATAACCACGGCATATGGGAATGTGTTAGTCGATAGGTTATACAGGCACAGCCTCTGGAACGGGTAAGTGAGGAGGAGATTTGGGCTCGCTCATGCAGACCTCTAGTTGTCCTTGACATGACTGGTAGAATGGATCATGTGAAAGTGATTTGAGATCGGCGTTGAGATCTGATAGGTCATGCAGACTTCTAGCTGATCCTGGCAGTACCCTATTTTAAGGAATCAGAATGTTTGGCGTTTAAATCTTATTTGAGCTTAAATTTTGAGCAATAGGCTGTGGCTCACAGTGAGAGTCTATGTGGAGACCCTACATCCATTTTGAGGGGCCACTGATTCAGCCGCCATTGAGTTCTTTCCTACTGCTGACTGGCAGTGGAAAGCTTGTCCCTCAGGCAGTGTGCTTGCGTCCACTCCCCGGGCCAGACTCAACGATATACGGTAGTGTGCACATCCCAATGAAGGTCCCGCTCATGCTCTCACAGGCCCTCCTGAAACTCCATGAATTGATCTGTCTTCAGTCACAATTTTGTGAAAAATTTGTTTGTTTTCTATGTCTTATTTAAGTTTTCAGGAGCCCAGGTGGTAATGCTGGATAGTGTTGGACTATTAAGAGCAAGGTCACTGGTTCAAAGCCACTAGTCATTCCACAGGAAAAAGATGATGTTATTGCTTCCTGTAAAGGTAGCAACTTCAGGATCCCTACACAGAGTCACTATGAGTCAGATTCAGCAGGACAGAATGGGTGTCATTTTATTTCAGTAACTGTGGCTTTGGGTCCGTCTGACACTATTGTGGCCTCATGCGGATGCTCTCCTTCATCCAGAACAATAGTTTGTGCCTTTCTCTTGTGTAAAACTTAGCAAAGGAGTTCCTAATAAAATATAGTTGAATTGGGGGCCTTTCCCTCTAAAAACAAAGTATATACATAAATAGAAACGAGACTATGGTACTAATAACCAGTTGGAGAGTTGAGAGAGCTGAACTCTCAATCCTGATAGAAACCCATTGTGACTGAGCACCTGCTCAAGGTCATACACAGCCTATGAGGTTGAGCCTATGTGTTGGGGAGTAATTGTGTACATAAAGTTAACAATTTATCTTTCTAAAGATTCTGTCTAAAACTTACTTTAAATAATAAGTTTTCCCCTGGGCTAGGTAAAGTTCAGGGAGTTTAACCCCCTAGTATCCACCCCCTCTCAGCATTCATCATGTTAGGCCAAAGGAGGAAAATCACACCCACTACCCAAGGAGCACTGCTTCCAAAAGCACATTGCCTGTGCCGGGGCAGAGGGGAGGTACCCGGACCAGAAATGCTGACAGAGTGGAACCAGAGAGCTCAGCCCCCAGCTTCCCGAGGGAGCAGCTGTGATGGTTCACTTCTGGATGAATATGTTTAAGCAAAGGCCAAGGGCATGACTTGGCAGTACAAAAAGCAGATATGCAGAGGTTGTTCACTGCATTCCAGAAGTTCACACACTCTCCGGAGGCTCCATGGCCCAATGGCAGGAAGTCATTGGTGGCTTCCACCTTCAATCCCAAAAGGTCACTGCCGTCCAGTGGATTCCAACCACAGTGACCCTATATGGAGTGTTCAAGACTGTAAATCTTCATGGGAGCCAGCAGTCTCATTGTCCCCCTTGGGACAGGGAGCTAGCAGCCCGTTTTGCCACCAGGGCTCCTTCCTCTCTAATTCTGGATCCAGTCCCTCCGAATATCCTGCCCTGCCCTTGTCTATGCTTCTTAAATGCGTTCCACGCTGCTTATGTTAGTCTGGGTGCATTCGAGAAACAAATCCACAGAAACACGTATGTATAAGAGAGTTGTATGTAAAGGGTGAGTGCACATCAAGAAAACATGCTCGTATGTGCTTATGCACCTGCTTTGTCTTCAGCGATCATGTCAGGGTAGGCTGGTGTGCTTTTTCCATGTGGGCTTTGTTGTTTCTTAGCTAGATGGCCCCCTGTTTATCTTCAGCCTTTAAGACCCCAGACGCTATATCCTTTGATAGCCGGGCACCATGGTGCTTAACTACTACACCACCAGGGTTCATTAGCATGTGACTTACCTCCTTTCATTCACACTAGATTCTCAAAGCAGCAGGCACCAAGTTTCTCCTTTGTGGCCACACCAGGTACTGACAGAACCAAGAACAGAGACACAATTATATATCTTGACTATCATTTGCATATTATATGCCAGGAATCCCTAGGAAGTGTCTTGGAATTGTTCTACTCTGGTTCAAATTTCACACACCCTCCCAGTTTCCATACTGACTCTGCCAAACCCCTAGTAACTGATTTGCACCTCCTATCAACTTGGGGAAAAGACCCTATGCCAGATATAGAAGTGGACATACTTGGTACCCAGAAAACCTCTTCAGTGTTTTGAGGGCAGCTCAGCAAACACCCTATGTCAGACATAGAAGTGGACATACTTGGTACCCAGAAAACCTGTTCAGTGTTTTGAGGGCGGCTCAGCAAACAAAATGGGCACAGTGATTAAGCATTCAGCTGCTAACACAACGGTCTACTCTGTAGTGCTTCTGAAAGAGAAGGATATGGTAGTTGACCCCCCAAAAGAGTTACAAACTTGGAAACCCTACGGATATTTGTATATGGTCACTATGTGTTCCAATTGAGATGATTGTCATAGGTTGGGTTTGGTTTAACCCGTCTTACTGAGGAGACTCCTTCTTTACACGCGATCAGTTACTTTAGAGGAAAAAGACATGCCTGTCCCAGAACAATCCAAGGACTGGTAAAGGCAACACCCACAAAGACACTCCCTCCCTCTGCCTGCCTAACTCTAAAATGCTGCCCATAAAACACTCTGCCTTGTAATATCTGAGCAGCACACTGGGGCGGTGCAGCAAATGTGTGTTGAATGTATGAGGCCATTTCATAGTTTGGCTGCACGATCAGGGTGTCTGTCATAAAGCCGATCTCTTTGACTCCACCTCTCAGCAGAGATGAACACAAGCTTCCCGTTTTTTTCTCGACAATGTCCTTGTCAAATAAAAGTTCCTTGTAGATCAGTAACTTGCCACAGAGCAAAAGATATGGGAAGAGGCTCATTTTTCTCCTGGCTATGAAATAGAATGGCAAGCCCCTCCCTCCAACACACACACACACACACGCACGCACGCACACACACGCGCGCACACACACCCCTGCCTTACAACTACATTCGGTTGATTAGCAAACAAAGCTCTACAACCCAACTATGTGTTTTTCTTCTCCAGAGGAATGACGGACTTACATACCCTGCATTGTCTTTTTTTAATGGAATTGCCCCAGTTCTCCTCACCTTTCCTTAGATAGTGCAGTGAACTATTAGATGACTGCAGGTATTGAAAACTAGTCCTGATTTCCAGTTTGTGTCACCTTTGGCTTTGAGCACCCTCCACTTCTCTAGTAAGCTTTCCATTGCTTTGGGGAAATGTTCTCTCTCTGAATTTATTATGTGAGGGGGGTAGGGTAATAATCAATGTGCCTATGGAGGACTACCCTTCATGACCTAAACTCATTAAGGGGCAGTGCCTGATGGAGCATCAGGTTGGAGGAAGGCTTATTAACAACCTGCATTATACAGATGACACAATTTTGCAGAAAATGAGAAGGACTTTTTTCACTTGCTGATGAAGATGAAGGATTAAAGGCTTCAGTTTGGATTATGACTCAAGGTAAAGAAAGCCCAGACCCTCACAACTAGACCTATTGATAACATCATGATAAATGGAGGAAAGATCGAAATTGTCAAGGATTTTGTCTTGCTTGAATCCACAATCAATTCTCTTGGAAGCAGCAGAGAAGAGAACAAATGATACATTTCACTAGTCAAATCTGCTACACGAGACCTCTTTAAAGTGTTGAAAAGCAAGAGATTACTTTGAAGACTGGGGCAGGTTGACCCAGGCCATGGTATTTTCAACTGTCTCATATTCATGTGAAAGTTGAACACTGAATAAGGAAGACCAAAGAAGAATAGATCTATTTGATTAATAGTGATGTAAAAGAGTAATGAATGTACCATGGACTGCCAAAAGAACAAACCTATCTAACTTGGATGAAGTACAGCCAGAATGTTCCTCAGGGCAAGGATAAGGAGACTTCGCCTTAACTTTGACATGTTGTCCGGAGTGATCAGTCCCTGGAGCAGGACATCGTGTTCTGGAAAGGAGAGGGACAATGGAAAAGAGGAAGGCCCTCAACAAATGGGATTGACACAGTGGCTGCAACAATGGGCTCAAAACTTAAGAACAACTGTGAGAATGGTACAGTACCGGGCAGTGTATGATTATGTTGTATGTATGGTCACAATGAATCCAAACCCTCCCTATGACACTGAACAACAACAACAACAACCTGACTGAATCCTCTGGGAGGACTCTTGAATGTGAGAAAAATGGAACGAAGCCAGCGGAAGGATTGGAGGATGTCTTAAGTTCCTGTCTTAATCTCCTTAACCAAAAATTATCCAACAAGTCAGTAGCCTTAAAACACTTTCCGCCCTGCTTTGGAGCTTACAGGTTCAAATTTGGGGTGCGACTCTAGGTCAGGGTCCTTCTTTGTGGATACCAGAAAGTTCCTTGGCATTCCTCGCTATCTTTCTCCCCATACTGTGTGTTACTGGGTCTATCCTGGCCTTTAACTCAGAAGTGTTTAGGTTTAGGCTCAAGCCTATTCTCATATGGCCTCATTTTTTTTTTAACATTTTATTAGGGGCTCATACAACTCTTATCACAATCCATACATATACATACATCAATTGTATAAAGCACATCCGCACATTCCCTGCCCCAATCATTCTCAAAGCATTTGCTCTCCACTTAAGCCGTTTGCATCAGGTCCTCTTTTTTTTCCCTCTCCCTCCCTGCTCCCCCCTCCCTCATGTACCCTTGATAATTTATACATTGTTATTTTGTCATTTCTTGCCCTATCCCGAGTCTTCCTTCCCCCCCTTCTCTGCTGTCCATCTCCCAGGGAGGAGGTCACATGTGGATCCTCATAATCAGTTCCCCCTTTCCAACCCACTCACCCTCCACTCTCCCAGCATCGCCCCTGTGACTGACCCATCTCCTCGTCTAAACCACTCTATGAGGGGATCTCCAGTGGCCATACGGCCTCATTTATATTACAAAAGAACTCCCTTCTTTTCAAACAGGATCATGTCCCCCAAGGCTCAAATTTCTCACATATTTTGAGGGGGCTACAGATCAATCCATAATGGTTCTTTTGGATAGCTGTAACAAATGGCTACCAATCGAGTGACTTAAACAGCAGGCATTTGTTCTCTCACTTTCCTGAAGGGCAAAGGGTTAAAATTAAGGTGTGGGCAAGATTCATTCCTTCTGAGAGCTCTGAAGCAGAATCAAAGTAGCCTCTCTCTGCTTCTGGTCACTGCTGCTAATCCTTGATATTTCTTGGCTTATAGATGTACTGATCCAATCTCTGCCAGTGTCTTCACACGGTGTCTCTGTGTGCCCACTCCTCTTCTTATAAGAACACACCAATCAATGCATGAAGCATCCATCTGAAATCTAAACCCAGAAAGATGGAGCTCTTGAAATCCTTAAGTAAGCACATCTGCCAAGACCTCCTCTCCAAGTAAGGCCATAGCCTCAGCTTCCATGTGAACATGAATGGGTGTGTGTGAATGTGATTTAATGTACTACAGAGGGCACATTTTGACCTCAGGAGGAGTGTTTCGCCAGTACCTGCTTCACAGTCCTGAGATTGCCCAGGCATTTGCCACATTTTCTTGTCTTCCCACCATTTATCCACCATTAGGCCTTTTTCCCTAAGTTAGTCAAGCGTCAGTTTCTGTCACTTGTGATCATCACCCTCCCTCCCGCCCAGGTCACAAATTTAAACTGATACAGGCAGTTTCTTTAATGAGCACTATGTTACCCTGACTAGCAAGCATTGCTAAGGAGGGAGGATGAATCAGCGAGAACCCGCTTGCTTCATCTAGCTTCGGGGCAGTCCACAGAGGATTGATCCCTGAGCCACTAACGAATTTTGCAACTGTCACAGAACAATGCAAATAAGTAAGATCCACTTCTGCTGAATACCATCATGAGGTCAAACTGTGTGTAATTAAATGCCTGTTTCAAGGAGTGAGTAAATCCTAAGGTAAGGAGTGACAGGGCTTTGTTGGCATAAACCCAGCAAGGCATTATGGGTCGGATATTAATGAACTCATGCTCCTGTGCCTCACAGAGACCCAGCTCAACTGCTTCAGCTTGTTGACAAACTGAACACAGGGTACCCGGAGAGAGTACTACCATTTTGATGAACAGGGTTGGTTGGGGATGATGCTTCCTGACTTGCATTTTAATACAAATTTGATGCTTCATCAGAGCAATGTGGAAAGAGCATTCAGATAAAAGAGAGGGACAAACATCAAGTGACCAGAGGATGAAACTTCTATCTAATCTGTGCCCACTGGAATTGCTTCATGGGAAGGTACTTTTTGGGGGTGTGGGGTTGTTCCCCTACCCTGCTCCAAGCCTTCCTCCTCATGCCCACCCCCACCCCAGCATACATCTACTGGGAAAATGTCTCTGAATAATGAAGTTTTAATAAATGAAGCTTTAATGAGCCTGATAGTCTGCCTAAGACCCCTTCACACTGTAGTCTTTCATTTGTATTCTTCCATCCTTTTTGAAGAAATGAACCTGATGGCAGGTTGTATGTTTCCTTTCCAAGATGAGCTGATAGAGCCTCTCGCTGCTGCAGTGGGAGGTGAAACATTAAAAGGCCCTCTGTGGCCATGAGACATGCCGACTCTCCAAGAGACACTGGGCAGGTTTGCTGAAGCTCTTCAGAATTGACTAGTGGCCCTGGTCCACCCATCTCAACCAAGCCTGTCTTCATTTGCACTGCATGCCCTCTCTGAGCTCCAACTGCATGCTTCATTTGAGGATGACAAAGCCTCTATTGTCTGAGAAGATGCGCAGACATATGAAATAATCAATGCTCCCCCTGTCCCCGGGGAGTGTGAAATTCTCCCATCATGACCCACCAGCTTCCCTGGAAATTCCTGTCTTAACTCAGGCACTTAATATCATTGGTGTCTCTGCTTCCTTCCTTCTTGCACAGCCCCCAGGCATTAACTGTCATCCTTCCTCTCCCTAAAATATACTTTGAATCTATTCACTTCATGCCATCCCTACTGCCCCAAGGTGTGCCTTGCATTGACTATGAAACTAGATTCTGTATCCATTTTCCAGGGCTGTCAAAGCAAAGCATCGTAAATCAGGTGACTTTTAAGAACAGTCCACCACCTGTCTATCAATTCGTGGTGCAGTGGTAGCTAGAGTGTTGCTGTGAAATTGGAAGCCGTGCCACCGATATGACAAACCCCAGAAGCGTCAGCAATGATGGGCAGGCTTCAGTGGAACCTCGAGCCCTATGGTGATCAACCTTCCTTTAATACAATTCCTCATGTTGTGGTGACCCCCAAACATAAAATCATTTTCCTTACTACTTCCTAACTGTAATTTTGCTACAGCCATGAATCGGGTGACTCGTGTTAAAAGGTCGCTGGACCCCAAAAGGGGTCACAACCCACAGATTGAGAACAACTGCTCTAGCCTAAGGCAGACTAGGAAGAAAGACCTGGTGATCTACATCCAAATATGAACAAATGAAAGCCTTATGGGTCACAACAAAATATGGTCCTATAGAGTGCTGGAAGATGAGCCACTGACCTGCACACAACAGCTACAAAAATAGACTCAAACACACCAACAAAGGCCTGCTGAACTCCAAAGCCCTAACAAACCCACTGCCCTCAAGTCCATGCCAACTCATAGCGGCCCTATAGGACAGGGGCGAACTGTGTATTAGTCTGGGTATGCTAGAGAAAACTCGAGGGAGACTCATGTGTATGACAGAGAGTTGGTGATTTAAAAAAAATCATTTCCCTATTATTTAATCATTATATTAGGGATTCATACAACTCTTATCACAATCCATCCATCCATCCATTATAAATCACATTTATACATTCATTGCCCTCATCATTGTCAAAACATTTGCTCTCCACATAAGCCACTGGCACCTGCTCCTCGTTTTTCTCCTCACTCCACGCTCCCCCCTCCTTATGAACCCTTGATAATTTTATTGGGGGCTCATACAACTCTTATCACAGTCATTACATCCATCCATCCATCCATCCATCCATCCATCCATCCATCCACCCTCCATCCATCCATCCACCCATTGTGTGTCAAGTACATTTGTACATGTGTTGCCCTCATCATTCTCAAAATATTTGCTTTCTACTTGAGCCCTTGGTATCAGCTCCTCATTTCCCCACTTCCATCCTCCCCCCCTCCCTCATAAATCCTTGATAATATATAAATTATTTTGTCATCTCTTACACGTCTAACATCTCACTTCCCCCACTTTTCTTTTGTCCGTCCCCCAGGGCAGAGGTTTTATGTAAATCCTTGTAATCGCTTCACCCTTTCTACCCCACCTTCCCTCCACCCTCCTTATATTGCCACTCTCACCACTGGTCCTGAAGGGATCATCTGTCGTGGATTCCGTGTGTTTCCAGCTCCTGTCTGTACCAGAGTACATGTTCTGGTCTAATTCTACCTTATAAATCCAGAGAGAGAGTTTTATATCAAACAGTAATTGTACATTAAACAAACGTCCCAGTCCAGTGCAGATCAAATCCATAAGTCTGATATTAGCCCATATGTCTGATACCAATCTATAAATTCCTTTTCAGACCCATAAAACATGTGCAGTGATGCTGAATGCAGGATAATCACAGGCCAATGGGTGGGATGTCTTGTGGATCCAGTGGCATTGTAAGCATCTCAGTGCTGTCAGCGATCTCTCTGAGGCTTCTTTGGCTTCAGAGGTCTGGTCACATCCATTTGGCTTGCCTTCTGAAATGTCTCCCAAGGAGTAGCAGAGAGAGAAAGAGAGAGAGAGAGGTGTCTTCCACCTCCAAGGAGGAAGTACCAGATTTCTCAGAGTTCTCAGGAGAAAGCTATGCCCACATAAAAATCTCACTGACTATCTCCAGATTGGCAGCCTAGACTCCACGCCTACACTCCTAATCCTTAACTTGACACAAGATTAGGTGACTACCACAGGCTCCTAATCCATAACAAGCCCATTTATTTTTTTCCCTGCATACCGACACCAATCCAATACCCAAAGCTTTACCCAATGAGTGGAGATCTACTTCTAAAACATGAATATAGAAAAATCGCTTTTGCTTGAAGGCTCTCAAGGAAATGCTCACTGAAAACTCCATTCCTGTTATCTCACCTCCCCCAAATTAGTCTTCTTCTGGGCTGTCAGTCACACCATGATCTCTCCTGCCCCAAGGCCTTTACATGCACTGTCATCTCTTCCAAGCCCTGAAGTGCCAAGTTCAAAGTTCCAGTTAATCTCCCTGATCCTGAATTTTAAGAACTGTGTGTGTGGTAGGGAAGGGGTTGGGCTGTTTGTTGAACTGCTGGGTTTTGGAGCCATTTGTTATGCAACCTCATTTTGTCAATGACTGGTTAATTAATGCACCATTCATCTGCACTTATTCCACGCACAGCACATGGCTTGTATCTTTGGGAGCACTCTTCCACCATGCTCCATCTCCATGCTTCTGCTGGCATTGACCCAATCTGCCAGCTCCAGGCCTGGCTAGTCAGGGCATGACTTTCCTCTGTCCAAAGGGACTGGGTCAGACTCAGTATGTGACTCATGTTAGGTTAATGATATCTAACCCTAAAAAATGCCCCAGAAACAATTGCCCCATTACCAATGAGTCCATTTTGAATCATAGAAGGTCCCTGTGGGGTTTCTCAGACTGTAAATATTTATGTGAGCAGAAAGTTCCATCTTTTTCCCTATGAGGTAGCTGGTAGGGTAGCACTGCCAACCTTGCAGTTAGCAATCCAATGCTTACCTGACAGTACCACCAATGATTAGAAAGGAAAAGAGACTCTCTCTAATAGAATTCCTGAGCTTCTAGAGAAAACTACAGCTGTCATCAGGAAGCCTGCATGAAACTCAAAAGGAAACAGCACTGAAAGGAAAAGGTTCAAACTCTGATGGTATCAACTGAGTGCCAGAACCCAGCTATTCCTGATGCTCTGTCCCCAGACTTACAAATTCCATAAACCTACCCATTAATTTCTTCTCCTGCTCCTTCCTTTCTCACACCCCAAGGTACTTTGACTTAGCTTGAAGGCACTCACAACTTCACGGGTTCTGCCTTGCACAGATATCTGCTTGCTTCCAGTTCAGTCCTGACATTGTCCCTATCTTTAGCCATGTTAGGCTTGCGTCCTAGAGCTTTCCTTTGCTTGTCTCCCTATTGCTCTTGTCCTATGAAGTCTGTGGCTTTATCTTTAAGTCTAAGTCCTGCCCTTTCGCTTTCGTAGAAATCTGTCTCTGTATCTTGGCTCGTGGCAGGTTGTGTCCTTCAAAGATGACTGTCCTAATGTTGCACATCGCACATTCTCTTGTGACAAGATGAGTTTGTGTTCACTATTCCAGAAACAGGGCCTGCTTTCCCTCTTCCTTGCATCTTGGCAGGCCTTTGACTTTGGCAGAAGTGTTGCTCTGTGACTTCCACCTGGTCGTATTGAGTTGTTCACCATTGGGACCCTGTCAGGATGTTGCAAGGAAGACCAGGCCAAATGAAAATGTCACATATAGGGTTCTTCTTGAGTTCCAACCAATAGAAGTATCAGTCGTGTGAGGGAGTGAGTCTTAAGAGAGCTGTAGCCTCTGTCCTTTGAGCTACCCCAGCTAATGCTTGATGAAGCCAAAACTAGTGTCCTCACTGAACTCTGTCCAGATTGCAGATTTGTGAGCAAAATTGATATTATCATTACTTTAAGATGTTATTTGTGAGGATACTTTCTGTTAGCAGCAGATCATCAGAATACTGACTAATCAGACTGCATTGCCAGTTTTACACTCTCTCCATATATAGAGATATAGATATAGATATAGATATAGATATAGATATAGATATAGATATAGATATAGATATAGATATGGATATGGATATGGATATGGATATGGATATGGATATGGATATAGATATGGATATGGATATGGATATGGATATGGATATGGATATAGATATAGATATCCTCCACTCATCTGTTAGTTGGTTGTACTATAATGGTTTGTGTATTGTTATGATGCTGGAAGCTCTGTTCCCAGAATTTCAAATACCAGCAGGATTGTCCATGGTGGACCGGTTTCCGTGAAGCTTCTAGACTAAGACAGACAAGGAAGAGGGGCCTGCCAGTCCACTTCCAAAAATTACTGAAAGAAAACCTTATGGATCACAAGAGAACACTGACTGACTAATGTGTTTTGGACACATTATCAGTGGACAATTGCTTGAGGAAGACATCATGTTTAATGAAATAGAGGGACATGGAAGATCCTTATTGAGGCAGATTGACCTAATCGCTACAACAATGGACTTCAACATTCAGGAATGTGTGACAAAGGTGCCAGATCAGACAGCACTCCATTCCATTTCATATAAGGTCTCCATGGATCACAGTAGACTTGATGGCACTCTCTATATGTTTGTCTTCAGTGACTTCTCATAGGGCTGCTCTGCCTGGCAGTCTCTATTCTTCATGCTTCCAAATGGGGAGCACAACAGGTCCATAGTCACTGATATTCCCCTCAATCCCCAGGTCAATAAGGAGGCATGAAACTAACTATGTTGTTCTCTTTGCCTTGTCTCTCTTCCTTTTCCCCTCCTCCAACAGGGCTAGAGGGGGTAAATACTTTCCTTGCAGTTTAGAAGAGAATTTCTTCCACAACAAAATCTTCTCCTTCCTCAAAAGGCACATACATGCTTTTCTCCTTGTTTTGAATTAAAATGGCAGTTGGGATGGTAGGAAAGAAGATGAACTAGTCTAACAGAATGGCCAAACAGATTTACCTTCCACATAAGAATGCAAATAACTCCTCAATCTTGTTATAGAGTCATGATATGATGAGCTCCATCAAAGCAGAGTAGAACACCACGGAGGTCAGACCAGAAAGACCATATTGAGTTGATTTTGTATGAGAGATTCTAGTTGCTAATTATACTTTTCATAACAGACAGATGGCAGGTATCGAAGCCCAGACTTAAAATGTCTTTATCTAATTGCCTGCCTAAATATATATTTGCAATATGGTCTTCAAAGGGAATACTTTCTTTACCTTAAATTCCTTTTCTTTTTCCCCTCTTTTGTGTAATTTTATTGAAGTATAATTGATGTACAATAAACCATAGTGTGTTTTGCTCTTTGAGGTTTTTAAAAAGAATCATTGTATTGGGGGCTCCTACAACTCTTATCACAATCTATACATACATCCACTGTGTACATTTGTTGCCATCATCATTCTCAAAGCATTTGCTTTCTACTTGAGCCCTTTGTAGTAGCTCCTCATTTCCACTCCTTCCCCCTCCCCCTCCCTCATGGACCCTTGATAATTTATAAATTATTATTCTGTCCTATATTACACTGTCTGACATCTACCTTCACCCACTTTTTTTGTCCCTACCTCATGGAGGAGGTTATATGTAGATCCTTGTAATCAGATCCCTCTTTCTACCCCTCCTTTCATCCACGCTCCTGTTATTGCTACTCTCAGCACTGGTCCTGAAGGGGTCATCTGTCCTGGTTTCCCTGTGTTTCCAGTTCCTATATGGACCAGTGTATATTCTCTAGTCTAGCCAGGTTTGTAAGGTAGAATTGGGATCATGATAGTGGGCGTGGTAGAATTTAGGAACGAGAGGAAAGTTATATGTTTCTTCGTTGCTACACTGCATCCTGAATGGCTCATCTCCTCCCAGCAACCCTTCTGTAAGGGGTTGTCCAGTTGCCTACAGATAGATTTTGGATCCCCTAACTGTACCCACCCTCATTCACAATGATATGATTTTTTTGTTCTTTCATTCCTGATACTGACCCCTTCTACATCTTGTGATCACACACGCTGGTGTGCTTCTTTCATGTGCACTTTATTAGTTCTGAGTTAGATGGCCACTTGTTAACCTTCTAGTCTTTAAAACCCTAGACTCTTTATCTTTTGATAGCTAGGCTCCATAAGCTTTCTTCACCTCATTTGTTTATACACCCACCTTTTGTCTTGAGTGATTGTGTCGGGAAGGTGACCATCATGGAATACCAGTTCCTTAAATTCCATATCTATAGGCTCAAGTCTTACCCACAGGAAGCCTATTTTTATTTTATCCCTTGAACAAAATCTTGCAATAATTTTCTCTTTTTGGGTAAGTCTATCCTCAATCACTTATCCTTTAACATTTACAAGAATTTATCTGTAACCAACCCCATTTACATAGTCTCATTCATGCTATTTCCACAATAATTGCTAATAACCCTATTTTTTAGAATCGGCAGAAAGCATCAGCTTCAATATCCCATTGCCACTGAGTTGATTTCAACTCATGGGTACCCTATAGGACAGAACAGTATTGCCTCATAGGTTCTCAAGACGGAAAAAAAAATCTCTTTATTGTGAGTTGGGTGAAGGTTTACATAATACATCCGTTTTCCATTCGACAGTTCACACATATTTTGCTTCATGATATTGACTGCAATCTGGTCAATGTAATATCACTTATCGCACTTCCTCCTTGTATTTCCTGTTTCCATTCCCCCTTCTTTCCTGACCCTTCTGAACTTTATCTTTGAATAAATTATATCCTTTTGATTCAAATAGTTGATTAGTGTTACTTTTTACCTTATAGATCTACCTATTGTTTGGCTGAAGATTGAGCCAAGGGAGTGAGTTCCGTTCCAGATCTGAAGGTGCCTAAGGACAATAGTCTTTTGGGTTCCAAGAATCTCTCTCTGAGTAATACCCCTGAACTTTTAAAATAAGTTTAAACTTTGTTGCACATATTTCTCCTATTCTATCCCAAAATTCCAAAGCAAACTCATTATCATTGTGTTGAAGCTGACTCATAGAGACCCTACAAGATAGCATAGAACTTCACCCTTTGATTTTCCAAGGCTTAAATCTTTACCAGAGCAGACAAACTCATATTTCTCACATGGAGCAACTGAGAGGGTAGAACCACTTACTTTGTGGTTAGGAGCTCAATGAGGAGTCCACTCTGCCATTAGAGCTCATTTAGAATGCTATCCAGGATTCCCTAATGCTATCCCTCTCAGATCAGTTGGTAGTGGTAATAAATGTAAATCTTAAGGGGGTCAGACTGCCACATCGTAACTCTTCCTTGGGGAAGATGGTGGGTTTGAACTGCTGATTGATTAGCCCTTAAGTGCTTAATTACAGCCTCACCAGGGTTCTCCTTAACATTAGAACAGTGGACACTTATTGGTTTATCTTGCTGGTCTCTGTTCCCTAAACATTGCACTGCATCCACAGGGTTTTCTTCCACAACACACAGTTGCTAGTGTTTTTGGTTTGTTTTTCCACATAACTTCACCTTCCTAGTCAAAGCTGATTTGTCCAGGGCTAAACACACAATGAAAACATAGCCATATTTGCACACTACAAAATTTGAAGTGAGACAGCGAGCTATTTGTTGAGATTTTTGAATGACAGAAGTCTAAAAGGAAGTGTTATGATCCAGGAAACAGTGAGTTTTGATGTCCAGGATCTATGCTGGGGACCCAGTTGGCACTCCGAATGACTATTCAAAGTGATGGTATGAATTCTCCTCTTCCATGACCTACACATATAATAGATATAACCACTAAGTCCATGATTTGACAAATGTCTTGTGTGATTGAGTTTGGGTTCCCCATAGGATTCGATCCTGAGACAAAGGTTTTAATTAAGCCATTTTGGGGGAGATATCAATAAGGAAATGGGAAATAGAAAAGGGAAAGAAGGCAGCCAATGAAAACTACATTATCAAACAATTTAAAATTGTGAGCAACTGGAGGTTAATCTTACTGGAGACACTGTAGAAAATCCACTAGTTATTCTGCCCAGAATGTGAGGGATTGTGGCTATTTGTTCAACAACTCCTATGGGTCATTGGTTAAGGGTTACTCCAGGAAGCAAGAATTAACTCCACAACCTCCTAAGCCATGCATGCTCAGGTACAGTGTTCTACAGAAACTAGAGAAAGCAAGAAGAGAGATATGCTGGCCATTCGGAATTAGGCTAGCATGCCAAGTTGTCAGACATGTCAGGTTCTTGAACTATCATAACTTGTGAGATATACCACTGGTATTTCAAACACAAGTATTGTTACCCGTGGTGGAAAATTTTCAGAAAAGCCTACAAGCTAAATAGACTAGAAAAAATAACCTGCCAATCTACATCTGAAAAAAATAGTGGTGTTTGTGGAGCACATTGATAGCAGTGGAATATTGTTTCATATAGTGCAGGATGATGAACCCCTCAAGTTGGAAGACACTCAAAATATAATTGGGGAAGAGCTGTCTCCTCAAAGTAGAGTTGACCTTAGTGATATAAAGTTTTCAGGACCTATATTTGTTTATGTGGCTATGACTCAAAATGAGAAGAAACAGCAGTACTGCAATAACCACTAACAAGAAGATTGGATGCATGAAATATGGATCTAGAAAAATTGGAAGCCATGAAAAAATGGAACACATAAAGATCAAACACTCTAGGTGTTATTGAACTGAAATAGACTGGTATTGGCCATTTTGAATGTCATAATAATATGGTTTACATACCAGGGTAACAAATTTGAAAGGAATGGATGACTTTCATGTTAAAAAAGAGAATGTTTCAACATCGATTCCAATGTGCACCATTGTTAGGTGTAGGATATATTACACCTACAAGGATGAATAATTAGTAAAATTATTTTTCAAATTTACACACCAACCACTAATGCTAACAATAAAGCCATTGAGGATTTTTACGAAACTTTTCAGTCTGAAATTGATGAAACATGCAATCAAGATTACTGATGACTTGAATGCAAAAATTGGAAACTAAGGATGAGGATCACTAGTTAGAAAATATGGCCATGGGGATGGAAGCCACATGGGAGATCTCATGATAGAATTTTCCAATAAGGATGGCTTATTGATTGAACATTTCTTTTTCAGTGATGTAAACAGTAACCATAGACATGGATCATGTATATTGGATAGAAATACACAGGAATTAAATCAACTACATATGTTGAAATAAACTACTATATATACTCGAGTATAACCCAAGGCAACTAATTTTACCCCCCAAAGCTGGGGTGCTTTTTCAGCATAAAAAATGTGCTGAAAAAAAAACTCGGCTTATACTCAAGTATTTACGGTATAAAGAAGTTTAATATCATCAGTCACGAGACTGGAGACCAACTGTGGAACAAACCATCAATGGCAAATTCAACTCGAAATCAAATAAAATTAAAACAAGTCCCCAAGAGTCAAAGTATGAATTTGAGTATATCTCATCTAAATTAGAGGATACTTCAAGAAGAAAGTTGACACATTGAACACAAATCACCTGAGATGACACGAGTTCTGCAATAATATCAAGAACATCATAAATGAAAAATTCAAAGATAATTAAAAAGATCGAAACTAAAGAAAAGACAAAATGGATGTCACCTTGAATGTGGACTAGCTGAAGCCAATGAAAGAAATAATGAAGTACGAAAAAGATAGAGAGAGAAATATAGAAATAATTGAGGAAGTAAAGACACTGAATATAGAAGCTGAACATAAAATTTCAAAGGGGAATTCAAAAAGATGGAATAAAGAATTATATTAAAAGGTGCAAAGACCTGGAATTAGGACAGCAAAAAATGAAAAGCAAGTGCATTTCACTAGCTGAAAAAATTGAAGAGAAATTCAAAATACAGAATTACACAGATAGCATCAAAAGAAGATGAAAGGGATTCACTGACCACATGAAGCCCAGGCTCCACAGCGCTGAGTCCAGAAGACCAAGATAGCATAGGGTTCTCACTGCAGATTGCTCTGAAAGTGCTCACAGAAGTAGGCCCTGGATCAACTGGGGAAAATGTAGAACTCAAAATAAGAAGACTAACCTTAGGATATAATAGTCACTGGTGGAATTCCCATTTGACACCTGACCTCACCTCCATGGCTCAACTTTCAGCCCCCAAATAGGAGACCTATACTGTCACCGATGTACAATTCAGAGCCCAGCATTTGTCAGGGAGTTACTCAGAAGGCAGGAAGGAATGGGAATGAAAGACCAATGGAAACGGCAAACAAAGGGAGGGAATAGGAAAAGTACTATTGCATTGTAGGTATTGCAATCAATATCATAAAACATTGCATGAATTGTAAGGAAAATCAATTTACTCTGTAGATTTTCCCTCACATGACAATCAAAACAGTGTAAAAAGAAAATAAGTCATATGACCGAGTACACTGGTAGATCTTGCTGAAGACCAATTTCCAGTGTTAAAAGATGTCACTTTGAGGAATAAGGCACAGCTGAGTCCTAGTGGTATAGTGGTTACAAACATAATGCGTCAGAACCAAGCCAGTTGGGTTGCTCAACACAAGATCAACAGTTCTGCTCCCATACAAAGTTCCAGTACTGGAAACCCACAGGGATATCTCTCCCCTGTCCTATAGAGTTGCTAAGGGTTGGAATCAACTTGATGGCAGTGAACTGGATGTAAGCCAGGCTGACTAGAGACACAAATCAAGTGACACTCATATATGTGCAATAAATCGTTTTCTATCAAGAAGTCACTGTAGTATTTCTATTTCAAGGAAATATCCCAGGCCAGTCCAACTCAAGTCCATAAGTCCAACACTAGCCCATAAATTCCTTTCCAACTTACGCAGCTACATGCAATGATGCAGAATGCAGGGATGTCAAAGGCCAGTGATTGCAATGTCGTGTGGACCCAAGGTCGATGGAAGCATGGAAAGACTCTGGCAGCTCTCAACGTGGCAGGAAGCAGTCAGGTGAATGCAAAAAGAAGGGGAGCTTCCAAGGGCCTTCCTTATGAGAAGGCCATGGCCACAAAGAGGCACCATCAGGCTATGGTGTGATTGACAGATTGGATACCAACCTTACACTTTTACATGTCTTCAAACTGACATAAAATTATATAACTATCATACTATGGCATTTTCAATCACCTCATATGTACTTGAAAATGGACAATAATTATGAAAGATAAAACAAAAGTTGATGTCTTTGAATTATGATGCTGGTGAAGAATATTGAATATTCTATGGACTTTCAGAAGAAGGAACAAATCTTTCTTGGTGGAAGTAGAGCCAGAATGCTTCCTAGACGTGAGAATGGCAAGACTTCATATCACATACTTTGGACATGTTAACAGCTGAGCATAGTCCCTAGAGAAGGATATCATACTTGGTAAAGTGGAGTGTTGAAAAAAAGAAGAAGGTCCTCAATGGGAAGAATTGGCATACTGGCTGCAAAAACGGTCTCCAACATTAACTGTGAGGAAACAGGCTGTGGGTGCTATGAGTTAGAGCCAAATTAACAGTGTCTAACAATGACAACTCCCCTCCCCCGCCCCATCTGTCAATTTGCTGCACTGTGGTAGCTTGTGCTTTGCTGTGATGCTGGGAGTTAGTCCACTAGTACTTCAAATACCAGGCAGGATCACCCACGGTGAACAGATTTCAACACAGCTTCCAGATTAAGAACTGACAGGACGACAAAACAATCAGTCCACTTCTGAGGGATTCACCATTGAAAACTTTCTGCATAGCAGTAAAATATTTCTGATATAATGCCAGAAAATGACCCCCTCAGATTGCAAAACAATCAAAATATCACCGAGAAAGAGAGCTTTCTCAAAGTAGAGTCCACCTTAATGATAACTCAAAACCTCACAACAGGAGCTGTAGATTACATCATAATAAATGGAGAAAATATTGAAGTTATCAAGGAGTTCGTCTTGCTTAGATTCACAACTAATGCTCATGGAAACAACAATCAAGAAACCAAATAACATATTGCATTAGACAAATCTACTGCACATAACCACTTTAAAGTACTGAAGATCAAGAATTTCACTTAGGATTAAGTTGCACATGGCCCAAGGCATTGTATTTTCCGCCACATCTTATGCATGTGAAATTTGAACATTGAATGAAACGACTGAAGGAGAACTGGTGCATTTGAATTAAGGTACTGACAAAAAAATACTGAAAGTACCATGGGTGGAGAGAAGAACAAACAAATCTGTCTGAGAAGAAGTGCAGCTAAATGTTCCTTGGCAGATAGGATGGGGAGACTTCATCTCATGTACTTTGCAGATGTTATCAGGACAGACCAGTCCCTGGAGGACATCATACACATTACAGTAGAGGGGTTGCAAAAAGAGGAAGACACCCAATCAAATGGATCGAGACAATTCCTACAACAATGGGCTCAAACATAACAAAAATGTTGAGTATGGGGCAGGACCAGGCAATGTTTCATTCTGTTGTGTACGCATTATTATGAGACAGAACTGACTTGAAGGCATCTAGCAACAAAGTGTACTAAAGCTTCTGGCACCTTCATTTGCTGATGGATTATAATTCAAAATGAGAAAAATCATTGCAACAATTCATTAATAATCAGAACATGAAACGTGCAAAATAAGAATCTAGGAAAATTGGAAATCATAAAAAACGGAATCTGACCTATAAAGATCAATATCCTAGGCATTGGTGAGTTGAAATAGTCCCTTTGAATCTTAAAATGATAAGAATGACTATGCTGACAATGACAAATTCAAAAGAATGACTCTTTCATCCTCAAAAAGAGCATTTCTAGATCTATCTTGAAGTGCAATGCTGCCTGTGACAGAATAATATCTATCTTCATACACAAGGAAGGCCGGTTAATAAAACCATTATTCAAATTTTCTTACAAACCACTAAAGCCAATGAAGAATTTTACCAACTTCTTTAGTCTGAAATTGATCACACATGTACTGAAAATGCATTAATAATTGTTGACAATTGGAATGCACACATGGAAACAAAAAGGAAGGAAGAGTAATAAGAAACTATGGCTTTGGGGATCGAAAAGAAGCTGAAGACTGCATGAAAGAATTCTGCAAGAGCAATAACTTCATCATTGCAAACACCTTTATCAAACAAAAGGAGCGGCATATATACATGTGGAATACACAGGGATGGAATTGATTAAATCTGTGGGATGACATGATAGAGAAGCTCAATATCATTGAGACAAAATAAGACCAGGGGCCAACTATGTAACAGACTATCAATTACTAATATTTAAGTTCAAGCCAAACCTGAAGAAAATTAAAATAAGAACGCAAAAGAGCCCAAATACAGCCTATATTATATCTGTGGTCGGCTGGGGTTTCTAGAGAAACAAACCAGTGATACTGATACATGTAGAAGAAGGAAATTCATATCAATAAACAATTTTACATTAAGAAGTCCACACAACAAGAAACCCCAGTCCAACTCCAGCCCATAAATCAGATGCAAACTAGAGGCCCTTCCAGACTCATGAAGCTGTTGGAGGAATAGCCCAAGAAACAGGAAAACCACAGGTTGGTGGAGGCAGAGTTGGGAGAATCCAAAGTCAACAGGCAGTTGGCAGGCCACAGACAGCTCTTAGAGTCAGTATGTTTCATGGTGATTGCCATTCCTAGAAGCCAGACGTAGGGTCCAGGGTCTTTTCATCAGGAAGAAAAAGAGTGAGCCCAAACTCCACAGTCTACTTATACCTATGAAATAGGTCACACCCCCAAGGAGACTGTGACCTGCGCCTTCTGAAGATCCTGGTCAACCTATATTGACACCAAACCTTACTATCACAATATCTCACCTGAATTTAGAGCCTATCTCAAGAATGGTTTGGACATATTGAACATTAATGATCAGCTACCAGAAGACTTGTGAAATAGCATCAAGGTCATCAATCTTTTTTTTTGTCATGTCATCTGTGGCTATTTATTTATTTATCATAAATCATTTTATTGGGGGCTCCTCAAAAAGATCATTATAATACAGTAAAGAAAGAAAATACTACAGTGGATATCAGAGGAGACTGTGAAACTTGCTCTTGAACCTAAAGCAGCTAAAGCAAATGGAAGAAATGATGAAATAAAAGAGTTGAACAGAAAAATTGGAAAGGCCAGCTTGAGAAGATAAAGTAAAGAATTATATTGTAACATGTAAAGACCTGGAATTAGGAAAGCAAAAGGAATGAGTACAGTCAGCATATCATAAATTGAAAGAAGAGAAGAAAAAATCCAAGCCTTGGATTAAAATGTTCAAGGATTATTTATCAAACTATTGAATGATGCAGGGAGAATCCAAAGAATATGGAAGGAGTATACAGAGTCTCTGTACCCAAGAATTAGTTGAGGTTCTACTAGTTCAAAAGGCCAAGAGGAAGTTGAAGCTGCAATGTAAGCATTAGTGAAAAGCAAGGAAGGGATAGGAATGGAAATATTTCAACACGCTCATGCAGTGATAGTCCATGTCAAGAAATTTGGAAGATAGCTACTGGCCAACCAACTGGAAGTGATTAATATTTGTGTGCATTCTAAAGAAATGGGACCATTTCCAGGGAGCCTGGCCACACATTTCCAGGCTGTGCCTTCTCAGATCCGCTGGCACTGCTAGGAAGGTTGTGGGCCCTGCGGGGGTGGGGGACTCTCCAGCCTGCTCCCCAGCAATAGAGGCACTAGGCCAAGACTGGAAGAGCCCCGGCGGGGGGAGAGTGGGGAGGTTGAGGCAGTCACTGTGCCCTGCTTCTGACACTCTTCATGTGGCTGCTATGGTCACCCTTGACCTCAGGGAAGGCCAAGGGTCACCAGGGCAGAAAACACTTCCTTTTTATGGTGAGGGCCATATCGGGTGTCAACTCCACTGCTAATTAGCTGTGGTCTCTAGCAAGTAACCCAGCCTCTCGGTGCACCCAGTTTCCCCAGTGCTATCTGGAGTCCCCAGAAGGGCCAGGTACAGCGAGGCTGCTTGCAGCTGGGCCAGAACCAGCAGCTGCCCTCACCGTGCCCTGAAGCCAGAAGCCCAGAACTCAAAGGCTGAGCTTTGCTGAAGGTCGTCCGACAGGGCCTCTCAGCTTAAGTAAGCGGTCCCAAGCTCCAGGCTGCACAAGTTGCTCCCTGGAACACGTGGCCCAGGCCCCCAATGTGGGCACACAGAAAGCCAGTTCACCTCTCAGGACAGTGGTGGTGTGACTGGATGTGGACACGCCCGCATCGCCCACTCGGGGCTCCTGGAGCAGGGTCCCCATCTGCTCTGCACCTCCCGCACCAGACACTCACTGCCCTGGGACTAAGAGAAGCCTCACCCCCACCCGCCAGGGCAACCCATGGTCCCCGGGCAGCTTCTGGACCATGTCACTCCCTTCCCCAGACTTGACGGCTGTCCCACCCACGGGCTCAGCCCTCTGTACTCATGCCTTTCCATGTGTGCATGTGTGTGTGCGGGCGCACCTGTGATAGATGTTCACGTGTTTTTGGTAGATACGTGTCCATCGGTGTGGTGTGTGTTCATCCAGGTGTGTTTATGGTATACATGCCTGTGGTATGTCCATCCATGTGTGTGTGTCTGTGTGGTGTGCGTCCATGGGCACACACACACATCTGCAGACCCGTGCGATCCTTCAGCTTCCTGCTGCTGGCTGGTCTGCGGAGAAGAGCAGGCCCTCTCGGAATGCCTTGCCTACTGGAGCAGCACGGGGTTAGGGCAGCCTCTCTTGGCATAGTCCCAGCAAGCTTGCTTCGACTTGGCCTCCTGCAACTGTGCCCTTTGGCCTGCCTTCTCCTCTTCCCTCTCCAAAACAACCTCGGCTCATGGGCAGCCTGCTGCCTCCCCGTCCCTTGCTGTCACAGTCCCCTGCAGCTTTCCCAAGGCACAGGCCCTGTCGCCCTCCAAGGGGAGAAGAGAATCTAGTCAGGGGTCAGAAGGTGGAGGCAGAGAAGGCAGGGCAGGGCAAGGCTCTCTCTCTCTCTCTCTCTCTCTCTCTCTCTCTCTCTCTCTCTCTCTCTCTCTCTCACATGTGCAAGCAGGAGCCCCTGTTCCCCCCTACTCCCACCCCCCAGAATGTGCAGCACCCCTGAGCCCACCACCCTCCACCAGTGGAGACATCCTGGGGCACCATCTCTGCTGTAATTGCCCACCTCCACGCACTCTCCCATGGGGTACAGTTCATGAATGGGATGAATGGCTGGGGTGAAGCCTCATCCTGGACACAGGGGTACTGAGCAGTCACTCCTGCCCTGACTCTCACTCTGTGCCCAACCTGGGAGTCACTCAGCCATGCATTGGGGGGAAGGGGGAAGGGGAGTGTCATGGGAATCCACGTGGTTACCAATGCTAGAGGAACGTGGGGTATTGTCAGGGAGGTGGTGGTGGGGCAGGTGTGACCCAGGGACCCAATATTCATTCACTGGGCCTCGCTGCTCCTCCACAGGGGTGGGTGGGGCCAGAAGTGACCCTGGGGCTGTAGGTGAGTGGCTGGGCCCAGAAGTGACCCTGGGGCTGTAGGTGAGGACGTGCTCCATCCAAGTCACCACATGGAACCAGCCACAGACTGCCCATGCAGGCTCGCCACAGTCTAGCCAGGCTACCACGCAGCACCCTGGGAACGGGCAGCTCCTGGTAAGAGGCAGCCCTTCCGAGGTCACACCTTCCTAGGCTCTTCCTCAAGGTGCTCTGACCCCCACCCTTCAAAGAGGGCAGCTACTGGCTGGGAGGGTGGCGCAGGGGTGCCCGAAGCAGACACCTCCTACGGGGCATCCGTCTGGGAAAGGGTGGCACAGCACCAAGAGGCTGGCAACTCTTTGCGGGGCGAGGGAGATGTGTCCTTGTCTTGTTTCCTAAACTGGTCTTTGATGGTGGGACCAAAGTTCTCCCCATTCGTAGCAGCAATGACATCCTCAGACCGTTGGTGGGATGAGTCCTGTAATGTGTGCAGCCCCCGAGTCCCTGCGTACAGCATTCAGAGCAGCAGGGCGGGGGAGCCTGGGACCCTCCCCCCAGTGCCCGCGCTCTACACCGGGCCCTGCCACCACGAGCCCCAACCCCACCCCATTTGCACCCCGGCTGCCACAGCACCTCTGCACCCCACCTCTCCCGGTGCTTGGAGAAGAGGCCCACTGTGGCCTGCTCCAGGGGCACAGGGCCCAGTACCAGAGAAGCTGCTGAGCTGTGGCAAGCCCGTAGTCACAGCTTCAGTTCACAGTGCAGATGGCCCTCTGTGAGGTGCTGGCAGCTCCTGCCCCATCTGGGGTACCAGGGCATACACCCAAGGCTAGGAAGGGTGCTGCTGGGGCCAAGCAGGCCCTCCGAGGCCCCAGAACACTGGGGGATGGCTCTCTGAGGCTGAGGCATGGCGTCACTCGGGGCGGGCTGTCAGCGCTGCCTCCTCTTCCGCAGGGCCTCGCGCAGGGCAGCCGGCAGCCGCTCCTGGTTGTTGCAGATGTTGTAGTGGGCCAGGCCCAGAAGCTTGTCCAAGTCCTCTTGGCTATAGGTCACTTTCGAGTAGTGGTAGGGGGAGTCAGACGGAGTCAGGTTCACCCGGCCGGCCTCCTGCTCCTCGGGTGTCCTAGGGACCCCTGTGCAGAGAGCACATCGTGGGCATGGAGGGGCAGGGTGCTGGGGTGGAGGGCGGGTCTGCTGGGTCGGGGAGGCTGGGACACCAGGAAGGGGGTGGTGGCAAGCTGGCTCACCAGGGGCTGAGTGGTCCCGGAAGGAGTCCTTGACCAGGGGGAAGTGCAGAATGACTGGGGCCTCAGGCCGGCCGGGATCAGAGAACTTGTGGCACTCCCGAGGCTGGCGCTCCTCATCAAGGCTGGGAGAGATGGGCAGGAACGGGATGCCCTGCTCTTGGCACATGCGGCCCACCAGCTGCAGCTGCTGCAGGGGCACTGAGGGCAGGAGAGGGCTAGCCTTGGGCTCCCTTGGTCCTGGACACTGACGTCACATAGGACCAAGCATCAGTCGGAGTGGACAGCCGTGCCGCAGCCCCTCAGAGCTCCACCAAACGGACTGTAGCCATCGCTGAGGCCAGCCATGTAGGGCACACACCTCTCACTAAATTTACACAGAAACTAAACGCTGGGGTGTCGACGGCCTGCAACCAGCCGGGGTGCAGGTGCAGCCAACCAGATTCACCATCACATACTCTCCCCATTGCGGAGAAAGCCCCCTGATGGAGCGTGAATGAAACCCCAGTTCTTTTCACAGGGAGCGCTGGTGGTGAAGCAGTTATGTGCTGGGCGAGGTTCTGCAGGGTCAGCACTGGGAAACCACCCGCTGCTCCATGGAGAGAGGGCCGAGCACCACGTTCCTGAACTTGTGCCTCCACGTTGGTAGCCACAGACTCTCCCTTAACAGCCATGCTGCCTTCAAGTGAGCACATGGCTGGTCTGATCTCCCTACAGAGGCAGACATCCTCTGGCTCTCTCTTCCTGCTGTCGCCCAGCCCCCCTCTCAGCTTCCCCCAATGCAGCTGTTAGGCTTGCTCACTTGTGAGCTCAGCGTTACTGTCGAACCCACCCACCTTGTGGCGTATGTAACTACTGAATATGCATGTCTTAAGGCTACCTGTAACTACCCCAAGATAATACAGATGCTCTCTCTTCCCCCACTTCCACGTGGTCCATCAAGAGGAGCTGAGGTGAGCATGCTATCATAAAACGTGCCTGACTCCTTTATTGTACTCTCGCTCCCCTATCTCTCCTAGCCTCTATGACTTTACTAGACCTTTACTATTTTATCGCCATACAATTGTGCCTACTGACCCATTGGTTGTTAGAGGCTGATTTCCTGTGACAAACTGCTCCGTGGGCATTTTTACTCCCGTAAGCAGTTCGATCTCAGAAACACACCAAGGGGGACCCGGTGAGCCAGCATGTACTCCATGGTGGGGATCCTGGTTTGGTTGTTTTGACATGGTGTGGTGGTTAGATATTATGTCCACTTGGACCTGCGTGAAAGTGCAGGGGTGGAGTCCCACCTGTCACTCAGGTGGAAGCCTGGTGATCCCTCCTTGGAAGGAAGGGGAGATGCTATCAGCCTCTTCCTCCTCGCTGGGATTCTGTCTCCAGGGACGGCCCCATGGGGCCACCAGCCTGGAGAGCCGCCGACTTGGCCGTGTTCACGCCAGCCTGGGCATTATCTGCCTGCAGCTACACAGAGGCTGAGGAAGGTTCTCACTAGCATGGTCTTGAATCATGCTGGGCTGGGATGCCTTGCTGATCTAAAATGACTTCTTGATCTAAAGCTCTTTCTTTCTACAAAGAGGAGTGTTGCTGCTTTTGTTTCTCTGGACAGCTCAGCCCATAGCATGTGGGTCCCTGTCTCGTAGGGTTGGGAGGAAGCCAGCAAGGGACACACTGTGTAGCCGCCCTAGCATCCTCGGGTGCCACTCATCAGCTCCCCCACCTGAAAGGCGGCATTTAAGTTGTAGTCCAGCGACAGGATGAGGTCCACGTCCCGGGTGGGCTGCAGGAGGGGCGGGCAGCTGGTGTTGACAAAGTAGCCCACGTCCAGCAGGCACAGGCGGGGCTCACCAGGGGTCAGCTGGTTAGGGAGTTCATCCAGTTTGGTGTCTGGAGAGGTGAGCAGGGTGGGAGGGCAGCCTTGAGCACGGGTGCTGAGGACACCACGCTTGCTCCCCTGGTCAGTGGCAGTCACTGGCTGCTCCTGGAAAAAGACTCCGCCCTCAGGCCCCACCCACCTGGCCCCAGCCCTGAAGCAACCTCCAGCCCAAGCTGAAGGAGAAGGCAGGAAACTCTACTCCCCACATCCCGTGGGGCCACACATGGAAGGCCTGGAGCCAAGGGGTGAGGTGAGGGGCCTGGAGCCAAGGCCCACAGCTCTGGGAAGACATCAGGGGGCTGGGCCCCGGTGAGAGAAGCTACCTTTCCAGGAGGAGAAGTGAGGGTGCTGGAAATAGTCTTTGTGGAACTGGAGACCACGCAGAAAGTTGTGGGTGGCCTGGGCAAGCGGACGCCACGTCAGGAGGCCAGACAACAACTCCCCGATCCTCCCAGCCAGGCTGGGTGGCACTTCCATCTTCAGCACTGGGACCTGCTCCTTGTCTGCACAGCCAGGGAGTGGGGCGTGGGTGCTAGCCCAGTCTGAGGGCAGTGACCCCGGAGAGGGAAAGAGCTGAGACCAGTGCCCCCACCACCACACACACACAGAGCTGGGAGTCACATGCCCACCTCCAGCACCAGCCCCGGAGTCTGGGCACCTACCCAAGCTGGTCAGGGTCTGAGCCTAGCGATCCCAGAACGGACTGGGCTCCAAGGACCAGTATAAGCTGTCTTGGAGGCTGGCTGCATATAGGTTGGTCCAGATGCCTGGGAGCGCAGACACAATGGGACGAGAGCCACCATTCCTGTCACAGCCTGACCCTTCCCTGCTGCCCGCCTCAGTGATGGGGCTCCCCCAGAAACATCCTCCCCTCCCCCATTCTCTCTCCAAGACCCCCTCACCTTCCAGGAAGCAGATGCGGGACTCAGGCATCCTCTTCATCAGCCGCCCCATGAAGAACTCGGAGCCGAAGAGCTCGGAGGGGATGAAGGCACCTTACTTGGAGAAACCGAGCTCGTAGGGGGAGAAATCACACCACTCTGTGGTGGGAAGGGACCGCTGTTGGCCACCACCCTCATGCCCACCCGAACCCACGCAGGGCAGCCACAAAGGATGGGGCGACTCCCCTCCAGTCCAAGTGACTCTGGGGTCATGGGTGTCTGGATTCACTCGGGTCCCGGACCAAAGTGTAAGGAGAAGGGCATGAAAAACTGCCTCCCCACACCATCCCAACCACCCCTTCCCCGACCCCTGGCCGCCCGGGGCCTCAACCAGCTGCCTCGACCTGCCTCCAAATTCAAAGGTGGACAGGCCGTGCCCCTTAGTGTTGAGGGCATAGTACATGGGGAGAGCTTTCTGGCCGTGCCTCAGAGCCTGTCGCTGCTCCGAGAGCTTGTGGACATCAGGCTGTAGGGAGATACCTCCGTGTAAACCCATTGCTGCCAGGTCTCTGGAGATCTCCCCTCGCCCTGCTACCCAGCAGGGCTGCCTCCAGGTCCAGGCCCGTCCCCGTGGGCCGCCCTTCTGTACCCCATCATGTCGCATGGCCTCATTGATGAGGGCCCAGAGGTTGGTGAAGCAGGCCGGGTGTCCCAGGCGAGTGCGCTCCTCCAGCTCCTGGTAGTACCATTGCAGCTGGCTGGGAGCCAACACGCCCAGCATGTTATTGGTCACCTGCGTCTTCAGCAGTACGGTGGCACCCCCCAGGTCCTTCTGCGACCACTCTGGATCCTTGTAGAGGTTTTCTAAGGTCCTAGGCAAAGCCAGAGGTCGGGGGCAGACAGGTTCCTCTAAGAGTCCCCCGAGACCTCACACCCTTCGGACCTTCTCTCCCAGGGCAGCAGCCCGTAGGTGCCTGCCAGCTCCATGGAGACAGCCGAAGCCCATGGGGCACTTTGGGCATATCGCACCTGCCACCTGCCTCCTCGCAGACCTTCCAATCTAGTCAGGGAGGCCAAGGGGGCACTGGAGAAGCCTTACCACAGGCACCCCTCCCTCTGCCCACTCACCGCCAGATCCCACACTCAGCCTGCTCACCAAGTGGAGCCCGAGGCCCCTGTGATGTAGAAGACGCAGTCCAAGAGGCCCAGCTCCCTGAGGCCGGTCAGCTGCCCATACAGGGAAGTCATTGCCCGGACCCCTCCACCAGTAGCCATGATTGCCACCACTGGGACCTGGAAGGGCAGAGTACAGCTGGGCTCAAGGGAGGCCCTGCGGGGACTTCCAGTTGGTGGAGGGGAGGTCAGGGTGCGCTGGGCAGTAAAAACCACAGGAGGAGAACACAGCAAGTCAAGTGGCCACTCAGTCCCCTGCCCCTGGCCCCACCACCAAGTTAGCGTAGGTCAGAGTCTGGTGGGGACCCATGGAGCGGGTCTGAGTCAGAGCAGCTGAGGAGAGTCATGTCAGGATAACCTCCTTCAGCAGGGTGGGTCCTTTCGGGTTTTGAAAACTCCAGGGAGCGTACAGGCCACAGGCCTTATCTCCCCATCCCCAGCCTGAGGAGTACGGCGGTCACTTCTTAAAAGACGCAGGCTCACCTCAAAACCCCCAAATCAGCGTCCCTCTCCCCTTGCAAGGAGCTCATTTCCTTAGGAGCCAGCCCAACCAGCAGAGAGGCCTGGCCAGATGTCCACCGAGTTGTCTGAGAGGCCCAGTCTTAAAATCAGCTCCAGGCCAAGGGCCAACGCCCAGAGAAGGGTAGCTACTCCTGGTGGGGCCCGTGGTTCTGACACTGCTCAGCCGCAACGGGCCCAAGATAACATCAAGAAAGCTCTGGGAAGTACAAGGGGGGTAGGTGGGCAGACGAGAGGCAAACACAAGTCCGCCTTACAACCAACCCTGGTCGGGCAATGGAAGTGTGGAGGCCCACTCAGCTCAACACTCGGCCTGAGACCCCCACACTCCTGCGAAGCCTGACAGACCTCGTCCTCCTCCAGGTCTCCCTCCAGCTGCAGGCCTGCTGCAGGGCCTTGGCCACCACCTGCTTCCTCCTGCTCAGGAAGACCTGCTCCTCAGCATACAGCTCGAAGCCCAGGCGCACGGCCAGCTCCCCTGGTCTGGGGGTGGGGTGGGGGGATGGACGGACAGTGAGGCAGTGCTCATCCTCGTCAGAAAAGAGGACACTGGGCCCATCTCCCTGCAAGATCCACGTCTATCTCTTCTCTCCCTTCAGCCTGCGTGCTGAAGCTTGGAGAGTGAGGTGGGGATGGTGGGCCCAGAGCCACACCAACACGCCCGGCATGACAGCAAGGCCAGCTGGCAGATGAGGGTGTCCCTGTGGCCAAAGGTGGCCCTGAGTCTCAGCTTCTCCCTCCCCTGCAACGCTGGACCAGGGCTACACAGGGAAGGGGGCACAGGGGCTGAGAAGGAACAAAGGTCTTTAAGTTGGGGCTGCTTATGCTCCTAGACACTGAGGGCCAGCAAAAGTTCTTGAAGGCCCAGCCACGTTGCTTCTACCCAAAAGGTTGCTTCCTTCTGGTCTTTGTGCTCCTCAAACCAGGCGTGTTACTCTCCTCAGCCCCCACCTCTCTCCCACCCAGTGAGGCCACATGCAGACTACAAGGCTGAGGAAGGACCCTCTCTGCTCTGAGCACCTTCCCAAGACTGGGAGCTCCCTGCTGCAGCCACCCGCTTGCTTCCGGTCTTCCAGGCCACCCAGCTGCATGTAGCGCCCTCCCTCCCCCGGCTGCTCTCCCCCAGCCCAGCCTCTCACCTTTCTTCTTTTCTCAGCTCCACCGTCATCAGAGGCTCCTGCAAACCAGCAAAACACCACTCAGAAAGGCTGGCACCTCCACCCCAACTTCGGCCCTGGGATGCCCCAGTCATCTCCACAGGGATGCACCCCCACAGCCCAGCCCAGGGCCTTGGCCCAAAAGAAAAGGGAGAGAAGGAGTCACCCCCTGCCCCCACCCCCGCACTGGCCTGAGGTCCTGTCCCACCCCTACATCAAGGTCTCTTCCTCTGAGTGAAGAGTACCTGGGACGTAGGGAAGACCAGCCTCACGAGCTGGTCTGATGGCAGGGCCCTGAGTGGCACCTTCAGTTGCTCCTGGGAGGCATTCTGCAAGGGGACAAAAACTGTACACTTACCCGAGTCTCAGAGCAGGGGTACCACCCGGCCCTGTGGGCCTGAATTCCAGGGGGTCAGTGGGGGAACACCCTACCTGCAGGTGGATACTCAGCTCCTGCTCCCAGCAGGTGGGGAAGTGGAAACGGAAGGAGTCGCTGCCTACGGTGGCCTCCTGAGATCCCTCATAGGACCCGAGGACCACAAGCTGGACTTTTCCCTTTGACTCTGGAGAAAGGAACCGAGGTAGGGGTGGGAGGGGGTACCCTGCCCGTGAGGTGTCTCCCGCCCCTGTGGCTGGCAGAGGCTGGGAGGAGTTACCCCCAGCCCATCCTCCTCGGAGCAGGGTCATGGGAAAAGACCTGGTCTTGGTAAGCCCGGGCAGTTTCACCCCCAGCCCCTAGCCTTCGGAGGCTAAAGGTGGCTGGCAGCTTCTTCCAGGATGGGTAGCTGAGGAAGGGGGAAGACATAGGCTGAGGGCCAGGGCTGTCATGGTGACCTGGGAGACTCACCCTTCTGGTCCCCGGCCTCCTCCAGCCGCACATGCAAGCGGGAAAGCTCACGGGCCTGTGTTGGGAAGAGAAGATTCATATGCCGCCCCTCCCACGCAAGGATACCTCACCACTACCCTTTCCCCTGCAGCCCGCGGTTCCTGCTCCTCAGTCCCATGTCCTCTGGAAATCATAGCCCCTCCCACTTTGCTCTTTCCTGGTCCAGACAGACTTGCAGCCAGGAGGGCAGGTGAGCAGATGGCCTGAGGGAGGGTGTGTCACTCACCACTACAATCCCAAAGCACTACTATGATCCCAAATCACTACTGTGATCCCAAATCACTACTATGATCCCAAATCACTACTATGATCATAAAGCACTACTATGATCCCAAAGCACTAATATGATCACAAAGCACTACTATGATCACAAAGCACTACTATGATCACAAAGCACTACTATGATCCCAAAGCACTACTATGATCACAAAGCACTACTATGATCCCAAATCACTACTATGATCACAAAGCACTACTATGATCACAAAGCACTACTATGATCACAAATCACTACTATGATCCCAAAGCACTACTATGATCACAAAGCACTACTATGATCCCAAATCACTACTATGATCACAAAGCACTACTATGATCACAAAGCACTACTATGACCCCAAAGCACTACTATGATCCCAAATCACTACTATGATCCCAAATCACTACTATGATCACACAGCACTACTATGATCCCGAATCACTACTATGATCCCGAATTAGTACCATGATCCTAAGTCACCATTACCATCGCAAGTCACCACTATGATCCCGAATCACTACTATGATCCTGAATCAATCACTACAATGATCTGACTCACCACTAGGACACCGTTGCTGGTGAGCTGCTCCGCACAGTCTGTCCTGGGAAAAGCCATGAGCGGGGGTCAGGTTCTTGCCCCCAAGGAAGCCTAGGCAGTCCTTCCAACCACAGAGGGTCCCCGGGGAAGGACACCAACCCTGAGCGCACGAGGCTGTCTCCTTCCAGAAGGGACAGATTTGACCCAGAGTCCCTCTCCCTACCTTGCAACCCCCAACTCCCCTGACCCCCGCAACCCCCAACTCACACACTCCGCAGGCGGAATTCAACGTCAAACCGCTCCCCACCCTGAAAAAGCAAGTTATAAAGGTAAGACGTGTGCATGTATGTGGGCATGCATGTGATTGGTTGTGTGCACATGTGAGTGTGTGTGCATGTGTATCCACATGGCTGTGCATGTGTGAGTGTGGCAGTGGTTGAGTGCGTGTGCTTGCGTGTGAGTGTACCTGTGTATGTGTGTGAGGCTGCGTGTGGGTATGAATGTGAGTGTGTGTGTCAGTGTGGGTATGTGCAGATTCCAACCCAGATGCCAGCCAGTGGTGCCAATGCGGGGAGGGCTGCTGTCCATAATGTAGCCCCGAGGAGGGGGCCGCTCCTCGGGAAGCAGGTCCTGGTTGACAAGGGCCTCGGGCACCAGGGAAACCTGACCTCATTGTCTGTAAACAAGTTCTTTGAAGAGGGGCATTTAAGCAGCATCCCGTTGGTGGTACCGAGGGTGGCCGCCCATGTGGAGTCTTGCCTGCAGGCTCAGCAAGAAGCTCTGGCGCCGGAACTCCCCAGGAAGCAGAGTGCCCACGTCAAACAGCACTGACAGCACGGGGTCGTCGCTGGTCAGCAGGTCCTGGTCAAAGACTTTCAGCTCAACCATGTTCTGGAAGGGGAGCAGCGGGACAGGGCCATGGCTTGGGGGGTGGGGTGGGGGTGACACTGGGGGTACGCAGGACCGGGCTGAGGCAGGCCCACCTTGATCTGGCTGTGCACCCGGAAGTGGAAGCTCTGGTTCCAGACAGGGTTTCTGTAGTTGTTGACAGTGCGCGTCTGGAGCCGGTGGTTGCAGGCCATGGGCAGCCACAGGGTCACACAGAAGTCAGGGTGGGTCCCTTGGAGGAGAAGAAATGAGGGCCAATTCTCCCCCAAGCCACGCAGAGTTCACCACCAGAGGGATCCCTGGGGACGCACCAAGCCCCACCCTCCATCACCAGCCCTTGCCCGTCACTCTTTGCAGGCCCTCCTCCCAGGACCTCGCAGGCCCAGCCCTCCTGTCACCTCCCACCGTCCCTGCCCTGCTCCAATTGCAACCTCAGTTCCCTTCTCTCTCGGTCAACTCACCCTCATCCCTGGCAGGCAGGCTGTGGGCCTGCAGCACATGAATGGTGTGCAGGCAGGTCCCGGGCAACTTGGCCTGCAGAGCAGCGGGGAGGGGACAAGCTTGCTGTGGGATGACATGACCAAAGGCCGCAGGCGATGGAAGGGAGGTTGGGGCACCTGTGAGGGCTCACCCTGTACCAACAGGGCCAAGGCCACCCAGAACCCCGAGTCTAGAAGAGACAGGGCACGTCCATAGGAACTTACACAATGCCCATGACAGGTCTGTCCCAAGGGCTATCCATACATTAACTCAGCCGACTACTACGCTGCCTCACGAGGAGGCGGAGGCATGGAGAGGTGACCCAGCAACTGGCCGGAGACCCAGAGGCAGGATCGCTGTGCTCTCCGCTTCCCTCTCCTGGAACCAGCAGGCTCCCATCTTGCCACCTGTCTGCCCCAGCCCATGCCCTCGCTTACAAAGCTCTGGGTGGGCATACAGAAGGGCATGGAGGGAGCGGCCTGCTAGGACTAAGCTCCTGCTTGCTCACTCGCTCCTCCCTGTGCATCCCACCCCTGGTCAGGGGGCAGTTCTGGAAGCCACCTCTGTGCTGGGGCAGGTGGGAGGTTACCAGGCCAGGCAGACCATGGGCGCCAAGCCCTGCACCCTCCAGGTTCTCCGAGGGCAGAGAAACAAAGGACCCCAGGACTCCATCCCAAACCACCCCGGGCTCTGGGCTGAAGCCCTGCCAGGTGCGCTGGGGCCAGGGAGCGTGTGTCAGCACACCCTTTCACTGGCCTCCCAGCTGCCATTGGAAGTCCCAGCTGCATGCGCCCAGGGGTTCCTGGCAGAGGAAGAACCCGGGAAAGTCACCCATCTCATCAGTCTCAGGACCCGACAGCCCAGGCAACTGACTCAGAGGGAGCAGGGGAGCAGCCAGGAGCCTCTCCCTGCCTAGAAGCTCTGTGGATCCCCAGCCCTGCCATGCCCCTACCCAAAGCTGGCAAACACGCCCCCTACAACTGAAGACCACCGCGGCCACAGCCCTCCAGAGAAAGCATTAGCCAGGACTCAGGTGGGGAGCAAGGGTCAGAGTGGGCTCCAGTGCCATGCCAGTCTTACCAGAGCCATGAGGCTGGGGGTCCCAGGCGAGGCGAGCAAAGGCAGCAGTAACCACTGGGCCGAGGACTGTGGGGTTTTAAGCCAAAATCCAAGTATGTCCCAACTGGCCTCCCTAGCCCCTCCCACCTGCATCTTCCGCTCCGCCCAAGCCCCACACCCTGCCCAAGAAATGAGGCACCTCAGCCTATACTGGGGCTTCTGACACCCTCCCATGGGCTCAAGGTCCCCCACCCCTGCTGGGTTCCTGGAAAACCCACTGCCCCCAGCAGACACCACCTGGGCCTGCCCAGCTGGGTCCTGCTTCCAGGACAGCTCACCAACCACCCGTGTGAGCAGGACAGGAAGGCATGGCTTGGAGGGGCCACAGGTCTGGGCAGCCGCCAGAGGTAGGGCAAGGGCAGAGTCCCCACCAACAAGGCTTGTAGAAACATCCAGGTACCAGTAGGACAGGAATGCCCAGTCTCCACTGAAGCAGACCCGGAGGAGGGGTGTATCCGGAGCCTATCATCACAGCAGGGGAGTGGCTGTTACTAAAAACAGCTCTTCAAAGCCAGGGCCTGGGCCACCTGGGTCCCCAGAGATGGCCAGGACTGGAGCTCCAGGTGGGCACCCAGGGGAAGGGGGCTCATCTCCCCTTTTGTGGGGGCAGCATGAGAAAGCCAGTTCCTTCTGCAGAGGAGCAGCCCAGGGGTGGGGGTGGGGCAGTTTCTGTCCCCTGGTCCCTGTGCTGGTTAGGAGACACAGGCTCGTCTCCAGGCAACCAACCCCATCGCAAAGTAAACCAGAGTCCCAGTCAATGAGCCCTGGCAGAGAGTTAAAACAGGGTTGGCCTGCCGGCCAGACCGGAGTACAAGCTGTGGTCCCTGGACAGACAGGGAGCTAGCTCCTCTCTCTGACGTTTCCATCTTAACCCTCCCCGCCCTCCTGGAGACACAGAAAGCCACAAGGAGCAGGTACCACATGGAGCCTCCCCGGCTTTATTGAGCATGTCCTTTGAGCGAGCAAGCGGGCCCTTACAGAAACCCTCTCCACTCCCCAGGGCAGCCAGAAAGGTAGGGACCATCATTATATCCACTTCACAGCTTTACAGAGGAGGGAGGACGCCGCAGCTGGCCTCCACCCACGGGGCTGCTTCACCTGCGTGGCAGCTTTCTGGGAACCCTGACTAGACACCTGCCTGGCACTTCCTGGTCCTCCTCCTATCACCCACGATAGTCTACAGGGTCGGTCCCAACCCAAACGGGGTTCTGGGTCAGACAGATTGCAGGGTGTCTCTGTGGGGGCCCATCTGGGGAGGAGCCAGAGTGCCCCCTGAGCTGTGGGGGGGCACGTTCCCTGGGGGCTCCACTAGTCCAGGCCTGAGGCCTTGGTGAGGGTGTCGAGCAGTTGGAAGTAACTGTACTTGAGGTCATACTCCATGTCGTACCAGAAGTTCACTGTGGGGAGAGCAAGCACAGGAGTGGGTGGCCCAGCTCTGACCCAGAGCCTCCCCAGCCCACCCGCTGGCCGAGGCCAGCAGCTCCTCACCAGCAATGCAGCCCTGGGACTACTGCATATGGTGGAACCACAAGGCCGGCAGGTAGAGAATCTCGCCGGCCTGCATGGTGCAGCGGAGGGCCTGGGCCCCATGGTACTGTGGGTACCGGGACAGATCTGGTGTCAGGGGATCCAGTGGAAGCCAGGGCACCTGGGGACGGAGCAGGACCGGGGAACTCGGCCTTTGGCCTTGCCAACGGTAAGGGCCAAAGGTCCCCCTCCATCCGCCCTGGGAAGCCAGTCCCAGAAGGCGGGACCTTACGGAGGAAGGGGCCACCTTCCCAAGACCTTTGGGGCCCGCTTGCTCCTCGGAGATGGATGAGCTCGCCCCTCCCTGAGGCCCAGGGCCAAGATGGACACCTTCTCCATGGCCTCTTCATCCACCACCTCAAAGGTGCCCGCCTCAGTGAGTCGGTAGGTTGCTGGGGTGTACAGCTCTGATGCCAGAGAAAAAGGGGGAGCTCAGCAAAGAGTGCTCTCAGCCCCTCACACCTCCTCCCAGCCTCTCCTGTTGGCTGCCTGGCCCCAGGGACACAGGCAGGGAATCCTCGCTACCCTTCCTCTGGTTTGGGGCCCATGCGTAAGGCAGGCCCCAGCCCTACCATAGGGGATGAAGGGTCGGTCGCTGGGCTGGTGTAACAGGAAATGTTTCTCTCCAGAGAGGACACAGTAGAGGTTTTCGTAGTGGTCCTTGTGCACTGCCAACACAAAGAAGGTCCTGGGCAGATTTGGTGGAGCAGGGCACATGAGAGGCAGAACCTGCCCACCCAGAGCCTTGCGCCTCAAGACAGCCAGGGGTGTAAAAACGAGAAAGTCCTGCGAATAAAGATTTCAACCTTCCATCCAAAGTGTCCCCTGATGTCTCCTTTACGCCCAGTACTAGTTCAACTTAGCCAGTAAAGGATCTCCATCCTTCTGCCATGAGCATGGTACTCTTTTAAACTCCATTCGGGCTCAGACTGAAAACAGCCTCTTCAAAGAACAGCCAGGATCCTGGAGGACAATGAATTTATAAGGGGGGAGGGGGAATCCCATTATTTTCTACACAGTTTCTGAAGCCCCCTCATTTCCCTCAGGGAGAAGAACTCGGGAATGGAGGGTGAGAACGTTTGAATCAACTAGAGGGACTGAATCAATGTCACTGAGCTGTCAGCGTAGAAGCTTGGTGTTTGCTTTTGCTCTGTGTATTCTCAACGACATAGTCAAACCAGACTCCAGGAGATGCCCAGGGGGGGCTGGGGTGGAGGGCATTCCAGATCCCAGCCACCAGGGACTTGGCACACACCACACGCCCCATGCAGGTCATCTCTCCAAAGAGGTAAATATCCACGCATAGGGTTCTCCCAAGTTCACCTCCGGGGCCAACGTGCCCTCTGAGAGATGTCTAGTGCGTCCCCACACCAAAGTCATCCCACCCACCACGCTGCCACGCCACTCCTCCTCTGTTCGCAGAATTGTAGACCGACCCTCCAGGCCAGCCTCCCACCCTTGCCCCATCCTGGCTCCTCCCTGTCCCTGCATCCCAGAGACACCTACAGGACGTCACTGCGGCCGCCTCCCCCAGCCAGAAGTTCACCGCCTCTGGCATCTTCCCTGCAGGACAGAGGAGGAGAGTTAGGAGCGGTTGTCCCTGGCAGGTTGGGTCTGGGATAACACCCAACAGGATGTGGGCAGGGGTGCTGCGCGAGAGCAAGGGGCATCCCAGGGAAAAGTGGCGAAGAGGCCATGGTTTGGAGGGCTTGGGGAGTGGGCCCAGCCCCCCACAGGCAAAAGTTAGAGCACTAATCCTTTGCAGTCGGTCAACAGTCAAGGCTTCCAGGGCGGCAGGGCCTGACCCTGGCCATGGGGTGGTGGGTGTGGGCCAAGACAATCAATGTCACCGAGCTGTCAGTGTAGAAGCTTGGTGTGTACTTCTTCTGTGTATTCTCAATGACTGCCCTCTGCCCCAGTCGCCCCCTCTCACCCAGAGCCTCGGAGGCCCAGGGCATGTGGGGCTCCAAGTCAGGCAGCAGCTGGGGCAGCTCAGTAAGCAGGTTAGAGCACTGCTTCTGCACGTAGAGCACACCAGGGTGCCGGGCCCTGCCCTCCAGGACATCCAACACACCTCACAGGGGCAGCAGGCGCTCGGGTGGCATCACGAAGTGGTCTCCGCGCACGGAATCAGCATAGCCATCTGGGGTCACCGCTACGCTCACCTCCGTGGCGCCCACCGTGGCCCTAGGGGAAGGGACTCTAAGAGCATGCCCACATGCCACAAGACAGCTCGCCCATCACCCTAGACCAGCCCAGGGCTGCACCCACCTCAGATAGGGGAGCGACCACTTCTGCAGGGCATTGCGCACGATGCAGGGCCTGCTGGGGCAGACCCAGTCCCGGTAGAAGTGCAGTGGCATCGGGGCCTCATCCAGGTAGGGCACGGTTGGAGGCACGCCAAGCTCTTAAGTGGGGTGGGAGGTAGATGTTGACATAAACAGCACCCAGCCACTTACGGATGAGATGCCCTCTCTGGGCAGGCCACAGGGTATCACTGGGCAGTGCTCACTGGGGAGGGACCAAGAGACTCTGGACCACCAGAAATAGAAGGGGATTTTCAAGGATGAGGCTGCCGCACGCCTACTCCAGGAGGGGCCACACAGCCCAAGAGCACGTGAGCAACATACTCTGGTGTCAACTTGTGGAGGGGTGGAGTCTAAGCTGTCATTCAGGTTGCAGCTTGATGACCTCATTTGTAGGTGCCCTCGGTAATCAATAGCTCCCTTCCTGTGAGACATTCCTGCTGACAAGACACACAGAGCTACACTAGAGCCCTGGAGCCTCAGGGCTCACTTGGAGACCCCTGCTAGCGCTGGGATGCCTCCACCACCACTGGGTCCACAAGGCTTTCCACCCACTGGCCTGTGATCTTCCTGCATCAGCATCATTGCTTGTGTTTCGTGAGTAGGAAGAGGGATTTATAGACTGGTATCGGACATATGGGCTAATATCAGACTTAAGGACTTGATCTGGACTGGGCTGGGATGTTTTCGTAATGTACAATTTTTCTTTGATATAAAGTTCTCTTTTAAAACACATATAAGTGTCTATGAATTTGTTTTTCTGCTCAACTGGGGCTAACACAGCGGGACTCCTGCTTGGCCCAAACCCCAGTCCTCCCTGGGGCCATACCCTTGGTTAGCTTCCCTAGCTGCGGTGGCAGACCTCTAGCGAAGTATAGAAAAGCAGCCTCAGGCACCACGCAGGGAGCTCCCCGTGGCTGGGGGCAGCAAGATGAAGGAAGAATGCCTTCCAACTGCGAATATTCACTGAATATTTTGGAATGTGCTCAGCACTTGGCTTGGCCAGTGTGAATGGGTCCTTTCAAGATGCTGACAGCCTCATCGGGGCTATAACCTGAACGCCCTGGGTCTTCCATGATGGTACCGTGCTGTGTGCTGCCTGGGTGGCTTTCTCTTGCTGCCCTTCATCGCACCCTTCATAAACATCACTGACTCCCTGTTGTGCTCCTGGCTGGCTCCTCGTCTCACCGAGTCTACCAACAAACACTCCCAACCTCCCTCGCCCTCACCTTCTCCCTCTCCCATGCCACCTCCTTTGTGGCCCCTCAACTCACAAGTCACCCCAAGAGCCTTCCTTCCCCCAGCTGGCTATCCTTCTTCTTTAGGAACTTGTGAACCACACCACCCACCGCCCACCCCCTCCCGGCCCCAGCCCACAACCATTTCTAGTAAACAAACAACAGTTGCCCTCGAGTCGATTCTGGTTCCTGGTGACCCGGGATGTCAGAGTGGACCTTTGCTCCACAGTTTGTGGCCCTGACTTTTCTGAAAAGGATTGCATTTCACTGGGGGTCCTTTAGGAGTAGGCAAAGTGCACCAACCTTCCCATTAGTAAGACAAATGCTTAACCATGGACACCACCCCGGGGCTCTGAAAAACTCCTCGTTCCCTTCCTGGGTGCATGACCACTTGACCACCTGCACCGTCAAGCACACTATCTACGGGCCCTGGTGGTGGCACGGTGCTTAAGCACGTGGCTGCTAACCAGGAGGGTATGATCTCAGTCCACCAGGTGCCCCTCGGGAGAGAGACGTGGTGGCCAATCTGTTTCCTCAGACACAATACGGGGCAGTTCTATGACTCCAGTGACAGGTTTGCAAACAGGTTAATATACTATCTACTCAATTGATTTCCACTGGATAGCTGTCTCTGTCCCCGGCTAGAATGTGATCTCCATGAGGGTGGGGGTGTGGGTTATGCCTTCCCAGGATGGAGCACAGTGCCCAGCACGCCCAGGATCCCCAGTACACACTGGCTTAATGACTGGATGAAAGGCTTACAATATCTCCTGCCACAGTGAACTAACTGGTTCCCCAGGCTTAACTCCCCTCCTTCCAAAAGCATTTATCACCCCAGCTCCAGACATCTTCTTGAAAGGCAGCCTCATGTTGTCACTCTGAGCAAACCTCCTTTGATGACTTACCACTTGGAGAATAAAGTCTGCCTGGCCTTGGTAACGGGGCCCAACCCATTCTTCTCCTCTGATTAGCCTCTGCCTGGAGCTGGCCCCTTACCACACACCCTCCCTGCTCCCTGGCCCTGCAGCTCCCTCCATTCTTTCCCGTGGGTAGAGAGGAAGGTCCCCCCTGTGCTTCAAGACCACTGCCCTCCCCCTGAACCACAAGGTCGCGTGCCTCCGGTGAAGTCATCCGATTAGTCTCACGGTCTGTGGGAAAGTGGGGATGTCTTTAGCTGGATCAGAAATTGGAGCTGAATAGAAAGGTCGCAGGGGACCTGGGAAGGTGGAAAGGGAAGAGCTGATTGGTACTTGAAAGTCACTGGCAAAGAGGCAAGAAGGATCCTACCTAGTAGATACAGGAACGCGGAGGGGTGACACGTGGCCAAGCTGTGCCAGCCCACTGTAACAGGCACCGCGGAAGATGACTCAGTAAACCCCTGAGAGTCTCACACAAATTCTTAACAGAGGTGCTAACTGCTATTTTTAGCCCCTTTATGTTTTCTGCTCTTCTTCCATTTTGATTTTCTTGCATTTGAATAGATTTCTTTTGGGGTATGGTCACTCTTCTATCCCAGGGCTTTGAAATGAGAAAATTTCAAAGGAGATCGAGACAATTCCTTTGACCCCATAATTCCTCTGCTAGGAATTTAACCAAACAAAAACACATGGGCAAAACGCTTCCCTCTCCCGAGCGCACCAACCTCTCTCCGACTCAGAGTGTTTGCCTTCCGTGAAGTGCCCCTGCATGTGTCTGCACACTCCCTCCCTCCCCGCCCTTGAGTCTGTGCCCAAGAGCCACCTCCTCATTGAGGCCCGCTCTACTCACCCTATTGAACCTCCATCCCGGAGCCCCTCATTCCACTTAACTGATTTCCCCACATTTATCTTCTAACCTACTGTCTCTTCATTTAGTGTGCCTACGGCTAACTGTAAGGAACCCCGGTAGCTGCTAACAGCAAGGTCAGTGGTTCAAACCCATCGGCCACTCCTCAGGAGAAAATAGACGCTGTCTGCTCCCTTAAAGAATTTCAGCCTCACTAACCCACCCAAGGGGAGTGGGTATTGTTTTTATCTCCACAGGGAAAGAGAGACCAGACTTCAACCCAATGCTCCAAGATGTGAATGCAGCATGCCAGCATGCAGTAGGGAACCAGTGGAGAGGTTTGAGGGGCCGGTCCCAATCCCAACTACTAAATGGACACCTGCCCCTCCCCCCAGAAGAATTTATTTCAAAGGGCGGCGTTGAATCTGAAGCTCCGGGAGAGGGACATATCTGATCGGAGCACACGGGAGCATAGGAAGGGGAACGAGGAGAGTGGAGCACATCCTGGACCATCAGGCCATGGGGACGATATTTCCAATTAGAACAGCCAGTTCACAGAGAGGACCACATGGCCAGCCAAACTAGGAGACATGGCGCCCCTCACTGACTCATAGCCCTACAGGGGACAACAATGGAGACACAGTGTGGGAATTGCACCCAATATGATCCTGCCACACTGAGGCAAAACACTAAAGGGGTGCAACAGCAAGGGATTGGAGTGGCGAGGTCCCCAGGGAATGCTGAAGGTGGACTTTGGAGCCAGCATGGTGCCCCAACAGACTGGACTGGAAAACACTCCTAAAGGCCAACAAACAATCCTTGAACTAACTACAAGCTTTTTTTTTCTTATTGTGTTTTGTTTTGGTTTTTGTCATTGGTTTGTTGTTGTTTTGCTGTATATTGTTTCTTGGTTTTGCTCTGTCTTGTTTTTGTGCATGTTATTACCTCCTCAGGTCTGTCTAAATAAGATAGGCTGGATGAACAATCTGGAGGAGAAAACAATGGAACCAACACTTCTGAGGGGACATGGGAGAGGGGGAAGTGGGAGGAAAGGTAGTGGTGTTAACAAACCCAGGGACAAAGGAACAAGTGACCCAAATCGATGGTGAGGAGGGTGTGGGAGGCTTGGTAGGGCATGATCAAGGGTAATGTAACCAAGAGGAATTGCTGAAACCCTGGTGGGGTCTGAGCATGATAGAGGGAAAGGAGGAAAGTCAAAAAAGGAAATACAGGAAAGAGCTGGGAGGCAAAGGGAATTTATAGAGTTCTAGATAAAGATATGTACATAGGCAAATAAGTTTATATATGAGGATGGGGAAAGAGATCTGTTAGGTAGCTTAGCCTAGGTAATTGGGAAGTCCATTTACGCATGCCCAGGAGAACCAGCAAAGGACAAAGCTGAATTTTCCCGCCAGTGGGTGGAGATGTGCGTTACACCTGGAGCAGCCCACCTGGGCCAGTTTACTACAATTCAGCCAATGGCATCGACCTGGGGTCGTTCACCACGCCTCCCCCAGGAACCCTTAAGAAGGCAGGAACCGAGAGGGAGAGGGTCTGGTCATCTCCGTGGGAGGGGAGAGATCCTTGCGTGTCCCAGAGCAGTCTCTGCCAGGCCGCATGGTCAAAGGAATCCTATGGGTGCCGTGTAAAACCTGATGCTTCTTTGAACTTTCATTAAATTCACTTGGATCACGAGCCCGGCTTCAGCATAAAATCTTTCTCGCGCGGAGCCAAGGACCAAGGCTGAAATCTAGTCCCGGAGAGAGAGACCTTACAGATCTATGTGCATATATTTATAGGTTTAGTATTAAGGTAGCAGAAGGACTTTGGGCCTCCACTCAAGTACTCCCTCAATGCAAGAATACTTTCTTCTTTTAAATTGACACTCTATGAGGCTCACCTTCCTGATACAACTGCTGAAGACAAAGCGGGTGAATAAGCAAATGTGGGGAAGAAAGCTGATGGTGCCCGGCTATCAAAAGGTAATAGCATCTGAGGTCTTAAAGGCTTGAAGGTAAACGAGCGGCCATCTAACTCAGAAGCAACAAAGCCCACATGGAAGAAGCACACCAGCCTGTGTGATCAAGAGGTGCCGAAGCCATCACTTATCAGGCATCAAAGAACAAAAATTCATATCATCGTGTGCTCACCTCCCTGATTTGATGCTGAAGACAAATGGGTGCATAAGCAAATGTGGTGAAGAAAGCTGATGGTACCCGGCTATAGAGTTGGGGTCTTAAAGGTTTGAAGGTAAACAAGCAGCCATCTAGCTCAGAAGCAAAAAAAGCCCATATGGACAAAGCACACCAGCCAGTGCGATCACGAGGTGTTGAAGGGATCAGGTATCAGGCATCATCAGAACAAAAAATTATATCATAGTGAATGAGGGGTGGAGTGCAGAGTGGAGACCCAAAGTCCATTTGTGGGCCACTGGACAACACCCCCTTACAGAAGGGTCTCGGGGAGGAGACAAGCCAGTCAGGGTGCGATGTAGCAATGATGAAAAATACAACTTTCCTTAAGTTCCTAAATGCTTCCTCCTCCCCCACTATCATGATCCCAATTCTACCTTGCAAGTCTGCCTAGACCAGAGGATGTACACTGGTACAGATGGGAACTGGAAACACAGGGAATCAAGGGCAGATGATCCCTTCAGGACCAGTGGTGTGAGTGGTGATGCTGGGAGGGTAGAGGGAGGATGGGTTGGAAACGGGGAACCAATTACAAGGATCTACATGTGACCTCCTCTCTGGGGGACGGACAACAGAGGGGTGGGTGAAGGGAGATATCGGACAGGGAAAGATATGGCAAAATAATAATTTATAAATTATCAAGGGTTCATGAGGGAGGGGGGAACAGGGAGGGAGGGAAAAAATGAGGACCTGATGCTAGGGGCTTAGGTGGAGAGCAAATGTTTTGAGAACGATGAGGGCAATGAATGTATGGATGTGCTTTACATAATTGATGTGCATATGGATTGTGATGGGAGTTGTATGAGTCCCTAATAAAAAGATTCTTTAAAAATATGTTGTGCTTCCATACACCAGCAGCAAACAATCGGAAAAGGAAAGAAAGAGAACAATTCCATTTCTAATACCATCTAAACAACTAAAGGACTGAGGAATAATTTTTTTAATAAATCGTTTTATTGGGGCTCATACAACTCTTATCAGAATCCATACATACATCAATTGAGTAAAGCACCCTTATACATTCGTTGTCCTCATCATTCTCAAAATTCGTCTTACACTTGGGTTCCTGGAATCAGCTTTTTCCTTTTTTTCCACTCCCCTCCCTCTCCGCTCCCCCTCCCCCTCCCCCATGAACCCTTAATAGTTTATAAATTATTATTTTATCTTATCTTACACTGCCCCGCGTCTCCCCTCACCCACCGTCGCATTGCCCATTTCCCAGAAAGGAGGTTACATGTAGATGGGACTGGGGAATAATTTAATGAGGGAGACAAATACTAAAAATACTTCTGAGGGAATTTAAAGAAGACATAAATAAATTAGAAGGCTTAATATTGTTAAGATGACAATATGACCAAAGTGATCTGCAATCCCTATAAAAATTCCAACAGCTTTTATGTTCCTTTTAGGGGAACGGAAAGTCAATTCTCAAATTCACATGATTGCAAAGGGCCTCAAATAGTAAAAATGATCTTGAAAAAAAGAAGAACAAAATAGGAGGTTTCAAAATAAAATAAAAAATAAATTTTTAAAAATAGGAAGTTTCATCCTTTCCAATTTAAAAATGTACTGTAACGTTGTTAGGCAGACTAGCACAGGGATGGGATGTCCCTTAAGCCATGCCCAGAGAGCCAGGCAAGGGAACAAAGAGCGGCACACTGCACATGCTCAGAGGCTCAGGTTTCCCACCAGTGGGATTGGGTGGGTGCTAAACCTGGATCAGCCCACTTGAGCCAGGTGAATTCAGTTCAGCCAATGGGGTCCATCTGGGGTCGTCCACCACGCCTCCCCCTGGAATCCATGAAAAGGGAGGGGTGGGGGAGGGGGAGGGGGAGAAAGGAGAGAGAGAGAGAGAGAGAGAGAGAGAGATCTAACAGAGAGCAGAGAGTCGCAGGGAAGGAGAGATCTTTGCGTGACGCTGAGCAGCTTCAGCCAGGCTACATGGTCGGGAGGAGTCCTATGGGTGCTGTGTAAAACCTGAAACTTCTTCTACCTCTCATCAAACTCACTTGGATCACGAACCAGGCTCCGGCGTGAATTCTTTCTAACGAGGTACAACTCGATCTCCCGAGAGATCTAACAAAGCCACAATCATCAAAAGAGTGTGGTACTCCTAAGAGGGCAGTCCAAGGAGTAGAAATGAGAATCAAGAAATACACCCGTACACCTATGGTAACTTGTGATTTGACAATTATGTGAATGGGGGAAGACCCACTTATTCAATACACAGTGCTATGACCACTGAGTCGCCACATGCAAAGGAATGAAGGCAAATGGACCGATAACTTACATCATGTATGTGGAATTATAAAGAGACTTCTCCCCAGATTTGTCTCCCCAAAGACATGTCAAACACTAGAGCCTATTTGCTAGCATATCGTGGGAGGCCAGATGCTTGGAGACATCCTCCCTGAAGGCAGTCATTGGCCAGACAACTGTCTGCTCCCAGGGCAGGTAGAGGTCCCCCCCTCCCTGCTGTTAAGGACAATGGGCTAGTTCTCCCTAAATGCTTGTGACCATTAGTTTGGTTCCCATAGGAAGAGTTTACACCCTACTGATAATGGTTTCTATGGAGACCCAGAAAACAGGTCAAACCAGCTCAGTGACATTCAAAGTTAGGCTGCCATCCTGAATCTAGGATCTGCCCTTGTCACATGTGTGCCCCCAATCCCTCCTCTTCCTATTGTGTATATCCCTATATTGTCCCCCTCTCATTGCTGTATACCCTATAGTGCAACCCCTTCCTGTGATGTATGTCTTTACCGGTAATTACTGGTCTTGCACATCCCCCAAAGATATATAGGCCTGGGTTATGTGTCTTTGTAGTCAGAACTCCAGAGCCTCGGAGCACTCTGCTGATTTTCTTTAGATGCCTTTCCTCCCACATACCCAACAACCCGTCCCCCTATTTTAGCATTGAAAGTCCCTCCACCCAGGCCAACTGGTTTGATCATGTATTCGATTTGCATGCAGCCCCTCCCCTCTCCTGAGGGGTAGACTCAGTGAAGGCACTGACAGGCTCAGAATCTTGGTTTCCTGACCTGTGCGTGTGCTGGAAAGTTTACATGGGATGATAAATAATAACACTGATGGCAATGAACAATTATAAGCACTTACTATGGGCCAGACGTTGTTCCTCAGTGCTTCTAGCAGGCACACAAATGCCATGTCCTTGGGGCCTACAAGAACTCAGATTCCACTTCAGCAGATCTGAAGCAAGCTGTGAGAAATGGAGTTTCTACAACAGTGAGGACCAGGATTCTAAGAAGGATTGAGACATTCAAATGACCGTGATGGAAAAGACCATGTATTGAGTATACTGTGGGTGGCCAAAAGAATGAGCAAATCAGTCCTGGAGGAAATCGAACCAGGACATTCTTCGAAGAATGTTCCTAGAAGATAGAATGGCAAAATTTTGTCATGCTGATTTTGGACATGTCGTTAGGAAAGACCAATTGCGAGACGAGAACACCATGTTTGGTAAAATAGTGGATCTGGGGAAACTCTTCATGACACGGACTGGCACAATAACCGCAACAATGACCTCAAACCTGCCAATGGGCAGGAAGATTGCATAGGATCTAGCAGTAATTAGTCCTATCCGGCATAAGGTCACAAGGAATCAAATTTGCTTTGCTGGCGACTAACAACAACAAGGTCTTTCTATCATTCAATCTCAACCTCGAACACACAACCTAAGAACTATTTTTCACTTCCCTTGTACACACAGCAGAACAAAGGGGGTTCAATGATTTTTCTGAGGTTATAGAGCTAGAAGGACATAGAGTCAAGACTGGACAATGGAGCGATTTGACACCAGAGACGTTAATCTTAAGCAGGACCTTTGTCTCCCACAAACATCATAGGCATATCCATAACGGACTTGGCACAAGCTCTTCCACATGGCAACCATTCAGCAGATAGTTGATATCTTAGTGCCATCCAGTTGACACCAAATCAGCGACTATATAGGGCAGGGTAGAACTGTCTATGTGGGTTTTAGACACTAAATATTTACAGCCGTAGAAATCCTCATCTTTCTCCCACAAAAGTCTGTATGATTGTTATTAATTGGGTCAGAAGTCGCTTTAATGGTGACCAAATCCTTCCTCTTCTTGGATTCAACATTATACCCCACTGCTTCTAATAGCTCCTCTACACAAACCAAAACAGGCATGAGAGAGTTGATTCTGACTCATGGTGCCTTATGTGTGGATTCCACAGGACTTTCAAGACTATAGGCTTTAAGCAGGTTTCCAGGCCTTTCCTCCATGGTGCCCCTGTGTGGGTTCCAACTGCCAATGATTTGTTGAATAGTTGAGTGTGGAACTCTTTGCCCTCCTCCAGGAACTCCAATACCCTTGAAGCTCTCTATTCACAAAGGACTGTCCTTCCAACCTAGGCTCAGAGTGCTTGTCTTCTCTCTCTCATTTTCCTTTTCATCAAGTTGTTTGGGACTCCCCAGGAGTTGGGTCCCAGGGACATATTTATATGTAATTATGTCCCTGTCATCTACAACATGATCATTATAAATGGAGAAAATACTGAAGTGATCAGTGCTATCTTCTTGCTGTGATCCACAATAAATGATCACGCGAGCCCCAGTCAAGAACACAAAGGATGTATTACATTGGGTAAATCTGCTCTATGAGACCTCTTCCTTTTTTAAATTTTTTTGCAGCTGGGAAAGAGAAAGGGGAGATGGGCTCTTCTCCCAAGTTGGCATCCCTGCCAGGGCACCCCTACTCAAATCTGGCCAACTTCACTCCCGAATAGAGTTCCCTGCTACTCCTGTAGAACTGCCCCGTGGAAGGACCAATGGTCTAAAGATTCAGAATTGAGAAGACAAGTGCCAAAAGCCATAGCCTAGCCCTTCACAGCCAGAGTGTGACCCCACAAGGGCCCCCACAAACAGACACTTTCTAGGGATCTTAAGGGGAGGGGAGTGGGGCTGTAGCAAGCTAGGATCCAATTCCAGGCTGTGGGCACATATCCCGAGCCCTTGATGGGGAGGCCTCACGTACCCAGTGGGTCCAATGGAGTTCTGGGTATATGGGCCTGTGGGAGGGAAGCCATCTTGGGGGCTGGACCAACCCAGAGCATCCCAAGTTGGATGGGGTGCAGGGGCCTGGGCAGGATCCCTCCTCCTTTCCATCCCTCATGACCAACCAGACTAACAAAGTCTTGGGCAGGGAGGGGGCCTGGAGCAGGACCAGGGTTGGGGCAGGGGGCCTGGAGTGAGGTCTCAGGTGGGTGGACCAGGCAGGGCAGGAGTTCTGGGGCCTAGGCAGGCACCAGGTGGGCTGCAGACCCACATCAGGGGTTATGGTGGCAAGGCCCGTGTGGGCGGGAGTCTGGGATAGGGCGGGGAGGCCGCAGGAACCACACCTGGTCTGTGAAGCCCTAGGCCTTGCCCATCAGGTCATTTTGGCCCATGGAGCTGGTGCGGCTCTGAGGCTGGCTCACTCAGCACTCAGAGCTTAACCTGCTCAGGTCCTGAGCCCTTGGCCTCCACAGGAAGTGCTGGCTGGCCTCTTGCCTTGTCCTCAATAGTGGCTCCAGCTGCTGCCAAATAGGCCAAGGCTTAAAGGGGCCATGGGCTTCCACCTGTGCGCCCCGCCTCTTCATCCTTAAAGGGGCCACGTGTTGCAGCCTGAGACCTCTTTCAAAAGTGTTCTCCAAAGTGTTTAAGAGCAAGGATGTTACCTTGAAGCTGAAGGTGTACCTGACTAAAGCCATCTGAGTCATATATTCAATGGCCTTGTATGCACGTGAAAGTTGGACATTGAAAAGGAAGATCAAAGAAGAATCAATGCATTTATATTGGGATGCTGGTGAATAATATTGGAAGTACTATGAACTGCCAAAAGAACAAACAAATGTGGGTTAGAAGTGCAGCCAGAATACTCCTTAGAAGCAAGAATGGTGAGACTTCCCCTCATGTACCTTAGACATACTGTTAGTGAGAGAGCAGTCCCTGGAGGAGTAAGGACATTCTGCTAGGTGAAGAGAGATAAGAGAAAATGAGGAAGACGTTCAGTAAATGGATTGACACAGTGGCTGCAACAATGGGCTGAACCATAACAACTATTGAGAGGATGGTGCAGGACTGGGTGGTGTTTCGTTCTATTGTCCATAGGGTGGCTAGGAGTTGGAATTGACTCAATGGCATCTAACAACAGAAACAAAATCTACACCCACTACTAACGGGACAGGAAGTTTCCCAACCCCTCGCATCTCTCAACCCCAGGAACAGAGATGCTACCTTCCTTCTAGCTGTATAACCAGTATCTAGAACAGAGCTCAACGACAAAGTGCCTAACAAACCTGAAGTAGCTGTTACTTAGCTCCATGCCTCATAGGTCTCAGTTCCCCAGCCCCAAAACAATAACATCGGTGTTGTTGTTTGTTGCCATCAAGTTGATTTCTACTTACACCTGCCTCACACCTGCCTACCTAGTAACCCACCTTATGAAAATAAGGCAGAAGAATGATTCATTCCCACGGTGTCTGCAGACTATGACTCACCACTCTGAAGGCACTGTCATGTAAATGTTGAATGGCTAGCTGGAAGGTTGACAGTTGAAACCCACCAGCTGCTTCAAGGTAAAATGATGGGGCTGTCTGTTCCAGTAATGTTGTACAACCTCGGAAAACTTACATAAGGAATTGACTGGACTGCAATGAGTTTGCTGTACCTGGAATGATGATGCGACCAGAGAAAGAATGAGAGGGAAGCCTGAAAAGAAAGCACTGCCCTGCCCTCCATCTGGCAGTTTTGTGATTTTTTGCAGCAGTTGGTTCGAATGGAACAAGGAATAAAGAGGCGGAGCACATGGCAGTTGAGCGCTATTTGCCATTCTGACCAAGTGCCTCTGTGAGAAAAGGGGGAGGGTAGGGTTGATCTTGGTCTTGATCAAAGTCCAAGAAAATATTTGCATTTCCAGAAAGTGGGAGGTTTCCCAAGCCAGGGTAGTAACAGGAGCTGCTAGCTCTCACATCTGGCCTTGTGGACCCTGTTCAAAGAAGCTCCTGCACTGGGTAAGAGGTTGGTGGTTAGGCAGAGAGACAAAGAGAGAGAGTTGAACTTCCTCTGGTTGTGTCTGGTCTGAAGGGTTTTGTCGACAGGCATCTTGGCTCTTTCCCAGCCTGAGCCCTTGAGCCTCCTCAAGTCCACACTCCCGCTTCCCAGCCCCCCACAAGGACACCATCCAGAGGTCTTCCTGTACCCATATGTGGATTTTGGCTTTTCCTTCTTTTGGCTCTGCTCAGTGGCAGGGCATTTGAAGGGTGGTTGTGGGTTTTGTACAGTTGTCATTAGCATAAATGCGTGATAATTTCCTAAATTTCTCCTCCCGCAGCTTTAAGCTGTGTTTCCAAACTCCCTGTCCTCACAGAGGCTCTGCAGAGGGGACAGTGGCTCTGATTCCATCTGGCAGTTCCTGGTTGAGCACATGGATGTCCCATCCCAGTCTAGCCATGGCACCAGGGATCACGGTGCTAGGAGAGGGGCAAATGGGTCCTCCAAAGGAGATGTGTAGTGACCACAAAAGTGACACACTTATGGTTATCTACTAATTGTGCATGGTGGTGCTTGGCCCTCTCAAGGTGGAAACATACAAATTAGCCTATGCCTCTTCTCTAAAAGCAAGGGTACTTGCTTGTGACATGAGGTTTTGGAAAGTTCTTTCATGGACACAAAGAAGGGTGGCTGATCCAATCCTTCAGCAGCTCATCAATCATTGAGTATCTCAAGCTGATTTAGAGTAGTGTCCAGAGATCTAGTGGTGAAATGGGGTAGAAAGCTGTGGGGCGCTAGCCAGGGAGAGAATACGGAATAATTTGAGCCAGAAAGAGTTATGAATGGGAGGCAGGATGAATATAGAAGGGATCTGGGAAATGAGTTTGGATCTATCTACCTCTTGAAGGATCTCACCCTTCTCCCTTCTCAACTGCTTCCTATGCAGCCTCGGTCTGCCTGCTCTGGGCTTCCAAACCACACAAGCGACAATGCAGACACACGCACTCACAGGCACGCACACGCACATGTACACACACATGTACAAATACACTCCGAAGAAGCAAAACCTACTTCTGGTGAATCCAGCCAATTCAGATGCATAGCAATCCTAGAGGAAATAGTAGAACTTCCTGTGTGGGTTTCTGACACCATAAATTTGTCCATTGTCAGACGGCCTCATCTTTCTCCCTCTCAGAACAGCTAGTGGGTTTGAACTGCTGGCCTTGTGATTAGTAGTGAGATGCTTAACCCACAGCATCACCAAATCTCCTTAGCAAGAAGGATATTACCACAATCACCACCACCTTTTTCCTACTTTTCTGGGGGTTATGGAAGGAAAGAGTACTGTTCAGCATTCGACTCCGTTTAAAGAAAATGGGAGGTCCAGGGTGATGACAGCAGATGGCTGGAACATTCCAGCCTGGCATCCTGGGTCACCCGGAAAGATTCTCCCTTGTGGGCTCTATGAAGCAGGCACACTCAAAGACCACAGAACCTCGTTCTCAGCTGTCAGCCTCGGGTCTTGGGTTTCTTTGGACATGCTGGTTGGAGAGGGGCTGCTCGATGGAGAGCCTCATCACTTAGCATCATGGCTGCTCCGACATGATACCTCTGAGTCATGTAATTTATATTTCATGCACAATTGAAACAGCTAATGGTGTCATTTTCCAAGGGGGAAACAAGTTGTTACAGTGTGAATTTCATTGCAGGCGTGTGCCCTTTCCTTTGTCCCCAAGTGCCCCAGGGGAAGTTCCCAGGTAGCCGTCTTGTGGGTGTCCAAGAGAGTGGACAGGCCCCAAGGTGTCAGGGCTAAGGAGTGGTGGCAAGGCCAAAAATGCTTTCTCTGACTTCTTTTTGTGTGCATTGAGGCGGTGGAAGTAGAGGTGGCAGCTAAAACTGCCCAGTGGTCTCACCATTTTTTTCTCACCTGAACGTGTGGGATTGGGCAGGGCTAGAGTGTGACTCTTCAGTTCTCATGCTAACATTGATCGATATTGGACAGTGGAGATGATGTGTAGGGGAAGGGATGCAAAATCCAACCACTTGTAGTCAAGACATCAGCAGAGTGTGGAGCTAAGCCTGTAGTCTCTGAGGTTGGTCTGCTGGGATATGAAATCTAGCTCCCCCTTTGATAACCTGGTCACCTCTGGGCTAGATTGTTTCACTTTTCTGTGCATTCATGTTCTCACCAATAGACGGGAGCTGATGCACTCACTACCAATGGGTCAGTCAATTCCAATTCATAGTGAGCCTGCAGGACAGAGTGGAACCATCCTAGAGGTGTTCCTATAAGCTGTGACTTGTCCTGGAGAAAATTGATGCATCATTCTCAGGGGAAGCTGCTGAGGGTTTTTCTGAGCTTGTGGTAAATAGTCAAGGGCTTCTCTATTGCCCCTCCAGCGCTACTCTTAAAAGGGTTGCAAAAGCCACCAAAACCCCACTGCTCTTGAGTTCATTCAGACCCATAGCAACTCGGCAGGATAAAGTAATAACTGTCCCGGCAGATGTCCAACCCTGAACACCTTTATGAAAGCTGACAGCCCAATCTTGATCCCGAAGAACAGCTGGTGGATTTGAACCACCGGCCTTCTGGTTAGCAGTTCTAATGCTTCACCCACACCACCACCAGTGGGATGAAATGAGTGAATGTACATGCAATGCTTAGAACACTGGTACATAACATGAACTTAGTAATTGTGTGATATTGTGGTAGGAGGGGATTCCAAAAACCAAGCCAACTCACTGCCATCCAGTCCACTCTGACTCACCATGACCTGAGTTCTACCCTATAGGACAGGGTCCAACTGCTCCTGTGGTTATTTGAGACTGTAACTTGGTAGGAGTGGAAAGCCTCATCTTTTTCCCTGAGAGTGGCTGGTCGTTTTGAACTGTTGACTTTGGGATTAGCAGTCAAATATGTAATCACCCACGCCACTATTAAATGAGAGCAACGAGTTTCTGACATTTTCTGTGAGGTGGTAGAATTATTTGTCATTTCTATATTTGAATATGGTAAATCGACTGAAACAGAGCAATGGTCATGACTTTACAAAGAGAGGAGAGATGTCAATTTTAAGGATATATAGAGCTGGAAGTCAATCCTGGATAGTACAAATGGTGAAAACACTTGGCCATTAACAGAAACGTAGGAGACTCAAGCGCACCCAGAATACCTTGGAAGAAAGTCTGGCCATCTGTTTCTGAAAGGATATGCCCATTGGAAATCCTATGAATTGCCATGAATCACAATCAACTCAGTGTCAAATGGCCATTTTAAATTTCAGAATGGTTCCTGGGATGAAAGAAAAAATCTAAGTTGTCTATTGAAGAGGTGGTTTGTGAGAGCACCTGGCCCATTTAAACACAAAAATGGACGAGGAACCTCGCTGGGGTCACTGTACACAGACCAGTCCATGCTTTCTCCACATCTAGTTTTGTTGGATGCTGTCAAGTTGGTTTCAACTCACAGCGACTCTTTGTACAACCGAAAGAAACACTTCCTGTTCCTGTGCCATTCTCAACAATTGTTATGTTTTAGACTATTGCTGCCGAAACTGTCCATCCATCTTGCTGAGGGCCTTCCTCTTTTTGGTGCCCCTTTACCAAGCATGGTGGCCTTCTCTATGATGTTGCTCCTCATAGCTCCTGATGTTCAAGTATGTGAGACGAATTCTAGCCATTCTTGCTTCTAAGGAGCATTCTGGATACACTTCTTTCAAGACAGATCTTGCTCCTCAACTGAAATTCTTGCACAGAGAGTGAAAACAAACCTGATTTACCTAGAGTCTCATTTCCCACAGTGGGCAACACCACCATCTGCTTGGCATGGAAAAATCCAGGGATCTACAAAGCAGATATCTACATTTTATCCTGGATGGTGAGCTATAGTACAAAATTCTTTCATTACCAGGGGTCCCTGAGTAATTTCTTTTTCTGAAAAGAGGGCAGTAGGCAGAATAAGTTTCGGAACTTTTGGTCTAGAGCAGGAGCTGGATACTTGTTTTTCTGCCAAGGATCATGTGATTTATAATGTCATTCATGGGGCCATACAGGTCAAATATTTAATGAACTCACCCCTAAGGTGATGGCAACAAATGCTTCTCTTTGGTGAGATGTGTGATGCTGGCAGGTATTGATGATTTGGGGGGCCATATACAGCCCTCGGGCCAAACGTTGGTCTAGGGTAGTGGATCTCAACTGGTGGGTCATGACTCCTTTGGGGGTTGAATGAGACTTTCACAGGGATGGCCTGATTCATCACAGTAACAAAATTACAGTAATGAATTAGAAATGAAATAATTTTGTGGTCAGGTGTCACCACAAACTGAGGAAATATATGAAAAAGTCACGACATTAGGAAGGCTGAGAAACACTGGTGTAGGGAATGGTTGGGATCTCAATGTAGGAAAACATGAACTTAATAGGCATTCAGGCAGTGTAGCACTTGGATTTCATTGGAGAGGAAAGAACTATTGATCATGTTACAAGGACAAACAAATCTGGAAGTAAATGCTTTTGTGGATGAAAACAAAACATAAAACAAACTCTTGAAAGATTTCTGTATGCTAGAGATGAATTGCAATCAAGAAAATTAAATGATATCTGTTAGGGGTCCAGCAGAAAACAAACCATTCAGAAGTTTTAATTAAAGAGTGTTTAATGAAGATTGTTCACAGTGGTGCAGATGGGGTTAAGGGAACCAACAAAAGATAGGGTGGCCCCAAGGGATTAACAAGAGCATAAAGCTGTTGCCACGTGTCCTATGGAATTTCCTCTACAGCTCTTTGACTTCATATCATCTCATTGTCTTAGCTAATCTATGATGTAGAGCAATTCTGCCTCATAGGAATTTTATACTACTGTCCTCTCCCAATTTCCATTACTTTCCAACTTCATTCGTGTTAAAATAAGTAGTATTTAATCAGATTTACTATGCTCTAAACCAGTGGTTCTCAAACTTCGTAATTCCTTGGCACTATAATGAAGTCCCTGATGTTGTGGTGAACATCCATTCATAAAATTATTTTCGTTGCTACTTTATACCTGTTATTTTGCTATGAATAAGAAGAGGCCAACCCCTGTGAATGGGTAGCTCAAGCCCCAAAGAGGTCCTGATCCACAGGTTGTGAACCGCTGCTCTAAACTAAGAAGTGTTTCTTTAAGATGTAGTTCAGTATATTGTTAGACGCCCAAGTCCTGTTGTTGCTGTTGTTAGGTGCAATCGAGTGGGTTTTGGCTCACAGCAACTCTATGTACAATGTACTGAAACGCTGACCCATCCTGTGCGTTCCTCACAGTGGTTCTTTGCTTGGGCTCTATGTTGCAGCCACTTAGCTATTCCAAATTGTAGGGGCTGCCTCTCCTTTGCTGCCCTTCTACTGTACCAATATTTGTGTCATCTTCTAGGACAGTGATCTCAACTTTCCTATTCCACAACACTTTCCAATGTAGTGGTAGACCTTCAATCATAAAATTATATTCTTTGCTACTTCATAACTCTAGTTTTGCTACTGTTATGAATAGTGCCACCCTGTAAAAGGTTCGTCTAAGCCCCAAATTGGTCACGACCCACATGTTGAGAACTGCTGCTCTAAATTCAGAGGAGTTTCTCTTAAGGTCTGCTTCACCATACTGTTAGAAGCTCAAGTCCATTTGTTGTTGTTGTTAGGTGCCGTAGAGTGGGTGTGTCTCATAGCAACTCTATGCACATTATAAAGGAACGCCGCCCTGTCCTGTGCCCTCCTCATAGTGGTTCTTTGATTATGTTCAGCCACTGTGCTAATGTATCTTGTTGGGGACTGCCTCTCTTTTCCTGCCCTTCTGTACCAAGATTTGGGTCTTCCTTTAGAGCAGTGGCTCTCAACTTTCCTAATGCCATTTTCTTTTCATACTGATTCTCATTTAGTGGAGACCCCCAACCATAAAATTATTTTCATTGCACATTCATAACTGTAATTTTGTTACTGTTATGAATCATGACACCCTTGTGTAATTTTCATTCCAAACTACAAAGGGGTTGTGACACGCAGGTGAAAATCCTCTGCTCTAAACTAAGAGGAGATTCTCTTAAGATAGAATTCAGCATATTTGTAGATGCAGAAGTTCTGTTGTTAGGTACCATTGACTGGGTTTTGGCTCATAACAACTCTAGCACAATGCAAAGAAACACTTTCCCGTCCTATGCCACAGTGGTTCTTACACTTGCGCTCATTGTTGCAGCCACGGTGCTAAACCAACTTTTGGGTAGCTGCCTCTTTTTTGTGGCCTTTCTACTGTACTAAGAATTGTGTCTTCCTCTAGGGCAGTGGTTGTCAAATTTCCTAATGCCATGACCCTTTCATACAGTTCCTCATGTAGTGGTGACTTACATCATAAAATTAATTTCATTGTTACTTTGTAACTGTAATTTTCCTACAGTTATGAATCGGGTCATACTTGTGAAAGGGTCATTTGACCGCCAAAAGCGGTCGCGATCCACAGATGGAAAACTGCTGGTCTAAACTAAGAGGAGTTTCTCTTAATATCTATTTCACCCTATTGTTAGAAGCACAAATCCCGTAGTTATTGTTGTTAGATTCTGTCGCATAGCTTTCGACGTACAGCTACTCTAAGAACAATATATGGAAAGGTGTCCTGTCCTGTGCCATCCTCACAGTGGTTCTTTTGCTTGCTCAGATTGTTACAGCCACTGTCGTATTCCATCTTGCTGTGGGTTGCCTCTTTTTTGCTGCTCTTCTACTGTACCCAGATTTATGTCTTTCTCTAGGGCAGTGGTTCTCTACCTTCCTAATGCCACGACTCTTTCACACCATTTCTCTTGTACTGGTGACACCCCCCAATCATCAAATTATTTTCCTTGTCATTTCATAACTATAATTTTACTACTGTTATGAATCAGGCCACCCATGTGAAATGGTCATTCCTCCCCCTTAAAACATTGTGATCCACAGTTTGAGAGCTGCTACTCTACACTAAGAGGAGTTTCTTTTAAGGTCTACTTCAGCATATTGTTAGAGGCACAAGTCCTGTTGTTTTTGGCTGCCTTCGAGGGGGTTTTGGCTCATACCAACTCTATGCACCGTGTAATGAAATGCTTTCCCATCCTGTGCCTTCCTCACAGTGGTTCTTTTGCTCATGCTCATTGTTGCAGCCACTGTGCCAATCCATCTTGTTGGTCACTGCCTCTTTTCCTGCCCTTCTATACACAGATTTGTGACTTCCTCTAGAGCAGTGGTTCTTAATTTTCTGAATGCCTCTACCATTTCACACAGTTCCTCATGTAGTGGTGACATCCCAACCATAAAAAATATTCATTGCTACATCATAACTGTAATTTTGCTTCTGTTAGGAATCAGGCCACCCATGTGAAAGGTTCATTAGTCTCCTCAAAGGTGTCACGACACACAGTTTGAGAACCAATGTTCTAAATTAATAGGAGTTTCTCTTAAGGTCTACTTCAGAATATTCTTCTAACCACAAGTCCTGTTTTTTATTGTTAGGTGCCTTTTAGTGTGTGTTGGCTCATAGCAACTGTATGCACAATATAATGAAACCCGGCCCCATCTTGTGCGATCCTCACAGTGGTGATTTTGCTTGTGCTCATTGTTTCAGCCATTGTACTAATCCAACTTTTGGAGTGCTGCCTCTCTTTTGCTGCCCCTCTAATGTACCAAGATTTGTGTCTTCCTCTAGGGCAGTAGTTCTCAAATATGCTAATGCCATGACCCTTGCATACATTTCCTCATGTAGTGATGAACCCCCAATCGTAAAATTATTTTCATAGCTACTTCGCAACTTTAATTTTGCTGTAGTTATTAATTGGGCCTCCACTGTGAAAGGGTCATTTGAACCCCCCCAAAGGGGTCGCGACCCACAGGTTGAGAATCGCTGCTCTAAACTAACAGTAGTTTCTCTTAGGATCTACGTCACCATATTGTGAGAAGCACAAGTCCTGTAGTTATTGTTGTTAGGTGCTGTCCAGTAGTTTTGGCTCACAGCAACTCTACGCACAATATAATGAAATGCTGCCGCCACTTATGCAATCCTCACAGTGGCTCTTTGCTTGCGCTCATTGTTGTAGCCATTGTGCTAATCCATCATTTGGGGGTCTGCCTCTCATTTGCTGGCTTTCTACTCTACCAAGATTTCTGTCTTCCTTTAGGCCAGTGGTTCTCAACATCCCTAATTCCACAACCCTTTCATACCATTCCTGATGTAGTGCATACCCCCCAATCATAAATTTATTTTCATTACTACTTCATAACTGTAATTTTGCTACCGTTATGTACTGGGACACCCCTGTGAAAGGGTCATTCATCACCTAAATGGGGTCCTGGCCCACAGGTTGAGAACCGCTGCTCTAAACTATGAAGAATTTTTCTTTAGATATATTTAAACACATTGTTAGAAGCACAAGTCTTTTTATATTGTAGTTAGGTGCCATAGAGTGGGATTCAGCTCACAGTAACTCTATGCTAATATAATGAAACACTGCCCTGTGCCATCCTCACCGTGCTTCCTTGCTTGTGCTTTGTGTTGCAGCCACTGTGCTATTCCAACTTGTGGGGGCTGCCTCTCCTTTGCTGCTCCTCTACTATACCAACATTTGTGTCTTCCTCTCAGACAGTGGTTCTCAACCTTCCTAATTTCATAACCCTTTCATACAGTTCCCAATGTAGTGGTGGACCCCCAGTCATAAAACTTTTGCTGCTGAAATGAGGGAGGTAGGTAGTAATAGCGGGAACCACTTACTACTCCCATAGTTCCCATAGCAACCTGGACCAATTGGTGGGAGGAATGGGGGGTTTCGGTGCTTGGTGGAGGTGAAGGCTGACGTGTTTAGAGTGGAGAGAGGAAAACAGCCTGTTGGGGAAATGTTATTGGAGATGGCTTTGAGACTAGCCTCTGCTGGTCTCTTGCTCCTCACTCTCCTCTTGGTAGCAGCACGTGTGTTCCCCTCCCCACCATGCCTCATCCCAACTTGGAGCCCTTCTGGCTATTATTTCCTTATGGAAAAGCTGACAGCTCATTATCCAGCTTTCTTCCATTCATGCTTCTTTAGCTCCGTGTTGACTTCTAATAGGAGAGAATCAGAAAAGTTAAGTCCCCACCCCACAGGGCCTTTGCTGAAGGAGACGGCTAGCTCTGTACGGAATATCTCCTAGCTCACTCTCTCACTTCTCCCTAATAGATTTTTCCTGCCACTGCTCCTGGCTTGAGGGGATGGAGAGTTCAAGTGATGCCACAGAAGTCACAGCAAAAGAACCAAGGCACTTGGCAAAGACCATTCATTAGCTGGAATATGATAGAAGCTCTTGAATGGGAAGGCACCATTCTGGCAGTAAACATGCTCCTATGGACCCTCCCAGTTCTAAGGCTTTAGTGCAGTCCCACCTGAATGAGTTCTCCCTGGGTGAGTTCCTCCTGAAAGCGAAAGAGGGCTTATCCTTCTTTATCTTTGAAGCTATGCCTTCTATACCTACTGGATCCAGATATTGAGGATCTTCGCTTCCTGATTCCTGAACTCAACTGTGCTGATTGATAGCTGCATGGCCAAGGACCCGGACACAGCTCTGGATTCTCTGTTCACTCTCTTTAGCCACCATTGGTTTCCTTTTGTCTAATTGTGCAACAGAAATCTCGGAGGATACTTTATTCTAAAGTTCTTCCACTTCCCTAAAAGCGGGTATAGAGAAAGGCAAAGTTAACTGGAGTCTCTCCAGCACACACTGGAACCCCAAGGGGGCTGCATAGGTCTCATCCAAAAGTGGAGATCTGCTGCCTCACCCCTAGCCTGGGAACCCATCATGGGTAGGGGCCAAGTGCTGTTTCTATCTGGACCTTCAGGGTCTTCGCAGTGCCTGGCTCATAGAGGAAATGAAAAATGCTTGTTTCTTCTTAACAAGTCAGAGATTTACTATTGTTGTTAGGGTCGGTCCTGTTGGTTACCACTCATAACAACCCTATGTCAAACAGAACACAACTCCACCCGGTACCCTCATCACAATTGTTCTTATGTTTGAGCCCATTACTGCAGCCCCCATGTCCATCCATCTCATGAGAGCCTCCCTCTTTTCCATTGCCCTTCCACTTTACCAAGCATGATGTCCTATTCCTGGGCCTGGTCTCTACTGACAACATGTTGAAAGTACATGTCCAAAGGGTGACAAAATCTGGCCGTCCTTACTTCTAAGGAGCATTTGGCCTGTGCTTCTTCCAAGACAAGTTTATTGGTGCTTCTGGTAGTCCATAGTACTTTCTATGGTTCTTTTTTCCTAGCACCATAATTCAAATGCATCGATTCTTCTTTGGCCTGCCTTATTTAATCTCCAAATTTTGCATGCATAGGAAGTGTTTGAACATACTATGGCTTGTGTCAGATGCACCTTAGTTCTCTAAATAACATCCCTGCTTTTCAATACTCTAAAGAGGTCTTGTGAATATTTAGCCAATACAATGCAATGCATTTTTTAAGCTCTTGACTGCTGCTTGCATGAGCGTTGAACATGGATCCAAGGAAGAGGAAATCATTGACCACCTCACAATTCTACATCTAAGCATATACCTCAAAGAATAACAAACAGAGACTCAAAGAGATAGTGGTATACAAGTTCACTGCAGCACTACCCACAATAGTTGAAAGGTGACTATTACCAAAGTGCCCAGGGCCCGAAGAATGGATAAACCAAACAATATCTAAGTCATACAATGGAATATTATTCAGCCTTTAAAAAGGAATGATGTTTTGGAACATGCTACACTATGCAGGGACCTTGAACACCTTCTGCTGAGTGAAACAAGTCAGACCATAATGAGATTGATATAAAATATGCAGAATCCATAGGGAAATCCATACACAGCAAGCAGAGTCACGGTTAATAAGGGTTGGGTGACGAAGGCAATGGGGAGTGACTGGTTAATGAGCATTGACTGTGTCTCCATTCAGAGTGATCCAAATGTTGGCCTGATCCTATATTCGGTTTGCATGTAGCCCCTGCCCTCTCCTGAGGGGTAGCCTCAGCAAAGGCACCGACAGCCTCAGAATCTTGGTTTCCTGACCTGTGAGTGTGCTGGAAAGATTAGATGGAGTAATAAATAATGACACTGATCACAACCAATAATTATAAAGCACTTATATGGGCCAGACGTTGTTCCCCAGCCGTGCTTCTAGCAGGCACACAAATAAAATGCCCTTGGGGCCTAACAGAAACTCAGATTCCACTTCAGCCGATCTGAAGCAAGCTGCGAGAAATGGAGTTTCTAATGGGGAAAACAGTGAGGACCAGGATTCTCAGAAGGATTGAGGCATTTGAATGGCATTGATGGCAAAGTCCGTGTTTGGAGTATACTGTGTGTGGCCAGGAGAATGAGCAAATCTGTCCTGGAGGAAATTGAGCCAGGACACTCTTCACAGAATGTTCCTAGAAGAGAGAATCGCAAATTTTTGTCATGCTGATTTTGGTCATGTCGTTAGGAAAGACCAGTTGCAAGAAGAGGACATCATGTGGATCTGGGGAAACTCTTCATGACACGGACTGGCTCCATAACCGCAACAATGACCTCAAACCTGCCGATGGGCAGGAAGATGGCATAGGATCTGGCAGTGATTTGTCTTATCAGACCTACAGTCAAAAGGAGTCAAATTTGACTTACTGGAGACTAACAACAACAACAAGGTCTTTCTATCTATTGATGCATTCAATATCAACTTCGAACACACAACCTAAGCACTATTTTTCACTTCACTTCTACACACAGCAGCGCAAAGGGGGTTCAATGATTTGTCCCAGGTCATGGAGCTAGAAGGACATAGAGCCAGGACTGGACAATGGAGCGATCTGACAACAGAGACATTTAACATAAGCAAGGCTTTGTCTCACACAAAGATCATAGGCATTACCATAATGGACTTGGCACAAGTCCTGCCGCATGGCAACCTTTCAGCAGATAGGTGCTATCTTAGTGCCATCCAGTTGACAGCAAGTCAGCGACTGTATAGGACAGGGGAGAACTGTCTGTGGGTTTTTGACACGAAATATTTACAGCAGTAGAAATCCTCATCTTTCTCCCACAAAAGTCCCTATGATTGTTAGTAATTTGGTTAGAAGTCACTTTAATGGTGACCAAATCCTTCTTTTTTTGGGATTCAACATTATACCCCACTGCTTCTAATAGCTCTTCGCCCCAAACCAAAACAGGCATGAGAGAGTTGATTCTGACTCATGGTGCCCCCATGTGTACATTGCATAGGACTTTCAAGACTATAGGCTTTAAGGAGGTTGCCAGGCCTTTCCTCCATGGTGTCCCTGGGTGGGTTCCAACGGCAAATGATTTGTTAAATAGTTATGTGTGGAACTGTTTGCCCCACTTCAGGAACTCCAATATCCTTGCAGCTCTCTATTCACAAAGGACTGTCCTTCCAACCAAGAGCTCAGAGTGCTTGTTTTCTCTCTCTTATTTTCTTTACATAAAGAAGTTTGGGACTCCCCAGGAGCTGGGTCCCAGAGACATATTTATATGTAATTATGACCCTGCCATCTACAACATGATCATGATAAATGGAGAAAAGACTGAAGTGATCAGGGCTATCTTCTTTCTGGAGTCCACAATAAATGATCATGTGAGCCCCGGTCAAGAACTCAAGGGATGTATTGTATTGGGTAAATCTGCTCTTTGAGATCTCTTTCTTTTTTTCTTTTTTTCCAGTTGGGAAAGAGAAAGGGGAGATGGGCTGTTCTCCCAAGTTGGGGTCCCTGCCAGGGCACCCCCCCACTCAAACCTGGCCAACTCCACTCGGGAATAGAGTTCCCTGCCACTTCTGTAGAACTGCCCTGTGGAAAGACCAATGTCCTAAAGGTTCAGAATGGAGAAGACAAGTTTCAAGAGCTACAGCGTAGCCCCTTACAGCCAGAGTGTGACTCAACAAGGGCCCCCACAGGCACTTTCTAGGGATCTTAAGTAGTTGGGGCTTAAGGAGAGTGGCATGGGGCTCTAGCAAGCTAGGAGCCCATCCCAGGCTGGGGTTACATATCCCAAGCCCTTGATGGGGAGGCCTCAGGTAAGCAGTGGGCCCATGGAGTTCTGGGTATGTGGGCCTGGGGGAAGGGAGGCACCTTTGGGGCTGGGCCAACCCAGGGCATACCAAGTGGGATGGGGTGCAGGGGCCTTGGCAGGGTCCCCCTTCCTCTCCATCCTCCATGGCCAGTCAGGCTAACACAAGGTCTTGGGCAGGCAGGGGGCCTGGGGCAGTGCCCAGATGACCCAGGGGCTAGCTGGGCAGGGGGTGTTTCCTGGGTAGGCAGAGGGCCTCGGGCAGGGTCTTTGTGGCAGGCCCAGACCCAGGTGGGCAGGGACCTGGAACAGGGATCCCAGGTGTGTGCCTGGCCTGGACTGGACCCAGGGTTGGCAAGGTCCCTGATGCAGGTTCCTGGGTGGGCAGCGGGCCCAGGGCAGAGTCTTGGTGGTGAGCAGGCCCAGGGTGGGGGCAGGGGGTCTGGAGTGTGGTCCTGGGTGGGTCAGCTGGGAAGGGCAGGGATCCTGGTGGCTGGCCAGGTGCCTGGTGGGCTGCAGACCCACATCAGGGGTCATGGTGGCAAGGCCCTACATGGTGGGCAGGAGTCTGGGAAGGGGCAGGAAGGCTGCACAGACCACACCTGGTCTTTGAAGTCCTAGGCCTTGCGCATCAGGTCATTATGGCCCATGGAGGCAGTGCGGCTCCGAGGCTGGCTCACAGCCTTCAGAGCTTGGCTCGCTCAGCTCCTGAGCCCTTGACCTCTATAGGAACTGCTGGCTGGCCTCCTGTCATGTTCTCAATAGGCTTCAGCTGCTGCCAAGTAGGCCAAGCCTTAAAGGGGCCATGGGCTTCCACCTGTGCGCCCATCCTCCTCACCCTTAAAGGGGCCGAGTGCTGCCGCAAGAGACCTCTTTCAAAAGTGTTCTTCAAAGTGTTTAAGAGCAAGAATGTTACATTAAGGTGCACCTGACTAAAGCCATCTTAGTCATATTTTCGATGGCCTTCTATGCACGTGAAAGTTGGACATTGAAACGGAAGATCAGAGAAGAATCAATGCATTTGAATTGGGAGGCTGGTGAAGAATATTGAAAGTACTATGAACTGCCAAAGAACAAACAAATGGGGCTTAGAAGTACAGCCAGAATACTCCTTAGAAGCCAGGATGGTGAGGCTTCCCCTCACACACCTTGGACATACTGTTAGGGAGAGACCAGTCCCTGGAGGAGGAAGGACGTCCTGCTTGGTGAAGCAGAGAGGCAGTGAAAATGAGGAAGAACTTCGGCCAATGGATTGACACAGTGGCTGCAACAAGGGGCTCAAACATAACAACAATTGAGAGGATGGTGCAGGACAGGGTGGTGTTTCGTTCTATTATCCATAGGGTGGCTAGGGGTTGGAACTGACTCAATGACATCTAACAGCAGAAACAATGTCTACACCCACTACTAACAGGACAGGAAGTTTCCCAACCCCTCTCATCTCTCAACCCCAGGAACAGAGATGCCACCTTCCTTCTAGCTGTATTCCCAGTATCTAGAACAGAGCTCAGCAATGAAGTACCTAACAAACCTGAAGTAGCTGTTACTTAGCTCCATGCCTCATAGGTCTCAGTTCCCAAGTCCCGAAACAATGACATCAGTGTTGTTGTTTGTTGCCATCAAGTCTATTTCCAGTTACACCTGCGTCACACCTGCCTACCTAGAATCCCACCTTATGAAAATAAGTCACAACAATGATTCTTGCCCACGGTGTCTGCAGACTATGACTCACCACTCTGAAGGGATGTCATGTAAATGTTGAACTGCTAGCTCAAAGTTGACAGTTCAAACCATCAGCTGCTTCAAGGAAAACGATGAGGCTGTCTGTTCCAGTAATGTTGGACAATGTTGGAAAAATTACATAGGGTCTCCATGAGTTGGAATTGACTGGACAGTAATGGGTTTGCTGTACCTGGAATGATGATGCGACCAGAGAAAGAACGAGAGGGAAGTCTGAAAAAGAAGCACCGACCTGCCCTCCATCGGGCTGTTTTGTGATTTTTTGCAGCAGATGGTTTGAAGGGAACAGGGAATGAAGAGGCGGAGTGCATGGCACAGTTGAGGGCTATTTGCCATTCTGACCAAGTGCCTCTGTGAGAAAAGGGGGAGGGGAGGCTTGACCTGGGTCTTGATCAAAGTCCAAGAAAATATATGGATTTCCAGAATGAGGGAGGTTTCCCAAGTCAGGGTAGTAACAGGAGCTGCCAGCTCTCACCTCCGACCCTGTGGGCCCTGTTCAAAAAATCTCCTGGACTGGGTGGGAGGTGGGTGGTTAGGCAGAGAGACAAAGAGAGAGTCGAACTAGGAACTCTGGCCCTTTCCCAGCCTGAGCCTGAGCCCCGAGCCTCCTCATCTCCACTCTCCCCCTTCCCCGGCCCCCCACAGGGACACCTTCCAGAGGTCTTCCTGTACCCATATGTAGGTTTTGGCTCTTCCTGCTTTTGGGTCTGCTCAGTGGCAGGGCATTTGAAGGTTGGTTGTGGGATTTGTACAGTTGACATTAGGGTAAATGCGTGATCATTTCTTAAATTTATCCTACTGCAGATTTAGGCTGTTTTTCCAAACTCCCTGTCCTCACAGAGGCTCTGCAGAGGGGACAGTGACTCTGATTCCACCTGGAATTTTCTGGTTGAGCACAGGGATTTCCCATCCCAGTCTAACCATGGCACCAGGGATCAGGGTGCTAGGAGAGGGGCAAATGGGTCCCCAAAGGAGATGTGTAGTGACCACAAAAGTGACACACTGGTGGTCACCTACTAATTGTACATGGTGGTGCTTGCCCCTCTCAAGGTGGACACATACAATTTTGCCTATGCCTCTTCTCTAAAAACAAGTGGACCTGCTTGTGACATGAGGTTTTGGAAAGTTCTTTCATGGGCCACAAAGAAGTGTGGCTGATCCAGTGTCTCAAGCTGATTTAGAGTAGTGTCCAGAGAGTTCATGGTGAAAGGGGGTAGGGAAATGTGGGGAGCTGGCCAGGGAGTGAACACGGAATAATTGGAGCCAGACAGAGTAATGAATGGGAGGCAGAATGGATATGGAAGTAATCTGGGTGACGAATTTGGATCTGCCTCTGTGGGTTTCTGACACTATAAATTTGTCCATTGTCAGACAGCCTCATCTTTCTCCCTCTCAGAGCAGCTAGTGGGTGAACTGCTGGCTTTGAGATTAGTAGCGGGATGCTTAACCCACAGCATCACCAAAACTCCTTAGCAAGAAGGATATTACCACAACCACAGCCACCACCCCTTTTTCCTAATTTTCTGAGAGATAGGGAGGAAAGAGTGCTGTCCAGCGTTTGACTCCCTTTAGAGAAAATGGGAGGTCCAGGGTGATGACAGCAGGTGGCTGGAACATCCCAGCCTCGCATCCAGGGCCACCCGGAAAGATCCTCCCTTGTGGGCTCTGTGGAGCAGGCACACTCAAAGACCATAGGACCTCGGTCTCAGCTGTCGGCCTCGGGGCTTGGGTTTCTTAGTTCCTGCTGCTTGGGGAGGGGCTGCTCGATGGAGAGCCTCGTCACTTAGCATCATGACTGCCCAGATGTGATACCCCTGAGTCGTGTAATTTACATTTCATGCACAATTGAAGCAGCTAAAGGTGTCATTCTCCAAGGGGGGAACAAGTTGTCATAATGTTAATTACATTGCAGGCGTGTTCCCTCTCCTTTGTCCCCAAGTGCTCCAAGGGAAGTTCCCAGGTAGCAGTCGAGTGGGTGTCCAAGAGAGTGGCTTTGGCTCCCTCCAAGGGGTCAGGGCTGAGGAGTGGTTACAAGGCCCAGAATTCTTTCTCTGACTTCGTTGTGGGTGTGTTGGCGCAGTGGGAGTAGAGGTGGCAGCTAAAACAGCCCAGTGATCTCCCCATCCTTTTCTAACCTGCGCATGTGCAATCGGGCAGGGCTAGAAGGTGCCTGTTCAATGCTCAAGCTAATTTTGCTTGATAGGGGACAGTGGAGATGATGTGTAGGGAAAAGGAGGCAAAATCCAACCACTCTTAGTCCAGATATCAGCAGACGGTAGAGCTATGCCTGTAGTCTCTGAGGCTGGTCTGCTGGGATTTAAATTCCAGCTCCCCCTTGGATAACCTGATTACCCCTGGGCCAGATGGCTTCACTTCTCTGTGCATTCGTGTCCTCACCTATAGACGGAAGCTGATGTACTACCAATGGGTCAGTCGATTCCATCTCATAGTGAGCCTGGAGGACAGAGTGGAACCATTCTATAGGCGTTCCCATAGGCTGTGACTGATACTGGAGCAAATTGACGCATCATTCTCATGGGAAGCTGCCGAGGGTTTCGCTGAGCTAGTGGTAAATAGTCAAGGGCTTCTCTATTGCCCCGCCAGCGCTCCTCTTAAAGGGGTTGCAAAAGTCACCAAAACCCCTCTTCTCTTGAGTTCATTCAGACTCATAGCAACTCAGCAGGATAAAGTAATAACTGTCCCTGCAGACGTCCGACCCTGAAAATCTTTATGAGCTCAGACAGCCCCAATTTGATCCCGAAGAACAGCTGGTGGGTTTGAACCACCGACCTTCTGGTTAGCAGTTCTAATGCTTCACCCACACCACCAACAGTGGGATGAAATGAGTGAATGTACAAGCAATGCTTAGAACACTAGTACATAACATGCACTTAGTAATTGTGAGCTATTGTGGTAGGAGGGGAGTCCAAAAACCAAACCAAACTCACTGCCATCGAATCCACTCTGACTCCCCATGACCTGAGTTCTACCCTATAGGACATGGTCCAACTGCTCCTGTGGGTATTTGAGATTGTAACTTTATAGGATTGGAAAGTTTCAGGTTTTTCCCTGAGAGTGGCTGGTGGTTTTGAACTGTTGGCTTTGGGATTAGCAGCCCAATATGTAATCACCCACGCCATTATTAAATGAGAGCTACGAGTTTCTGACATTTTCTGTGAGGTGGTAGAAGTATATGTCATTCCTATATTTAAAGAAGGTAAATCTACTGAAACAGAACAATTGCCATGGCTTTCTAAAGAGAGGAGAGATGTCACCTTTAAGGATAAATAGAGCTGTGAGTCATCCCTGGAGAGTACAAATGGTTAAAACACTTGGCCATTAACAGAAACTTAGGAGGTTCAAGCGCACCCAGAAATACCTTGGAAGAAAAGCCTGGCCATCTGTTTCTAAAAGGTTATGCCGATTGAAAGTCCTATGACTCACCATGAATCGCAATCAACTCAGTGTCAAATGGTCATTTTAAATTTCAGGATGGTTCCTGGGCAGAAAGCAAACATTTTAAGTTGTCTATTGAAGAGGATGTTTTTGAGAGCACCTGGCCCATTCAAACACAACTGATGAGGAACCTCGGTGGGGCCACTGTACACAAACCAGGCCATGCTTTCTCCACATCTGGTTTTGTTGGATGCTGTCAAGTTGGTTTCAACTCGTGGCAACCCTACATACAACCGAAAGAAACACTGTCTGCTCCTGTGCCAGCCTCAAAATTGTTATGTTTTAGTGTGTTGTTGTAGAAACTGTGTCCCTCCTTCTTGGTGAGGGTCCTCCCCATTTGGGTGCCCCTTTACCAAGCATGATGGCCTTTTCCATGATGTTCCTCCTCATAGCTCCTGATGCCCAAGGATGTGAAATGAAGTCTAGCCATCCTTGCCTCTAAGGAGAATTCTGGATACACTTCTTCCAAGACAGATCTTGCTCCTCAACTGAAATTCTTGCCGAGAGAGTGAAAACACACCTGATTCCTAGAGTCTCGTTTCCCAAAGTGGGCAACACCACCCACCTACTGGGCACAGAAAAATCCAGAGATCTACAAAGCAGATATCTACGTTTTATCCTGGATGGTGGGCTATAGTCCAAAATTCTTTCATTGCTGAGGGGTCCTGAGTAATTACTTTTTCTGAAAAGAGGGCAGTAGGCAGAATAAGTTTGGGAACCTTTGGTCTGGAGCAGGAGCTGGAAACCTGATTTTCTGCCAAGGACCATGTGGTGTTTGATAACATCATTCATGGGGCCATACAGGTCAAATATTTAATGAACTCACCCCTAAGGTGATGGCTCCAAATGCTTCTCGTTGGTGAGATGTGTGATGCTGGCAGCTATTGATTATTTGGTGGGCCCTATACAGCCCTCGGGCCATACGTTGGTCAAAGGTAGTGGATCTCAACCAGTGGGTCACGACACCTTTGGGGGTCCAATGACACTTTCACAGTGGTTGCCTGGTTCATCGCAGTAGCACAATTACAGTAATGAATTAGCAATGAAATAATTTTTATGATCGGGGTAAACACAAAATGAGGAACTGTATGAAAGAATCATGGCATTCGGAAGGTTGAGAAACACTTGTCTAGGGAATGGTTGGGATCTCCATGTAGGCTACACATGAACTTCATAGGCAGTCAGGCAGCATATCCCTTGGGTTTCATTGGAGAGGAAAGAAATATTGATCATGTTTCAAGGACAAACAAATCTGGAAGGAAATGCTATTGTGGATGAAAACAAAACATAAAACAAACTCTTGAAAGATTTCTGTATGCTAGAGATGAATTGCAATCAAGAAAATTAAATGATATCTGTTACGGGTCCAGCAGAAAACAAACCATGCAGAAGGTTTAATTAAAGAGAGTTTAATGAAGACTATTCACAGTGGTGGGGATGGGCTTAAGAAAGCCAACAAAAGATAGGGAGGCCCCAAGGGTCTAACAAGAGCATAAAGGTGTTGCCACGTGTCCTATGGAATTTTCTCTTCAGCTCTTTGACTTTGTCATTTCTTCTCATTGTCTTAGCTACTCTATGATATAGAGCAATTCTGACTCATAGGAATTTGATACTACTGTCCTCTCCCAATTTCCATTACTTTCCAACGTCATGTGTGTTAAAATATGCAGTATTTCATCAGTTTCCTATGCTCTAAACCAGTGGTTCTCAACCTTCCTAATTCCTTGGCACTATAATGAAGTTCCTGATGTTGTGGTGAACATCCATTCATAAAATTATTTTCGTTGCTACTTCATAACTGTCATTTTGCTACTATGAAGAAGATACCGACCCCTGTGAATGGGTAGCTCAACCCCCAAAGAGGTTCCGATCCACAGGTTGAGAACCGCTGCTCTTAACTAAGAGGTGTTTCTTTAAGATGTAGTTCAGTATATTGTTAGACGCCCAAGTCCTGTTGTTGCTGTTGTTAGGTGCCGTCGAGTGGATTTTGGTTCACAGCAACTCTATGAAGAATGTACTGAAACGCTGCCCCGTCCTGTTCATTCCTCACAGTGGTTCTTTGCTTGCGCTCATTGTTGCAGCCACTGAGCTATTCCAAATTGTAGGGGATGCCTCTCCTTTGCTGCCCTTCTACTCTACCAATATCTGTGTCTTCCTCTAGGACAGTGCTTCTCAACCGTCCTAAATCCACGACACTTTCATACAGTTTCCTTTGTAGTGGTAGACCCCCAATCATAAAATTATATTCTTTGCTACTTCGTAACTCTCGTTTTGTTACAAGTTATGAATAGTGCCACCCTTTAAAGGGTTCGTCTAAGACCCAAAGGGGTCACGACCCACATGGTGAGAACCACTGCTTTAAATTTAGAGGAGTTTCTCTTAAGGTCTATTTCACCATACTGTTAGAAGCTCAAGTCCATTTGTTGTTGTTGTTAGGTGCCGTCGAGTGGGTATGTCTCATAGCAACTCTACGCACAATATAATGAAATGCCGCCCTGTCCTGTGACATCCTCACAGTGGTTCTCTGCTTGCGCTCATTGTTGCAGCGACTGTGCTAATGCATCTTGTTGGGGACCGCCTCTCTTTTCCTGCCCTTTCATACCAAGATTTGGGACTTCCACTAGAGCAGTGATTCTCAACTTTCCTAATGCCATGATATTTTCATACCGATTCTCATTTAGTGGTGAACCCCCCCCCAACCATAAAATGATTTCATTGCAGCTTCATAACTGTAATTTTGTTACTGTTAGGAGTCACGACTCCCCTGTGAAATTTTCATTCCATACCCACAAAGGGGTCGCGACACACAGGTGAAGATCCCCTGCTGTAAACTAAGAGGAATTCTCTTAAGATAGAATTCAACATACTGGTAGATGCACAAGTTCTGTTGTTATTGGTGTTAGGTACCATCGAGTGGGTTTTGGCTCATAGAAACTCAATGCACAATATAATGAAATGCTTTCCCATCCTATGCCATCCTCACAGTGGTTCCTTTGCTTGTGCTCATTGTTGCAGCCGCTGTGCTAATCCAACTTTTGGGTAGCTGCCTCTTTTTTGTGGCCTTTCTGCTGTACCAAGACTTGTGTCTTCCTCTAGAGCAGTGGTTGTCAAATTTCCTAATGCCATGACCCTTTCATACAGTTCCTCATGTAGTGGTGACCCCCATCATAACATTATTGTTACTTCATAACTGTAATTTTCCTACAGTTATGAATCATTTCACACCTTGAAAGGGTCATTCGATCGCCTAAAGTGGTCGCGAACCACAAGTTAAAAACCGCTGGTCTAAACTAAGAGGAGTTTCTCTTAATATCTACTTCACCCTATTGTCAGAAGCACAAATCCTATAGTTATTGTTAGATTCTGTTGTGTAGCTTTCGACGCCTAGCAACTCTAAGCACAATATGATGGAAAGGTGTCCTGTCCTGCGCCATCCTCCCAGTGGTTCTTTTGCTTGCGCGGATTGTTGCAGCCACTGTTGTATTCCATCGTGCTGTGTGCTGCCTCTTTTTGCTGCCCTTCTACTGTACCCAGATCTATGTCTCCCTCTAGGGCAGTGGTTCTCAACGTTCCTAATGTCATGACTCTTTCACACCATTCCTCATGTACTAGTGACCCCTCCAATCATAAAATTATTTTCCTTGTTATTCCATAACTATACATTTGCTATTGTTATGAATCAGGTCACCCATGTGACCCACAGTTAGAGAACTGTTACTCTACACTAAGAGTTTCTTTTAAAGTCTTCTTCAGCATATTGTTAGAGGCACAAATCCTGTTGTTTGGTGCCTTCGAATGGGTTTAGGCTCATGCCAACTCTATGCACCATGTAATGAAATGCTTTCCCGTCCTGTGCCTTCCATACAGTGGTTCTTTTGCTCACACTCATTTTTGCAGCCACTGTGCTAATCCATCTTGTTGGGCACTGACTCTCTTTTCCTGCCCTTCTGTACCAAGATATGTGTCTTCCTCTAGAGCTGTGGTTCTCAACTTTCCAAATGCCACAACCACTTCACACCATTCCTCGTGTAGTGGTGACATCCAACCATAAAATATTTGCATTGCTACATCATAATTGTAATTTTGCTTCTGTTATGGATCAGGCCACCCATGTGAAAGGTTCATTAGTCTCCGCAAAGGCGTCTCGACAAACAGTTGGAGAACCAATGGTCTATACGAATAGGAGTTTCTCTTAAGGTCTACTTCAGAATATTCTTAGAAACCCAAGTTCTTTTTATCATTGTTTGGTGCCTTTGAGTGTGTGTTGGCTCATAGCAACTGTATGCACAATATAATGAAACTCGGCCCCATCTCGTGCCATCTCACTGTGGTCCTTTGCTTGTGCTCACTGCTGCATCTATTCCATCTTGTAGGGGCTGCCTGACTTTTGCAGCCCTTCTGCTGTACCAACATTTGTGTCTTCCTCTAGGACAATGTTTCTCATACATCCTAATTCTGCAGCCCTTTCGTACAGTTCCCAATGTAGTTGTGGACCCCTAACATAAAATTATAAAATTATATTCATTGATATTTCATAACTGTACTTTTGCTACTGTTATGAATCAGGCCATCACTGTGAAGGGGTGTTTCGAAACAACCCCCACCTGAAAGTGTTCACGACCCAATGTTGAGAACCCTGCTGTAAACTAAGAAGAGTTGCTCTTAAGATTTACTTCAGCATATTGTTAAACACACAAGCCCTGTTGTTATTGTTGTTAAGTTCCGCGGAGGGGGGTTTGGCTCATCGCATCTCTATGCACAATATCATGAAATGCTTCCCAGACCTGTGCCATCCTGACAGTGATTGTTTGCTAGTGCTCATTGTTGGAGCCATATTGGGAGGGGGCTGGCTATTTTTTGTTGCCCTTCTACTCTACCAAGATTTGTGTCTTCCTTTAGGGCAGTGGTTCTCAACCTTCCTAATGCCACAACATTTTCATAACGTCCCTCATATAGTGCTGACTGCCAAATCATAAAATTATTTTCATTGCAACTTTGTAACTCTAATTTTTCTACTGTTATGACTGGGCGACCACTATGAAAGGTTCATTCATCCCCCAACAGGGCTCGTGACCCAAAAGTTGAGAACCGCTGCACTAAACTATTAGGAGTTTATCTTATGGTCTACTTCAGCACATTATAAGAAACACAAGTCCTGTTGTTTTGTTGTCAGGTGCAGTTGAGTGGGTTTTGACTCATAGCAACTCTATGCTCCATTTAATGTAACGCAGCCCCATCTTGTGCCATCCTCACAGTGATCCCTTAGCTTGAGCTCATTGCTGCAGCCACTGTGCTCTTCCATCTATTTGGGGGGCTGACCCTATATTGTGGCCCTTCAACTGTATCAAGACTTGTGTCTTCCTGTAGGACTGTGGTTTTCAGCAATCCTAATGCCACGACCCTTTCATACAGTGCCTCGTGTAGTTATGACCCCCCAACCAAAAAAATTATACTGTTGCTACTTCATAACTGTAATTTTGCTACTGTTACGTATCGGCCCACGCCTATGGGCGGGTCATTCGAACACCCCCAATGGATTTACCACTCACAAGTTGAGAACGGCTGCTCTAAACTAAGGGCAGTTTCTCTCAAGGTTTAGTTGAGCATATTGTTAGATGTATGATTCCTCCTGTTATTGTTGTTCATGCCGTGGAGAGGGTTTGGGCTCATAGCAACCCTGTGCACAATATAATACAGGCCTGCTCAGACTTGCATCATCCTCACAGTGGTTCTTTGCTTGCGCCCATTGTTGCAGCCACCGTGCAAATCCGTCTTGTAGGGACTTCCTCTTTTCTGCTGCCCTTCTACTGTACATGCGTCTTCCTCTAGGACAGTGTTTCTCACCCTTCCTATTTCTACGACCTTTCCATACACCTCCCAATGTGTAGTGGTGGTCCCCAAAGCATAAATGTTTTTTTCTACTGTTTTTCCATAACTGTAATTTTGCAAGTCTTATGAATCTAGTCACCCTGTGAAAGGGTTGTTCAACCAAACAAAGTGGTCACAAGTCACAGGTTGAGAACCGCTGTTCTAAATTAAGAGGAGTTTCTCCTGTGGTCTAGCTCAGTATATTATTACACGCACAAGTCCTGTTCTTATTGTTGTTAGGGGCTGTCGAGTGGGTTTGGCTCATAGTTGGCTCATAACAACTCTATGCACAGTATCATGAAACACTGTTCCATCCTCTAACACCCTCACACTTTTCTTTTGTATTCGCTCATTGTTGCAGTCTCTGTGCTAATACATTTTTTGGGGGACTGCCTCTCATTTGCTGACCTTCTACTGTACCCAGATTTGTGTCTTCCTCTAGGGCAGTGGTTCTCAAACTTCCTAATGCACGACTCTCTCACACCATTCCTCATGTATTGGTGCCCGCCGCAATCATAAAATTACTTTCCTTGTTACTTTATAACTAAAATTATGCTGCTGTTATGAATCAGGCCACCATGTGATATAGTCATTCTCCCCCCCACCCCCCAAAAGGCATCTCGACCCACAGTTTGAGAACTGCTAATCTACACTAAGAGGAGTTTCTTTTTAAGGTATGTTTCAGCATATTGTTAGAAGCACAAATCCTGTTCTTGTTTTTGCCTGCCTTCGAGTGGGTTTTGGCTCATACCAACTCTATGCACAATGTAATGAAACGTTGTCCTGCCCTGTGGATCCTCACAGTGGTTCTTCTGTTTGCGCTCATTGTTGCGGCCACTGTGGTAATCCATCTTGTTAGGGACTACCTCTCTTTTCCTGCCCTTCCGTACCAAGATTTGTGTCTTCCTCAAGAATAGTGGTTCTCAACGTTCTGAATGCCACTACTATTTCATACCAGTCCTCATGTAGTGGTGACACCCCAACCATAAAATATTTTCATTGCTACATCATAACTGTAATTTCGCTTCTGTTATGGATCAGGCCACCCATGTGAAAGGTTCATTAGTCTTCTAAAGGCACTGTGACACAGTTTGAGAACCACTGGTCTAAACTAAGGGGAGTTTCTCTTAAGTTCTACTTCAGCATATTCATAGAAGCACAGTCCTGTTGTTTTTGTTTGGTGCCTTTGAGTGTGTGCTGGCTCATAGCAACTCTATACACAATATAATGAAACGTGACCCCGTCTCGTGCCACCCTCACAGTGGTTATTTTGCTTGTTGTCATTGTTGCAGCCATGGGCTAATCCAACTTTTGAGGGGCTCCCTCTCTTTTGCTGCCCCTCTACTGCCCTTTCATTCATTTCCTCAGGTAGTGATGAACCCCCAATCATAAAATTATTTTCATTGCTACTTCGTAACTTTAATTTTGCTACAGTTATCAATCAGGCCTCCACACTGAAAGGGTCATTGGCCCCCCCAAAGGGCTAGCGACCCACAGGTTGAGAACCACTGCTCTATACTAAGAGGAGTTTCTCTTAGGATCTACAGCACCATATTGTGAAAAGCATGCGTCCTACAGTGATTGTTGTTAGGTGTTGCCCAGTGGGTTTCGACTCTCAGCAACTCTACGCACAAGATAATGAAACGCTGCCCCGTCCTGTGCCATCCTCACAGTGGTTTCTTGTCTGCACTCATTGTTGCAGACACTGGGCTAATCTATCATTGGGGGTCTGCCTCTCATTTACTGCCTTTCTGCTATGCCAAGATTTCTGTCTTGCTCGAGGACAGTGGCTCTCAACCTTCCTATAATGCCACAGGCCTTTTATACCACTCCTCATGTAGTGGGTACAATCCCAGTCATAAATTTATCTTCATTGCTACTTCATAACTATAATGAAGCTACTGCTATGAATTGGGCCACCCCTGAGCAAGGGTAGTTCATCACCCTAATGGAGTCGTGACCCACAGGTTGAGAATCTCTGCTCCAAACTATGAAGAATGTCTCTTAAGATATATTTCAGCACATTGTTAGAAGCAAAAGTCCTGTTGTTATTGTATTTAGGTGCCTTCAAGTGGGTTTTGGCTCAGAGCAACTCTATGCAAAATGTAACGAAATGCTCCCCCATCCTGTGCATTCCTCACAATGGTTCTTTGCTTGTGCTGGTTGTTTCAGCCACTGAGGCATTCCAACTTAGAGGGGCTGCCTCTCCTTTGCTGCCCTTCTACTCTACCAACATTTGTGTCTTCCTCTAGGACAGTGGTTCTCAATCTTCCTAATTCCACGACCCTTTCATGCAGTTCCCAATAGAGTGGTGGACGCCCAGTCATACAAAATTTTGGCTGATATTTCATTACTGTAATTTTGCTAATCTTATGAATCAGGCAACCCTTGTGAAAGGGTCATTCAACCCACTCACTCCCCAAAAGGGTTCGTGATTCATAGGTTGAGAACCCTGCTCTAAACTAAGAGGAGTTTCTCTTAAGATCTATGTCAGCATATTTTTAGAAGTCAAGTCCTTTTTGTGTTGCTGTTAGTTGCTGTCGAGTGGGTTTTGACTCTCAGCAACTCTACGCACAATATAATGAAACGCTGCCCCGTCCTGTGCCGTCCTCACAGTGGTTTGTTGATGGCACTCATTGTTGCAGCCACTGAGCTATTCCATCTTGTAGGGTCTGCCTCTCACTTCCTGCCCTTCTGCAGTACCACGTTTTGTGTATTCCTCTTGGGCAGTGTTTCTGAACCTTGTTAATGGCATGGCTCCTTTATACAATTCTTAATGTTGTGCTGATCCTCCAACAGTAATTTTTTTCATTGTTACTCCATTACTGTGATTTCTCTACTGTTATTAATTGGCAACACCTGTGAGAGGCTCATCTGAAACCCCATAGGGGTCGCAACCCACAAGTTAAGAACCACTGCTCTAAATTTAGAGGAGTTTCTCTTAAGATCTAGTTCAGCATATTGTTAGAAGTACACGTCCTGTAGTTATTGTCGTTAAGTTCCGTCGAGTGGGTTTTGACTCTTAGCAACTCTATGCACAATATAATGAAACGCTGCCCTGTCCTGTGCCACCCTCATCGTGCTTGTGTGCTTGGCCTCAGTGTTGGAGCCACTGTGCAAATCCAACTTTTTGGACACTGCCGCTCTCTTCCTTCCGATCTGTACCAAATTTGTGTTTTGCTCTAGAGAAGTGGTTCTTAACCTTCCTAATGCCACTACCCTTTCATATCGATTCTCATTTAGTTGGTACCCACAACCATAAAATTATTTTCATTGGTACTTTGTCACTGTAATTGTACTACAGTTATGAATCGGGCCACCCCTGTGAAAGGGTCATTCTACCCTCCCAAGGGGCGCGACCCACAGGTTGAGAACTGCTGCTCTAAAGTTAAAGGACTTTCTCTTAAGTCCGACTTAACCATATTGTTAGAAGCACAAGTCCTGTAGTTATTTTTGTTGAGTGCTGTTGAGTGGGTTTCTGGTCACAAGAACTCTATGCACAATATAATGAAATGCTGCCCAGTCCAATGCCATGCTCAGAGTTGTTCATTTGCTTGTGCTCATTGTTGCAGCCACTGGGCTAATCAATCTTGTAGGGGCTGCCTCTCCTTTGCTACCCTTCTACTCTACCAAGAATTCTGTCTTCCTCTAGGGAAGTGGTTCTCAACCTTCCTTAAGGCCACGACCCTTTCATACCATTCCTCATGTAGTGGTGACTGCCAAATCATGAAATTATTTTCATTGCTACATCATACCTCTAATTTTTCCACTTTAATGAACGGCCCACTGCCGTGAAAGGGTCATTCGTCCCCCAAAAGCGGTCACAACCCTCAGTTTGAGGACCGCTGCGCTAAACTAATAGGAGGTTCTCTTCAGGTCTACTTAGGTACATTGTTAGAAAAACAAGTCCTGTTTTTTTTCTTGTGGGTTTTGACTCATAGCAACTCTATGTCAATATGATGAAGCACTGTCGTGTCTTGAGCCATCCTTGGAGTGTTTCTTTGGCTTGTGTTTATTGTTGCAGCCACTGTGCTATCCCATCTATATTGGGGCTGACTCTATTTTGTTGCCCTTCAACTGTATCAAGAATTGAGTCTTCCTCTTGGACAGTGGTTTTCAACATTCTTACTCACGACCCTTTCATCCAGTTCCTCATGTAGTCATGACCAACCAACCATAAAATTATTTTTGTTGCTACATCCTAGCTGTAATTTTGCTACTGCTATAATTCAGGCCACCTCATGAAAGGGCTGTTTGGCCCCCTAAGTAGACACGACCCACAGGTCGAGAGCCGCTGCTCTAAAAGAAAGGCGAGATTCTCTTAAGGTCTTCTTCAGCATATTGTTAGAAGCACAAGTCCTGTTGTTTTTGTTGTTGGGTGCAGTTGAGTGGGTTTGGCACATAGCCACTCTCTGCACAATATAATGAAACTCTGGGGGTCTTAAAGGCTTGAAGGTAAACAGGCTGAAATCTAGCTCGGAAGCAACAAAGCCCACAGAGAAGAAGCACATAAGCCTAAGTGAACACGAGGTGTTGAAGGGATCAGATAGCAGACACCAAAGAACAAAAACCATTATTGTGTGATCACCTTCCCCACATAAACGCTGAAGATGAATGTGTGCATAAGTAAGTGTGGTGAAGAAGGCTGATGGTGCCGGCTATCAAGCGATATAGCGTCCCGGGTCTTAAAGGCTTGAAAGTAAACAAGCAGGCCCAGAAGCAACAAAGCCCACATGGAAGCATCACACCAACATGTGTGATCATGAAGTGCTGAGGGGACCAGTTTTCAAGCAACAAAGGCGGGAGGGGGGATTATATCATCGTGAATGAGGGGAGTGCATGACGGGGGACCTATGCCCACCTGTAGACAACTGGACATCCCTTGCGGAGGGGTAGTGGGAAGGAGATGAGTCACTCAGGGTTCAGTGTAGCAATAATGAAACCCACAACCTTCCTCTAGTTATTAAACACTTCCTCCCCCCACCTCTCATGATCCCAATTCTACCTTGCAAACCTGGTTAGACCAGATGATACACAGCGCTACAGATGGAAACTGGAAACACAGGGAATCCAGGACAGATGAAACCCCCAGGACCAGCGGTGAGAGTGGCGATACTGGGAGGGAAGTGGGTGTAGAAATGGGAAACCGATCACAAGGATCTACATATAACTTCCCACCTGGGATATGGGCAACAGAAAATTGGGTGAAGGGAGACGCCGCGCAGTGTAAGATAAGAGAAAATAATAATTTATAAATTATTAAGGGTTCATGAAGGAAGAGGAGCAGGGTGAGAGGGGGAGAGGGGAAAGTGGAAATGAGCTGATTCCAGGAACCCAAGCGGAAAGCAAGTTTTGAGAATGATGAAGGCAACGAATGTATAAATGTGCTTTGCACAACTGGTGTATGTATGGATTGTGATGAGTTGTATGAGCCACAATAAATGATTTAAAAAAAAAAAGAAAGAAATGTCTATAAATGAATGAAGGCAACATATGTACAAAATGCCTGATGCAATCAATATGGATTGCAACAAAAATTGTAAGGGTCTCCAATAAACGATTTTTAATAAAAATGTATATATAATAAATATTTTCCTAACTTATATAAATGATTAATAAGAATAAAATTAAGCAGCCTGGGTTTTATAGGAAAAAATAATGATTTAAGAACAAATGAGAGATTCAGCAGGAAGCAATGGATAGGAAAATATTATAAGGAAAGTTTTCTGTTATATGGAATGTACATTCTCTTACATGACAACAATCAGAATATGCCGTAAGAACCTCAGACCAAATACTAGAATAAAATAGACGAAAACATTCCCAACCCTTCAATAAAATGCTATATGCTTTCTATGATTTTCACAAAAGGTCAAATTCTTTAACAAAATATTTTGTTCATTCAAATTTTTAATTATGCATAAATTTATGTCTACTTGCATTACATCTCATACAAAGGCATAAGAATTGTTTTTGCTCTATCTAAAACTAAATAGAAGATAGTGAAGGTGAAAAAAATAGCTTTCGTGAATGTTGCTTTGAAATACAAATGGCATTGTCCTAAGAAATTCAAATGATTTAATTTTTAAAAATCATTTTATTAGGGGCACATACAACTCTTTTCACAATCCATACATATATCAGTTGTGTAAAGCACATCCGTACATTCATTGCCCTCATCATTCTCAAAACATTTGCTCTCCATTTAAAGCCCTGGCATCATGTCCTCATTTTTCTCCGCCCTCTCTATTCCCCCCTCACTCATGAACCCTTGATAATTTGTCAGATCTTACATATTTTGTCTCCCTTCACCCACTTTTCTGTTGTCCATCCCCCAGGGAGGAAGTTATATGTAGATCCTTGTAACTGAGGTCTCAGAGCAGCTGAGTGTCATGCAGGGGAGGCTCTGGAAGCAGCTGCAGACACTGCGGGAGTTGGCAGCCCAACAGTGAGGGTCACTGCATCCGTGGGTACCAGAAAACTGGCTGGGGTTGCTTATTCCCCTAGATGCTACCCCTGCCTTGAAGAGAACCGTGAGAGAGGCCTGTAGACATGTGTCAGGAAAAGATGAGTCCTTCACTGTTTCCTCTTCCCACAAAATTTGAGGAGAGCCTGCAGGGCAGGGGCTCAGCACGCTGGCTCCAGTCAAATGCCCTTCCCCAGAGCCACACCCTCGCCAGCACCAAATCCCCATGCCGTGGGTTTGCTTCTTGAATCCAGAGGAGCAGCCTGGGCAAAGACCATGAAGAACCTTGTTCTTCAGGCAGCCCCTTTGATTGGGTCCCTTGACCTCCAGAAAGTGGACACATGCACACTAACTCTTGGGGGACTCAGGCTGTCACCACAGGGGCCAGGATCTGAAGAGGATGCTGGCACTGCAGGGCTTCCTGAGGGAAGCCGAGGACTTGCAGAGCTGGCTGAGCAGCCAGCAGCAGGTGGCCAGAGGAGAGAGGACTATGAGCACACCCTAGTGAGGAAGGGGCTAGGGGCAAGGAAGGTGCCCTGGAACCGAATGAAGACTGGTAGTGGAGGGGAATGCATGCACAAGGGGCTGATGGGGAACATCAGTCTGGACTGAGGACAGCTGTGGCTTCCTATTCCCCTCTCTGCGTAGAGGGGCAAGTTCTGTGGCTGTTCAGTCCTGCCCTGCCCAGTCACTCACTGAGGTGTCTCACAGCCCACCAGCCAGGGCCCCCTGTGACCCCTCTCCTCTCTTCTCAGCTCCTCTTAACCAAGTTTGCAATGTTTCGGCACCAAGTGAAGATGGGTGGCCACCTGGGGGCAGCCTGCCCCACTAGCGGAGAGCCTGCTGGAGTGGTGGCCCAGCACTGCCCCCAGGGCCCAGCAGTGGTGACAGGACCTACAGTGAGTACCAGCAGCCTGCAGCAGGGGTGAGTTTGGGAGGAGCTGCTGGGCATGGGATGAAGAAGCTTCCAGGGAGACCCTTGCTGTGCTGCGGCTCTGCCAAACCACTGTCTCTGGAGAGGGCCTGAGTTCAGGGAACCCAGGGCAACTCCTGCTGTCTGCGGCCTGTGGAGGAGGCAAAGCTGGGTCGGTGGATCAGGGAGCCTGGTCACAAAGCCCACTTAGCAGGGTCACTTTCCCAAGCCACGGGCTCCCTGCACCTACAGGGGCGTTCTGGGAAGAGTTGAGCTGGGCTGAGGATGCCCTGCACAGCCCCAGGCTGACCTAGGTCACAGTACAAGCTACTGCGTTTCCAGCCCAGATGGAGCTTAGGCGAGATCCCGATTTGCCCATGATCCTAGCCCAGAGGCTGGCCCGGAGTCTCAGGGGCCCGGCATTTGCTGCATGCAAGAACCATGGAGGGGTGCAGCTTCTACCTTTGAAGGGTGTGCAGTCTCCTCCAAACACACAGCATGCCTGGGTGGCACACAACGTGGCTACCTGCCGTGTGCCGGGCTTTAGAATGACCCCACCTGCTGACTCATGGGGATCCTCCAGAGGGTTTGCAAGTCAGTAAATCTTTCCAGGAGCAGGGAACCTCTTCTTTCTCCTGAGGAGCAGTTAGTGGGCCTGAACCAGGCAACAGCCCAACACTTCCCAAGCAGGCCTCCTGGAGCATCGTTAGAGCAAGGGGTAAACTGCTAGTGATAATGGGCTCCTGGGAGGAGAGTTTGCAGAAAGGCCTAAAGCGCCGAGCAAGATCTCAGGACGGTGGCCCTCTGGGAGCTTAAGACAAGTTCTAAACCCAGCCAGGAAGCTGAAGGGTTGACCAGACAGAAGCTGAGGGGGAGGAATGAGCATGTTGGGATAACTGCTGACCCCCGCCTGGGGGCAGGGCTGCCTGGTTGGAGCTGTGGGAGCTGATTCAGGCCAGACCCCACCTGCTCTGAGATGCTGAGGCCACCCTTAAAGTTCACAGCCAACTGTCTCACGTGCTCGTCCGTATCCAGGTGGGTGCCTGGGGGAGGGGGTGGCTTCTGCAAGTGCTGCCACCCCAGGACCAGAGTCCCACACTCAATGCCCGGGCCCTTGGCCAACATGCTGTCTCAGGAGAAAGCCACAAGCCTCCCAGATGCTGTGTCCCACTGGGTGGAGGCCCTCCTGAGGAGACATGGATCACACCAATGAATCACACAATCTGCCTCTGACACCTTGAGGCCTCCTCACCCCCCACTATCATCACCCCAGTGCCGCTTCCCACTCTGGACTAGAGTGCATAGGTATTAACAAGAGATAAAACTCATGACACATGGAACCCAGGAACAGGAATGGGAATAGAGATACCAAAAGGGTAGGAGGAAGGGAGGTAGAGGATGGAAGGAACGGGAGAGGAGCAACTGAAACCTGAGGATAAAAGAGACAATGGTCGATGTGAAATATGAAAATAATAACAATCTATAATCTATCAAGGAACCATGATTGGGGGAGGAGGAAAAAAAGAAGAACTGATCCCAAGGGCTCAACAGAAAATAAATGTCTAGAAAAGAATGATGGCAATATACGTATGACTATGTCAGATACAATTGGTGTATGGATTGTAACAAGAGCTGTAAGAGCCCCCAATAAAATAAATAAATTTAAATTAAAAAAAAAACACCAAAAACCTCCATCTGCACAGTGAGGCAGTGAAGGGACAAGAGTCCCTAGTCCCTCGGCTCTCACACAAGGCCACCAAAGGCTACCTCTCAGTGGGGGTCTGGCAAAGTTGTGGATGGGTGGGCAAAGCTATCAAGCGGCCCATGAGGGACTTCATTGGCCCTGGAGAACTGGGTGGGAAGGAGGGGTGGCGGCAGAGCTGAGGCCGAGTAGACACTTGGTAAGGCTGTGGGATTAAGCGGCAGAGACATGGAGGTTAGGACATGAGTGGTGGTGGACTCAGGCCAGCTGTGACGCTGCCTCGGTACCAGGTCCCCTCACCCCGTGCTCTCCCGTGCTCTCCCAGGCTCCAGGTGCAAGACTATGCCTCCTGGGCAGCCAGTGTGCAGTGAGATTTGCAGGTGGTGGAGGAGCCCCAAGACCCCGGCAGTGGAGCCCAAAGCCTCAGTGTCCACCAAGAGCTGCGGGCCAAGCTGGAGGCCCAGAAGGAGCTGCACCAGTGCGCCACCCAGCGGGGACAGCAGGTGCTCCAGGCTACAGGGCCGTCCGCCGTGGAGGTCGGCTCCCCTTTCTGGCCCTGCCCCAGCCCACTGGACCACCGCACACTGGCCCCACAGGGACAAGCACCTTTCTTTTCTATTTTTTTTAATCATTTTATTGGGGGCTCTTGCAATTCTTATCACAATTCATACATACATGCATTGTGTCAAGAACATATGTACAGGCTCTTCCTCTAACTGTAGCGGCCTGAGGTGACCTGCTAAAATGGTTCGCTACTCATTTGACCTAGAAAACCCTACAAAATCCTGCAAATACAGAAGGTCGAATCTCCGGGTCCACTTCAAAAACACCCGTGAAACTGCCCAGGCCATCAAAGGCATGCACATCTGGAAAGCCACCAAATACTTGAAAGACGTCACTCTGCAGAAGCAGTGTGTGCCTTTCCGATGGGACAATGATGGTGTTGGTAGATGTGCCCAGGCCAAACAGTGGGGTGGGACCCAGAGTTGGTAGCCCAAAAAGAGTGCTGAATGTTTGGTTCACATGCTTAAAAATGCAGAAAGTCATGCTGAACTTAAGGGTTTAGATGTGGATTCTCAGGTCATCGGGGACATCCAGGTGAACAAAGCCCCCAAGATGCACCACCGGACTTACAGAGCTCTTGGCTAGATTAATCCACACAGGAGCTCCCCCTGCCACATTGAAATGATCCTGACTGAGAAGGAACAAATCGTTCCCAAGCCAGAAGAGGAGGTTGCACTGAAGAAAAAGATTTCCCAGAAGAAACTGAAGAAGCAAAAACTCATGGCTTGGGAATAAATTAAGCTTAAATAATAAAAGGTTTTTTTTTTTAAAAGAACATATGTACATTTGTTGCCATCATCATTCTCAAAACATTTGCCTTCTACTTGAGCCCTTAATATCTGCTGTTCAATTTCCCCCTCCCTCCCCACTCCCCCAACCTCACGAAACCTTCATCATTCATAAATTAATATTATTTTATCATATGTTGCACTGTCCAAAGTCTCCCCCTTCCTTCTTCTCTGCTGTCCCTCCCCCAGGGAGGAGGCTATTTGTAGATTCTTGTAATCAATTTCCCCTTTCCACCCCACATTCTCTCCACCCTCCAGGCATCGCCACTCTCACCACTGGTCCTGAAGGAGTCATCTGTCCTGCGTTCCCTGTGTTTCCAGTTCCTATCTGTACCTATGTACACCCGCTTATCTAGCCAGATTTGTAAGGTAGAATTGGGATCATGAGAGTGGGGGGAGGAAGCATTTTAGAACTAGGGGAAAGTTACATGTTTCATCGTAGCTACCCTGCACCCTGACTGGCTCATCTCCTCCCCACAACCCTTCAGTAAAGGGTGTCCGTTTGGCTACCAATGGGCTTTGAGTCTCCACTCTGCACTCACCCACATTTTCAATGATATGATTTTTTGTTCTTTGATTCTTGATACCTCATGATCCCTTCGACAGCTCGTGGTCACACATGCTGGTGTGTTTCTTCCATGTGGGCTTTGTTGCTTCTGAACTAGGTGGCCACTTGTTTATCTTTGAGCCTTAAAGATCCCAGATGCTATATCTTTTGACAGCCAGGCACCATCAACTTTCTTCACCACATTTGCTTATGCACACGTTTGTCTTCACTGATCGTATCAGGAAGGTGGGCACCCACTGGTACGATTTTTAGTTCTTTGATGTCTGATAACTGGTCCCTTCTACACCTCGTGGTCAGCCAGGCTGGTGTTCTTCTTCCATGTGGGCTTTGATACTTCTCAGCTAGATGGCCACTTATTTATCTTCAAGCCTTTAACACCCCAGACGCTATATCTTTTGATAGCCGGGCACCGTCAACTTCCTTCACCACATTTGCTTATGCACACATTTTTCTTCAGCAATCGTGTCGGGAAGGTGTGAATCCTGGAATGCCAATTTAATAGAACAACGTGCTCTTGCATTGAGTAAGTACTTGAGTGGAGGCCCAATGTCCATCTGCTGCCTTAGTACTAAACCTATAAATATATGCACATAGATCTGTTTCCCTACACTCATATAAATATATTTACATATGTATATTCCAGTGTTTGGACCTCTATAAATACCCTTTGTCACCTAGTTCTCTCCTCTATTTCCTTTTACTTTCCTCTTGTCCCACTATCATGCTCAGCCTTCATTTGGGTTTCAGTAATTTCTCTCGGTTAACTTGCCCTTGCTGAATCCCTACCAGACCACTCACACCCTCCTTGCTACTGATTTTGGATAACTTATTGCTCCCCTGTCCCTGGGTTGTTCAGCACTACCCCTTTGTCCCCTTCTCTCCCACTCCCCTATTCCCCCGGAACTATTGGTCCCCTTGTTTTCTCCTCCAAACTATTCTTGCAGTCTATCGTATCTAGATAGGTCTGTAGAGATAATAATATGCACCAAAGATCAAGTCACTGCAAGATAGGCAATGAGTGAGAACACAGCAATGACAACAAAAAGGAAACCAATTACCCATAGAAGAATAAATTAATTTTGGAAGGCAAATGCTTTGAAAATGATGAGGGCAAAGAATGTACAGATGTGCTTTATACAACTGATGTAAGTATGGATTGTGATAAGAGTTGTATGATTCCCTAATAAAATGCTTTTTTAAGAATAAAATAAAAGAAAAAAAATTTAAAGAAAGAAAAACCTATACATAGATGAAGATCTCATTTTTAATCTCTAGGCATGTCTTTCAGTCAGGTCCAATGGGGTACCATGCTTTGGCCCCAGAGTCTGTCCTTTGTACTACCTCAGGGGCTCCCTGCTCTGCTCCCACGGTTGCTCTGCCACACACTTTTAGTGATTTGCCTCAGTTCCATAGGATCAGTCTGGGCCAGTTCTAACCCTGAGTTTCCAGTGTTGTCCCCCTTAGGGCCCTGTGTCATCACTGGATGGTGTGTCTCATGGTGGGATAAGCCACATTGTCCTCTCTGTCCATTGGCTCTTCAGAGCCGGGATATCGTCCTCCAGGCCTGATGGGCCAGGATGTGCTCCACTCTCTTTTCGTCCCCCTTCTTTGCTCCCATTTGCTCTGATCAAACATGCCCCTCTCTCCTAGATGCAGCTTCAGTGCTGTCCTCTGAAGTAAATTCTTCTGGGAGCAGGGGCAGTTGTCCACATAGCTGGTATGGGAGCCCAGCCCTCAGGCCCCTCCACTGTCTTCCCACTCCGTGCGGGCACACTGCATTCATCTGGCACTGGCTTTATATCTGGTCCCTCTTTCCCTGTGGAAACACAAACAATACCCTCCCCTTGGGTGGGACAGTCAGGCACCTACTCTGGAGCTTCCCTCAGCACCACCTTCGGTTGTGTCCATGCCCAGGCCCAGGTCCAGGAAAGGCTATGCGCCCTGCAGGATGCTTGGGAGCAGGTCTTTCAGGCCTGGGAACGGAAGCAAGGGAGACGGCAGGCCATGCACCACAACCAGCTCTTCCTCAGACAGTGTGGCATCTGGACAAGATCCTGCAGGCCCAGGAGACAGCTCCCCTTACCACACACAGACACACTGACCCCAGGACCTCCAGTCCTCCTGTAGTACCACCCCAATCCCCCTTGCTTCCTGGATCACTGGCTGCTATTCTGATACGGAGCTAGATAGTGTGTCTTCCCAAGTGGCCAAGGGGACACCTGAGCCTCAGGTCACTCAGGGCCATCTCCTCCCCACTCCTGGCCCCGGCCAGCCAAGCCCTACGCGGTTTAGTTGGAAATTGATGTGACTCCTCCCCACCTCGTCAGAAGTTGGGATGTTCCTAACGGCCCCCTGGTTGGAGTGCTATTCTTCCTCAGGTTCCTTCCCCTCCTGCTCAGCACCCACCTCCCCACCCCCAGCCGCAGGCCCCTTGATGCACCCCCAGAGAGCCCAGGCTGTAAACCAAGGTTCTGGCAGATGTTGCTATCTAGGGTTCCATTTGAACCACCATCTGTGCCCCCTATCCCCCCCCCACCTCTGTGTCACCTCCATGGCTGCCCCAGTTCTCCCAGGAAGCCAGTGCCCTGGAGGGCTCTGTGGAAGAGGTGGAGCGGCTGATCCAGAAGCATGGCTCCTTCCAGAGGTGCTAAGCACACAGGACAGGGAGGTGATGGCCGGGACGGTCATGGGCGTGACCCTGATAAGGCCGGGGTATCCAGACTGTTGGCGGCACACGGGTGAGGTGTGTATGCACACCGAACCTGTGCTGGTTGGTGAGGGATTACCAAGGAGCCATAGGCTCCAATCGAGGGCTGGTGACCAAGCCGAGGTGCCCAAACACCCAGAAGCGCATGGGGATGGGTTAGGCCACACTCTGGGGACCACAGGGGGCATTTGGATCTGCCCATTTCACATGGCCCCTGCTTCCTTCTTCCCAGGAGTCTGGCCAACCCTCAACTGCAGAGCTGAGGGGAGGCCCCCGGGACTTATAGTGAGGGCTATGGGCTGTGAGCCAGCCCCAGCAGTGGTACACTCAGTACTCAGGGCTGGGTCCATCTCCCACCTCCCTCAACGCAGGAGGCTGCGCTGAGAGAGCAGGTCAGGTTGCTGCCAGGCCCCTGGGTTCAGGGCCAGCTGGGCATGATACGAGAGCGGCCAGCTTGAGTTGAAGCCCTGGGAGAAGGTCAGCTACACAAGCTTCACACCTCTCTGATTACTGCCGGCTTTCTCAGTGCTGCTAGCCAGGTCAGAGGGCACCCCACCTGAACCCCATTTTACCTTTACAAGTGACCTTCAGCCCCACTAGGGGCCAAGGGGCGGCCTGCGGTGGAACGGGATGTGGAGAGTTTAATGGCTTTTCCAGGGGCAAAGCTAGGACTGGAGCCCAGGGCCCTTGATTCTCAGATCCGTGTGGACACCTGTCATCCTGATGGGCAGAGTAGACAGGGCCCCAGTGGTGGGTGAAGGGCACCCTCCACATGAGAACCCACCCATGGCCCCTGCCCAGCCACTTCCTAGATCTGAAGACTGATGGGTCTGGGCCCTGTTATCTTGGGTGAAAGAAAAATTATTCTGCTGTCCCTGAGCTTGGTCAGCATTTCACTCCTTGGCAGAGACCGAGGGGTAGACTGGGTCACCGCTTGGGGCCAAGGCAGTATGAACATCAGGGCACTCATGTCCCCACCATCACACAGGACGGCGACTGGATCCAGGGGTGGGGCCAGAAGCTGGAATAGCCTGTCCCTCTTGGGGACCACAAAGAGAAGCTGATGCGGTTTCAGAAACACCTGGCCTATGAGACAGAGACCCCATGGAAGGGAGGCAGGAAGGGAATTGACAGGAAGGCCTGGGACCCCTGCTAGGTACTTGTTTTCCATCCAGCAGCCTTGTCCCCAACATCAGCAGTGTCACTGTGCAGACACTAATCAGACTCTGTCACCTGCCCGAGGCCAAGGCCAAGACCAGCCAGGAAGAAAGGATTGATGAGAACCCTGGGCAGAAGGGCAGAGGTCAAGCCTGTAATGTGCCCGTCTTCCACAGGGTGCCCTTGCTAGAGTCCTGGACCTTGGGAAGGATCGGGAGAGCATGGAGAGGCTGCTGCACAGACACGAGGCCTTGGAGCAGGAGATGGGCCTCCTCCAAGTTCAGGGGCAGGTATGCCACTGTGTCTAGCATCGGGGCCAGGCCAGGGGACCTCTTCTGTGGGACCCTGCAGAGGAAGAGCTGAGCCAGTACACTCCCATACCAGGGGCCTCTTGAGCACAAACTGATCCCCTTCCTCAGCCTCCGGACATCCCCCATATCACGGAGCAGAAGGCAGCCCTCCTCTGCCAGAGAAGCCTGGGGTCAGCCCGCAGCCTCGGCCACAGGTGCCAACAGTTTATGGACAGCTGGCAACAGCTCCAGAGCAGAGCCCAGAAGTGGTATGGACACCCTTTGGGTCCATTTCTTCACTCCTGCCCCCCTTCAGCAATCAAGTCCCATGCATCTCCTTGACTCCTTGTTTTAGGGTACAAAAGAGACCTTCAGGACAAACAATGTAAAGAAAACATCGATCAAGTATTAAAAGAGACCACGATCACACAATGACCCAGACACATCATACGTGAAACAAATCCAGGGAGACTCATATGTGTGTAAGAAAGAGGTCTACTGGCGATATCTAAAACAGATGGAAATAGAGTTTCCATATGACCCAGCAACCCCCCACCCCCCTTACTGGGCAAGAAACAAACCAAGGTCACACATCTGTGCTCCAATATTCATTGTGGCACAGTTCACAATTGCAAGGAATTGGAAACAACCCAAATTTCCATCACCTGACAATTGGATTAAAAAGCTGGGGTACCTCTACCATCAGGGATCAACGATGTAATGTCACACCGGAAGTTCTTGGCGCCCCAGCATGGGTCTCTGGGCTTCCTGCCTCGGAAGCGCAGCAGCTTGCACGGCGGGAAGGTGAAGAGCTTCCCCAAGGATGACGCCTCCAAGCTGGTCCACCTGACGGCCTTCCTGGGCTACAAGGCCGGCATGACCCACATTGTGCACGAGGTCGACAGACCAGGCTCCAAGGTGATCAAGAAGGAAGTGGTGGAGCCCGTGACCATCGTGGAGACCCCTCCCATGGTGGTGGTGGGCATCGTGGGCTATGTGGAGACACCTCGCGGCCTCCGGACCTTCAAGACGGTCTTTGCGGAACACATCAGTGACGACGAGTGCAAGCGGCGGTTCTACAAGAACTGGCACTAGTCGAAGAAGAAGGCTTTCACCAAGTACTGCAAGAAGTGGCAGGATGACAAGGGTAAGAAGCAGCTCGAGAAAGACGTTAGCAGCATGAAGAAGTCCTGCCCGGTCATGCGCGCGATCACCCACACCCAGACGCGCCTGCTCCCCCTGCGCCAGGAGAAGGCGCACCTGACGGAGATAAGAGGAAGACCCCAGTCTAGTGACATTAGATCAGGTTTAGGGATTGAGTGAAGGGACCCCTCTTGGCTCCCCTCAGCCCCTATTTTGCTTTCCCATTGACCCTGACCCTTGCATCGTGATTGGTCCTTATTCCAGCATGATGGTTGGTTTCATAACCACAGCATATGGAATGTGTTAGTCGATAGCTTATACAGGCACAGCCTCTTGAATGGGTAAGTGAGGAGATGATTTGGGCTCGCTCATGCAGACCTCTAGTTGTCCTTGACATGACTGGTAGAATGGATCATGTGAAGTGATTTGAGATCGGCGCAGAGATCTGATAGGTCATGCAGAGTTCTAGCTGATCCTGGCAGTACCCACATCTCAAGGGCACCCGATTCATGATTGAAGTGAATTGTGCTTATTCAATCATTGTTCTGCTTGCTGTCCTGCTGTGCTGCATCCTCTTTTGCTTTTTTGTGCATGGCTCCCTCTGTTGTGGTGACAAATGGCTCCAGAGGGATTTGACATAGGGAGAAAGCCCATCCACATCAACTGTCACCAGAAGCAGACACTAAGTCCATTTCTCTCACCTCACAGAACTATGCACACCAGACACTGGTAGGGCTGCCTGGGAGGGGAACCCTTAGTGCAGTGGTTCTCAACCTGTGGGTTGCGAACCCTTTAGGAGTCATATGACCCTTTCACAGGGCTCACCCAATTCATAACTGTAGCAAAATTACAGTAATGAAGTAGCAAGAAAATAACTTAATGGTTGGGGGAGGGGGGCATCACCACAAGAGGACCTGTATTAGGAAGGTTGAGAACCACTGCCAAAGTGTGTTTAGGACTTTGCTGCCCTCAAGGTCATCAGACATTCCTGAAGGCAGAGCCACTGCAGGAAGCCCTTCTGGGAAATGCCCTGAAGACAGTTCTCAACCAACTCCACCCTCACTCTCCGAGATCCTAATCATAGGATGCATAGAAATGCTCCCTGCCACTTCGAAGTCTGTAAGTCCATGGGAGATGAAAGCCTCCACTTTCTCCCTTGGAGTGGTGGCTGGTGAGTTCAAACTGCTCACTTTCTGGCTAACATAACCCACAGACCAGCTCCCCCTGAGCTCAGTTTGGTTTGCCGCACAGCACACATTGTTTGAACCTTCTGAAATAGCTATGCCCATGTGCAGGTTGGGGGGATTTCGTACAAGATGCAGTTTTCCACCCTCTCTTGGCAAAAATAATTTTTGCAAAAGGCTTGTATTCTCTTCTGGATCTGAGTAGCAGCTACTCTCATGAAGTCATAGCACATACATTCATGCTACAGTCCTCCCAACTCCCTAATGAATTACGCCGAGTCTGCTCCATGCTTTTCTGTGTCCTACATGGCAGCTGTAGGCACCCAAGGCATGGGCTCTGCAGCCTGGGTCCAAATCTCTCCTTCCCACTTCCTCACTGTGTGGTCCTAGGCTCATGATTTTATCATCCTGTGCCACTGATTTTTCATCTGTAAAATGAGGCCAGAATAGCGTCCACACATAGGCTTGTTAAGTGGAATAATTGAATTATTATACACAAAAAACTTAGAACGGTACTTGGCATCTTGCAAATACTATTAGGTGGTTTAGCATAGGGACTGGGTCATCCATTACATATGCTCAGGTTCAAACTTCCGGCCAGGAAGGGATGGTACACCTAGGTGGGCATTACACCTGGATTGGCCCATCTGGGCCAGGTGAATTCAATCCAGCCATTGGGGTTGACCATGACCGTCAACCACGCCTCCCTATGGAGGAATTGAAAAGGCAGGATCTTGCCCGCTCCGATGTCTCCCTTCGCCCACATTTCTGTTGTCCGTCCCCCAGGGAGGAGTTCACATGTAGATACTTGTAATCAGTTCCCTCTTTCCAATCCACCCTCCCACAACCCTCTCAGTATCACCACTCACAAATTATCAAGGTTTCTTGATGGATGGGGGAGCGGGGAGGGAGGGGAAAAATGAGGACTTGATGCCAGGGGCTTAAGTGGAGAGCAAATGTTTTGAGAATAACGAGGGCAATGAATGTACAAATGTGCTTTACACAATTGATGTATATATGGATTGTGATAAGAGTTGTATGAGCCCTAATAAAACGATTTTTAAAAAAAGAAAAAAGGCAGTACCCGGAGCCCACTGAGTGACTTTCTCTCCAGCAGTTTCTAGGTAGGCTGTGCCCCGTGAGGGGCCCTGAGGTGCCTGTGTAAACCTGAAACTTCTTCTCTCAAAAAACTCACTTGGATCACAATCCAGGCTTCGAAGTGAATTCTTTCTCACGCGAAGCCAAGGCCTGAGGTATATCTCTCCCAGGAGAGATCTAACAATAGTATCTCTTATTATAGCATTAGGAGCCCAGGTGGAGTAGTGGACTGTGCATTAAGCTGCTAATCGCAAGGTCGGGGGTTTGAACTGACTAGCCGTCCGTGGGAGAAATATGAGGTTGTCTATTTCTGTAAGGCAGTGATTCTCAACCTTCATAATGCCCCCACCCTTTAATACATTTCATGTTGTGTACACCTGCAACCATAAAATTATTTTCATTGTTACTTCATAGCTGTAATTTTGCTATTGTTATGAATTGGTTGACCCCTGTGAAAGGGTTATTTGATCCCCAGAGGGGTCGCGACCCACAGGTTGAGAACCACTACTGTAAGGATTTAAAGTCTCAAAACCCCAAAGGGGCAGTTCTTTGTCCTATTGGGCCGGTATGAGTGGGAGTCAATAAAATGGTAGTTAGGTTTTTTTCTGCATCAGTATCAGATTCTGGTGGCAATCTCAGTCATCCTGCATTGTGGTCTGGTTTGAACTCTGGTAGATCTGTGGGAAATGACTGCCCTGGTTTGAGGTGAGGGCTACGGTGCTGTAGTGGTAGATCTCTCATCGTCTTTCACCGGGAAGACCCGGGTTCGATTTGCAGCCAATGTGCCCCAGACTGTCAGTGAAAGCTTGTGTGTTGCTATGACACTGAGCAGGCTTCAGTGATGTTTCCAGACTGAAATAGAATAAGGACGAAAGACCTGATTATCTCCATCCACACATCGACCTATGGCCCGCCACGGTTGGCTTCCTTCCCAGCCCTGGTGATAGCACAGACTGGCATAGTTTGCTCCGCTTCCCATGAGGTGCCCATGAGAGGCTGACTCGACAACCACGGTCAAGATCAACAGCTTGAACTCCTTTCTGGGTCTACAGAAACAAGAACAACCTTCTGAAATGAGGTCGCATTGCTGTTTGGGACTGGGAGAATGCCTTTGTGACTAGGATTGTGCTCTGGATCCCAAAGGCGACTTTTAAACACAGCAACATAGCAACTCCGGAAGTTGCCATAGTAGAAGCCAGGTTTAAAAAAAAAAAAAAAAAGTACTACTGACTTGCTCAAAGGAGGCCAGAGGTGGGGTGGGGTGGGGTGGGAGACTCCTCTACAAATGAACAAATTTGTTTCCTTACTTATTTGTCATGTCTTTTGGTCCTGAAAGATAGGGGGGGGGAAAGCAGACGAGAAGAGGAAACGGCGACTGACAGTCATCTTGTTGGTGTTCCCACAGCATCCCCTCCTTAGGCACTTGCTGCCATCTCATCCAACTCCACTCAGTATATTTTCACCCAGCAATGATGCAGAAATGTCTGTGTACTCCAGTTTTATTGCAGTCGGGCAGCGTTTATGGGTTTGACTTTCAACTCAGCATGGCAGGACGTCTAGAAGCAATTATAACCAGAACCTGCTCTGTCTGTGCGGTGGGCAGGCAGTGACGGATCCCCAGCTTCTGGAACACTAGTGCCCCCTCCCAGCTCAGGATAATGACGGTGACACTCGGCCTCCTTGTTGTCTGGGGGATCTCTAGGAGCTCTCCTCTGAAACCTCATATTATTGGCATTTCTTTGAGTGAACACATCAAATTAGTGACTGTAAAGGAAGGCGTAGGAGATGATTATTGGTGACAAGACAAGCCTCAACCACCTCCAGAGAGCATGTCTCCTAAGTGCAAAGTATGGAGAGCGAGGAAACAATTGACCACAAATGGAATAGGCTTTGAGTCTCGTCACACAATGTATGTGCTTGGTCACTGAGGCGCCAACATTTTGGCTGGAGGACGGATATGGATTGTGCAGCCGTGATTGCCATCCAGAACGTGCCGTGCTATTGTGAAAAATGATTTTTTATTCTGAGCAAATCTCTGCTTCCACTTGCTTTAATGCTTCGCCAGAGAGCCAGGGACTCTGGGAGGGGTCGGGATGCACAGGGCTGGGCTGACCTCAGGAACTCATGTGTAAAGGGCTTTTTCTCACTTGGAAGCAGGCTGGGTTCACAGCTGTTCTTTCTGGTAAAGCTTGTTTCTGAACCTTGCCACGTCTGAGTCCGAAGAGGGAAATGAAGGTGACAAATGCTGCGAGGAGCCCTGTGCACATCTTGGCTATGGTCCTGCTTAAGTCTGTTTCATTTGAATCCCAGTTTTACCTTTCCTCCTTTCTGGGTTCCGAAGCATCAGATGGGTGCCAAACGCTTCCACGGACAACACTAAAGCTGAACAAGGTGGAGGCAGATGAAGAGCAACGGGAAGTTGGTGTTTGGGAGACTGAATACTTGGGCTTCCTAGGCTATGCCAGCTGGTGGTTAGAGCCCTGTTTCAGATTCCACTGAAATCTCCTAGTGTCCAAGGACCAAGTGGCTCCTAAGTCCAGAATTTCTGTTACATGTCTCACCAAGGAGAAGCTGGGCCAAAATGCATTGAAGAATAAAGCAGGAGCTTGGCTTGTGAATCCACTCTCTGATTCTGAAATTTCAAAGGCTCTGTGCACAGACATTTCAACACTGAAAGCACAGCAGGGAAAATCAAAGACTTGGGCTTCCTCCTTGCCCCTCTTTTAGGTCTTTTATGGTTTTCCAAGGCGCCTCCCAGAGCCGAGTGTTGTATAGGTCATGTTTAAAAATGTCGTAGTTCTGAGGGACTTGCTGTTCTGCTTTCTTTGGCAAGGAGACCCGGTTTCTTGTCTTGTGGCCAAACACAGAGCACAGATGTCTGTGGGCCCCCTCCCTTTCCCCTGACCTTTGCTCTCTTCTCTGGATACCCTACTGACCTGTTCTCCTTTACAAGATCTGAACTGCTCACACACTTCGTTAAATTCTCATCCTAGCGAGAAGCATCTGAGCATCTTATTAGAGCCTTTATGAGTTCTGTTCTCGATGCCTATTTGTGTAACTTCAGGTCTCTGGCATGGAAACGTCCCATGCCCACAGACCCACACAGGTAATATAAACTCCAACAGTAGTTTAAGGTTTAAGGTTGTCACAGGGAACTCTGCGGCCCGTGTCTCCTGGTGAACCACACAGGCTGTCTAAAGGGGCTAGTTACATCTCAATGTAGCCATGCAGGAATGTAGACCGGTTAGGTAGCAAGACAAGGGGTTGTTCCTCTGCATGCTTAGGGGGCCCCCTACGGGAGGTTGGAAGGCAATGCGGGCTAAGCCCAAGCCAGGAGAGCTTAATTGACGCCTCCCAGCTGAAACCCTTAAAAGGCTGTAATCTGGAGACCACCGCCCCTTCCCTTCAGCTGCTTCTCTACCTTCCACTCAGCAGGGCTGGGTGTGCAGTGTCATGAGGGTGCCCGTGTTCAGTTTAGTGTAATGCCGGAACGTTCTTCTCTCATGTATATAAACCCACTCGGATTACCAACCAGGCTTTGGTGTGAATTTCTTTCCAGTGTGTAGCCAAGGACCGAGACATTTCCCACCCGAGAAACCTAACAGACCCAGACTTACAATAAACCCATATTTTTATTTATAAGGCAAGAGGTGACCAGGTCTAGACAATAATGGTGAAGAGGGCCCTGGGTTTGAGAAAGATTCTGAAGTAGAATCCATAACCCTTAGAAATGTATTGGCCTTAGGGGAGGGGCAAAGAGGGCTGGATTGAGAAAGTCTCTGGCATCCAGTTCTGACTTGACTTCTGGATCCTGAATCCTTCAGGGCCATCACCTTGCCCTCCACCCAGACCTTCCAATAGCCATCTTCTCAGAGCCTTGTTAAGTTCTCATAATACATTACACCTGCCATCCTGTGAGCAGCTACCAAACCCAGGCACTTTTTTTCAAAGACAAGCTCGCTCTCTCTACCCCTAAGAGCAGGTAGTTTGGGGATGATGAATATGAGATACCACAGAAGACAAATCTGTTATCTTCCATGGTGCACAAAACATGCTGTCACAACCAGACTCGTGACAATCCCTCAGTTACCTAAATTGCTTCACTGCTACTTTTTAATTAAGCCTCATTAGATTGTCATATATTGATAAGAGGGAGGACCCTGAGCTAGATGCAGAAATTAAAGCTTTCCTCATCCTGTGCTTTTATATGAATGTGTTAATTATTTTTGTCATTAGGGAGAATAATGGAGGGATGGAGCAATACCAAACAGAGTTTGACAAAGTGTTGGTGTTTGCTGCGGCAAACGTGGTGCGTGTCAGATACAATCCGTCACCCAGTGAGTCTACAATTAATACCAAGGGACAAAGGTAGGATTCCCTGTAATAAATAGCCTTCCTCCTAGATGCTAATGGGGACCCAGCAGGACCCAATGTTGTGTTGTCGCAGTTGTACACGGGCCCTTAGAGGACACAGAGCTGGTGTTTGAAACGAGTCTTGTTTGCCCCCAGTTGGAGCTCATCCACCCCAGGACGGTCCTATCCACTGCCAGGGACTCACAGCACCCCCTCCACAGGATGCAGCCAGCTCTCCAGCTCCCAGATGCTCCCCCGTATGCAGGGCTTGGGGCAGGACGTGGCGTGAGGAGTGGGCACTGGGCAACCTGGGGTCCCATCCAACCTGGCCCAGGGCGTGCACAGTCCCACCTTGCAGGCCTCCTGGAGTGTGGTCTCTTTCCTCCTACAGTTGGCCCTCAGCTCGCCCCAGAGCTGCTGCAATTCCTGTAGCCTCGCCTGGAAGGTCTCTGAGGCCCAGTGGCCCCCCTGCAGGCCCCTCTGTCCCTCCTGCAGCCACAGTGGGCACACAGACCTCCTACAGCCACCAGCCTTGTGGCTGTTGGTTCTGGGCACTAGCTTGTAAGCTTCGTTCCCCCCTCTATGTAATGGGCACAACAATGGATTTTTTTGTTTCAAGGAGAGAAACCATATACAGTCCTGAGAGGGGCCCATCTTTTCTAGATGGGAATAGAGACACTTAAAAAAGAAGAAAAAAAAGGATTGAACTCCAGGCCCTTCACCAGCAGGGACAAATGCTCTGGTCTCACTGTGTCCCCTAAAAACATCATGTCAAAACGCTTTCTTTTAAATTATGGACATCACTGCATTATAGTTATGACAGCCAAAGGTGGAAGCCACCTTTGAGTCCGTGGACAGATGGATGGACCAAGTCAGTGAGTTCGAGTTCTAGAACGGAGTGGTGTCCTTTCATTAAAATAGGGGGATAAATGTCAGTTCACAAATGAACCTTGAAGAGACATGCTGGGAATGAAATAAATAAAACTCCCAACTCACTGCCATCCAGTCAACTCTGACTCATGGTAACCCTAAAGGGCAGAGTGGAACTGCCCCCACGATTTCTGGGGATGGTAACTCTTTTACAGACATAGAAAGCTTCATCTTTCACACAAGGTGCAGCTGGTGGACTTGTCTTGCAGATCACAGTCCAATTCGTAACCACTACGCCAGCAGGGCTGCTGGTAATGACATAAGCCAGACACAAAAGAACAGGTGTAGATCCGAGCCAAGTAGAGAAAGGGTGAGCACAGGCAAAGGCACAGAGGCAGGCAGATCGGAGATATACTGGTTTACGGTGGCACCCTTGGGCGGGTTAGTGCCCTGTGACCCCGCTAACCATTTATTTATTATTATTATTACTTTTCCTTTCCACGCCTCTTTTTTATCTGTCTACCATGTGTATCCCTGAATTTGGTCTAGTCCCTGCCATATTACCTGGTCCTCACCCCAGGAATGTTCATACAGTAGCTTTTCCCCTATGTCCCTTTTGCATTTTTTTTAAAGCTTACCTCCGTGGACTCAATGTGTACTTGTTCTTTTGTGCTTGGTTTACTTCGCTTAGCATGCTTTCATCCAGTTCTTCCCATGCAGTGATGCGCTTCAAACTTTCATCACTACTTTTTAGCGATGCGTAGTACTCCATTGTATGTATGTACCACGGTTTTTTTCCCCCCACTGAAAAAGAAGTCTTTATTCTGATCCCACCAGCTGTACCATCTGTTATGCGCCTTCCTCCTTGGCAATCCGGTTTTTCTTGAGTGGTCCCATGAAAGCTTTTTTCTCTTCCACGGTCTGGAAACGTCCATGGCCCAACTTGGAAGTGGTGTCGATGAACTCGAGGTCGATCTTCTCCAGGGCACGGCGCTTGGTCTGCACCAGCAGGGACTTGTGCAGAGTCAGCACCCGCTTCTTGGTGCCCACCATGCCGCCCTTCAGCATGACAAAGTCATTGATCACTTCCCCGTAGTGGACAAAGTCACCCAGGGGGTTGTTGCTCTTGACTGAGTGATCATAGTCCGTGGAGGCATTGTTCTTGATAAGCTTGCCGTCCTTGACGAGGTAGCCCTGGCAAATCTTATAGATCTTGTTGATCTCTGTGCAGTGGTGGTAGCCTTCCTGCCCAGCGTGGGCCATCGAGAAGGCCACACGGGCGGGATGCCAGACCCCATATACAAGCCACCTTGCGCAACCCTCGGTGGGTCTTTCGGAGCAGCTTCTTGGTGTGCCAACGACTGGTGACCCCTTTGTAGCCTTTGCCCTTGGTCACCCCCGTGATGTCGATCATTTCATCCTACCCAAACACCTGGTTCACTGGCACCAGCTTCTCTCGGGCCCAGTCCAGCTTCTCAGCCACGGAGCCCCCGTTCACCTGCATCTCCGTCAGGTGCACCTTTTCCTGGCGCAGGAGGAGCAGGCGCGTCTGGGTGTGGGCGATGGCGCGCATGACCGGGCAGGACTTCTTCATGCTGCTAAAGTTTTTCTCGAGTTGCTTCTTACCCTTGTCATCCTGCCACTTCTTGCAGTACTTGGTGAAAGCCTTCTTCTTCGACTAGTGCCAGTTCTTGTAGAACCGCCGCTTGCACTCGTCGTCACGGATGTGTTCCGCAAAAACCGTCTTGAAGGTCCGGAGGCCACGAGGTGTCTCCACATAGCCCACGATGCCCACCACCACCATGGGAGGGGTCTCCATGATGGTCACGGCCTCCACCACTTCCTTCTTGTTCACCTTGTCGCCTGGCCTGTCGACCTCGCGCACAATGTGGGTCATGCTGGCCTTGTAGCCCAGGAAGGCCGTCAGGTGGACCGGCTTGGAGGCCTCATCCCTGGGTAAGCTCTTCACCTTCCCGCCTTGCCGGCTGCTGTGCTTCCGAGGCAGGAAGCCTAGAGACCCATGCTGGGGCGCCAAGAACTTCCGGTGTGACATTATATCGTTGATCCCCGCTAGTAGAGGTACCCCAGCTTTTTAATCCAATTGTCAGGTGATGGAAATTTGGGTTGTTTCCAATTCCTTGCAATTGTGAACTGTGCCAATGAACTTTGGAGCACAGATGTCTGACCTTGGTTTGTTTCTTGCCCAGTAAGGGTGGGGGGGTTGCTGGGTCATATGGTAACTGTATTTTCATCTGTTTTAGATATCGCCAGTAGACCTCTTTCTTACACACATATGAGTCTCCCTGGATTTGTTTCACGGATGATGTGTCTGGGTCATTGTGTGGTTGGGGTTTCTTTTAAGACTTGATCGATGTTTTCTTTACATTGTTTGTCCTGAAGGTCTCTTTTGTACCCTAAAACAAGGAGTCAAGGAGATGCATGGGACTTGATTGCTGAAGGGGGGCAGGAGTGAAGAAATGGACCCAAAGGGTGTCCATACCACTTCTAGGCTCTGCTCTGGAGCTGTTGCCAGCTGTCCATAAACTGTTGGCAGCTGTGGCCGAGGCTGCGGGCTGACCCCAGGCTTCTCTGGCAGAGGAGGGCTGCCTTCTGCTCCGGGATATGGGGGATGTACGGAGGCTGAGGAAGGGGATCAGGTTGTGCTCAAGAGGCCCCTGGCATGGGAGTGTACTGGCTCAGCTCTTCCTCTGCAGGGTCCCACAGAAGAGGTCCCCTGGCCTGGCCCCGATGCCAGACCCAAAAGCATACCAGCCCCTGAACTTGGAGGAGGCCCATCTCTTGCTCCAAGGCCTCGTGTCTCTGCAGCAGCCTCTCCATGCTCTCCAGATCCTTCCCAAGGTCCAGGACTCTAGCAAGGGCACCCTGTGGAGGACGGGCACATTACAGGCTTGGCCTCTTCCCTTCTGCCCAGGGTTCTCTTTGATCCTTTCTTCCTGGCTGATTAGTGTCTACACAGTGACACTGCGGGTGTTGGGGACAAGGCTGCTGGATGGAAAACCAGTACCTAGCAGGGGTCCCAGGTCTTCCTGTCAATTCCCTTCCTGCCTCCCTTCCATGGGGTCTCTGTCTCATAGGCCAGGCGTTTCTGAAACCGTATCAGCTTCTCTTTGTGGTCCCCAAGAGGGTCAGGCTATTCCAGCTGCTGGCCCCACCCCAGGATCCAGTCGCCGTCTTGTGTGATGGTGGGGACATGAGTGCCCTGATGTTCATACTGCCTTGGCCCCAAGCGGTGACCCCGTCTACCCCTCGGTCTCTGCCAAGGAGTGAAATGCTGACCAAGCTCAGGGACAGCAGAATAATTTTTCTTTCACCCAAGATGATAGGGCCCAGGCCCATCAGTCTTCAGATCTAGGAAGTGGCTGGGCAGGAGCCATGGGTGGGTTCTCATGTGGAGGGTGCCCCTCACCCACCCCTGGGGCCCTGTCTACTCTGCCCATCAGGATGACAGGTGTCCACACGGGTCTGAGATCAAGGGCCCTGGGCTCCAGTCCTAGCTTTGCCCCTGGAAAAGCCATTAAACTCTCCACATCCCGTTCCACCGCAGGCCGCCCCTTGGCCCCTAGTGGGGCTGAAGGTCACTTATAAAGGTAAAATGGGGTTCAGGTGGGGTGCCCTCTGACCTGGCTAGCAGCCCTGAGAAAGCCGGCAGTAATCAGAGAGATGTGAAGCTTGTGTCACTGACCCTCTCCCAGGGCTTCCACTCAAGCGGACCGCTCACGTATCGTGCCCAACAGGCCCTGAACCCAGGGGCCTGGCAGCACCCTGGCCTGCTCTCTCAGCTCAGCCTCCTGCACAGTGGGAGGTGGGAGGTGGGCCCAGCCCTGAGTACTGAGTGTACCCCTGCTGGGGCTGGCTCACAGCCCATAGCCCTCACTATAATTCGTTGGGGCCTCCCCTCAGCTCTGCAGTTGAGGGTTGGCCAGGCTCCTGGGCAGAAGGAAGCAGGGGCCATGTGATATGGGCAGATCCAAATGCCCTTTGTGGTCCCCAGAGTGTAGCCTAACCCATCCCCATGCGCGTCTGGGTTCTTGGGCACCTCGGCTTGGTCACCAGCCCTGGATTGGAGCCCCTGGCTCCTTGGTAATCCCTCACCCACCAGCACAGGTTGGGTGTGCATACACACCTCACCCGTGTGCCCCCAACAGTCTGGATACCCCGGCCTTATCAGGGTAACGCCCATGACCGTCCCGGGAATCACCTCCCTGTCCTGTGTGCTCAGCACCTCTTGATGGTGCCATGCTTCTGGATCAGCCGCTCCACCTCTTCCACAGAGCCCTCCAGGGCACTGGCTTCCTGGAAGACCTGGGGCAGTCATGGAGGTGACACAGAGGTGGGGAGGCGTGTCGGGGGCACAGATGCTGGTTCAAAGGGAACCCTAGACAGCAACATCTGCCAGAACCTTGGTTTACAGCCTGGTCTCTCTGGGGGTGCATCAAGGGGCCTGTGGCTGGGGGTGGGGAGGTGGGTGCTGAGCAGGAGGGGAAGGAACCTGAGGAAGAAGAGCACTCCAACCTGGGGGCCGTTAGGAACATCCCAACTTCTGACAAGGTGGGGGGGAGCCCCATCAATTTCCAACCAAACCGCGTAGGGCTTGGCTGGCCGGGGCCAGGTGTGGGGAGGAGATGGCCCTGAGTGACCTGAGGCTCAGGTGTCCCCTTGGCCACTTGGGAAGACACACTATCTAGCTCCGTATCAGAATAGCAGCCAGTGATCCAGGAAGCAAGGGGGATTGGGGTGGTACTACAGTAGGACTGGAGGTCCTGGGGTCAGTGTGTCTGTGTGTGGTGAGGGGAGCTGTCTCCTGAGCCTGCAGGATCTTGTCCAGCTGCCTCACTGTCTGAGGAAGAGCTGCTTGTGGTGAATGGCCTGCCGTCTCCCTTGATTCCGTTCCCAGGCCTGAAAGACCTGCTCCCAAGCATCCTGCATGACGCATAGCCTTTCCTGACCTGGGCATGGAAATGGACACAACCGAAGGTGGTGCTGAGGGAAGCTCCAGAGAAAAGGTGCCTGACTGTCCCACCCAAGGGGAGGGTATTATTTGTGTTTCCACAGGGAAAGAGGGACCAGATATCAAGCCAGTGCCAGATGAATGCAGTGTGCCCACACGGAGTGGGGAGCCAGTGGAGGGGCCTGAGGACTGGGCTCCCATACCAGCTATGTGGACAACTTCCCCTGCCCCCAGAAGAATTTACTTCAGAGGACAGCACTGAAGCTGCATCTAGGAGAGAGGGGCATGTTTGATCAGAGCAAATGGGAGCAAAAAAGGGGGAGGAAGAGAGAGTGGAGCACATCCAGGCCCATCAGGCCTGGGGGACGATATCCCGGCTCTGAACAGCCAATGGACAGAGTGGACAATGTGGCTGCTCCCACTACGAGACACATCGTCCATTGATGGCCCAGGGCCCTAAGGGGGACAACACTGGAGACTCAGGGTTAGAACTGGCCCAGACTGATCCTATGGCACTGAGGCAAACCACTAAAAGTGTGTGGCAGAGCAACCGTGGGAGCAGAGCAGGGAGCCAGTGAGGTAGTACAAAGGACAGACTCTGGGGCCAAAGCATGGTACCCCATTGGACCTGACTGAAGGACACGCCTAGAGATTAAAATCTGACCTTCATCTATGTAAAGGTTTTTCTTTCTTTAAAATTTTTTTCTTTTATTTTATTCTTAAAAAAGCATTTTATTAGGGACTCATACAACTCTTATCACAATCCATACTTACATCAGTTGTATAAAGCACATCTGTACATTCTTTGCCCTCATCATTTTCAAAGCATTTGTCTTCCAAAATTAATTTATTCTTCTATGGGTAATTGGTTTCCTTTTTGTTGTCATTGCTGTGTTCTCACTCATTGCCTATCTTGCAATGACTTGATCTTTGGTGCATATTATTATCTCTACAGACCTATCTAGATACGATAGACTGCAAGAATAGTTTGGAGGAGAAAACAAGGGGACCAATAGTTCCGCGGGAATAGGGGAGTGGGAAAGAAGGGGGCAAAGGTGTAGTGCTGAACAACCCAGGAACAGGGGAGCAATAAGTTATCCAAAATCAGTAGCAAGGAGGCTGTGAGTGGTCTGGTAGGGATTCAGCAAGGGCAAGGTAACCGAGAGAAATTACTGAAACCCAAATGAAGGCTGAGCATGATAGTGGGACAAGAGGAAAGTAAAAGGAAATAGAGGAGAGAACTAGGTGACAAAGGGTATTTATAGAGGTCCAAAGACTGGAATGTACATATGTAAATATATTTATATGAGTGTAGGGAAACAGATCTATGTGCATATATTTATAGGTTTAGTACTAAGGCAGCAGATGGACATTGGGCCTCCACTCAAGCACTTACTCAATGCAAGAACACGTTGTTCTATTAAATTGGCATTCCAGGATTCACACCTTCCCGACACGATTGCTGAAGAAAAATGTGTGCATAAGCAAATGTGGTGAAGGAAGTTGACGGTGCAAGGCTATCAAAAGATATAGCGTCTGGGGTGTTAAAGGCTTGAAGATAAATAAGCGGCCATCTAGCTGAGAAGTATCAAAGCTCACATGGAAGGAGAACACCAGCCTGGCTGACCACGAGGTGTAGAAGGGACCAGTTATCAGACATCAAAGAACTAAAAATCGTATCAGTGGGTGCCCACCTTCCTGATACGATCAGTGAAGACAAACGTGTGCATAAGCAAATGTGGTGAAGAAAGCTGATGGTGCCTGGCTGTCAAAAGATATAGCATCTGGGATCTTTAAGGCTCAAAGATAAACAAGTGGCCACCTAGTTCAGAAGCAACAAAGCCCACATGGAAGAAACACACCAGCATGTGTGACCACGAGCTGTCGAAGGGATCATGAGGTATCAAGAATCAAAGAACAAAAAATCATATCATTGAAAATGTGGGTGAGTGCAGAGTGGAGACTCAAAGCCCATTGGTAGCCAAACGGACACCCTTTACTGAAGGGTTGTGGGGAGGAAATGAGCCAGTCAGGGTGCAGGGTAGCAACGATGAAACATATAACTTTCCTCTAGTTCTAAAATGCTTCCTCCCCCCACTCTCATGATCCCAATTCTACCTTACAAATCTGGCTAGATAAGAGGGTGTACATAGGTACAGATAGGAACTGGAAACACAGGGAACGCAGGACAGATGACTCCTTCAGGACCAGTGGTGAGAGTGGCGATGCCTGGAGGGTGGAGAGAATGTGGGGTGGAAAGGGGAAATTGATTACAAGAATCTACAAATAGCCTCCTCCCTGGGGGAGGGACAGCAGAGAAGAAGGAAGGGGGAGACTTTGGACAGTGCAACATATGATAAAATAATATTAATTTATGAATGATGAAGGTTTCGTGAGGTAGGGGGGAGTGGGGAGGGAGGGGGAAAATGAACAGCAGATATTAAGGGCTCAAGTAGAAGGCAAATGTTTTGAGAATGATGATGGCAACAAATGTACATATGTTCTTTAAAAAAAAAAAACCCTTTTATTATTTAAGCTTAATTTATTCCCAAGCCATGAGTTTTTGCTTCTTCAGTTTCTTCTGGGAAATCTTTTTCTTCAGTGCAACATCCTCTTCTGGCTTGGGAACGATTTGTTCCTTCTCAGTCAGGATCATTTCAATGTGGCAGGGGGACCACGTGTGGATTAATCTAGCCAAGAGCTCTGTAAGTCCGGTGGTGCATCTTGGGGGCTTTGTTCACCTGGATGTGCTCGATGACCTGAGAATCCACATCTAAACCCTTAAGTTCAGCATGACTTTCTGCATTTTTAAGCATGTGAACCAAACATTCAGCACTCTTTTTGGGCTACCAACTCTGGGTCCCACCCCACTGTTTGGCCTGGGCACATCTACCAACACCATCATTGTCCCGTCGGAAAGGCACACACTGCTTCTGCAGAGTGACGTCTTTCAAGTATTTGATGGCTTTCCAGATGTGCATGCCTTTGATGGCCTGGGCAGTTTCATGGGTGTTTTTGAAGTGGACCCGGAGATTCGACCCTCTGTATTTGCAGGATTTTGTAGGGTTTTCTGGGTCAAATGAGTAGCGAACCATTTTAGCAGGTCACCTCAGGCCGCTACAGTTAGAGGAAGAGCCTGTACATATGTTCTTGACACAATGCATGTATGTATGAATTGTGATAAGAATTGCAAGAGCCCCCAATAAAATGATTAAAAAAATAGAAAAGGAAGGTGCTTGGCCCTGGGGGGCCAGGGTGCGGGGATTCAGTGGGCTGGGGAAGGGCCAGAAAGGGGAGCCGACCTTCACGGCGGACGGCCCTGTAGCCTGGAGCACCTGCTGTCTCCGCTGGGTGGCGCACTGGTGCAGCTCCTTCTGGGCCTCCAGCTTGGCCCGCAGCTCTTGGTGGACACTGAGGCTTTGGGCTCCACTGCCGGGGTCTTGGGGCTCCTCCACCACCTGCAAATCTCACTGCACACTGGCTGTCCAGGAGGCATAGTCTTGCACCTGGAGCCTGGGAGAGCACGGGAGAGCACGGGGTGAGAGGACCTGGTACCAAGGCAGCGTCACAGCCGGCCTGGGTCCACCACCACTCATGTACAAACCTCCATGTCTCTGCCGCTCAATCCCACAGCCTTACCAAGTGTCTACTAGGCCTCAGCTCTGCCCGCCACCCCTCCTTCCCACCCAGTTCTCCAGGGCCAATGAAGTCCCTCATGGGCCGCTTGATAGCTTTGCCCACCCATCCACAACTTTGCCAGATCCCCACTTAGAGGTAGCCTTTGGTGGCCTTGTGTGAGAGCCGAGGGACTCGGGACTCTTGTCCCTTCACTGCCTCACTGTGCAGATGGAGGTTTTTGGTGTTTTTTTTTTAATTTAAATTTATTTATTTTATTGGGGGCTCTTACAGCTCTTGTTACAATCCATACACCAATTGTATCTGACATAGTCATACGTATATTGCCATCATTCTTTTCTAGACATTTATTTTCTGTTGAGCCCTTGGGATCAGCTCCTCTTTTTTTCCTCCTCCCCCATTCATGGTTCCTTGATAGATTATAGATTGTTATTATTTTCATATCTCACATCGACCATTGTCTCTTTTATCCTCAGGTTTCTATTGCTCCTCTCCCTGGGAGAGGTGTGTGGTTATATGCCATTCATTGCTATCGGTTCCCGTTCCTTCCATCCTCTACCTCCCTTCCTCCTACCCTTTTGGTATCTCTATTCCCATTCCTGTTCCTGGGTTCCATGTGTCATGAGTTTTATCTCTTGCTAATACCTATGGACTCTAGTCCAGAGTGGGAAGCGGCACTGGGGTGATGATAGTGGGGGTGAGGAGGCCTCAAGGTGTCAGAGGCAGATTGTGTGATTCATTGGTGCGATCCATTTCTCCTCAGGAGGGCCTCCACCCAGTGGAACACAGCATCTGGGAGGCTTCTGGCTTTCTCCTGAGACAGCATGGTGGCCAAGGGCCCGGGCATTGAGTGTGGGACTCTGGGCCTGGGGTGGCAGCACTTGCAGAAGCCACCCCCTCCCCCAGGCACCCACCTGGATACGGACGAGCCCGTGAGACAGTTGGCTGTGAACTTTGAGGGTGGCCTCAGCATCTCAAAGCAGGTTGGGACTGGCCTGGTCAGCTCCCACAGCTCCAACCAGGCAGCCCTGCCCCCAGGCGGGGGTCAGCAGTTATCCCAGCATGCTCATTTCTCCCCCTCAGCTTCTGTCTGGTCAACCCTTCAGCTTCCTGGCTGGGTTTAGAACTTGTCCTAAGCTCCCAGAGGGCCACCGTCCTGAGATCTTGCTCGGCGCTTTAGGCCTTTCTGCAAACTCTCCTTCCAGGAGCCCATTATCACTAGCAGTTTACCTCTTGCTCTAACGATCCTTCAGGAGGCCTGCTTGGGAAGTGTTGGGCTGTTGCCTGGTTCAGTCCCACTAACTGCTCCTCAGGAGAAAGAAGAGGTTCCCTGCTCCTGGAAAGATTTACTGACTTGCAAACCCTCTGGAGGATCCCCATGAGTCAGCAAGTGGGGTCATTCTAAAGCCCGGCACACGGCATGTAGCCATGTTGTGTGCTACCCATGCATGCTGTGTGTTTGGAGGAGACTGCACACCCTTCAAAGGTAGAAGCTGCAACCCTCCATGGTTCTTGCATTAAGCAAATGCCGGGCCCCTGAGACTCCGGGCCAGCCTCTGGGCTAGGATCAAGGGCAAATCGGGATCTCGCCTAAGCTCCATCTGGGCTGGAAATGCAGTAGCTTGTACTGTGACCTGGGTCAGCCTGGGGCTGTGCAGGGCATCCTCAGCCCAGTTCAACTCTTCCCAGAATGCCCCTGCAGGTGCAGGGAGGCCATGGCTTGGGAAAGTGACCCTGCAAAGTGGGCTTTGTGACCAGGCTCCCTGTTCCACCGACCCAGCTTTGCCTCCTCCACAGGCCGCAGACAGCAGGGGCTGCCCTGGGTTCCCTTAACTCTGGCCCTCTCCAGAGACAGTGGTTTGGCAGAGCCGCAGCACAGCAAGGGTCTCCCTGGAAGCCTCTTCATCCCATGCCCAGCACCTCCTCCCAAACTCACCCCTGCTGCAGGCTGCTGGTACTCACTGTTTGTCCTGTCATCACTGCTGTGCCCTGGGGGCAGTGCTGGGCCACCACTCCAGCAGGCTCTCCGCTAGTGGGGCAGGCTGCCCCCTGGTGGCCACCCATCTTCACGTGGTGCCAAAACATTGCAAACTTGTTTAAGAGGAGCTGAGAAGAGAGGAGAGGGCTCACAGGGGGCCCTGGCTGGTAGGCTGTAAGACACCTCAGTGAGTGACTGGACCGGGCAGGACTGAACAGCCACAGAACTTGCCCCTCTACGCAGAGAGGGGAATAGGAAGCCACAGATGTCCTCAGTCCAGACTGATGTTCCCCATCAGCCCCTTGTGCATGCAGCCCCCCTCCACTACCCGTCTTCATTTGGCTCCAGGGCACCTTCCTTGCCCCTAGCCCCTTCCTCACTAGGGTGTGCTCATAGTCCTCTCTCCTCTGGCCACCTGCTGCTGGCTGCTCAGCCAGCTCTGCAAGTCCTCGGCTTCCCTCAGGAAGCCCTGCAGTGCCAGCATCCTCTTCAGATCCTGGCCCCTGTGGTGACAGCCTGAGTCCACCAATAGTTAGTGTGCATGTGTCCACATTCTGGAGGTCAAGGGACCCAATCAAAGGGGTTGCCTGAAGGACAAGGTTCTTCATGGTCTTTGCCCAGGCTGCTCCTCTGGATTCAAGAAGCAAACCCAGGGCATGGAGAGTTGGGGCTGGGGAGGGTGTGGCTGTGGGGAAGGGCATTTGACTGGATCCAGGGTGCTGAGCCCCTGCCCTGCAGGCTGTCCTCAAAAGTTTGTGGGAAGAGGAAACAGTGAAGGACTCATCTTTTCCTGACACATGTCTACAGGCCTCTGTCACGGTTCTCTTCAAGGCAGGGGTAGCATCTAGGGGAATAAGCAACCCCAGCCAGTTTTCTGGTACCCACGGATGCAGTGACCCTCACTGTTGGGCTGCCAACTCCCGCAGTGTCTGCAGCTGCTTCCAGAGCTTCCCCTGCATCACACCCAGCTGCTCTGAGACCTCAGTTACAAGAATCTACGTATAACTTCCTCCCTGGGGGATGGACAACGGAAAAGTGGATGAAGGGAGAAAAAATATGTAAGATCTGACAAATTATCAAGGGTTCATGAGTGAGGGGGGAACAGGGAGGGCGGAGAAAAATGAGGACATGATGCCAGGGACTTAAGTGGAGAGCAAATGTTTTGAGAATGATGAGGGCAATGAATGTACGGATGTGCTTTACACAAGTGATGTATGTATGGATTGTGATAAGAGTTGTATGTGCCCCTAATAAAATGATTTTTAAAAATTAAATCATTATAATTTCTTAGGACAATGCCATTTGTATTTCAAAGCAACATTCACGAAAGCTATTTTTTCACCTTCACTATCTTCTATTTAGTTTTAGATAGAGCAAAAACAATTCTTATGCCTTTGTATGAGATGTAATGCAAGTAGACCTAAATTTATGCATAATTAAAAATTTGAATGAACAAAATATTTTGTTAAAGAATTTGACCTTTTGTGAAAATCATCGAAAGCATATAGCATTTTAATGAAGGGTGGGAATGTTTTCCTCTATTTTATTCTAGTATTTGGTCTGAGGTTCTTATGGCATATTCTGATTGTTGTCATGTAAGAGAATGTACATTCCATATAAGAGAAAGCTTTCCTGATAATATTTTCCTATCCATTGCTTCCTGCTGAATCTCTCATTTGTTCTTTTATCATTATTTTTTCCTATAAAAAACCCAGGCTGCTTAATTTTATTCTTATTAGTCATTTATATATATTAGGAAAATATTTATTATATATACATTTTTATTAAAAATCTTTTATTGGAGACTCTTACAACTTTTGTTGCAATCCATATTGATTGCATCAGGCATTTTGTACATATGTTGCCTTCATTCATTTATAGACATTTCTTTCTTTTTCTTTTTTAAAATCATTTTATTGGGGTTCATACAACTCATCACAATCCATATATACACCAATTGTGTAAAGCACACTTATACATTCGTTGCCTTCATCATTCTCTAAATTTGCTTTCCGCTTGGGTTCCTGGAATCAGCTCATTTCTCCTTTCCCCTCTCCCCCTCTCACCCTGCTCCTCTTCCTTCATGAACCATTAATAATTTATAAATTATTATTTTCTCTTATCTTACACTGCGCGGTGTCTCCCTTCACCCAATTTTCTGTTGCCCATGTCCCAGGGGGGAAGTGATATGTAGATCCTTGTGATCGGTTTCCCATTTCTACACCCACTTCCCTCCCAGTATCGCCACTCTCACCGGTGGTCCTGGGGGGTTCATCTGTCCTGGATTCCCTGTGTTTCCTGTTCCCATCTGTAGCGCTGTGTATCTTCTGGTCTAACCAGGTTTGCAAGGTAGAATTGGGATCATGAGAGGTGGGGGGAGGAAGTGTTTAATAACTAGAGGAAGGTTGTGGGTTTCATTATTGCTACACTGAACCCTGAGTGACTCATCTCCTTCCCACTACCCCTCCGCAAGGGATGTCCAGTTGTCTACAGGTGGGCATAGGTCCCCCGTCATGCACTCCCCTCATTCACGATGATATAATCCCCCCTCCCGCCTTTGTTGCTTGAAAACTGGTCCCCTCAGCCCTTCATGATCACACATGTTGGTGTGATGCTTCCATGTGGGCTTTGTTGCTTCTAGGCCTGCTTGTTTATTTTCAAGCCTTTAAGACCCGGGACAGTATATCGCTTGATAGCTGGGCACCATCAGCCTTCTTCACCACACTTACTTATGCACACATTCATCTTCAGCGTTTATGTGGGGAAGTTGATCACACAGTATTGGTTTTTGTTCTTTGGTGTCTGCTACCTGATCCCTTCAACACCTCGTGTTCACTTAGGCTTGTGTTCTTCTTCTCTGTGGGCTTTGTTGCTTCTGAGCTAGATTTCAGCTTGTTTGCCTTCAAGCCTTTAAGACCCCCAGAGTTTCATTATATTGTGCAGAGAGTGGCTATGAGCCAAACCCACTCGACTGCACCCAACAACAATAACAACAGGACTTGTGCTTCTAACAATATTCTGAATAAGGCCTTAAGAGAACCTCCCCTTTGTTTAGAGCAGCGGCTCTCAACCTGTGGGTCGTGTCTACTTAGGCGATCAAACAGCCCTTTCATGGGGTGGCCTGAATTATAGCAGTAGCAAAATTACAGCTATGATGTAGCAACAAAAATAATTTTATGGTTGTTTGGTCACGACTACATGAGGAACTGGATGAAAGGGTCGTGAGTAAGAATGTTGAAAACCACTGTCCAAGAGGAAGACTCAATTCTTGATACAGTTGAAGGGCAACAAAATAGAGTCAGCCCCAATATAGATGGGATAGCACAGTGGCTGCAACAATAAACACAAGCCAAAGAAACACTGCAAGGATGGCACAAGACGGGACAGTGTTTCATTATATTGACATAGAGTTGCTATGAGTCAAAACCCACAAGAAAAAAAACAGGAATTGTTTTTCTAACAATGTACCTAAGTAGACCTGAGGAGAACCTCCTATTAGTTTAGCGCAGCGGTCCTCAAACTGAGGGTTGTGACCCCTTTTGGGGGACGAATGACCCTCTCACGGCAGTGGGCCGTTCATTAAAGTGGAAAAATTAGAGGTATGATATAGCAATGAAAATAATTTCATGATTTGTCAGTCACCACTACATGAGGAATGGTATGAAAGAGTCGTGGCATTAGGAAGGTTGAGAACCACTTCCCTAGAGGAAGACAGAATTCTTGGTAGAGTACAAGGGCAGCAAAGGAGAGGCAGCCCCTACAAGATTGATTAGCCCAGTGGCTGCAACAATGAGCACAAGCAAATGAACAATCTGAGCATAGCATTGGACTGGGCAGCATTTCATTATATTGTGCATAGAGTTCTTGTGACCAGAAACACACTCAACAAAAATAACTACAGGACTTGTGCTTCTAACAATATGATGAAATAGGACTTAAGAGAAAGTCCTTTAACTTTAGAGCAGCGGTTCTCAATCTGTGGGTCGTGCCCCTTGGGAGGGTAGAATGACCCTTTCACAGGGGTGGCCCAATTCATAACTGTAGTACAATTACAGTGACAAAGTACCAATGAAAATAATTTTATGGTTGTGGGTCCCCAATAAATGAGAATCAATATGAAAGGGTAGTGGCATAAGGAAGGTTAAGAACCACTTCTCTAGGGCAAGACACAAATTTGGTACAGATGGGAAGGAAGAGAGCGGCAGTCTCCAACAAGTTGGATTAGCACACTGGCTGCAACACTGAGGCCAAGCACACAAGCACGGTGAGGGTGACACAGAACAGGGCAGCGTTTCATTATATTGTGGATAGAGTTGCTAAGAGTCAAAACCCACTCGACGGAACTTAACGACAATAACTACAGGACGTGTACTTCTAACAATATGCTGAACTAGATCTTAAGAGAAACTCCTCTAAATTTAGAGCAGTGGTTCTTAACTTGTGGGTCGCGACCCCTATGGGGTTTCAGACGAGCCTCTCAGAGGTGTTGCCAATTAATAACAGTAGAGAAATCCCAGTAATGGAGTAACAATGAAAAAAAAATACTGTTGGAGGATCAGCACAACATTAAGGATTGTATAAAGGAGCCATGCCTTTAAGAAGGTTCAGAAACACTGCCCAAGAGGAATACACAAAACGTGGTACTGCAGAAGGGCAGCAAGTGAGAGGCAGACCCTACAAGATGTAATAGCTCAGTGGCTGCAACAATGAGTGCCATCAACAAACCACTGTGAGGACGGCACAGGACCGGGCAGCGTTTCATTATATTGTGCGTAGAGTTGCTGAGAGTCAAAACCCACTCGACAGCAACTAACAGCAACACACAAAAAGGACTTGAGCTTCTAAAAATATGCTGACGTAGATCTTAAGAGAAACTCCTCTTAGTTTAGAGCAGGCTTCTCAACCTATGAATCACGAACCATTTTGGGGAGTGAGTGGGTTGAATGACCCTTTCACAAGGGTTGCCTGATTCATAAGATTAGCAAAATTTCAGTAATGAAATATCAGCGAAAATTTTGTATGACTGGGGGTCCACCACTCTATTGGGAACTGCATGAATTAGGAAGATTGAGAACCACTGTCCGAGAGGAATTCACAAATGTTGGTAGAGTAGAAGGGCAGCAAAGGAGAGGCAGCCCCTCCAAGTTGGAATACCTCAGTGGCTGAAACAACCAGCACAAGCAAAGAACCATTGTGAGGAATGCACAGGATGGTGGAGCATTTCGTTACATTTTGCATAGAGTTGCTATGAGCCAAAACCCACTTGAAGGCACCTAAATACAATAACAACAGGACTTTTGCTTCTAACAATGTGCTGAAATATATCTTAAGAGACATTCTTCATAGTTTGGAGCAGAGATTCTCAACCTGTGCATCACGACTCCATTAGGGTGATGAACTACCCTTGCACATGGGTGGCCCAATTTATAGCAGTAGCTTAATTACAGTTATGAAGTAACAATGAAGATAAATTTATGACTGGGATTGTACCCACTACATGAGGAGTGGTATAAAAGGCCTGTGGCATTATAGGAAGGTTGAGAGCCACTGTCCTCGAGCAAGACAGAAATTTTGGCAGAGCAGAAAGGCAGCAAATGAGAGGCAGACCCCCAATGATAGATTAGCGCAGTGGCTGCAACAATGAGTGCAGACAAGAAACCACTGTGAGGATGGCACAGGACGGGGCAGCATTTCATTATCTTGTGCGTAGAGTTGCTGAGAGTTGAAACCCACTGGGCAACACCTAACAACAATCACTGTAGGACTCATGCTTTTCACAATATGGTGCTGTAGATCCTAAGAGAAACTCCTCTTAGTATAGAGCAGTGGTTCTCAACCTGTGGGTCGCTAGCCCTTTGGGGGGGTCAAATGACCCTTTCACAGTGGAGGCCTGATTCATAACTGTAGCAAAATTAAAGTTACGAAGTAGCAATGAAAATAATTTTATGATTGGGGGTTCATCACTACCTGAGGAAATGAATGAAAGGGCAGTAGAGGGGCAGCAAAAGAGAGGGAGCCCCTCAAAAGTTGGATTAGCCCATGGCTGCAACAATGACAACAAGCAAAGTAACCACTGTGAGGGTGTCACGAGACGGGCTCACGTTTCATTATATTGTGTATAGAGTTGCTATGACCCAGCACACACTCAAAGGCACCAAACAAAAACTACAGGACTGTGCTTCGATGAATATGCTGAAGTAGACCTTAAGAGAAACTCCCCTTAGTTTAGACCAGTGGTTCTCAAACTGTGTCACAGTGCCTTTAGAAGACTAATGAACCTTTCACATGGGTGGCCTGATCCATAACAGAAGCGAAATTACAGTTATGATGTAGCAATGAAAATATTTTATGGTTGGGGTGTCGCCACTACATGAGGACTGGTATGAAATAGTAGTGGCATTCAGAAAGTTGAGAACGACTATTCTTGAGGAAGACACAAATCTTAGTACGGAAGGGCAGGAAAAGAGAGGTAGTCCCTAACAAGATGGATTACCACAGTGGCCGCAACAATGAGCACAAACAGAAAAAACACTGTGAGGATCCAACGGGCAGGACAACGTTTCATTACATTGTGCATAGAGTTGGTATGAGCCAAAACCCACTCGAAGGCAGCCAAAAACAAGAACAGGATTTGTGCTTCTAACAATATGCTGAAACATACCTTAAAAAGAAACTCCTCTTAGTGTAGAATAGCAGTTCTCAAACTGTGGGTAGTGATGCCTTTTGGGGGGTGGGGAGGAGAATGACTATATCACATGGTGACCTATTCATAATAGTAGCATAATTTTAGTTATAAAGTAACAAGGAAAGTAATTTTATGATTGGGGGGGCACCAATACATGAGGAATGGTGTGAGAGAGTCGTGCATTAGGAAGTTTGAGAACCACTGCCCTAGAGGAAGACACAAATCTGGCTACAGTAGAAGGTCAGCAAATGAGAGGCAGTCCCCCAAAAGATGGATTAGCACAGAGACTGCAACAATGAGCGAAAACAAAAGAAAAGTGTGAGGGTGTTAGAGGATGGAACAGTCTTTCATGATACTGTGCATAGAGTTGTTATGAGCCAACTATGAGCCAAACCCACTCGACAGCCCCTAACAACAATAAGAACAGGACTCGTGCGTGTAATAATATACTGAGCTAGACCACAGGAGAAACTCCTCTTAATTTAGAACAGCAGTTCTCAACCTGTGATTTGTGAGCACTTTGTTTGGTTGAACAACCCATTCACAGGGTGACTAGATTCATAAGACTTGCAAAATTACAGTTATGGAAAAACAGTTTAAAAAGACCTTTATGCTTTGGGGACCACCACTACACATTGGGAAGTGTATGGAAAGGTCATAGAAATAGGTAGGGTGAGAAACGCTGTCCTAGAGGAAGACGCAAGTACAGTAGAAGGGCAGCAGAAGAGAGGAAGTCCCTACAAGACGGATTTCCACGGTGGCTGCAACAATGAGCGCAAGCAAAGAACCACTGTGAGGATGATGCAAGTCTGAGCAGGCCTGTGTTATATTGTGCACAGGGTTGCTATGAGCCCAAACCCTCTCCACGGCACGAACAACAATAACAGGAGGAATCATACATCTAACAATATGCTCAACTAAACCTTGAGAGAAACTGCTCTTAGTTTAGAGCAGCCGTTCTCAACTTGTGAGTGGTAAATCCTTTGGGGGTGTTTGAAAGACCCGCCCATAGGCGTGGGCCGATACATAACAGTAGCAAAATTACAGTTATGAAGTAGCAACAGTATATATTTTTTTTGGTTGGGGGGTCATAACTACACGAGGCACTGTATGAAAGGGTCGTGGCATTAAGATTGCTGAAAACCACAGTCCTACAGGAAGACACAAGTCTTGATACAGTTGAAGGGCCGCAATATAGAGTCAGCCCCCCAAATAGATGGAATAGCACAGTGGCTGCAGCAATGAGCTCAAGCTAAGTGATCACTGTGAGGATGGCACAAGATGGGGCAGCATAACATTAAATGGAGCATAGAGTTGCTATGAGTCAAAACCCACTCGACTGCACCTGACAACAAAACAACAGGACTTGTGTTTCTTATAACGTGCTGAAGTAGACTTTAAGAGAAACTCCTATTAGTTTAGTGCAGCGGTTCTCAACTTTTGGGTCACAAGCCCTGTTGGGGGATGAATGAACCTTTCATAGTGGTCGCCCAGTCATAACAGTAGAAAAATTAGAGTTACAAAGTTGCAATGAAAATAATTTTATGATTTGGCAGTCAGCACTATATGAGGAACGGTATGAATATGTTGTGGCATTAGGAAGGTTGAGAACCACTGCCCTAAAGGAAGACACAAATCTTGGTAGAGTAGAAGGGCAACAAAAAATAGCCAGCCCCCCCCCCAATATGGCTCCAACAGTAAGCACTAGCAAACAACCACTGTCAGGATGGCACAGGTCTGGGAAGCATTTCATGATATTGTGCATAGAGATGTGATGAGCCAAAACCCCCTCCGCGGAACTTAACAACAATAACAACAGGACTTGTGTGTTTAACAGTATGCTGAAGTAAATCTTAAGAGCAACTCTTCCTAGTTTACAGCAGGGTTCTCAACATTTGGTTGTGAACACTTTCAGGTGGGGGGTGTTTTGAAACACCCCTTCACAGTGATGGCCTGATTCCTAACTGTAGCAAAAGTACAGTTATGAAATATCAATGAATATAATTTTATAATTTTATGTTTGGGGTCTACCACTACATTGGGAACTGTACGAAAGGGCCACAGAATTAGGATGTATGAGAAACATTGTCCTAGAGGAAGACACAAATGTTGGTACAGCAGAAGGGCTGCAAAAGTCAGGCAGCCCCTACAAGATGGAATAGATGCAGCAGTGAGCGCAAGCAAAGGACCACAGTGAGATGGCACGAGATGGGGCCGAGTTTCATTATATTGTGCATACAGTTGCTATGAGCCAACACACACTCAAAGGCACCAAACAATAATAAAAAGAACTTGGGCTTCTAAGAATATTCTGAAGTAGACCTTAAGAGAAACTCCTATTCGTATAGACCATTGGTTCTCCAACTGTTTGTCGAGACGTCTTTGAGGAGATTAACGAACCTTTCACATGGGTGGCCTGATCCATAACAGAAGCAAAATTACAATTATGATGTAGCAATGCAAATATTTTATGGTTGGATGTCACCACTGCACGAGGAATGGTGTGAAGTGGTTGTGGCATTTGGAAAGTTGAGAACCACTGCTCTAGAGGAAGACACATATCTTGGTACAGAAGGGCAGGAAAAGAGAGTCAGTGCCCAACAAGATGGATTAGCACAGTGGCTGCAAAAATGAGTGTGAGCAAAAGAACCACTGTATGGAAGGCACAGGACGGGAAAGCATTTCATTACATGGTGCATAGAGTTGGCATGAGCCTAAACCCATTCGAAGGCACCAAACAACAGGATTTGTGCCTCTAACAATATGCTGAAGAAGACTTTAAAAGAAACTCTTAGTGTAGAGTAACAGTTCTCTAACTGTGGGTCAGATGGGTGACCTGATTCATAACAGTAGCAAATTTGTAGTTATGGAGTAACAAGGAAAATAATTTTATGATTGGGGGGGGTCACTAGTACATCAGGAATGGTGTGAAAGAGTCATGACATTAGGAACGTTGAGAACCACTGCCCTAGAGGGAGACCTAGATCTGGGTACAGTAGAAGGGCAGCAAAAAGAGGCAGCACACAGCACGATGGAATACAACAGTGGCTGCAACAATCACAATCCGCGCAAGCAAAAGAACCACTGGGAGGATGGTGCAGGACAGGACACCTTTCCTTCATATTGTGCTTAGAGTTGCTAGGCGTCGAAAGCTACACAACAGAATCTAACAATAACTAGGATTTGTGCTTCTGACAATAGGGTGAAGTAGATATTAAGAGAAACTCCTCTTAGTTTAGACCAGCGGTTTTTAACTTGTGGTTCGCGACCACTTTTGGCCATCGAATGACCCTTTCAAGGTGTGAAATGATTCATAACTGTGGGAAAATTACAGTTATGAAGTAACAATAATGTTATGATGGGGTCACCACTACATGAGGAACTGTATGAAAGAGTCATGGCATTAGGAAATTTGACAACCACTGCCCTAGAGGAACACAAAAGTCTTGGTACAGCAGAAAGGCCACAAAAAAGACGCAGCTACCCAAAAGTTGGATTAGCACAGTGGCTGCAACAATGAGCACAAGCAAACGAACCACTGTGAGGATGGCATAGGATGGGAAAGCATTTCATTATATTGTGCATAGAGTTACTATGAGCCAAAACCCACTCAATGGTACCTAACACCAATAACAACAGAACTTGTGCATCTACCAGTATGCTGAATTCTATCTTAAGAGAATCTCCTCTTAGTTTAGAGCAGGGGATCTTCACCTGTGTGTCGCGACCCTTTGTGGGTATGGAATGAAAATTTCACAGGGGTGTCGTGACTCATAACAGTAACAAAATTACAGTTATGAAGCTGCAATGAAATCATTTTTGTGGTTGGGGGGGCCACCACTAAATGAGAATCGGTATGAAAATATCATGGCATTAGGAAAGTTGAGAACCACTGCTCTAGTGGAAGTCCCAAATCTTGGTATGAAAGGGCAGGAAAAGAGAGGCGGTCCCCAACAAGATGCATTAGCACAGTGGCTGCAACAATGAGCGCAAGCAGAGAACCACTGTGAGGATGTCACAGGACAGGGCGGCGTTTCATTATATTGTGCGTAGAGTTGCTATGAGACACACCCACTCGACGGCACCTAACAACAACAACAAATGGACTTGAGCTTCTAACAGTATGGTGAAATAGACCTTAAGAGAAACTCCTCTAAATTTAGAGCAGCGGTTCTCACCATGTGGGTCGTGACCCCTTTGGGGCTTAAACGAACCCTTTACAGGGTGGCACTATTCATAACTTGTAACAAAACGAGAGTTATGAAGTAGCAAAGAATATAATTTTATGATTGGGGGTCTACCACTACAAAGGAAACTGTATGAAAGTGCCTTGGATTTAGGAAAGTTGAGAAGCACTGTCCTAGAGGAAGACGCAGATATTGATAGAGTAGACGGGCAGCAAAGGAGAGGCATCCCCTACAATTTGGAATAGCTCAGTGGCTGCAACAATGAGCGCAAGCAAAGAACCACTGTGAGGAATGCACAGGACGGGGCAGCGTTTCAGTACATTCTTCATAGAGTTGCTGTGAACCAAAATCCACTCGACGGCACCTAACAACAGCAACAATAGGACTTGGGCGTCTAACAATATACTGAACTACATCTTAAAGAAACACCTCTTAGTTAAGAGCAGCGGTTCTCAACCTGTGGATCGGGACCCCTTTGGGGGTTGAGGTACCCATTCACAGGGGTCGGTATCTTCTTCATAGTAGCAAAATTACAGTTATGCAGTAGCAACGAAAATAATTTTATGAATGGATGTTCACCACAACATCAGGAACTTCATTATAGTGCCAAGGAATTAGGAAGGTTGAGAACCACTGGTTTAGAGCATACGAAATCTGATGAAATACTGCATATTTTAACACACATGATGTTGGAAAGTAATGGAAATTGGGAGAGGACAGTAGTATCAAATTCCTATGAGTCAGAATTGCTCTATATCATAGAGTAGCTAAGACAATGAGAAGAAATGACAAAGTCAAAGAGCTGAAGAGAAAATTCCATAGGACACGTGGCAACAGCTTTATGCTCTTGTTAGACCCTTGGGGCCTCCCTATCTTTTGTTGGCTTTCTTAAGCCCATCCCCACCACTGTGAATAGTCTTCATTAAACTCTCTTTAATTAAACCTTCTGCATGGTTTGTTTTCTGCTGGACCCCTAACAGATATCATTTAATTTTCTTGATTGCAATTCATCTCTAGCATACAGAAATCTTTCAAGAGTTTGTTTTATGTTTTGTTTTCATCCACAATAGCATTTCCTTCCAGATTTGTTTGTCCTTGAAACATGATAAATAGTTCTTTCCTCTCCAATGAAATCCAAGTGATACGCTGCCTGACTGCCTATGGAGTTCATGTGTAGCCTACATGGAGATCCCAACTATTCCCTAGACAAGTGTTTCTCAACCTTCCGAATGCCATGATTCTTTCATACAGTTCCTCACGTTGTGTTTACCCCGATCATAAAAATTATTTCATTGCTTATTCATCACTGTAATTGTGCTACTGCGATGAACCAGGCAACCCCTGTGAAAGTGTCATTGGACCCCCAAAGGTGTCGTGACCCACTGGTTGAGATCCACTATCTTAGACCAACGTACGGCCCGAGGGCTGTATAGGGCCCCCCAAATAATCAATAGCTGCCAGCATCACACATCTCACCAACGAGAAGCATTTGGAGCCATCACATTAGGGGTGAGTTCATTAAATATTTGACCTGTATGGCCCCATGAATGATGTTATAAATCACCACATGGTCCTTTGCAGAAAAACAGTTTTACCAGCTCCTGCTCCAGACCAAAGGTTCCCAAACATATTCTGCCTACTGCCCTCTTTTCAGAAAAAGAATTTACTCAGGACCCCCCAGCAATGAAAGAATTTTGGACTATATCCCACCATCCAGGAGAAAATGTAGATATCTGCTTTGTAGATTTCTGGATTTTTCTGTGCCCAGTAGGTGGGTGGTGTTGCCCACTTTGGGAAACGAGACTCTAGGAAAATCAGGTCTGTTTTCACATCTCTGCAAGAATTTCAGTTGAGGAGCAAGATCTGTCTTGAAAGAAGTGTATCCAGAATGCTCCTTAGAGGCAAGGATGGCTAGACTTCATCTCACATCCTTGGGCATCAGGAGCTATGAGGAGGAATGTCATGGAAAAGGCCATCATGCTTGGTAAAGGGGCGCCCAAATGGGGAGGACCCTCACCAAGATGGCTGGACACAGTTTCTACAACAACACACTAAAACACAACAATTGTGAGGCTGGCACAGGAGCAGGCAGTGTTTCTTTCGGTTGTATGTAGGGTTGCCACGAGTTGAAACCAACTTGACAGCATCCAACAAAACCAGATGTGGAGAAAGCATGGCCTGGTCTGGGTACAGTGGCCCCACCGAGGTTCCTCATCAGTTGTGTTTGAATGGGCCAGGTGCTCTCACAAACCTCCTCTTCAATAGACAACTTAGAATGTTTGCTTTCTGCCCAGGAACCATCCTGAAATTTAAAATGACCATTTGACACTGAGTTGATTGCGATTCATGGTGAGTCATAGGACTTTCAATCGGCATAACCTTTTAGAAACAGATGGCCAGGCTTTTCTTCCAAGGTATTTCAGGGTGCGCTTGAACCTCCTAAGTTTCTGTTAATGGCCAAGTGTTTTAACCATTTGTACTCTCCAGGGATGACTCACAGCTCTATTTATCCTTAAAACTGACATCTCTCCTCTCTTTGGAAAGCCATGGCAATTGTTCTGTTTCAGTAGATTTACCTTCTTTAAATATAGGAATGACATATACTTCTACCACCTCACAGAAAATGTCAGAAACTCATAGCTCTCATTTAATAATGGCGTGGGTGATTACATATTGGGCTGCTAATCCCAAAGCCAACAGTTCAAAACCACCAGCCACTCTCAGGGAAAAACATGAAACTTTCCAATCCTATAAAGTTACAATCTCAAATACCCACAGGAGCAGTTGGGCCCTGTCCTATAGGGTAGAACTCAGGTCATGGGGAGTGAGAGTAGATTCAATGGCGGTGAGTTTGGTTTGGTTTTTGGACTCCCCTCCTACCACAATAGCTCACAATTACTAAGTGAATGTTATGTACTAGTGTTCTAAGCATTGCATGTACATTCACTCATTTCATCCCACTGGTGGTGGTGTGGGTGAAGCATTAGAACTGCTAACCAGAAGGTCGGTGGTTCAAACCCACCAGCTGTTCTTCGGGATCAAGTTGGGGCTATCTGAGCTCATAAAGATTTTCAGGGTCGGACGTCTGCAGGGACAGTTATTACTTTATCCTGCTGAGTTGCTATGAGTCTGAATGAACTCAAGAGAAGTGGGGTTTTGGTGACTTTTGCAACCCCTTTAAGAGGAGCGCTGGCGGGGCAATAGAGAAGCCCTTGACTATTTACCACTAGCTCAGCGAAACCCTCGGCAGCTTCCCATGAGAATGATGCGTCAATTTGCTTCAGTATCAGTCACAGCCTATGGGAACGCCTATAGAATGGTTCCACTCTGTCCTCCAGGCTCACTATGATTTGGAATCGAGTGACCCATTGGTAGTACATCAGCTTCCGTCTGTAGGTGAGGACACGAATGCACAGAGATGTGAAGCCATCTGGCCCAGGGGTAATCAGGTTATCCAAGGGGGAGCTGGAATTTAAATCCCAGCAGACCAGCCTCAGAGACTACAGGCTTAGCTCTACCGTCTGCTGAAATCTGGACTAGGAGTGGTTGGATTTTGCCTGCTTTTCCCTACACATCATCTCCACTGTCCCCTATCAAGCAAAATTAGCTTGAGCATTGAACAGGCACCCTCCAGCCCTGCCCGATTGAATACGCGCAGGTTAGAAAATGATGGGGAGATCACTGGGCTGTTTTAGCTGCCACCTCTACTCCCACTGCGCCAACACACCCACAACGAAGTCAGAGAAAGAATTGTTGGCCTTGTAACCACTCCTCAGCCCTGACACCTTGGAGGGAGCCAAAGCCACTCTCTTGGACACCCACTCGACTGCTACCTGGGAACTTCCCTTGGAGCACTTGGGGACAAAGGAGAGGGAGCACGCCTGCAATGTAATTAACATCATGACAACTTGTTCCCCCCTTGGAGAATGACACCATTAGCTGCTTCAATTGTGCATGAAATGTAAATTACACGACTCAGGGGTATCACATCTGAGCAGCCATGATGCTAAGTGACGAGGCTCTCCATCGAGCAGCCCCTACCCAAGCAGCAGGAACTAAGAAACCCAAGCCCCGTGGCCGACAGCTGAGACTGAGGTCCTATGGTCTTTGACTGTGCCTGCTCCACAGAGCCCACAAGGGAGGATCTTTCTGGGTGGCCCTGGATGCCAGGCTGGGATGTTCCAGCCACCTGCTGTCATCACCCTGGACCTCCCATTTTCTCTAAAGGGAGTCAAACGCTGGACAGCACTCTTTCCTCTCTATCTCTCAGAAAATTAGGAAAAAAGGGGTGGTGGCTGTGGTTGTGGTAATATCCTTCTTGCTAAGGAGTTTTGGTGATGCTGTGGGTTAAGCATCCCGCTACTAATCTCAAAGCCAGCAGTTCAAACCCACTAGCTGCTCTGAGAGGGAGAAAGATGAGGCCGTCTGACAATGGACAAATTTATAGTGTCAGAAACCCACAGAGGCAGATCCAAACTCGTCCCCCAGATTACTTCCATATCCATTCTGCCTCCCATTCATTACTCTGTGTGGCTCAAATTATTCCGTGTTCACTCCCTGGCCAGCTCTCCACATTTCCCTACACCCTTTCACCACGAACTCTCTGGTCACTACTCTAAATCAGCCTGAGACACTGGATCAGCCACACTTCTTTGTGGCCCATGAAAGAACTTTCCAAAACCTCATGTCACAAGCAGGTCCACTTGCTTTTAGAGAAGAGGCATTGGCGAAATTGTATGTGTCCACCTTGAGAGGGGCAAGCACCACCATGTACAATTAGTAGGTGACCACCAGTGTGTCACTTTTGTGGTCACTACACATCTCCTTTGGGGACCCATTTGCCCCTCTCCTAGCACCCTGATCCCTGGTGCCATGGCTAGACTGGGATGGGAAATCCCTGTGCTCAACCAGGAAATTCCAGGTGGAATCAGAGTCACTGTCCCCTCTGCAGAGCCTCTGTGAGGACAGGGAGTTGGGAAACACAGCCTAAATCTGCAGTAGGATAAATTTAAGAAATGATCACGCATTTACCCTAATGTCAACTGTACAAATCCCACAAACAACCTTCAAATGCCCTCCACTGAGCAGAGCCAAAAGCAGGAAGAGCCAAAACCTACATATGGGTACTGGAAGACCTCTGGAAGGTGTCCCTGTGGGGGGCCGGGGAAGGGGGAGAGTGGAGATGAGGAGGCTCGGGGGCTAAGGCTCAGGCTGGGAAAGAGCCAGAGTTCCTAGTTCGACTCTCTCTTTGTCTCTCTGCCTAACCACGCACCTCCCACTTAGTCCAGGAGATTCTTTGAACAGGGCCCACAGGGTCAGAGGTGAGAGCTGGCAGCTCCTGTTACTACCCTGGCTTGGGAAACCTCCCACTTTCTGGAAATGCAAATATTTTCTTGGACTTTGATCAAGACCCAGGTCAAGCCTCCCCTCGCCCTTTTCTCACAGAGGCACTTGGTCAGAATGGCAAATAGCCCTCAACTGTGCCATGCACTCCGCCTCTTCATTCCCTGTTCCCTTCGAACCATCTGCTGCAAAAAATCACAAAACAGCCCGATGGAGGGCAGGTCGGTGCTTCGTTTTCAGACTTCCCTCTCATTCTTTCTCTGGTCGCATCATCATTCCAGGTACAGCAAACCCATTACTGTCCAGTCAATTCCAACTCATGGAGACCCTATGTAAGTTTTCCAACATTGTCCAACATTACTGGAACAGACAGCCTCATCATTTTCCTTGAAGCAGCTGATGGTTTGAACTGTCAACTTTGAGCTAGCAGTTCAACATTTACATGACATCCCTTCAGAGTGGTGAGTCATAGTCTGCAGACACCGTGGGCAAGAATCATTGATCTGGCTTATTTTCTTAAGGTGGGATTCTAGGTAGGCAGGTGTGACGCAGGTGTAACTGGAAATCGACTTGATGGCAACAAACAACAACACTGATGTCATTGTTTCGGGACTTGGGAACTGAGACCTATGAGGCATGGAGCTAAGTAACAGCTACTTCAGGTTTGTTAGGTACTTCATTGCTGAGCTCTGTTCTAGATACTGGGAATACAGCTAGAAGGAAGGTGGCATCTCTGTTCCTGGGGTTGAGAGATGAGAGGGGTTGGGAAACTTCCTGTCCTGTTAGTAGTGGGTGTAGACATTGTTTCTGCTGTTAGATGTCATTGAGTCAGTTCCAACCCCTAGCCACCCTATGGATAATAGAACGAAACACCACCCTGTCCTGCACCATCCTCTCAATTGTTGTTATGTTTGAGCCCCTTGTTGCAGCCACTGTGTCAATCCATTGGTCGAAGTTCTTCCTCATTTTCACTGCCTCTCTGCTTTACCAAGCACGACGTCCTTCCTCCTCCACTGACTGGTCTCTCCCTAACAGTATGTCCAAGGTGTGTGAGGGGAAGCCTCACCATCCTGGCTTCTAAGGAGTATTCTGGCTGTACTTCTAACCCACATTTGTTTGTTCTTTGGCAGTTCATAGTACTTTCAATATTCTTCACCCCCCTCCCAATTCAAATGCATTGATTCTTCTCTGATCATCCTTTTCAATGTCCAAATTTCACGTGCATAGAAGGCCATCGAAAATATGACTAAGATGGCTTTAGTCAGGTGCACCTTAATGTAACATTCTTTCTCTTAAACACTTTGAAGAACACTTTTGAAAGAGGTCTCTGGCGGCAGCACCCGGCCCTTTAAGGGTGAGGAGGAGGGGCGCACAGGTGGAAGCCCATGGCCCCTTTAAGGCTTGGCCTACTTGGCAGCAGCTGGAGCCTATTGAGAACATGACAGGAGGCCAGCCAGCAGTTCCTATAGAGGTCAAGGGCTCAGGAGCTGAGCGAGCCAAGCTCTGAAGGCTGTGAGCCAGCTTCGGAGCCGCACTGCCTCCATGGGCCATAATGACCTGATGCGCAAGGCCTAGGATTTGAAAGACCAGGTGTGGTCTGTGCAGCCTTCCTGCCCCTTCCCAGACTCCTGCCCACCAGGGAGGGCCTTGCCACCATGACCCCTGATGTGGGTCTGCAGCCCACCAGGCAACTGGCCAGCCACCAGGATCCCTGCCCTTCCCAGCTGACACACCCAGGACCACACTCCAGACCCCCTGCCCCCACCCTGGGCCTGCTCACCACCAAGACTCTGCCCTGGGCCCGCTGCCCACCCAGGAACCTGCATCAGGGCCCTTGCCAACCCTGGGTCCAGTCCAGGCCGGGCACACACCTGGGATCCCTGTTCCAGGTCCCTGCCCACCTGGGTCTGGGCCTACCACAAAGACCCTGCCCGAGGCCCTCTGCCTACCCAGGAAACACCCCCTGCCCAGCTAGCCCCTGGGTCATCTGGGCACTGCCCCAGGCCCCCTGCCTGCCCAAGACCTTGTGTTAGCCTGACAGGCCATGGAGGGTGGAGAGGAAGAGGGACGCTGCCCAGGCCCCTGCACCCCATCCCACTTGGGATGCCCTGGGTTGGCCCAGCCCCAAAGGTGGCTCCCTTCCCCCAGGCCCACATACCCAGAACTCCATTGGGCCCACTGCTTACCTTAGGCCTCCAAATCAAGGGCTTGGGATATATAACCCCAGCCTGGGATGGGCTCCTAGCTTGCTAGAGCCCCATGCCACTCTCCTTATGCCCCAACTACTTAAGATCCCTAGAAAGTGCCTGTGGGGGCCCTTGTTGAGTCACACTCTGGCTGTAAGGGGCTAGGCTGTAGCTCTTGAAACTTGTCTTCTCCATTCTGAACCTTTAGGACATTGGTCTTTCCACAGGGTAGTTCTACAGAAGTGGCAGGGAACTCTATTCCCGAGTGCAGTTGGCCAGGTTTGAGTGGGGGGTGCCCTGGCAGGGACCCCAACTTGGAAGAACAGCCCATCTCCCCTTTCTCATTCCCAACTGCAAAAAAAGAAAAAAAGAAAGAGATCTCAAAGAGCAGATTTACCCAATACAATACATCCCTTGAGTTCTTGACCGGGGCTCACATGATCATTTAGTGTGGACTCCAGAAAGAAGATAGCCCTGATCACTTCAGTCTTTTCTCCATTTATCATGATCATGTTGTAGATGACAGGGTCATAATTACATATAAATATGTCCCTGGAACCCAGCTCCTGGGGAGTCCCAAACTTCTTGATGTAAAGAAAATAAGAGAGAGAAAACAAGCACTCTGGGCTCTTGGTTGGAAGGACAGTCCTTTGTGAATAGAGAGCTGCAAGGATATTGGAGTTCCTGAAGGGGGGCAAACAGTTCCACACACAACTATTTAACAAATCATTTGCCGTTGGAACCCACCCAGGGACACCATGGAGGAAAGGCTTGGCAACCTCCTTAAAGCCTATAGTCTTGAAAGTCCTATGCAATGTACACATGGGGGCACCATGAGTCAGAATCAACTCTCTCATGCCTGTTTTGGTTTGGGGCGAGGAGCTATTAGAAGCAGTGGGGTTTAATGTTGAATCCCAAAAAAGGAAGGATGTGGTCACCATTAAAGTGACTTCTGACCAAATTACTAACAATCATAGGGACTTTTGTGGGAGAAAGATGAGGATTTCTACTGCTGTAAATATTTCGTGTCAAAAACCCACAGACAGTTCTCCCCTGTCCTATACAGTCGCTGACTTGCTGTCAACTGGATGGCACTAAGATAGCACCTATCTGCTGAAAGGTTGCCATGCGGCAGGACTTGTGCCAAGTCCATTATGGTAATGCCTATGATCTTTGTGGGAGACAAAGCCTTGCTTATGTTTAATGTCTCTGTTGTCAGATCGCTCCATTGTCCAGTCCTGGCTCTATGTCCTTCTAGCTCCATGACCTGGGACAAATCATTGAACCCACTTTGCGCTGCTGTGTGTAGAAGGGAAGTGAAAAATAGTGCTTAGGTTGTGTGTTTGAGGTTGAGATTGAATGCATCAATAGATAGAAAGACCTTGTTGTTGTTGTTAGTCTCCAGTAAGTCAAATTTGACTCCTTTTGACTGTAGGTCTGATAAGACAAATCACTGCCAGATCCTATGCCATCTTCCTGCCCATCGGCAGGTTTGAGGTCATTGTTGCGGTTATGGAGCCAGTCCGTGTCATGAAGAGTTTCCCCAGATCCACATGATGTCCTCTTCTTGCAACTGGTCTTTCCTAACGACATGACCAAAATCAGCATGACAAAAATTTGCCATTCTCTCTTCTAGGAACATTCTGTGAAGAGTGTCCTGGCTCAATTTCCTCCAGGACAGATTTGCTCATTCTCCTGGCCACACACAGTATACTCCAAACACGGTCTTTGCCATCACTGCCATTCAAATGCCTCAATCCTTCTGAGAATCCTGGTCCTCACTGTTGTCCCCAGGAGAAACTCCATTTCTCGCAGCTTGCTTCAGATCTGCTGAAGTGGAATCTGAGTTTCTGTTAGGCCCCAAGGGCATTTTATTTGTGTGCCTACTAGAAGCACGGCTGGGGAACAACGTCTGGCCCATAGTAAGTGCTTTATAATTATTGGTTGTGATCAGTGTCATTATTTATTACTCCATCTAATCTTTCCAGCACACTCACAGGTCAGGAAACCAAGATTCTCAGCCTGTCAATGCCTTTGCTGAGGCTACCCCTCAGGAGATGGCAGGGGCTCCATGCAAACTGAACATAGGATCAGGCCAACATTTGGATCACTCTGAATGGAGACACAGTCAATGCTCATTAACCAGTCACTCCCCATTGCCTTCCTCACCCAACCCTTATCAACCGTGAGTCTGCTTGCTGTCTATGGATTTCCCTATGGATTCTGCATATTTTATATCAATCTCATTATGGTCTGACTTGTTTCACTCAGCAGAAGGTGTTCAAGGTCCCTGCATGGTGTAGCGTGTTCCCAAACATCAATTCCTTTTTAAAGGCTGAATAATATTCCATTGTATGACTTAGTTATTGTTTGGTTTATCCATTCTTCGGGCCCCGGGCACTTTGGTAATAGTCACCTTTCAGCTATTGTGGGTAGTGCTGCAGTGAACTTGTATACCACTATCTCTTTGAGTCTCTGTTTGTTATTCTTTGAGGTATATGCTTAGATGTAGAATTGTGAGGTGGTCAAGGATTTCCTCTTCCTTGGATCCATGATCAACGCTCATGCAAGCAGCACTCAAGAGATTAAAAAATGCATTGCATTGTATTGGCTAAATATTCACAAGACCTCTTTAAAGCATTGAAAAGCAGGGATGTTATTATGAGAACTAAGGTGCATCTGACACAAGCCATAGTATGTTCAAACATTTCCTATGCATGTAAAATGTGTAGATTAAATAAGGCAGGCCAAAGAAGAATCGATGCATTTGAATTAAGGTGCTAGGAAAAAAGAACCATAGAAAGTACTATGGACTACCAGAAGCACCAATAAACTTGTCTTGGAAGAAGCACAGGCCAAATGCTCCTTAGAAGTAAGGATGGCCAGATTTTGTCACCCTTTGGACATGTACTTTCAACATGTTGTCAGGAGAGACCAGGCCCAGGAATAGGACATCATGCTTGGTAAAGTGGAAGGGCAATGGAAAAGAGGGAGGCTCTCATGAGATGGATGGACATGGGGGCTGCAGTAATGGGCTCAAACATAAGAACAATTGTGATGAGGGTACCGGGTGGCGTTGTGTTCTGTTTGACATAGGGTTGTTATGAGTGGGAACCAACAGGACCGACCCTAACAACAATAGTAAATCTCTGACTTGTTAAGAAGAAACAAGCATTTTTCATTTCCTCTATGAGCCAGGCACTGCAAAGACCCTGAAGATCCAGATAGAAACAGCACTTGGCCCCTACCCATGATGGGTTCCCAGGCTAGGGGTGAGGCAGCAGATCTCCACTTTTGGATGAGACCTATGCAGCCCCCTTGGGGTTCCAGTGTGTGCTGGAGATACTCCAGTTAACTTTGCCTTTCTCTATACCCGCCTTAGGAAAGTGGAAGAACTTTAGAATAAAGCATCCTCCGAGATTTCTGTTGCACAATTAGACAAAAGGAAACCAATGGTGGCTAAAGAGAGCGAACAGAGAATCCAGAGCTGTGTCTGGGTCCTTGGCCATGCAGCTATCAATCAGCACAGTTGAGTTCAGGAATCAGGAAGCGAAGATCCTCAATATCTGGATCCAGTAGATATAGATGGCATAGCTTCAAAGATAAAGAAGGATAAGCCCTCTTTCGCTTTCAGGAGGAACTCACCCAGGGAGAACTCATTCAGGTGGGACTGCACTAAAGCCTTAGAACTGGGAGGGTCCATAGGAGCATGTTTACTGCCAGAATGGTGCCTTCCCATTCAAGAGCTTCTATCATATTCCAGCTCATGAATGGTCTTTGCCAAGTGCCTTGGTTCTTTTGCTGTGACTTCTGTGGCATCACTTGAACTCTCCATCCCCTCCAGCCAGGAGCAGTGGCAGGAAAAATCTATTAGGGAGAAGTGAGAGAGTAAGCAAGGAGATATTCCGTACACAGCTTGCCATCTCCTTCAGCAAAGGCCCTGTGGGGTGGGGACTTAACTTTTCTGATTCTCAACTATTAGAAGTCAACACGGAGCTAAAGAAGCATGAATGGAAGAAAGCAGGATAATGAGCTGACAGCTTTTCCATAAGGAAATAATAGCCAGAAGGGCTCCAAGTTGGGATGAGGCATGGTGGGGAGGGGAACACACGTGCTGCTACCAAGAGGAGAGTGAGGAGCAAGAGACCAGCAGAGGCTAGTCTCAAAGCCATCTCCAATAACATTTCCCCAACAGGCTGTTTTCCTCTCTCCACTCTAAACATGTCAGCCTTCACCTCCACCAAGCACCGAAACCCCCCATTCCTCCCACCAAATGATCCAGGTTGCTATGGGAACTATGGGAGTAGTAAGTGGTTCCCGCTATTACTACCTACCTCCCTGATTTCAGCAGCAAAAAGTTTTATGACTGGGGGTCCACCACTACATTGGGAACTGTATGAAAGGGTCATGAAATTAGGAAGGTTGAGAACCACTGTCTGAGAGGAACACACAAATGTTGGTATAGTAGAGGAGCAGCAAAGGAGAGGCAGCCCCCACAAGTTGGAATAGCACAGTGGCTGCAACACAAAGCACAAGCAAGGAAGCACGGTGAGGATGGCACAGGGCAGTGTTTCATTATATTTGCATAGAGTTACTGTGAGCTGAATCCCACTCTATGGCACCTAAATACAATAACAAAAGACTTGTGCTTCTAACAATGTGTTTAAATATATCTAAAGAAAAATTCTTCATAGTTTAGAGCAGCGGTTCTCAAGCTGTGGGCCTGGACGCCATTTAGGTGATAAATGACCCTTTCACAGGCATGTCCCAGTACATAACGGTAGCAAAATTACAGTTATGAAGTAGTAATGAAAATAAATTTATGATTGGGGGGTATGCACTACATCAGGAATGGTATGAAAGGGTTGTGGAATTAGGGAGGTTGAGAACCACTGGCCCAATGGAAGACAGAAATCTTGGTAGAGTAGAAAGCCAGCAAATGAGAGGCAGACCCCCAAATGATGGAAGAGCACAGTGACTACAACAATGAGCGCAAGCAAAGAGCCACTGTGAGGATTGCATAAGTGGGGGCAGCATTTCATTATATTGTGCGTAGAGTTGCTGTGAGACGAAACTACTGGACAGCACCTAACAACAATAACTACAGGACTTGTGCTTCTCACAATATGGTGACGTAGATCCTAAGAGAAACTACTGTTAGTTTAGAGCAGCGATTCTCAACCTGTGGGTCGCGACTCCTTTGGGGGGGGGGTTCAAATGACCCTTTCACAGTGGAGGCCCAATTCATAACTACAGCAAAATTAAAGTTGCGAAGTAGCAATGAAAATAATTTTACGATTTGGGGTTCATCACTACATGAAGAAATGTATGCAAGGGTCATGACATTAGCATATTTGAGAACCACTGCCCTAGAGGAAGACACAAATCTTGGTACATTAGAGGGGCAGCAAAAGAGAGGCAGCACTCCAAAAGTTGGATTAGTACAATGGCTGAAACAATGAGCACAAGCAAAATCACCACTGTGAAGATTGCACAAGATGGGGCCGGATTTCATTATATTGTGCATACAGTTGCTATGAGCCAACACACACTAAAAGGCACCTAACAATAAAAAACAGGACTTGTGGTTCGAAGAATATTCTGAAGTGGACCTTTAGAGAAACTCCTATTAATTTAGAACATTGGTTCTCAAACTGTGTGTCCTGACACCTTTGAGGAGACTAATGAACCTTTCCCATGGGTGGCCTGATTCATAACAGAAGCAAAATTACAGTTATGATGTAGCAATGAATATATTTTATGGTTGGGATGTCACCACTACATGAGGAACGGTGTGAAATGGTAGAGGCATTCAGAAAATTAAGAACTACTGCTCTAGAGGAAGACACAAATCTGTGTATAGAAGGGCAGGAAAAGAGGCAGTGACAAACAAGATGGATTGGCACAGTGGCTGCAACAATGAGCATGAGCAAAAGAACCACTGTGAGGAAGGCACAGGACGGGAAAGCATTTCATTACACGGTGCATAGAGTTGGTATGAGCCAAAACTCACTCGAAGGCAGCCAAAAACAACAGGACTTGTGCCTCTAATAATATGCTGAAGTAGACCTAAAAGAAACTCCTCTTAGTGTAGAGTAGCAGCTCTCAAACTGTGGATCACAACGTTTTAAGGGGGAGGAATGACCATTTCACATGGGTGGCCTGATTCATAACAGTAGTAAAATTATAGTTATGAAATAACAAGGAAAATAATTTGATGATTGGGGGGTGTCACCAGTACAAGAGAAATGGTGTGAAAGAGTCGTGGCATTAGGAAAGTAGAGAACCACTGCCCTAGAGAAAGACATAAATCTGGGTAAAGTAGAAGGGGAGCAAAAAAGAGGCAACCCACAGCAAGATGGAATACGACAGTGGCTGTAACAATCCGAGCAAGCAAAAGAACCACTGTGAGTATGGCACAGGACAGGACACCTTTCCACCATATTGTTCTTAGAGTAGCTGTACGTCAAAAGCTATGCGACAGAATCTAACAACAATAACTACGGGATTTATGCTTCTAACAATAGGGTGAAATAGATATTAAGAGAAACTCCTCTTAGTTTAGACCAGCAGTTTTCAATCTGTGGGTCGCGACCGCTTTTGGCGGCCAAATGACCCTTTCACAAGTATGACCCGATTCATAACTATAGGAAAATTACAGTTACAAAGTAACAATGAAATTAATTTTATTATGTGAGTCACCACTACATGAGGAACTATATGAAAGGGTCATGGCATTAGGAAATTTGACAACCACTGCCCTAGAGGAAGACACAATTCTTGGTACAGTAGAAAGGCCACAAAAAAGAGGCAGCTACCCAAAAGTTGGTTTAGCACAGTGGCTGCTACAATGAGCGCAAGTGTAAGAACCACTGTGGCATAGGACGGGAAAGTGTTTCTTTGCATTGTGCATAGAGTTGTTATGAGCCAAAACCCAGTCAATGGTACCTAACAACAGAACTTCTGCATCTACAAATATGCTGAATTCTATCTTAAGAGAATCTCCTCTTAGTTTAGAGCAGAGGATTTTCACCTGCGTGTCACAACCCCTTTGTAGTGTGGAATGAAAATTACACAAGGGTGTCATGATTCATAACAGTAACAAAATTACAGTTATGAAGGTGCAATGAAAATAATTTTATGGTTGGGGGTCACCACTAAATGAGAATCAGTATGAAAAGAAAATGGCATTAGGAAAGTTGAGAGCCACTGCTCTAAAGGAAGACCCAAATCTTGGTACAGAAGGGCAGGAAAAGAGAGGCAGTCCCCAACAAGATACATTAGCACAGTGGCTGAACATAATCAAAGAACCACTATGAGGAGGGCACAGGACAGGGCGGCGTTCCATTATAATGTGCATAGAGTTGCTATGAGACACACCCACTTTACGGCACCTAACAACAACAACAAATGGACTTGAGCTTCTAACAGTATGGTGAAGCAGACCTTAAGAGAAACTCCTCTGAATTTAGAGCAGCAGTTCTCAACATGTGGGTCGTGACCAATTTGGGGCTTAGAAGAACCTTTTACAGGGTGGCACTATTCATAACAGTAGCAAAACTAGAGCTATGAAGTAGCAAAGAATATAATTTTATGATTGAAGGTCTACCACTACATTGGAAAGTGTTGTGGAATTAGGAAGGTTGAAATCACTGTCCTAGAGGATGACACAAATATTGATACAGTAGAAGGGCAGCAAAAGAGAGGCAGCCCCTAGAATTTGGAATAGCTCAGTGGCTGCAACATAGAACCCAAGCAAAGAACCACTGTGAGGAATGCACAGGATGGGTCAGCATTTCAGTACATTGTACATAGAGTTGCTGTGAGCCAAAACCCACTCGATTGCACCTAACAACAGCAACAACAGGACTTGGGCGTCTAACAATATACTGAACTACATCTTAAAGAAACACTTCTTAGTTTAGAGCAGCGGTTCACAACCTGTGGATCAGGACCTCTTTGGGGCTTGAGCTACCCATTCACAGGGGTTGGCCTCTTCTTATTCGTAGCAAAATTACAGGTATAAAGTAGCAACAAAAATAATTTTATGAATGGATGTTCACCACAACATCAGGGACTTCACTATAGTGCCAAAGAATTACGAAGTTTGAGAACCACTGGTTTAGAGCATAGTAAATCTGATTAAATACTACATATTTTAACACGAATGAAGTTGGAAAGTAATGGAAATTGGGAGAGGACAGTAGTATAAAATTCCTATGAGGCAGAATTGCTCTACATCATAGAGTAGCTAAGACAATGAGATGATATGAAGTCAAAGAGCTGTAGAGGAAATTCCATAGGACACGTGGCAACAGCTTTATGCTCATGTTAACCCCTTGGGGCCACCCTATCTTTTGCTGGTTCCCTTAACCCCATCTGCACCACTGTGAACAGTCTTCATTAAACTCTCTTTAATTAAAACTTCTGAATGGTTTGTTTTCTGCTTGACCCGTAACAGATATCATTTAATTTTCTTGATTGTAATTCATCTCTAGCATACAGAAATCTTTCAAGAGTTTGTTTTATGTTTTGTTTTCATCCACAAAAGCATTTACTTCCAGATTTGTTTGTCCTTGAAACAAGATCAATAGTTCTTTCCTCTCCAATGAAACCCAAGTGCTACACTGCCTGAAAACCTATTAAGTTCATGTTTTCCTACATTGAGATCCCAACCATTACCTACACCAGTGTTTCTCAGCCTTCCTAATGCCGTGACTTTTTCATATATTTCCTCAGTTTGTGGTGACACCTGACCACAAAATTATTTCATTTCTAATTCATCACTATAATTTTGTTACTGTGATGAATCAGGCCACCCTCGTGAAAGTCTCATTCGACCCCCAAAGGAGTCATGACCCACCAGTTGAGATCCACTACCCTAGACCAACGTTTGGCCCGAGGGCTGTATATGGCCCCCCAAATCATCAATACCTGCCAGCATCACACATCTCACCAAAGAGAAGCATTTGTAGCCATCACCTTAGGGGTGAGTTCATTAAATATTTGACCTGTATGGCCCCATGAATGACATTATAAATCACATGATCCTTGGCAGAAAAACAAGTATCCAGCTCCTGCTCTAGACCAAAAGTTCCGAAACTTATTCTGCCTACTGCCCTCTTTTCAGAAAAAGAAATTACTCAGGGACCCCTGGTAATGAAAGAATTTTGTACTATAGCTCACCATCCAGGATAAAATGTAGATATCTGCTTTGTAGATCCCTGGATTTTTCCATGCCAAGCAGATGGTGGTGTTGCCCACTGTGGGAAATGAGACTCTAGGTAAATCAGGTTTGTTTTCACTCTCTGTGCAAGAATTTCAGTTGAGGAGCAAGATCTGTCTTGAAAGAGGTGTATCCAGAATGCTCCATAGAAGCAAGAATGGCTAGAATTCGTCTCACATACTTGAACATCAGGAGCTATTAGGAGCAACATCATAGAGAAGGCCACCATGCTTGGTAAAGGGGCACCAAAAAGAGGAAGGCCCTCACCAAGATGGATGGACAGTTTCGGCAGCAATAGTCTAAAACATAACAATTGTTGAGAATGGCACAGGAACAGGAAGTGTTTCTTTCGGTTGTACAAAGAGTCGCTGTGAGTTGAAACCAACTTGACAGCATCCAACAAAACTAGATGTGGAGAAAGCATGGACTGGTCTGTGTACAGTGACCCCAGCGAGGTTCCTCGTCCATTTTTGTGTTTAAATGGGCCAGGTGCTCTCACAAACCACCTCTTCAATAGACAACTTAGATTTTTTCTTTCATCCCAGGAACCATTCTGAAATTTAAAATGACCATTTGACACTGAGTTGATTGTGATTCAGGGCAATTCATAGGATTTCCAATGGGCATATCCTTTCAGAAACAGATGGCCAGAATTTCTTCCAAGGTATTCTGGGTGCGCTTGAGCCTCCTACGTTTCTGTTAATGGCCAAGTGTTTTCACCATTTGTACTATCCAGGATTGACTTCCAGCTCTATATATCCTTAAAATTGACATCTCTCCTCTCTTTGTAATGTCATGACCATTGCTGTGTTTCAGTCGATTTACCGTATTCAAATATAGAAATGACAAATAATTCTACCACCTCACAGAAAATGTCAGAAACTCGTTGCTCTCATTTAATAGTGGCGTGGGTGATTACATATTGAACTGCTAATCCCAAAGTCAACAGTTCAAAATGACCAGCCACTCTCAGGGAAAAAGATGAGGCTTTCCACTCCTACCAAGTTACAGTCTCAAATAACCACAGGAGCAGTTGGACCCTGTCCTATAGGGTAGAACTCAGGTCATGGTGAGTCAGAGAGGACTGGATGGCAGTGAGTTGGCTTGGTTTTTGGAATCCCCTCCTACCACAATATCACACAATTACTAAGTTCATGTTATGTACCAGTGTTCTAAGCATTGCATGTACATTCACTCATTTCATCCCACTGGTGGTGGTGTGGGTGAAGCATTAGAACTGCTAACCAGAAGGCCGGTGGTTCAAATCCACCAGCTGTTCTTCGGGATCAAGATTGGGCTGTCAGCTTTCATAAAGGTGTTCAGGTTTGGACATCTGCCGGGACAGTTATTACTTTATCCTGCCGAGTTGCTATGGGTCTGAATGAACTCAAGAGCAGTGGGGTTTTGGTGGCTTTTGCAACCCTTTTAAGAGGAGCGCTGGTGGGGCAATAGAGAAGCCCTTGACTATTTACCACAAGCTCAGAAAAACCCTCAGCAGATTCCCCTGAGAATGATGCATCAATTTTCTCCAGGACAAGTCACAGCTTATAGGAACACCTCTAGAATGGTTCCACTCTGTCCTGCAGGCTCACTATGAATTGGAATTGACTGACCCATTGGTAGTGAATGCATCAGCTCCCGTCTATTGGTGAGAACATGAATGCACAGAAAAGTGAAACAATCTAGCCCAGAGGTGACCAGGTTATCAAAGGGGGAGCTAGATTTCATATCCCAGCAGACCAACCTCAGAGACTACAGGCTTAGCTCCACACTCTGCTGATGTCTTGACTACAAGTGGTTGGATTTTGCATCCCTTCCCCTACACATCATCTCCACTGTTCAATATCGATCAATGTTAGCATGAGAACTGAGGTCACACTCTAGCCCTACCCAATCCCACACGTACAGGTGAGAAAAAAATGGTGAGACCACTGGGCAGTTTTAGCTGCCACCTCTACTTCCACCGCCTCAATGCACACAAAAAGAAGTCAGAGAAAGCATTTTTGGCCTTGCCACCACTCCTTAGCCCTGACACCTTGGGGCCTGTCCACTCTCTTGGACACCCACAAGACGGCTACCTGGGAACTTCCCCTGGGGCACTTGGGGACAAAGGAAAGGGCACACGCCTGCAATGAAATTCACACTGTAACAACTTGTTTCCCCCTTGGAAAATGACACCATTCGCTGCTTCAATTGTGCATGATATATAAATTACATAACTCAGAGGTATCATGTCGGAGCAGCCATGATGCTAAGTGATGAGGCTCTCCATCGAGCAGCCCCTCTCCAACCAGCAGGTCCAAAGAAACCCAAGACCCGAGGCTGACAGCTGAGAACGAGCTTATGTGGTCTTTGAGTGTGCCTGCTTCATAGAGCCCACAAGGGAGAATCTTTCCGGGTGACCCAGGATGCCAGGCTGGAATGTTCCAGCCATCTGCTGTCATCACCCTGGACCTCCCATTTTCTTTAAAGGGAGTCGAATGCTGAACAGTACTCTTTCCTTCCATAACCCCCAGAAAAGTAGGAAAAAGGTGGTGGTGATTGTGGTAATATCCTTCTTGCTAAGGAGATTTGGTGATGCTGTGGGTTAAGCATCTCACTACTAATCACAGGGCCAGCAGTTCAAACCCACTAGCTGTTCTGAGAGGGAGAAAGATGAGGCCGTCTGACAATGGACAAATTTATGGTGTCAGAAACCCACACAGGAAGTTCTACTATTTCCTCTAGGATTGCTATGCATCTGAATTGGCTGGATTCACCAGAAGTAGGTTTTGCTTCTTCGGAATGTATTTGTACATGTGTGTGTACATGTGCGTGTGCGTGCCTGTGAGTGCGTGTGTCTGCATTGTCGCTTGTGTGGTTTGGAAGCCCAGAGCAGGCAGACTGAGGCTGCATAGGAAGCAGTTGAGAAGAGAGAAGGGTGAGATCCTTCAAGAGGTAGATAGATCCAAACTCATTTCCCAGATCCCTTCTATATTCATTCTGCCTCCCATTCATAACTCTTTCTGGCTCAAATTATTCCGTATTCTCTCCCTGGCTAGCACCCCACAGCTTTCTACCCCATTTCACCACTAGATCTCTGGACACTACTCTAAATCAGCTTGAGGTACTCAATGATTGATGAGCTGCTGAAGGGTTGGATCAGCCACCCTTCTTTGTGTCCATGAAAGAACGTTCCAAAACCTCATGTCACAAGCAAGTACCCTTGCTTTTAGAGAAGAGGCATAGGCTAATTTGTATGTTTCCACCTTGAGAGGGCCAAGCACCACCATGTACAATTAGTAGATAACCATAAGTATGTCACTTTTGTGGTCACTACACATCTCTTTTGGAGGACCCATTTGCCCCTCTCCTAGCACCGTGATCCCTGGTGCCATGGCTAGACTGGGATGGGACATCCATGTGCTCAACCAGGAACTGCCAGGTGGAATCAGAGCCACTGTCCCCTCTGCAGAGCCTCTGTGAGGACAGGGAGTTTGGAAACACAGCCTAAAGCTGCGGGAAGAGAAATTTAGGAAATTATCATGCATTTATGCTAATGACAACTGTACAAAACCCACAACCACCCTTCAAATGCCCTGCCACTGAGCAGAGCCAAAAGAAGGAAAAGCCAAAATCCACATATGGGTACAGGAAGACCTCTGGATGGTGTCCTTGTGGGGGGCTGGGAAGCGGCAGTGTGGACTTGAGGAGGATCAAGGGCTCAGGCTGGGAAAGAGCCAAGATGCCTGTCGACAAAACCCTTCAGACCAGACACAACCAGAGGAAGTTCAACTCTCTCTCTTTGTCTCTCTGCCTAACCACCAACCTCTTACCCAGTGCAGGAGCTTCTTTGAACAGGGTCCACAAGGCCAGATGTGAGAGCTAGCAGCTCCTGTTACTACCCTGGCTTGGGAAACCTCCCACTTTCTGGAAATGCAAATATTTTCTTGGACTTTGATCAAGACCAAGATCAACCCTACCCACCCCCTTTTCTCACAGAGGCACTTGGTCAGAATGGCAAATAGCGCTCAACTGCCATGTGCTCCGCCTCTTTATTCCTTGTTCCATTCGAACCAACTGCTGCAAAAAATCACAAAACTGCCAGATGGAGGGCAGGGCAGTGCTTTCTTTTCAGGCTTCCCTCTCATTCTTTCTCTGGTCGCATCATCATTCCAGGTACAGCAAACTTATTTCAGTCCAGTCAATTCCTTATGTAAGTTTTCCAAGGTTGTACAACATTACTGGAACCGACAGCCCCATCATTTTACCTTGAAGCAGCTGGTGGGTTTCAACTGTCAACCTTTCAGCTAGCCATTCAACATTTACATGACAGTGCCTTCAGAGTGGTGAGTCATAGTCTGCAGACACCGTGGGAATGAATCATTCTTCTGCCTTATTTTCATAAGGTGGGTTACTAGGTAGGCAGGTGTGAGGCAGGTGTAAGTAGAAATCAACTTGATGGCAACAAACAACAACACCGATGTTATTGTTTTGGGGCTGGGGAAATGAGACCTATGAGGCATGGAGCTAAGTAACAGCTACTTCAGGTTTGTTAGGCACTTCGTCGTTGAGCTCTGTTCTAGATACTGGTTATACAGCTAGAAGGAAGGTAGCATCTCTGTTCATGGGGTTGAGAGATGCGAGGGGTTGGGAAACTTCCTGTCCCGTTAGTAGTGGGTGTAGATTTTGTTTCTGTTGTTAGATGCCATTGAGTCAATTCCAACTCCTAGCCACCCTATGGACAATAGAACAAAACACCACCCAGTCCTGCACCATCCTCTCAATAGTTGTTATGGTTCAGCCCATTGTTGCAGCCACTGTGTCAATCCATTTACTGAAGGTCTTCCTCATTTTCGCTTATCTCTCTTCACCTAGCAGAATGTCCTTACTCTTTCAGGGACTGATCTGTCACTAACAGTATGTCTAAGGTACATGAGGGGAAGTCTCACCATTCTTGCTTCTAAGGAGTATTCTGGCTGCACGTCTAACCCACATTTGTTTGTTCTTTTGGCAGTTCATAGTACTTCCAATATTATTCACCAGCATCCCAATATAAATGCATTGATTCTTCTTTGATCTTCCTTTTCAATGTCCAACTTTCACGTGCATACAAGGCCATTGAATATATGACTCAGATGGCTTTAGTCAGGTACACCTTCAACTTCAAGGTAACATCCTTGCTCTTAAACACTTTGGAGAACACTTTTGAAAGAGGTCTCTGGCTGCAACGCGTGGCCCCTTTAAGGATGAAGAGGCGGGGCGCACAGGTGGAAGCCCATGGCCCCTTTAAGCCTTGGCCTATTTGGCAGCAGCTGGAGCCACTATTGAGGACAAGGCAAGAGGCCAGCCAGCACTTCCTGTGGAGGCCAAGGGCTCAGGACCTGAGCAGGTTAAGCTCTGAGTGCTGAGTGAGCCAGCCTCAGAGCCGCACCAGCTCCATGGGCCAAAATGACCTGATGGGAAAGGCCTAGGGCTTCACAGACCAGGTGTGGTTCCTGCGGCCTCCCCGCCCTCTCCCAGACTCCTGCCCACCCGGGCCTTGCCACCATGACCCCTGATGTAGGTCTGCAGCCCACCTGGTGCCTGCCCAGGCACCAGAACTCCTGCCCTGCCTGGCCCACCCACCTGAGACCTCACTCCAGGCCCCCTGTCCCAACCCTGGTCCTGCTCCAGGCCCCATCCCTGCCCAAGTCTTTGTTAGTCTGGTTGGTCATAAGGGATGGAAAGGAGGAGGGACCCTGCCCAGGCCCCTGCAGCCCATCCAACTTGGGATGCTCTGGGTTGGTCCAGCCCCCAAGGTGGCTTCCCTCCCACAGGCCCATATACCCAGAACTCCATTGGACCCACTGGGTACGTGAGGCCTCCCCATCAAAGGCTCGGGATATGTGCCCACAGCCTGGAATGGGATCCTAGCTTGCTAGAGCCCCACTCCCCTCCCCTTAAGCCCCAACAATTTAAGATCCCTAGAAAGTGTCTGTTTGTGGGGGCCCTTGTGGGGTCACACTCTGGCTGTGAAGGGCTAGGCTATGGCTTTTGGCACTTGTCTTCTCCATTCTGAACCTTTAGACCATTGGTCCTTCCACGGGGCAGTTCTACAGGAGTAGCAGGGAACTCTATTCGTGAGTGAAGTTGGCCAGATTTGAGTAGGGGGTGCCCTGGCAGGGATTTCAACTTGGGAGAAGAGCCCATCTCCCCTTTCTCTTTCCCAGCTGCAAAAAAATTTAAAAAGGAAGAGGTCTCATAGAGCAGATTTACCCAATGCAATACGTCCTTTGGGTTCTTGACTGGGGCTCGCGTGATCATTTATTGTGGATCGCAGCAAGAAGATAGCACTGATCACTTCAGTATTTTCTCCATTTATCATGATCATGTTGTAGATGACAGGGACAAAATTACATATAAATATGTCCCTGGGACACAACTCCTGGGGAGTCCCAAACAACTTGATGAAAAGGAAAACAAGAGAGAGAAGACAGGCACTCTGAGCCTAGGTTGGAAGGACAGTCCTTTGTGAATAGAGAGCTTCAAGGGTATTGGAGTTCCTGGAGGAGGGCAAAGAGTTCCACACTCAACTATGCAACAAACCATTGGCAGTTGGAACCCACACAGGGGCACCATGGAGGAAAGGCCTGGAAACCTGCTTAAAGCCTATAGTCTTGAAAGTCCTATGGAATCCACACATAAGGCACCATGAGTCAGAATCAACTCTCTCGTGCCTGTTTTGGTTTGGGTAGAGGAGCTATTAGAAGCAGTGGGGTATAATGTTGAATCCAAGAAGAGGAAGGATTTGGTCACCATTACAGTGACTTCTGACCCAATTAATAACAATCATACGGACTTTTGTGGGAGAAAGATGAGGATTTCTACGGCTGTAAATATTTAGTGTCAGAAACCCACATAGACAGTTCTACCCTGCCCTATACAGTCGCTGATTTGGTGTCAACTGGATGGCACTAAGATAGCAACTATCTGCTGAAAGGTTGCCATGTGGAAGAGCTTGTGCCAAGTCCGCTATGGTTATGCCTATGATCATTGTGGGAGACAAAGTTCCTGCTTAAGATTAATGTCTCTGTTGTCAAATCGCTCCATTGTCCAGTCTTGGCTCTATGTCCTTCTAGCTCTATAACCTCGGAAAAATCATTGAACCCCCTTTGTTCTGCTGTGTGTACAAGGGAAGTGAAAAATAGTTCTTAGGTTGTGTGTTCGAGGTTGAGATTGAATGATAGAAAGACCTTGTTGTTGTTAGTCGCCAGCAAAGCAAATTTGATTCCTTGTGACCTTATGCCGGATAGGACTAATTACTGCTAGATCCTATGCAATCTTCCTGCCCATTGGCAGGTGTGAGGTCATTGTTGCGGTTATTGTGCCAGTCCGTGTCATGAAGAGTTTCCCCAGATCCACTATTTTACCAAACATGATGTTCTCGTCTCGCAATTGGTCTTTCCTAACGACATGTCCAAAATCAGCATGACAAAATTTTGCCATTCTATCTTCTAGGAACATTCTTCGAAGAATGTCCTGGTTCGATTTCCTCCAGGACTGATTTGCTCATTCTTTTGGCCACCCACAGTATACTCAATACATGGTCTTTTCCATCACGGTCATTTGAATGTCTCAATCCTTCTTAGAATCCTGGTCCTCACTGTTGTAGAAACTCCATTTCTCACAGCTTGCTTCAGATCTGCTGAAGTGGAATCTGAGTTCTTGTAGGCCCCAAGGACATGGCATTTGTGTGCCTGCTAGAAGCACTGAGGAACAACGTCTGGCCCATAGTAAGTGCTTATAATTGTTCATTGCCATCAGTGTTATTATTTATCATCCCATGTAAACTTTCCAGCACACTCACAGGTCAGGAAACCAAGATTCTGAGCCTGTCAGTGCCTTCACTGAGTCTACCCCATCAGGAGAGGGGAGGGGCTGCATGCAAATCGAATACATGATCAAACCAGTTGGCCTGGGTGGAGGGACTTTCAATGCTAAAATAGGGGGACGGGTTGTTGGGTATGTGGGAGGAAAGGCATCTAAAGAAAATCAGCAGAGTGTTCTGAGGCTCTGGAGTTCTGACTACAAAGACACATAACCCAGGCCTATATATCTTTGGGGGATGTGCAAGACCAGTAATTACCGGTAAAGACATACATCACAGGAAGGGGTTGCACTATAGGGTATACAGCAATGAGAGGGGGACAATATAGGGATATACACAATAGGAAGAGGAGGGATTGGGGGCACACATGTGACAAGGGCAGATCCTAGATTCAGGATGGCAGCCTAACTTTGAATGTCACTGAGCTGGTTTGACCTGTTTTCTGGGTCTCCATAGAAACCATTATCAGTAGGGTGTAAACTCTTCCTATGGGAACCAAACTAATGGTCACAAGCATTTAGGGAGAACTAGCCCATTGTCCTTAACAGCAGGGAGGGGGGGACCTCTACCTGCCCTGGGAGCAGACAGTTGTCTGGCCAATGACTGCCTTCAGGGAGGATGTCTCCAAGCATCTGGCCTCCCACGATATGCTAGCAAATAGGCTCTAGTGTTTGACATGTCTTTGGGGAGACAAATCTGGGGAGAAGTCTCTTTATAATTCCACATACATGATGTAAGGTATCGGTCCATTTGCCTTCATTCCTTTGCATGTGGCGACTCAGTGGTCATAGCACTGTGTATTGAATAAGTGGGTCTTCCCCCATTCACATAATTGTCAAATCACAAGTTACCATAGGTGTACGGGTGTATTTCTTGATTCTCATTTCTACTCCTTGGACTGCCCTCTTAGGAGTACCACACTCTTTTGATGATTGTGGCTTTGTTAGATCTCTCGGGAGATCGAGTTGTACCTCGTTAGAAAGAATTCACGCCGGAGCCTGGTTCGTGATCCAAGTGAGTTTGATGAGAGGTAGAAGAAGTTTCAGGTTTTACACAGCACCCATAGGACTCCTCCCGACCATGTAGCCTGGCTGAAGCTGCTCAGCGTCACGCAAAGATCTCTCCTTCCCTGCGACTCTCTGCTCTCTGTTAGATCTCTCTCTCTCTCTCTCTCTCTCTCTCTCTCTCTCTCTCTCTCTCTCTCTCTCTCTCTCCCTTCTCCCCCTCCCCCTCCCCCACCCCTCCCTTTTCATGGATTCCAGGGGGAGGCGTGGTGGACGACCCCAGATGGACCCCATTGGCTGAACTGAATTCACCTGGCTCAGGTGGGCTGATCCAGGTTTAGCACCCACCCAATCCCACTGGTGGGAAACCTGAGCCTCTGAGCATGTGCAGTGTGCCGCTCTTTGTTCCCTTGCCGGGCTCTCTGGGCATGGCTTAAGGGACATCCCATCCCTGTGCTAGTCTGCCTAACAACGTTACAGTACATTTTTAAATTGGAAAGGATGAAACTTCCTATTTTTAAAAATTTATTTTTTATTTTATTTTGAAACCTCCTATTTTGTTCTTCTTTTTTTCAAGATCATTTTTACTATTTGAGGCCCTTTGCAATCATGTGAATTTGAGAATTGACTTTCCATTCCCCTAAAAGGAACATAAAAGCTGTTGGAATTTTTATAGGGATTGCAGATCACTTTGGTCATATTGTCATCTTAACAATATTAAGCCTTCTAATTTATTTATGTCTTCTTTAAATTCCCTCAGAAGTATTTTTAGTATTTGTCTCCCTCATTAAATTATTCCCCAGTCCCATCTACATGTAACCTCCTTTCTGGGAAATGGACAATGCGACGGTGGGTGAGGGGAGACGCGGGGCAGTGTAAGATAAGATAAAATAATAATTTATAAACTATTAAGGGTTCATGGGGGATGGGGAGGGGGAGCGGAGAGGGAGGGGAGTGGAAAAAAAGGAAAAAGCTGATTCCAGGAACCCAAGTGTAAGACGAATTTTGAGAATGATGAGGACAACGAAGGTATAAGGGTGCTTTACTCAATTGATGTATGTATGGATTCTGATAAGAGTTGTATGAGCCCCAATAAAACGATTTATTAAAAAAAATTATTCCTCAGTCCTTTAGTTGTTTAGATGGTATTAGAAATGGAATTGTTCTCTTTCTTTCCTTTTCCGATTGTTTGCTGCTGGTGTATGGAAGCACAACATATTTTTAAAGAATCTTTTTATTAGGGACTCATACAACTCCCATCACAATCCATATACACATCAATTATGTAAAGCACATCCGTACATTCATTGCCCTCATCGTTCTCAAAACATTTGCTCTCCACCTAAGCCCCTAGCATCAGGTCCTCATTTTTTCCCTCCCTCCCTGTTCCCCCCTCCCTCATGAACCCTTGATAATTTATAAATTATTATTTTGCCATATCTTTCCCTGTCCGATATCTCCCTTCACCCACCCCTCTGTTGTCTGTCCCCCAGAGAGAAGGTCACATGTAGATCCTTGTAATTGGTTCCCCGTTTCCAACCCATCCTCCCTCTACCCTCCCAGCATCATCACTCACACCACTGGTCCTGAAGGGATCATCTGCCCTTGATTCCCTGTGTTTCCAGTTCCCATCTGTACCAGTGTACATTCTCTGGTCTAGGCAGACTTGCAAGGTAGAATTGGGATCATGATAGTGGGGGAGGAGGAAGCATTTAGGAACTTAAGGAAAGTTGTATTTTTCATCATTGCTACATCGCACCCTGACTGGCTTGTCTCCTCCCCGAGACCCTTCTGTAAGGGGGTGTTGTCCAGTGGCCCACAAATGGACTTTGGGTCTCCACTCTGCACTCCACCCCTCATTCACTATGATATAATTTTTTGTTCTGATGATGCCTGATACCTGATCCCTTCAACAGCTCGTGATCGCACAGGCTGGTGTGCTTTGTCCATGTGGGCTTTTTTTGCTTCTGAGCTAGATGGCTGTTTGTTTACCTTCAAACCTTTAAGACCCCGACTCTATAGCCGGGCACCATCAGCTTTCTTCACCACATTTGCTTATGCACCCATTTGTCTTCAGCGATCAAATCAGGGTGGTGAGCACACAATGATATGAATTTTTGTTCTTTGATGCCTGATAAGTGATGGCTTCGGCACCTCTTGATCACACAGGCTGGTGTGCTTCTTCCATGTGGGCTTTGTTGCTTCTGAGTTAGATGGCCGCTCGTTTACCTTCAAGCCTTTAAGACCTCAGATGCTATTACCTTTTGATAGCCGGGCACCATCAGCTTTCTTCACCACATTTGCTTATTCACCCGCTTTGTCTTCAGCAGTTGTATCAGGAAGGTGAGCCTCATAGAGTGTCAATTTAAAAGAAGAAAGTATTCTTGCATTGAGGGAGTACTTGAGTGGAGGCCCAAAGTCCTTCTGCTACCTTAATACTAAACCTATAAATATATGCACATAGATCTGTAAGGTCTCTCTCTCTGAGACTAGATTTCAGCCTTGGTCCTTGGCTCCGGGCGAGAAAGATTTTATGCTGAAGCTGGGCTCGTGATCCAAGTGAATTTAATGAAAGTTCAAAGAAGCATCAGGTTTTACGCGGCACCCATAGGATTCCTTTGACCATGCGGCCTGGCAGAGACTGCTCCGGGACACGCAAGGATCTCTCCCCTCCCACGGAGATGACCAGACCCTCTCCCTCTCGGTTCCTGCCTTCTTAAGGGTTCCTGGGGGAGGCGTGGTGAACGACCCCAGGTCGATCCCATTGGCTGAATTGTAGTAAACTGGCCCAGGTGGGCTGCTCCAGGTGTAACGCACATCTCCACCCACTGGCGGGAAAATTCAGCTTTGTCCTTTGCTGGTTCTCCTGGGCATGCGTAAATGGACTTCCCAATTACCTAGGCTAAGCTACCTAACAGATCTATTTCCCCATCCTCATATATAAACTTATTTGCCTATGTACATATCTTTATCTAGAACTCTATAAATGTCCTTTGCCTCCCAGCTCTTTCCTGTATTTCCTTTTTTGACTTTCCTCCTTTCCCTCTATCATGCTCAGTCCCCCCAGGGTTTCAGCAATTCCTCTTGGTTACATTACCCTTGATCATGCCCTACCAAGCCTCCCACACCCTCCTCACCACCGATTTGGGTCACTTGTTCCTTTGTCCCTGGGTTTTTTAACACCACTACCTTTCCCCCCACTTCCCCCTCTCCCATGTCCCCTCAGAATTGTTGGTTCCATTGTTTTCTCCTCCAGATTGTTCATCCAGCCTATCTTATTTAGACAGACCTGAGGAGGTAATAACATGCACAAAAACAAGACAGAGCAAAACCAAGAAACAATATACAGCAAAACAACAACAAACCAATGACAAAAACCAAAATAAAACACAATAAGAAAAAAAAGCTTGTAGTTAGTTCAAGGATTGTTTGTTGGCCTTTAGGAGTGTTTTCCAGTCCAGTCTGTTGGGGCACCATGCTGGCTCCAAAGTCCACCTTCAGCATTCCCTGGGGACCTCGCCACTCCAATCCCTTGCTGTTGCACCCCTTTAGTGTTTTGCCTCAGTGTGGCAGGATCATATTGGGTGCAATTCCCACACTGTGTCTCCATTGTTGTCCCCTGTAGGGCTATGAGTCAGTGAGGGGCGCCATGTCTCCTAGTTTGGCTGGCCATGTGGTCCTCTCTGTGAACTGGCTGTTCTAATTGGAAATATCCTCCCCATGGCCTGGTGGTCCAGGATGTGCTCCACTCTCCTCGTTCCCCTTCCTCTGCTCCCGTGTGCTCCGATCAGATATGTCCCTCTCCCGGAGCTTCAGATTCAACGCCGCCCATTGAAATAAATTCTTCTGAGGGGAGGGGCAGGTGTCCATTTAGTAGTTGGGATTGGGACCGGCCCCTCAAACCTCTCCACTGGTTCCCTACTGCATGCTGGCATGCTGCATTCACATCTTGGAGCATTGGGTTGAAGTCTGGTCTCTCTTTCCCTGTGGAGATAAAAACAATACCCGCTCCCCTTGGGTGGGTTAGTGAGGCTGAAATTCTTTAAGTGAGCAGACAGCGTCTATTTTCTCCTGAGGAGTGGCCGATGGGTTTGAACCACTGACCTTGCTGTTAGCAGCTACCGGGGTTCCTTACAGTTAGCCGTAGGCACACTAAATGAAGAGACAGTAGGTTAGAAGATAAATGTGGGGAAATCAGTTAAGTGGAATGAGGGGCTCCGGAATGGAGGTTCAATAGGGTGAGTAGAGCGGGCCTCAATGAGGAGGTGGCTCTTGGGCACAGACTCAAGGGCGGGGAGGGAGGGAGTGTGCAGACACATGCGGGGGCAGTTCACGGAAGGCAAACACCCTGAGTCGGAGAGAGGTTGGTGCACGCGGGAGAGGGAAGCGTTTTGCCCATGTGTTTTTGGTTGGTTAAATTCCTAGCAGAGGAATTATGGGGTCAAAGGAATTGTCTCGATCTCCTTTGAAATTTTCTCATTTCAAAGCCCTGGGATAGAAGAGTGACCGTACCCCAAAAGAAATCTATTCAAATGCAAGAAAATCAAAATGGAAGAAGAGCAGAAAACATAAAGGGGCTAAAAATAGCAGTTAGCACCTCTGTTAAGAATTTCTGTGAGAATCTCAGGGGTTTACTGAGTCATCTTCCGGGGTGCCTGTTACAGTGGGCTGGCACAGCTTGGCCACGTGTCACCCCTCCGCGTTCCTGTATCTACTAGGTAGGATCCTTCTTGCCTCTTTGTCAGTGACTTTCAAGTACCAATCAGCTCTTCCCTTTCCACCTTCCCAGGTCCCCTGGGACCTTCCTATTCAGCTCCAATTTCTGATCTAGCTAAAGACATCCCCACTTTCCCACTGACCGTGAGACTAATCGGATGACTTCACCGGAGGCACGCGACCTTGTGGTTCAAGGGGAGGGCAGTGGTCTTGAAGCACAGGGGGGACCTTCCTCTCTACCCAAGGGAAAGAATGGAGGGAGTTGCAGGGCCAGGGAGCAGGGAGGGTGTGTGGTAAGGGGCCAGCTCCAGGCAGAGGCTAATCAGAGGAGAAGAATGGGTTGGGCCCCGTTACCAAGGCCAGGCAGACTTTATTCTCCAAGTGGTAAGTCATCAAAGGAGGTTTGCTCAGAGTGACAACATGAGGCTGCCTTTCAAGAAGATGTCTGGAGCTGGGGTGATAAATGCTTTTGGAAGGAGGGGAGTTAAGCCTGGGGAACCAGTTAGTTCACTGTGGCAGGAGATATAGTAAGCCTTTCATCCAGTCATTAAGCCAGTGTGTACTGGGGATCCTGGGCGTGCTGGGCACTGTGCTCCATCCTGGGAAGGCATAACCCACACCCCCACCCTCATGGAGATCACATTCTAGCCGGGGACAGAGACAGCTATCCAGTGGAAATCAATTGAGTAGATAGTATATTAACCTGTTTGCAAACCTGTCACTGGAGTCGTAGAACTGCCCCGTATTGTGTCTGAGGAAACAGATTGGCCACCACGTCTCTCTCCCGAGGGGCACCTGGTGGACTGAGATCATACCCTCCTGGTTAGCAGCCACGTGCTTAAGCACCGTGCCACCACCAGGGCCCGTAGATAGTGTGCTTGACGGTGCAGGTGGTCAAGTGGTCATGCACCCAGGAAGGGAACGAGGAGTTTTTCAGAGCCCCGGGGTGGTGTCCATGGTTAAGCATTTGTCTTACTAATGGGAAGGTTGGTGCACGTTGCCTACTCCTAAAGGACCCCCAGTGAAATGCAATCCTTTTCAGAAAAGTCAGGGCCACAAACTGTGGAGCAAAGGTCCACTCTGACATCCCGGGTCACCAGGAACCAGAATCGACTCGAGGGCAACTGTTGTTTGTTTACTAGAAATGGTTGTGGGCTGGGGCCGGGAGGGGGTGGGCAGTGGGTGGTGTGGTTCACAAGTTCCTAAAGAAGAAGGATAGCCAGCTGGGGGAAGGAAGGCTCTTGGGTTGACTTGTGAGTGGAGGGGCCCCAAAGGAGGTGGCATGGGAGAGGGAGAAGGTGAGGGCGAGGGAGGTTGGGAGTGTTTGTAGGTAGACTCGGTGAGACGAGGAGCCAGCCAGGAGCACAACAGGGAGTCAGTGATGTTTATGAAGGGTGCGATGAAGGGCAGCAAGAGAAAGCCACCCAGGCAGCACACAGCACGGTACCATCATGGAAGACCCAGGGCGTTCAGGTTATAGGCATGTCTCCCCGATGAGTCTGTCAGCATCTTGAAAGGACCCATTCACACTGGCCAAGCCAAGTGCTGAGCACATTCCAAAATATTCAGTGAATATTCGCAGTTGGAAGGCATTCTTCCTTCATCTTGCTGCCCCCAGCCACGGAGAGCTCCCTGCGTGGTGCCTGAGGCTGCTTTTCTATACTTCGCTAGAGGTCTGCCACCGCAGCTAGGGAAGCTAACCAAGGGTCTGGCCCCAGGGAGGACTGGGGTTTGGGCCAAGCAGGAGTCCCGCTGTGGTAGCCCCAGTTGACCAGAAAAACAAATTCATAGACACTTATATGTGTTTTAAAAGAGAACTTTATATCAAAGAAAAATTGTACATTAAGAAAACATCCCAGCCCAGTCCAGATCAAGTCCTTAAGTCTGATATTAGCCCATATGTCCGATACCAGTCTATAAATCCCTCTTCCTACTCACGAAACACAAGCAATGATGCTGATGCAGGAAGATCACAGGCCAGTGGGTGGAAAGCCTTGTGGACCCAGTGGTGGTGGAGGCATCCCAGCGCTAGCAGGGGTCTCCAAGTGAGCTCTGCGGCTTCAGGGCTCTAGTGTAGCTCTGTGTGTCTTGTCAGCAGGAATGTCTCACAGGAAGGGAGCTATTGATTACCGAGGGCACCTACAAATGAGGTCATCAAGCTGCAACCTGAATGACAGCTTAGACTCCACCCCTCCACAAGTTGACACCAGAGTATGTTGCTTACGTGCTCTTGGGCTGTGTGGCCCCTCCTGGAGTAGGCGTGCGGCAGCCTCCTCCTTGAAAATCCCCTTCTATTTCTGGTGGTCCAGAGTCTCTTGGTCCCTCCCCAGTGAGCACTGCCCAGTGATACACTGTGGCCTGCCCAGAGAGGGCATCTCATCCGTAAGTGGCTGGGTGCTGTTTATGTTAACATCTACCTCCCACCCCACTTAAGAGCTTGGCGTGCCTCCAACCGTGCCCTACCTGGAGGAGGCCCCGATGCCACTGCACTTCTACCGGGACTGGGTCTGCCCCAGCAGGCCCTGCATCGTGCGCAATGCCCTGCAGAAGTGGTCGCTCCCCTATCTGAGGTGGGTGCAGCCCTGGGCTGGGCTAGGGTGATGGGCGAGCTGTCTTGTGGCATGTGGGCATGCTCTTAGAGTCCCTTCCCCTAGGGCCACGGTGGGCGCCACGGAGGTGAGCGTAGCGGTGACCCCAGATGGCTATGCTGATTCCGTGCGCGGAGACCACTTCGTGATGCCAGCCGAGCGCCTGCTGCCCCTGTGAGGTGTGTTGGATGTCCTGGAGGGCAGGGCCCGGCACCCTGGTGTGCTCTACGTGCAGAAGCAGTGCTCTAACCTGCTTACTGAGTTGCCCCAGCTGCTGCCCGACTTGGAGCCCCACATGCCCTGGGCCTCTGAGGCTCTGGGTGAGAGGGGGCGACTGGGGCAGAGGGCAGTCATTGAGAATACACAGCAGAAGCACACACCAAGCTTCTACACTGACAGCTTGGTGACATTGATTGTCTTGGCCCACACCCACCACTCCATGGCCAGGGTCAGGCCCTGCCGCCCTGGAAGCCTTGACTGTTGACCGACTGCAAAGGATTAGTGCTCTAACTTTTGCCTGTGGGGGGCTGGGCCCACTCCCCAAGCCCTCCAAACCATGGCCTCTTCGCCACTTTTCCCTGGGATGCCCCTTGCTCGCACGCAGCACCCCTGCCCACATCCTGTTGGGTGTTATCCCAGACCCAACCTGCCGGGGACAACGGCTCCTAACTCTCCTCCTCTGTCCTGCAGGGAAGATGCCAGAGGCGGTGAACTTCTGGCTGGGGGAGGCGGCCGCAGTGACGTCCTGTAGGTGTCTCTGGGATGCAGGGACAGGGAGGAGCCAGGATGGGGCCAAGGGTGGGAGGCTGGCCTGGAGGGTCGGTCTACAATTCTGCGAACAGAGGAGGAGCGGCGTTGCAGCGTGGTGGGTGGGATGACTTTGGTGTGGGGGCGCACTAGACATCTCTCAGAGGGCACGTTGGCCCCGGGGGTGAACTTGGGAGAACCCTATGCGTGAATATTTACCTCTTTGGAGAGATGACCCGCATGGGGCGTGTGGTGTGTGCCAAGTCCCTGGTGGCTGGGATCTGGAATGCCCTCCACCCCAGCCCCCCCTGGGCATCTCCTGGAGTCTGGTTTGACTATGTCGTTGAGAATACACAGAGCAAAAGCACACACCAAGCTTCTACGCTGACAGCTCAGTGACATTGATTCAGTCCCTCTAGTTGGTTCAAACGTTCTCACCCTCCCTTCCCGAGTTCTTCTCCCTGAGGGAAATGAGGGGGCTTCAGAAACTGTGTAGAAAATAATGGGATTCCCTCTCCCCCCTTATAAATTCATTGTCCTCCAGGATCCTGGCTGTTCTTTGAAGAGGCTGTTTTCAGTCTGAGCCCGGATGGAGTTTAAAAGAACACCATGCTCATGGCAGAGGGATGGAGATCCTTTACTGGCTAAGTTGAACTAGTACTGGGCGTAAAGGAGACATCAGGGGACACTTTGGATGGAAGGTTGAAATCTTTATTCGCAGGACTTTCTCGTTTTTACACCCCTGGCTGTCTTGAGGCGCAAGGCTCTGGGTGGGCAGGTTCTGCCTCTCATGTGCCCTGCTCCACCAAATCTGCCCAGGACCTTCTTTGTGTTGGCAGTGCACAAGGACCACTATGAAAACCTCTACTGTGTCCTCTCTGGAGAGAAACATTTCCTGTTACACTCGCCCAGCGACCGACCCTTCATCCCCTATGGTAGGGCTGGGGCCTGCCTTACGCATGGGCCCCAAACCAGATGAAGGGTAGCGAGGATTCCCTGCCTGTGTCCCTGGGGCCAGGCAGCCAACAGGAGAGGCTGGGAGGAGGTGTGAGGGGCTGGGAGCACTCTTTGCTGAGCTCCCCCTTTTTCTCTGGCATCAGAGCTGTACACCCCAGCAACCTACCGACTCACTGAGGCGGGCACCTTTGAGGTGGTGGATGAAGAGGCCATGGAGAAAGTGTCCATCTTGGCCCTGGGCCTCAGGGAGGGGCGAGCTCATCCATCTCCGAGGAGCAAGCGGGCCCCAAAGGTGTTGGGAAGGTGGCCCCTTCCTCCGTAAGGTCCCGCCTTCTGGGGCTGGCTTCCCAGGGCGGATGGAGGGGGACCTTTGGCCCTTACCGTTGGCAAGGCCAAAGGCCGAGTTCCCCGGTCCTGCTCCGTCCCCAGGTGCCCTGGCTTCCACTGGATCCCCTGACACCAGATCTGTCCCGGTACCCACAGTACCGTGGGGCCCAGGCCCTCCGCTGCACCATGCAGGCCGGCGAGATGCTCTACCTGCCGGCCTTGTGGTTCCACCATATGCAGTAGTCCCAGGGCTGCATTGCTGGTGAGGAGCTGCTGGCCTCGGCCAGCGGGTGGGCTGGGGAGGCTCTGGGTCAGAGCTGGGCCACCCACTCCTGTGCTTGCTCTCCCCATAGTGAACTTCTGGTACGACATGGAGTATGACCTCAAGTACAGTTACTTCCAACTGCTCGACACCCTCACCAAGGCCTCAGGCCTGGACTAGTGGAGCCCCCAGGGAACGTGCCCCCCCACAGCTCAGGGGGCACTCTGGCTCCTCCCCAGATGGGCCCCCACAGAGACACCCTGCAATCTGTCTGACCCAGAACCCCGTTTGGGTTGGGACCAACCCTGGAGACTATCGTGGGTGATAAGAGGAGGACCAGGAAGTGCCAGGCAGGTGTCTAGGTCAGGGTTCCCAGAAAGCTGCCACGCAGGTGAAGCAGCCCCGTGGGTGGAGGCCAGCTGCGGCGTCCTCCCTCCTCTGTAAAGCTGTGAAGTGGATATAATGATGGTCCCTACCTTTCTGGCTGCCCTGGGGAGTGGAGAGGGTTTCTGTAAGGGCCCGCTCGCTCGCTCGAAGGACATGCTCAATAAAGCCGGGGAGGCTCCATGTGGTACCTGCTCCTTGTGGCTTTCTGTGTCTCCAGGAGGGCGGGGAGGGTTAAGATGGAAACGTCAGAGAGAGGAGCTAGCTCCCTGTCTGTCCAGGGACCACAGCTTGTACTCCAGTCTGGCCGGCAGGCCAACCCTGTTTTAACTCTCTGCCAGGGCTCATTGACTGGGACTCTGGTTTACTTTGCGATGGGGTTGGTTGCCTGGGGACGAGCCTGTGTCTCCTAACCAGCACAGGGACCAGGGGACAGAAACTGCCCCACCCCCACCCCTGGGCTGCTCCTCTGCAGAAGGAACTGGCTTTCTCATGCTGCCCCCACAAAAGGGGAGATGAGCCCCCTTCCCCTGGGTGCCCACCTGGAGCTCCAGTCCTGGCCATCTCTGGGGACCCAGGTGGCCCAGGCCCTGGCTTTGAAGAGCTGTTTTTAGTAACAGCCACTCCCCTGCTGTGATGATAGGCTCCGGATACACCCCTCCTCCGGGTCTGCTTCAGTGGAGACTGGGCATTCCTGTCCTACTGGTACCTGGATGTTTCTACAAGCCTTGTTGGTGGGGACTCTGCCCTTGCCCTACCTCTGGCGGCTGCCCAGACCTGTGGCCCCTCCAAGCCATGCTTTCCTGTCCTGCTCACACGGGTGGTTGGTGAGCTGTCCTGGAAGCAGGACCCGGCTGGGCAGGCCCAGGTGGTGTCTGCTGGGGGCAGTGGGTTTTCCAGGAACCCAGCAGGGGTGGGGGACCTTGAGCCCATGGGAGGGTGTCAGAAGCCCCAGTATAGGTTGAGGTGCCTCATTTCTTGGGCAGGGTGTGGGGCTTGGGCGGAGCGGAAGAAGCAGGTGGGAGGGGCTAGGGAGGCCAGTTGGGACATACTTGGATTTTGGCTTAAAACCCCACAGTCCTCGACCCAGTGGTTACTGCTGCCTCTGCTCGCCCCGCCTGGGACCCCCAGCCTCATGGCTCTGGTAAGACTGGCATGGCACTGGAGCCCACTCTGACCCTTGCTCCCCACCTGAGTCCTGGCTAATGCTTTCTCTGGAGGGCTGTGGCCCCGGTGGTCTTCAGTTGTAGGGGGCGTGTTTGCCAGCTTTGGGTAGGGGCATGGCAGGGCTGGGGATCCACAGAGCTTCTAGGCAGGGAGAGGCTCCTGGCTGCTCCCCTGCTCCCTCTGAGTCAGTTGCCTGGGCTGTCGGGTCCTGAGACTGATGAGATGGGTGACTTTCCCGGGTTCTTCCTCTGCCAGGAACCCCTGGGCGCATGCAGCTGGGACTTCCAATGGCAGCTGGGAGGCCAGTGAAAGGGTGTGCTGAGGAACGCTCCCTGGCCCCAGCGCACCTGGCAGGGCTTCAGCCCAGAGCCCGGGGTGGTTTGGGATGGAGTCCTGGGGTCCTTTGTTTCTCTGCCCTCGGAGAACCTGGAGGGCGCAGGGCTTGGCGCCCATGGTCTGCCTGGCCTGGTAACCTCCCACCTGCCCCAGCACAGAGGTGGCTTCCAGAACTGCCCCCTGACCAGGGGTGGGATGCACAGGGAGGAGCGAGTGAGCAAGCAGGAGCTTAGTCCTAGCAGGCCGCTCCCTCCATGCCCTTCTGTATGCCCACCCAGAGCTTTGTAAGCGAGGGCATGGGCTGGGGCAGACAGGTGGCAAGATGGGAGCCTGCTGGTTCCAGGAGAGGGAAGCGGAGAGCACAGCGATCCTGCCTCTGGGTCTCCGGCCAGTTGCTGGGTCACCTCTCCATGCCTCCGCCTCCTCGTGAGGCAGCGTAGTAGTCGGCTGAGTTAATGTATGGATAGCCCTTGGGACAGACCTGTCATGGGCATTGTGTAAGTTCCTATGGACGTGCCCTGTCTCTTCTAGACTCGGGGTTCTGGGTGGCCTTGGCCCTGTTGGTGCAGGGTGAGCCCTCACAGGTGCCCCAACCTCCCTTCCATCGCCTGCGGCCTTTGGTCATGTCATCCCACAGCAAGCTTGTCCCCTCCCCGCTGCTCTGCAGGCCAAGTTGCCCGGGACCTGCCTGCACACCATTCATGTGCTGCAGGCCCACAGCCTGCCTGCCAGGGATGTGGGTGAGTTGACCGAGAGAGGAGAAGGGAACTGAGGTTGCAATTGGAGCAGGGCAGGGACGGTGGGAGGTGGCAGGAGGGCTGGGCCTGCGAGGTCCTGGGAGGAGGGCCTGCAAAGAGTGACGGGCAAGGGCTGGCGATGGAGGGTGGGGCTTGGTGCGTCCCCAGGGATCCCTCTGGTGGTGAACTCTGCGTGGCTTGGGGGAGAATTGGCCCTCATTTCTTCTCCTCCAAGGGACCCACCCTGACTTCTGTGTGACCCTGTGGCTGCCCACGGCCTGCAACCACCGGCTCCAGACGCGCACTGTCAACAACTTCAGAAACCTGTCTGGAACCAGAGCTTCCACTTCCGGGTGCACAGCCAGATCAAGGTGGGCCTGCCTCAGCCCGGTCCTGCATACCCCCAGTGTCACCCCCACCCCACCCCCCACCCCATGGCCCTGTCCCGCTGCTCCCCTTCCAGAACATGGTTGAGCTGAAAGTCTTTGACCAGGACCTGCTGACCAGCGACGACCCCGTGCTGTCAGTGTTGTTTGACGTGGGCACTCTGCTGCCTGGGGAGTTCCGGCGCCAGAGCTTCTTGCTGAGCCTGCAGGCAAGACTCCACATGGGCGGCCACCCTCGGTACCACCAACGGGATGCTGCTTAAATGCCCCTCTTCAAAGAACTTGTTTACAGACAATGAGGTCAGGTTTCCCTGGTGCCCGAGGCCCTTGTCAACCAGGACCTGCTTCCCGAGGAGCGGCCCCCTCCTCGGGGCTACATTATGGACAGCAGCCCTCCCCGCATTGGCACCCCTGGCTGGCATCTGGGTTGGAATCTGCACATACCCACACTGACACACACACTCACATTCATACCCACACGCAGCCTCACACACATACACAGGTACACTCACACGCAAGCACACGCACTCAACCACTGCCACACTCACACATGCACAGCCATGTGGATACACATGCACACACACTCACATGTGCACACAACCACTCACATGCATGCCCACATACATGCACACGTCTTACCTTTATAACTTGCTTTTTCAGGGTGGGGAGCGGTTTGACGTTGAATTCCGCCTGCGAAGTGTGTGAGTTGGGGGTTGCGGGGGTCAGGGGAGTTGGGGGTTGCAAGGTAGGGAGAGGGACTCTGGGTCAAATCTGTCCCTTCTGGAAGGAGACAGCCTCGTGTGCTCAGGGTTGGTGTCCTTCCCCGGGGACCCTCTGTGGTTGGAAGGACTGCCTAGGCTTCCTTGGGGGCAAGAACCTGACCCCCGCTCATGGCTTTTCCCAGGACAGACTGTGCGGAGCAGCTCACCAGCAACGGTGTCCTAGTGGTGAGTCAGATCATTGTAGTGATTGATTCAGGATCATAGTAGTGATTCGGGATCATAGTGGTGATTTGGGATGGTAATGGTGACTTAGGATCATGGTACTAATTCGGGATCATAGTAGTGATTCGGGATCATAGTAGTGCTGTGTGATCATAGTAGTGATTTGGGATCATAGTAGTGATTTGGGATCATAGTAGTGATTTGGGATCATAGTAGTGCTTTGGGGTCATAGTAGTGCTTTGTGATCATAGTAGTGCTTTGTGATCATAGTAGTGATTTGGGATCATAGTAGTGCTTTGTGATCATAGTAGTGCTTTGGGATCATAGTAGTGCTTTGGGATCATAGTAGTGATTTGGGATCATAGTAGTGCTTTGTGATCATAGTAGTGCTTTGTGATCATAGTAGTGCTTTGTGATCATATTAGTGTTTTGGGATCATTGTAGTGCTTTATGATCAAAGTAGTGATTTGGGATCATAGTAGTGATTTGGGATCACAGTAGTCATTTGGGATCATAGTAGTGCTTTGGGATTGTAGTGGTGAGTGACACACCCTCCTTCAGGCCATCTGCTCACCTGCCCTCCTGGCTGCAAGTCTGTCTGGACCAGGAAAGAGCAAAGTGGGAGGGGCTATGATTTCCAGAGGACATGGGACTGAGGAGCAGGAACCGCGGGCTGCAGGGGAATGGGTAATGGTGAGGTATCCTTGCGTGGGAGGGGTGGCATATGAATCTTCTCTTCCCAACACAGGCCCGTGAGCTTTCCCGCTTGCATGTGCGGCTGGAGGAGGCCGGGGACCAGAAGGGTGAGTCTCCCAGGTCACCATGACAGCCCTGGCCCTCAGCCTATGTCTTCCCCCTTCCTCAGCTACCCATCCTGGAAGAAGCTGCCAGCCACCTTTAGCCTCCGAAGGCTAGGGGCTGGGGGTGAAACTGCCCGGGCTTACCAAGACCTGGTCTTTTCCCATGACCCTGCTCCGAGGGGGTTGGGCTGGGGGTAACTCCTCCCAGCCTCTGCCAGCCACAGGGGCGGGAGACACCTCACGGGCAGGGAACCCCCTCCCACCGCTACCTCGGTTCCTTTCTCCAGAGTCAAAGGGAAAAGTCCAGCTTGTGATCGCCGGGTCCTACGAGGGATCTCAGGAGGCCACCGTAGGCAGCGACTCCTTCCGTTTCCACTTCCCCACCTGCTGGTAGCAGGAGCTGAGTATCCACCTGCAGGTAGGGTGCTCCCCCACTGACCCCCTGGAATTCAGGCCCACAGGGCCGGGTGGTACCCCTGCTCTGAGACTCGGGTAAGTGTACAGTTTTTGTCCCCTTGCAGAATGCCCCCCAGGAGCAACTGAAGGTGCCACTCAGGGCCCTGCCATCAGACCAGCTCGTGAGGCTGGTCTTCCCTACGTCCCAGGTACTCTTCACTCAGAGGAAGAGACCTTGATGTGGGGGTGGGACAGGGCCTCAGGCCAGTGCGGGGGTGGGGGCAGGGGGTGACTCCTTCTCTCCCTTTTCTTTTGGGCCAAGGCCCTGGGCTGGGCTGTGGGGGTGCATCCCTGTGGAGATGACTGGGGCATCCCAGGGCCGAAGTTGGGGTGGAGGTGCCAGCCTTTCTGAGTGGTGTTTTGCTGGTTTGCAGGAGCCTCTGATGACGGTGGAGCTGAGAAAAGAAGACAGGTGAGAGGCTGGGCTGGGGGAGAGCAGCTGGGGGAGGGAGGGCGCTACGTGCAGCTGGGTGGCCTGGAGGACCGGAAGCAAGCGGGTGGCTGCAGCAGGGAGCTCCCAGTCTTGGGAAGGTGCTCAGAGCAGAGAGGGTCCTTCCTCAGCCTTGTAGTCTGCGTGTGGCCTCACTGGGTGGGAGAGAGGTGGGGGCTGAGGAGAGTAACACGCCTGGTTTGAGGAGCACAAAGACCAGAAGGAAGCAACCTTTTGGGTAGAAGCAACGTGGCTGGGCCTTCAAGAACTTTTGCTGGCCCTCAGTGTCTAGGAGCATAAGCAGCCCCAACTTAAAGACCTTTGTTCCTTCTCAGCCCCTGTGCCCCCTTCCCAGTGTAGCCCTGGTCCAGCGTTGCAGGGGAGGGAGAAGCTGAGACTCAGGGCCACCTTTGGCCACAGGGACACCCTCATCTGCCAGCTGGCCTTGCTGTCATGCCGGGCGTGTTGGTGTGGCTCTGGGCCCACCATCCCCACCTCACTCTCCAAGCTTCAGCACGCAGGCTGAAGGGAGAGAAGAGATGGACGTGGATCTTGCAGGGAGATGGGGCCAGTGTCCTCTTTTCTGACGAGGATGAGCACTGCCTCACTGTCCGTCCATCCCCCCACCCCACCCCCAGACCAGGGGAGCTGGCCGTGCGCCTGGGCTTCGAGCTGTATGCTGAGGAGCAGGCCTTCCTGAGCAGGAGGAAGCAGGTGGTGGCCAAGGCCCTGCAGCAGGCCCTGCAGCTGGAGGGAGACCTGCAGGAGGACGAGGTCTGTCAGGCTGGGCAGGAGTGTGGGGGTCTCAGGCCGAGTGTTGAGCTGAGTGGGCTTCCACACTTCCATTGCCCGACCAGGGTTGGTTGTAAGGCGGATTTGTGTTTGCCTCTCGTCTGCCCACCTACCCCCCTTGTACTTCCCGGAGCTTTCTTGATGTTATCTTGGGCCCAATGCGGCTGAGCAGTGTCAGAACCACGGGCCCCACCAGGAGTAGCTACCCTTCTCTGGGCGTTGGCCCTTGGCCTGGAGCTGATTTTAAGACTGGGCCTCTCAGACAACTCGGTGGACATCTGGCCAGGGCTCTCTGCTGGTTGGGCTGGCTCCTAAGGAAATGAGCTCCTTGCAAGGGGAGAGGGACGCTGATTTGGGGGTTTTGAGGTGAGCCTGCGTCTTTTAAGAAGTGACCGCCGTACTCCCCAGGCTGGGGATGGGGAGATAAGGCCTGTGGCCTGTACGCTCCCTGGAGTTTTCAAAACCCGAAAGGACCCACCCTGCTGAAGGAGGTTATTCTGACATGACTCTCCTCAGCTGCTCTGACTCAGACCCGCTCCATGGGTCCCCACCAGACTCTGACCTACGCTAACTTGGTGGTGGGGCCAGGGGCAGGGGACTGATTGGCCACTTGACTTGCTGTGTTCTCCTCCTGTGGTTTTTACTGCCCAGCGCACCCTGACCTCCCCTCCACCAACTGGAAGTCCCCGCAGGGCCTCCCTTGAGCCCAGCTGTACTCTGCCCTTCCAGGTCCCAGTGGTGGCAATCATGGCTACTTGTGGAGGGGTCCGGGCAATGACTTCCCTGTATGGGCAGCTGACCGGCCTCAGGGAGCTGGGCCTCTTGGACTGCGTCTTCTACATCACAGGGGCCTCGGGCTCCACTTGGTGAGCAGGCTGAGTGTGGGATCTGGCGGTGAGTGGGCAGAGGCAGGGGTGCCTGTGGTAAGGCTTCTCCAGTGCCACCTTGGCCTCCCTGACTAGATTGGAAGGTCTGCGAGGAGGCAGGTGGCAGGTGCTATATGCCCAAGGTGCCCCATGGGCTTCGGCTGTCTCCATGGAGCTGGAAGGCACCTGCGGGCTGCTGCCCTGGGAGAGAAGGTCCGAAGGGGTGTGAGGTCTCGGGGGACTCTTAGAGGAACCTGTCTGGCCCCGACCTCTGGCTTTGCCTAGGACCTTAGAAAACCTCTACAAGGATCCAGAGTGGTCGCAGAAGGACCTGGGGGGCGCCACCGTACTGCTGAAGACGCAGGTGACAAAGAACAAGCTGGGCGTGTTGGCTCCCAGCCAGCTGCAATGGTACTACCAGGAGCTGGAGGAGCGCACTCGCCTGGGACACCCGGCCTGCTTCACCAACCTCTGGGCCCTCATCAATGAGGCCATGCGACATGATGGGGTACAGAAGGGCGGCCCACGGGGACGGGCCTGGACCTGGAGGCAGCCCTGCTGGGTAGCAGGGCGAGGGGAGATCTCCAGAGACCAGGCAGCAATGGGTTTACACGGAGGTATCTCCCTACAGCCTGATGTCCACAAGCTCTCAGAGCAGCGACAGGCTCTGAGGCACGGCCAGAAACCTCTCCCCATGTACTATGCCCTCAACACTAAGGGGCACGGCCTGTCCACCTTCGAATTTGGAGGCAGGTCGAGGCAGCTGGTTGAGGCCCCGGGCGGCCAGGGGTCGGGGAAGGGGTGGTTGGGATGGTGTGGGGAGGCAGTTTTTCATGCCCTTCTCCTTACACTCTGGTCCGGGACCCGAGTGAATCCAGACACCCATGACCCCAGAGTCACTTGGACTGGAGGGGAGTCGCCCCGTCCTTTGTGGCTGCCCTGCGTGGGTTCGGGTGGGCAGGAGGGTGGTGGCCAACAGCGGTCCCTTCCCACCGCAGAGTGGTGTGATTTCTCCCCCTACAAGCTCGGTTTCTCCAAGTAAGGTGCCTTCATCCCCTCCGAGCTCTTCGGCTCCGAGTTCTTCATGGGGCGGCTGATGAAGAGGATGCCTGAGTCCCGCATCTGCTTCCTGGAAGGTGAGGGGGTCTTGGAGAGAGAATGAGGTAGGGGGGATGTTTCTGGGGGAGCCCCATCACTGAGGCGGGCAGCAGGGAAGGGTCAGGCTGTGACAGGAATGGTGGCTCTCGTCCCATTGTGTCTGCGCTCCCAGGCATCTGGACCAACCTATATGCAGCCAGCCTCCAAGACAGCTTATACTGGTCCTTGGAGCCCAGTCCGTTCTGGGATCGCTAGGCTCAGACCCTGACCAGCTTGGGTAGGTGCCCAGGCTCCGGGGCTGGTGCTGGGGGTGGGCATGTGACTCCCAGCTCTGTGTGTGTGTGGTGGTGGGGGCACTGGTCTCAACTCTTTCCCTCTCCGGGGTCACTGCCCTCAGACTGGGCTAGCACCCACGCCCCACTCCCTGGCTGTGCAGACAAGGAGCAGGTCCCAGTGCTGAAGATAGAAGTGCCACCCAGCCTGGTTGGGAGGATCGGGGAGTTGTTCTCTGGCCTCCTGACGTGGCGCCCGCTTGCCCAGGCCACCCACAACTTTCTGCGTGGTCTCCAGTTCCACAAAGACTATTTCCAGCACCCTCACTTCTCCTCCTGGAAAGGTAGCTTCTCCCACCGGGGCCCAGCCCCCTGATGTCTTCCCAGAGCTGTGGGCCTTGGCTCCAGGCCCCTCACCTCACCCCTTGGCTCCAGGCCTTCCATGTGTGGCACCACGGGATGTGGGGAGTAGAGTTTCCTGCCTTCTCCTTCAGCTTGGGCTGGAGGTTGCTTCAGGGCTGGGGCCAGGTGGGTGGGGCCTGAGGGCGGAGTCTTTTTCCAGGAGCAGCCAGTGACTGCCACTGACCAGGGGAGCAAGCGTGGTGTCCTCAGCACCCGTGCTCAAGGCTGCCCTCCCACCCCGCTCACCTCTCCAGACACCAAACTGGATGAACTCCCTAACCAGCTGACCCCTGGTGAGCCCCGCCTGTGCCTGCTGGACGTGGGCTACTTTGTCAACACCAGCTGCCCGCCCCTCCTGCAGCCCACCCGGGACGTGGACCTCATCCTGTCGCTGGACTACAACTTAAATGCCGCCTTTCAGGTGGGGGAGCTGATGAGTGGCACCCGAGGATGCTAGGGCGGCTTCACAGTGTGTCCCTTGCTGGCTTCCTCCCAACCCTATGAGACAGGGACCCACATGCTATGGGCTGAGCTGTCCAGAGAAACAAAAGCAGCAACACTCCTCTGTGTAGAAAGAAAGAGCTTTAGATCAAGAAGTCATTTTAGATCAGCAAGGCATCCCAGCCCAGTGTGATTCAAGACCATGCTAGTGAGAACCTTCCTCAGCCTCTGTGTAGCTGCAGGCAGATAATGCCCAGGCTGGCGTGAACACGGCCAAGTCGGCGGCTCTCCAGGCTGGAGACCCCATGGGGCCGTCCCTGGAGACAGAATCCCAGCGAGGAGGAAGAGGCTCATAGCATCTCCCCTTCCTTCCAAGGAGGGATCACCAGGCTTCCACCTGAGTGACAGGTGGGACTCCACCCCTGCACTTTCACGCAGGTCCAAGTGGACATAATATCTAACCACCACACCATGTCAAAACAACCAAACCAGGATCCCCACCATGGAGTCCATGCTGACTCACCGGGTCCCCCTTGGTGTGTTTCCGAGATCGAACTGCTTACGGGAGTAAAAATGCCCACGGAGCAGTTTGTCACAGGAAATCAGCCTCTAACAACCAATGGGTCAGTAGGCACAATTGTATGGCGATAAAATAGTAAAGGTCTAGTAAAGTCATAGAGGCTAGGAGAGATAGGGGAGTGAGAGTACAATAAAGGAGTCAGGCACGTTTTATGATAGCATGCTCACCTCAGCTCCTCTTGATGGACCACGTGGAAGTGGGGGAAGAGAGAGCATCTGTATTATCTTGGGGTAGTTACAGGTAGCCTTAAGACATGCATATTCAGTAGTTACATACGCCACAAGGTGGGTGGGATCGACAGTAACGCTGAGCTCACAAGTGAGGAAGCCTAACAGCTGCATTGGGGGAAGCTGAGAGGGGGGCTGGGCGACAGCAGGAAGAGAGAGCCAGAGGATGTCTGCCTCTGTAGGGAGATCAGACCAGCCATGTGCTCACTTGAAGGCAGCATGGCTGTTAAGGGAGAGTCTGTGGCTACCAACGTGGAGGCACAAGTTCAGGAACGTGGTGCTCGGCCCTCTCTCCATGGAGCAGCGGGTGCTTTCCCAGTGCTGACCCTGCAGAACCTCGCCCAGCACATAACTGCTTCACCACCAGCGCTCCCTGTGAAAAGAACTGGGGTTTCATTCACGCTCCATCAGGGGGCTTTCTCCGCAATGGGGAGAGTATGTGATGGTGAATCTGGTTGGCTGCACCTGCACCCCGGCTGGTTGCAGGCCGTCGACACCCCAGCGTTTAGTTTCTGTGTTAATTTAGTGAGAGGTGTGTGCCCTTCATGGCTGGCCTCAGCGATGGCTACAGTCCGTTTGGTGGAGCTCTGAGGGGCTGCGGCACGGCTGTCCACTCCGACTGATGCTTGGTCCTATGTGACGTGAGTGTCCAGGACAAAGGGAGCCCAAGGCTAGCCCTCTCCTGCCCTCTGTGCCCCTGCTGCAGCTGCAGCTGGTGGGCCGCATGTGCCAAGAGCAGGGCATCCCGTTCCTGCCCATCTCTCCCAGCCTTTATGAGGAGCGCCAGCCTCGGGAGTGCCACAAGTTCTCTGATCCCGGCCGGCCTGAGGCCCCAGTCATTCTGCACTTCCCCCTGGTCAAGGACTCCTTCCGGGACCACTCAGCCCCTGGTGAGCCAGCTTGCCACCACCCCCTTCCTGGTGTCCCAGCCTCCCCGACCCAGCAGACCCGCCCTCCACCCCAGCACCCTGCCCCTCCATGCCCACGATGTGCTCTCTGCACAGGGGTCCCTAGGACACCCGAGGAGCAGGAGGCCGGCCGGGTGAACCTGTCTCCGTCTGACTCCCCCTACCACTACTCGAAAGTGACCTATAGCCAAGAGGACTTGGACAAGCTTCTGGGCCTGGCCCACTACAACATCTGCAACAACCAGGAGCGGCTGCCGGCTGCCCTGAGCGAGGCCCTGCGGAAGAGGAGGCAGCGCTGACAGCCCGCCCCGAGTGACGCAATGCCTCAGCCTCAGAGAGCCATCCCCCAGTGTTCTGGGGCCTCGGAGGGCCTGGTTGGCCCCAGCAGCACCCTTCCTAGCCTTGGGTGTATGCCCTGGTACCCAGATGGGGCAGGAGCTGCCAGCACCTCACAGAGGGCCATCTGCACTGTGAACTGAAGCTGTGACTACGGGCTTGCCACAGCTCAGCAGCTGCTCTGGTTTCTGGGCCCTGGGCCCCTGGAGCAGGCCACATTGGGCCTCTTCTCCAAGCACCGGGAGAGGTGGGGTGCAGAGGTGCTGTGGCAGCCGGGGTGCAAATGGGGTGGGGTTGGGGCTCGGGGTGGCAGGGCCCGGTGTAGAGTGCTGGCAATGGGGGGAGGGTCCCAGGCTCCCCGCCCTGCTGCTCTGAATGCTGTACGCAGGGACTCGGGGGCTGCACACATTACAGGACTCGTCCCACCAACGGTCTGAGGATGTCATTGCTGCTACGAATGGGGAGACCTTTGGTACCACCATCAAAGACCAGTTTAGGAAACAAGACAAGGACACATCTCCCTCGCTCCGCAAAGAGTTGCCAGCCTCTTGGTGCTGTGCCACCCTTTCCCAGACGGATGCCCCGTAGGAGGTGTCTGCTTCGGGCACCCCTGCGCCACTCTCCCAGCCAGTAGCTGCCCTCTTTGAAGGGTGGGGGTCAGAGCACCTTGAGGAAGAGCCTAGGAAGGTGTGACTTCGGAAGGGCTGCCTCTTACCAGGAGCTGCCCGTTCCCAGGGTGCTGCGTGGTGGCCTGGCTAGACTGTGGCGAGCCTGCATGGGCAGTCTGTGGCTGGTTCCATGTGGTGACCTGGATGGAGCACGTCCTCACCTACAGCCCCAGGGTCACTTCTGGGCCCACCCACTCACCTACAGCCCCAGGGTCACTTCTGGCCCCACCCACCCCTGTGGAGGAGCAGCGAGGACCAGTGAATGAATGTTGGGTCCCTGGGTCACACCTGCCCCACCACCACCTCCCTGACAATACCCCACGTTCCTCTAGCATTGGTAACCACGTGGATTCCCATGACACTCCCCTTCCCCCTTCCCCCCAATGCATGGCTGAGTGACTCCCAGGTTGGGCACAGAGTGAGAGTCAGGGCAGGAGTGACTGCTCAGTACCCCTGTGTCCAGGATGAGGCTTCACCCCAGCCATTCATCCCATTCATGAACTGGACCCCATGGGAGAGTGCGTGGAGGTGGGCAATTACAGCAGAGATGGTGCCCCAGGTTGTCTCCACTTTTGGAGGGTGGTGGGCTCAGGGGTGCTGCACATTCTGGGGGGTGGGAGTAGGGGGGAACAGGGGCTCCTGCTTGCACATGTGAGAGAGAGAGAGAGAGAGAGAGAGAGAGAGAGAGAGAGAGAGAGAGAGAGAGAGAGCCTTGCCCTGCCCTGCCTTCTCTGCCTCCACCTTCTGACCCCTGACTAGATTCTCTTCTCCCCTTGGAGGGCGACAGGGCCTGTGCCTTGGGAAAGCTGCAGGGGACTGTGACAGCAAGGGACGGGGAGGCAGCAGGCTGCCCATGAGCCGAGGTTGGTTTGGAGAGGGAAGAGGAGAAGGCAGGCCAAAGGGCACAGTTGCAGGAGGCCAAGTCCAGGCAAGCTTGCTGGGACTATGCCAAGAGAGGCTGCCCTAACCCCGTGCTGCTCCAGTAGGCAAGGCATTCCGAGAGGGCCTGCTCTTCTCCGCAGACCAGCCAGCAGCAGGAAGCTGAAGGATCGCACGGGTCTGCAGATGTGTGTGTGTGCCCATGGACGCACACCACACAGACACACACACATGGATGGACATACCACAGGCATGTATACCATAAACACACCTGGATGAACACACACCACACCGATGGACACGCATTTACCAAAAACACGTGAACATCTATCACAGGTGCGCCCGCACACACACATGCACACATGGAAAGGCATGAGTACAGAGGGCTGAGCCCGTGGGTGGGACAGCCGTCAAGTCTGGGGAAGGGAGTGACATGGTCCAGAAGCTGCCCGGGGACCATGGGTTGCCCTGGCGGGTGGGGGTGAGGCTTCTCTTAGTCCCAGGGCAGTGAGTGTCTGGTGCGGGAGGTACAGAGCAGATGGGGACCCTGCTCCAGGAGCCCCGAGTGGGCGATGCGGGTGTGTCCATATCCAGTCACACCACCACTGTCCTGAGAGGTGAACTGGCTTTCTGTGTGCCCACATTGGAGGCCTGGGCCACGTGTTCCAGGGAGCAACTTGTGCAGCCTGGAGCTTGGGACCGCTTACTTAAGCTGAGAGGCCCTGTCGGACGACCTTCAGCAAAGCTCAGCCTTTGAGTTCTGGGCTTCTGGCTTCAGGGCACGGTGAGGGCAGCTGCTGGTTCTGGCCCAGTTGCAAGCAGCCTCGCTGTACCTGGCCCTTCTGGGGACTCCAGATAGCACTGGGGAAACTGGGTGCACCGAGAGGCTGGGTTACTTGCTAGAGACCACAGCTAATTACCAGTGGAGTTGAGACCCGATATGGCCCTCACCATAAAAAGGAAGTGTTTTCTGCCCTGGTGACCCTTGGCCTTCCCTGAGGTCAAGGGTGACCATAGCAGCCACATGAAGAGTGTCAGAAGCAGGGCACAGTGACTGCCTCAACCTCCCCACTCTCCCCCCGCCGGGGCTCTTCCAGTCTTGGCCTAGTGCCTCTATTGCTGGGGAGCAGGCTGGAGAGTCCCCCACCCCCGCAGGGCCCACAACCTTCCTAGCAGTGCCAGCGGATCTGAGAAGGCACAGCCTGGAAATGTGTGGCCAGGCTCCCTGGAAATGGTCCCATTGAAGATCTGGGGAGCAGACCGATTGTTTTCCTTTGGTTGTGTTACAGACACCTTACAGGAGAGAAGGACGTTTATAGATCACTGTCTACAGTTTCTGACCTTCAAAGCACTCAAATCATTGCCATCGAGTCGATTTCTATCATGGAGGCCCTGTAGGACAGCACACGACGGCCCTTGCGGCTCTCTGAGGCTGTCACTACGGGAGCAGACAGCCGAGCCGCGTCTTTCTGATGGGTTTCAGACCACTTACCTTGCCACGAGCAGAAGCCCGGGGCATGCCTTTTTCTGACCTTGGGTTTGACTAATATATATATATATATACATATACATATATATACATATATAATGCACATATATATATGAATTTTAATATAGAGGGTTTTTGTTTTAAGTGAAAACATTCAGAGCACTTTAACAATTTCTACACATTTTGTTTGCAGCCCTCATAATATAACACAGCACTCTTCTTGCCTCCTCCCTGGCCCCTCCCTCCCTCCTGAACTTTGAGGGCAAATGCTCCCCTTTGCTCTGGGAAGCAAGTGCCTCACAGGTGCCATGCGTTCACTTTATCAGCTCGACTGTTGCTTGGGCAGGGGTGATTCCCGGAGCTGGGCTCTGTTTTGGATTTGAAGGGCCCTGGTTCGGGGCTCCAGCAGTCCCTGTCAAACTTGTAATGTCCTCTCTTCATGAAGTCGACTTCCATTGGCTTTCAAGCTGTGCGAAAGTTGCCAGTTTGAGCTCAACCAGAGCAGTTTGAGGCGGTGGCTGGGCACCATCTAACTCTCCTGGTCTCCAGGACAAGGATGGAGGGCTGTGGTATTGGTGGTCCGTTAGTCCTGTGGACTGCTTTGCTTCAGTTTTTGATTTTCTTCACTCGTCTGCTCCAGATGGGGAGAGAGGGGATCCTAGTTGCTAGAGGTGGCTTTGCAATGGAGACAAACATTTTATACTAAAGTGAGATTCTTAGGTGACATTTGTGTGACTGCAGAGCCCCTGCTCATCTTCCTCCGTGTTCACCCTAGCTGACCACCTTCCTGCCTCAGAGGATGGGGCACTCCCTCTGCCCATCCACCCTCAGGTCCTCACTTTCAGTCCCACAGGATCCTGTGGTATCAACCCCCCCCCATCAGCCCCGCCCCCAGCCTACACAAGGATTACAAACCCTCGCTCCACTCAGATTCTCTGTAGCTAGTGTCACCTCCCCTGTGTTCCTCAGAGTGTGCTCTGTACCCATGAGATTATTGATTGGTTTCCACCCATAGTGACCCTCTGTGTCCCACAGGGCTTGCTCTGGGGGCAGCTCTCAGAGGGAGAAACCAGGAGGAGGAGGGGAGGGAGCAGTTGGGCAGAAGAAGCTGTGATGGACCCCACAGAGCCAGACTTCCCACGGAGGACAGGACCCTGCGGCTGTTTCCTCGAAGGGGTGCCCCTCAGGGCGGATCAATGCTCTGGGGACTCCACCGCAGGTTGAGGCCCCTCGACCCCTCTTCAGTCCCGCCCTCCACACCCTCACCTACATCTTGAGCTGGGTGAGCTTCTCCTCCTGGGACGCCAGCTACCTTTCCAAGTCCTGGTGCCAGGCATGTGGCCCTCTAAGGGGTGGATCCCTGCTCACCCCACAGTCAGGGTCTAGCAGGAGGTCCTCTCAGGAGGCCAGCCAGACCTCAGCCTGACCAAGCATTCCCCGAAGCTCCTCCTGGTCCTGGCTCACCAGGCAGTGCTCCTGGTGAAGGGCCCAGGTCGTCCGGAGCTCCTGCAGCTGCCTGTTCAGCTCCCGGAGACGCTGTGACCTGGGGGGCAGAGGGCTGTTGGGAGGGGCGCAGGGTGTCACCTGGGTGGGGCAGGACTGGGTTACCGTGGAGCAGGGAGAAGCAGGAAAGGGGGCTCTGGCCACGCACCACCCTGGCCCTAGCCCTCAGCGCGCACATCTCTGGGGCTATGACGTGGCTGGTGTCCAGCAGCTGCTACCCCGCCGGTCGCACTGCCTGGGCTCTCAGGCAGAGCTCCTGCCCCAGTGTCTCCTTGGCCCCAGCTGGCCCTTCTGAGGATATAGACTAGTGCCTGCTTCTCTTGAGCCCGAGTGCTGGGTGGGGGATAGGGCATGGGAACAGGTCTTAGGGCCAGGAGGGTAGAACAGGGAGGAGGCAGGGAAGAGCTGGGTGCCCCCACCCTCATGGGACAGAGCGAGCCCCCATCCAGGTGGGGTGGCACATACAGCAGTTCCTGGCAGTGCCTGAGGAAGGCATGGCCATGGGCTGCCCACTCAAGCTGCTGGCCCTGCTCCCAGGCCTTCATGTCCACGTGGCCCAGGCCTCCTGCACCTCAGCCAGCTGCCCGGCCAGGCCCTCCTGGACCGCAGGGTGTACCTGAATGGCCTCCATCCCCATCTGAACCACCACCTCGTCCACAGCCACCAGCTCCCTCTGCAGCTGGCAAAGAGCAGGCTGAATGCTTCTCCACCCAGGACTCTGCAGGCCATCCTGGCTGTACCCCAGCCTAGGTCAAGCCCAGGCTCGTCACCCCCCATCGCAGAGGGGGCAGGGGCAGGCTGCAGTACTGCCTGAGGTCAGCTGGGGGCGAGGGCTCCTCATCCATCCATTGCCTACAAAGAGTGGTTCACGCGGAGGGGGAGGTAGGGACTGGGGCCCTCCCTGCAAGAGGCGGTGCTGGCGCTGCAGGACCTCCACAGACGCCAGGTCGTGGCCAAGGACAGCACCCTCCACCAGGACCACCTTCTGCATGTGGCCCCACAGCTCGAGCGCCGCCTTGTGGAAGTCGAGGGCACAGCGGGAAGGAGGGCCAGCAACTTTCTCCCTGAGAACAGGGCCACCTCCTTTTGAGCAAAGACTGTGGCTTGGGGATTTGTGGGGCGTTAACACGGAGGGAAATAAGACGAAGACTCTATTCCCTAACTTATAACAGTGAGAATCTGGAAAGCTGGTGTTCCACGGTAGGAAAGCCTCTACTTTGGTAAGTTAGAGGTAAAGTCCAAGTACATTATCCTACTTTAAAAATCATTCTCACGGATTCTCCGTTAACAGCTAGGCTGCCTTAACGTGAGCACATGGCTGATTGTATCTCTGTGTAGAAGCAGATATGATCCTTTTGCCCTCTCTTCCCACCGTGACACGCAGCCCCCTTTGTAGCTTCCCCCAATGCAGGTATTAGCTTTCCTCACCTTGGTGAGCTCAAGTACAGGGGCCTTACGATAGATATCACCCACCTTGTGACCCATGTCACTAATGAAGAGGTGTGTCTCCAGGCTCCCTATACACGTCCCAAGATAGCAAAGGTTCCACTTCTCCCAGTTCCACGCGGTCCATCAAGAGGAGCTGAAGTGAGAATGCCTAATAAAACATGTCTGACTGTATTGTATTCTCTCGCCCCTGTCTTTCCTGTCCTCTGTGACTTTACCGTGACCTTTACCTATTATCATCGCTGTACATTCGCGCCTTCTGGCCCTTTGGTGGTTAGAAGATGGTTTCCTCTGATCACAGCAGGTTCCTGATGAGGCCCGGGTGCCACAGGCAGGGCCTGAGGGAGGAAAGGGTCTGGACACGCATGTTGGGTGGAAGGCAAAAATATGGGGAGCCCTGAGCACATGAGGATGGCGGCTCAGGGAGCGAGTGGGCTGCCTGTCAGGGGGTCTGCCTGTAGAACCTCCAACAGTCAGTGTGGAGAGGGCTGGCCCGGGGCCACCCAGCCCCAGGATTTCGGTTGCAGGACCTGTCAGGTGCTCAGTGCACTGAGACACCAGATCCCGAGAAAGGAGGGTGTGGGGAGGGGAGGCAGGGAGCTCTAAGAGTGGCGGTCAGCAAGAAGACCAGCAGGGCCTGTGCCCCCAACGAAACTGCGGCCTGTGCTCAGGGAGCATTGGGAGAGTCCACTTCGTGCTCCTGCCACAAGGGGTGACCTGCGCTGAAGGACTCCAAACTGGGGGCAGGAAGGAGCGTGGTTGGACGGGAAAGGCTGATTGATGCTGGGAGCTGGAGTCAGCCATGCCCCTTCATACACACATGCACACACGAGAATACACACAGAAGTACGCATGCACACACCCACATGCCCACCCCTACACATGAGCACACACATACACACGCACACACACGCACACACATCTGGGGTAGGCCCCTGCGTCCCGAGCCCCTTGGCTGTCGCTGGCCTGTCCCTCTAGGCACCCACCTCTGTGCGGGCTTTCATTGCCTTGTCCAGCCTCACCCATGTGGCCTCAACCCAGCTCCTGTGGACTTGACTCTGGGCCATGGAGCTGGGGGAGGCGAGTTCCAGGGCACCTGCCAGCTCCCTCAGAGCCTGCACCCTGGCAGCCCCACACTCTGCCCTTTCTCCCGGAAGACCTTGAACTTCTGTTCCAGCATCTGCAAAGGTGGGGCTGGAGAGGGTCAATGTGGATAGGGTTCAGGCAGCTCCTAAAACTCATGAAAGGGCCAGCTGGCCCCAACAGCTCCCACTTCCCTCAGCCCTGGTTCTAGAACTCCGCAGGGCATCTCCTGCCCCCTCAGCCCACCCAGCATCTACCCTACCCTCCGTTCCTCCATCCACTTTCCCGGCACGACTCACTTCCACACCCTCAATGTCCTGCCCACAGTCCTGGGAGTCGGCAGTGGCCACCTTGCTGTACAGCCAGGCGTGGTCTCCCTCCAGTTGGCACTACCCCTGGGCCTCCGCTGCCCATAGTCGTACTGCGTGGACCTCCTTCACCGCCCACAGCTGTACAGCACTGTGGGGCTGCATCAGGAAAGTCACAGGGGATTACTGCCCTCTCCTCTCTGGCTGCCCACCCCCTGCTCTCTAGGTTTCCCACCCCCTGCCAACCTGTCTGAGTTCTGAAAATCCTCCAGGTGCCCGCAGAACCCTTTCAGCTCGCTCTGGGTGGCCTACAACCATGGCATCAGGGTGCACGAGGCCCGTGTTCATGCCGTCCAGGGAACAGCCCTGCTCTGCCAGCCAGGATTCTGCCTCCAGGAGCTGGGGTGACAGCCAGGCGGGCCATGGCCTCCAACCTGGGTTTGCAGCTTTGAGAAGGAGTGCACCGGCCCACCTGGCTGCTCTTTAGAAGCCCGCCCCCTGTTTCTTTTTTATTTCCCACAGTTTACTCTGAAGGCAGTCTTGGTTCTCAGGAAGCAAGACAGCTCCTTCCCCGAGGTCCCCTGCAGCCCTGTGGCCTTTTCTTTTCCCGTTCCCACGAAGTTCTCCCGTGTCACAAGAACACGGCGGTTCCGGCTAAACGGTTGTCCAGAGTGGCTTATCTGTTTCCCCACTGGACCTGGGTGTGCTGCCTCCTCCCCACGGGGTTGGCAGGAGAGCTTTAAAAGGTGCTTCTGCCTAGGCCCCACCCCTGTAGATCCAGATTTTGTCTGGATTGGAGGCTGCATGTCCATATCTTTTCAAAGTTCCAGGACATTCGAATGCAATAACCGACTGAGAAGAGCCACCGGCTTAGAAGACACCCCCACACCCACTGCCATTGGGTCCATTCTGCCTCAGTAGGAAAGCAAAGCTAAAGGACCCAGTGGGTCTCATCTCTGGACACGTGTGGAAGAGAGGCCTTGGAACAAGAGAGCGCTTAGAGGAGTTGCTAGGCACATCGAGAGTCTGGGTCCCCCATAGGAGTCCCCTTGAGCCCTGGACACCGGGCAGACCCCCCCTTTTCGTGCCCCTCACCTCTATCTATCTGCAGCTGCTGGGCATCCTGAGCCTGCTGTAGCCTCAGCCTCCTTTGCTCTGCCTCTGCGCACAGGCAGCGCATAGCGCTCTCCAGCTGCTACACCTCAGCTGCCACCTCTTGGGTGGCAAAGTGCCAGCCGGCAGCTTGTGCCCTGTGTCCTCCACCATCCTGGCCAGGACCGGCTGTGCAGCTCTTGCTCCAAGTTCTGTGGAGTACGCAAGGTCTCCAGGGCTGCTATGTGAACAGGCCATTACTTGGGAGACTCCCATGAAGCCTTATGGGGCCCCATAGACATGGACCCTGTCTCCATGGTCAGCAAAGAGCCCAGGATGTCCCAAAGCCGGCTGAGGCAGAAGCTCCTCCTTGGGCCCCACATTGTGTCTTCTCGTAGTCTCCAGTGGTCACTCAGGGCCCTGTGCTTGCTCCCTGCTGGGGCAGACACCCTCCCCTCTGATCCTGGAGTGGGCTGGCACCTGGTGCTGCTGCTGCAGGTGCTGCACCTCGCTCAGACTCTTGCCGTTGTCCTGGGCTGTGGCCAGGGCCAGTTTTTCCTGCACCCAAGCCAGTTCCTCATCAGTGTCCCTAAAGAACTGGGAAAGGAGGCTCCGGGCCTCAGGGCTCCCGCAGGCTCTCTAGCTTGCTGTCAGTGTGGGGGGGTGGGGGTGAGGGATGGGGGTGGGGGGGTCAGGGTGTGGTGGTGGTGCAGGGTTGACAGTCTTAAGGTGAGCTCCTCATGCTGGTCACAGGAGCGCTGAGAGTGGGTGTGCTGGGGACAGGTGTGGGATTCCTGCAGGAAAGGAGGAGGGGGCACAGGCAGATCTACTTCTGAAGCAGCAGCCGGGCAGGATCCTCCACGTTGAGGCTGAGCCCTTCAGGAATGAAGGCCCAGGCCCGGGCCAGCAGGCTCCGTGCCCTTTGAGCATGCTCAGCCACTGCTGCCTCCACGTCTGCCTGTGACCCCAGGAGCTAATCCACCCCAGGACAGTCCTATCCACCGCCAGGGACTCGCAGCTCCCCCTCCACAGGATGCAGCCAGCTCTCCATCTCCCAGATGCTCCCCCGTACGCAGGGCCTCGAGCAGGACGTGGGGTGAGCAGTGGGCACTGGGCAACCTGGGGTCCCATCCAACCTGGCCCAGGGCGTGCACAGTCCTACCTTGCAGGCCTCCTGGAGCGTGGCCTCTTTCCTCCTACAGTTGGCCCTCAGCGCGCCCCAGAGCTGCTGAAGTTCGTGTAGCCTCGCCTGGAAGGTCTCTGAGGCCCAGTGGCCCCCCTGCAGGCCGCTCTTTCCCTCCTGCAGCCACAGTGGGCACACAGACCTCCTCCAGCCACCAGCCTTGTGGCTGTAGGTCTGGGCACTAGCTTGTAAGCTTCGTGCCCCCCTATATGTAATGGGCACAAAAATGGATTATTTTGTTTCAAGGAGAGAAACCATATACAGTCCTGAGTGGGGTCCATCTTTTGTAGATGGGAATAGAGACACTTAAAAAAGAAGGGAAAAAAAGGATTGACCCCCAGTCCCTTCACCGGCAGGGACAAATGCTCTGGTCTCACAGTGTCCACTAAAAACCACATGTCAAAATGCTTTCTTTTAAATTATGGACATCACTGCATTATAGTTACGACAGCCAAAGGTGGAAGCCACCTTTGATTCCATGGACAGATGGATGGACCAAGTCAGTGAGTTCGAGTTCTAGAATGGAGTGGTGTCCTTTCATTAAAATAGGGGGATAAATGTCAGGTCACAAATGAACCTTGGAAAGACATGCTGGGAATGAAATAAATAAAATTCCCAACTCACTGCCATCCAGTCAACTCTGTCTCATGGTGACCCTAAAGGGCAGAGTGGAACTGCCCCCATGGGGTCCGGGGATGGTAACTCTTTTACAGACATAGAAAGCTTCATCTTTCTCACAAGTCGCAGCTGGTGGACTTGAACTGCCGGTCTTGCAGATCACAGTCCAATTCATAACCACTACGCCAGCAGGGCTGCTGGTAGTGACATAAGCCAGACACAAAAGAACAGGTGTCAGACCGAGTCAAGTAGAGAAAGGGTGAGCACAGGCAAAGGCACAGAGGCAGGCAGATCAGAGATATACGGGTTCATGGTGGCACCCTTGGGCGGGTTAGTGCCCTGTGACCCCGCTACCAATTTATTTATTATTATTATTACTTTTTCTTTCCTCGCCTCTTTTTTCTGTCTACCATGTGTATCCCTGAATTTGGTCTGGTCCCTGCCATATTATCTGGTCCTCACCCCAGGAATGTTCATACAGTAGCTTTTCCCCTATGTCCCTTTTGCATTTTTTTTAAAGCTTACCTCCGTGGACTCAATGTGTACTTGTCCTTTTGTGCTTGGTTTACTTCGCTTAGCATGCTTTCCTGCAGTTCTTCCCATGCAGTGATGTGCTTCAAACTTTCATCACTACTTTTTAGCGATGCGTAGTACTCCATTGTATGTATGTACCACAGTTTTTTTTCCCCCCCTGTAAAATAAGTCTTTATTCTGATCCCACCAGTTGTACCATCTGTTATGATCCTCCTCCTTGGCAATCCGGTCTTTCTTGAGTGGTCCCATGAAAGCTTTTTTCTCTTCCACGGTCTGGAAACGGCCATGGCCCAACTTGGAGGTGGTGTCGATGAACTTGAGGTCGATCTTCTCCAGGTCACGGCGCTTGGTCGGCACCAGCAGGAACTTGTGCAGAGTCAGCACTCGCTTCTTGGTGCCCACCATGCAGCCCTTGAGCATGACAAAGTCATTGATCACTTCCCCGTAGTGGACAAAGTCGCCCAGGGGGTGGATGCTCTTGTCAGAGAGATCGTAGTCGGTGGAGGTGTTGTTTGATAAGCTTGCCATCCTTGACGAGGTAGCCCTGGCCAATCTTATAGATCTTCTTTTTGATCTCTGTGCAGTGGTGGTAGCCTTTCTGCACAGTGCGGGCCATCGAGAAGGCCACACGGGCGGGATGCCAGGCCCCGATACAAGCCACCTTGTGCAACCCTCGGTGGGTCTTTCGGGGCATCTTCTTGGTGTGCCAACGACTGGTGACTCCTTTGTAGCCTTTGCCCTTGGTCACCCCCGTGACGTCGATCATTTCATCCTGCCTGAACACCTGGTTCACTGGCACCAGCTTCTCTCAGGCCCAGTCCAGCTTCTCAGCCATGGAGCGAGCCCCCGTTCACCTGGATCTCCGTCAGGTGGAGCAGGCGCGTCTGGGTGTGGGCGATGGCGCGCATGACCGGGCAGGACTTCTTCATGCTGCTAAAGTCTTTCTCAAGCTGCTTCTTACCCTTGTCATCCTGCCACTTCTTGCAGTACTTGGTGAAAGTCTTCTTCTTCGACTTGTGCCAGTTCTTGTAGAACCGTCGCTTACACTCGTCGTCACTGCTGTGTTCCGCAAAGACCGTCTTGAAGGTCCGGAGGCCGCGAGGTGTCTCCACATAGCCCACGATGCCCACCACCACCATGGGAGGAGTCTCCATGATGGTCACGGCCTCCACCACTTCCTTCTTGTTCATCTTGGAGCCTGGCCTGTCGACCTCGCGCACAATGTGGGTCATGCCCAGGAAGGCCGTCAGGTGGACCGGCTTGGAGGCGTCATCCTTGGGGAAGCTCTTCACCTTCCCGCCGTGCCTGCTGCTGCGTTTCCGAGGCAGGAAGCCCAGAGACCCATGCTGGGGCGCCGAGAACTTCCGGTGTGACATTACATCGTTGATCCCCACTGGTAGAGGTACCCCAGCTTTTTAATCCAATTGTCAGGTGATGGAAATTTGGGTTGTTTCCAATTCCTTGCAATTGTGAACTGTGCCACAATGAACATTGGAGCACAGATGTCTGATCTAGGTTTGTTTCTTGCCCAGTAAGGGTGCGGGGGTTGTTGGGTCATATGGTAACTCTATTTCCATCTGTTTTCGATATCGCCAGTAGACCTCTTTCTTACACACATATGAGTCTCCCTGGATTTGTTTCACGGATGATGTGTCTGGGTCATTGTGTGGTCGTGGTCTCTTTTAAGACTTGATCGATGTTTTCTTTACATTGTTTGTCCTAAAGGTCTCTTTTGTACCCTAAAACAAGGAGTCAAGGAGATGCATGGGACTTGATTGCTGAAGGGGGGCAGGAGTGAAGAAATGGACCCTAAGGGTGTCCATACCACTTCTGGGCTCCGCTCTGGAGCTGTTGCAAGCTGTCCATAAACTGTTGGCACCTGTGGCCGAGGCTGCGGGCTGACCCCAGGCTTCTCTGGCATATGAGGGCTGCCTTCTGCTCCGGGATATGGTGGATGTCCGGAGGCTGAGGAAGGGGATCAGGTTGTGCTCAAGAGGCCCCAAGCATGGGAGTATACTGGCTCAGCTCTTCCTCTGAAGGGTCCCACAGAAGAGGTCCCCTGGCCTGGCCCTGATGCTAGACCCAGTGGCATACTGCCCCTGAACTTGGAGGAGGCCCAGCTCCTGTTCCAAGGCCTCGTGTCTGTACAGCATCCACTCCATGCTCTCCAGAGCCTTCCCAAGGTCCAGGACTCTAGCAAGGGCAGCCTGTGGAGGACGGGCACATTACAGGCTTGGCCTCTGCCATTCTGCCCAGGGTTCTCTTCGATCCTTTCTTCCTGGCTGATTAGTGTCTACACAGTGACACTGCGGGTGTTGGGGACAAGGCTGCTGGATGGAAAACCAGTACCTAGCAGGGGTCCCAGGTCTTCCTGTCAATTCCTTTCCTGCCTCCCTTCCATGGGGTCTCTGTCTCATAGGCCAGGTGTTTCTGAAACCGCATCAGCTTCTCTTTGTGGTCCCCAAGAGGGACAGGCTATTCCAGCTGCTGGCCCCACCCCTGGATCCAGTCGCCGTCCTGTGTGATGGTGGGGACATGAGTGCCCTGATGTTCATACTGTCTTGGCCCCAAGCGGTGACCCCGTCTACCCTTCGGGCTGTGCCAAGGAGTGAAATGCTGAGCAGGCTCAGGGACAGCACAATAATTTTTCTTTCACCCAAGATGACAGGGCCCAGGCCCATCAATCTTCAGATCTAGGAAGTGGCTGGGCAGGAGCCATTGGTGGGTTCTCATGTGGAGGGTGCCCCTCACCCACCCCTGGGGCCCTGTCTACTTTACCCATCAGAATGATGGGTCTGCGAATCAAGGGCCCTGGACTCCAGTCCTAGCTTTGCCCCTAGAAAAGCCATTAAACTCTCCACATCTGGTTCCACTGCAGGCCGCCCCTTGGCCCCTAGTGGGGCTGAAGGTCACTTGTAAAGGTAAAATGGGGTTCAGGTGGGGTGCCCTCTGACCTGGCTAGCAGCCCTGAGAAAGCCGGCAGTAATCAGAGAGGTATGAAGCTGTGTCGCTGACCTTATCCCAAGACTTCCACTCAAGCCGGCCGCTCTCATATCGTGCCCAGCAGGCCCTGAACCCAGGGGCCTGGCAGCACCCTGGCCTGCTCTCTCAGCGCAGCCTCCTGCGTAGTGGGAGGTGGGAAGTGGGAGGTGGACCCAGCCCTGAGTACCGAGTGTACCCCTGCTGGGGCTGGCTCACAGCCCATAGCCCTCACTATAAGTCTCTAACCCTCACTAACAGCTCTGCAGTAGAGGGTTGGCCAGGCTCCTGGGCAGAAGCAAGCAGGGGCCATGTGATATGGGTAGATCCAAATGCCCTCTGTGGTCCCCAGAGTGTGGCCTAACCCCTCCCCATGAGCTTCTGGGTGCTTGGGCACCTCGGCTTGGTCACCAGACCTGGATTGGAGCCCCTGGCTCCTTGGAAATCCCTCACCCACCAGCACAGGTTCGGTGTGCATACACACCTCACCCGTGTGCCCCCAACAGTCTGGATACCCCGGCCTTATCAGGGTCACGCCCATGACCGTCCCGGCCATCACCTCCCTTTCCTGTGTGCTCAGCACCTCTGGAAGGTGCCATGCTTCTGGATCAGCCGCTCCACCTCTTCCACAGAGCCCTCCAGGGCACTGGCTTCCTGGAAGACCTGGGGCAACCATGGAGGTGACACAGAGGTGGGGGGGGATCAGGGGCACAGATGGTGGTTCAAAGGGAACCCTGGAGAGCAACATCTGCCAGAACCTTGGTTTACAGCCTGGGCTCTCTGGGGGTGCATCAAGGGGCCTGCGGCTGGGGGTGGGGAGGTGGGTGCTGAGCAGGAGGGGAAGGAACCTGAGGAAGAATAGCACTCCAACCAGGGGGCCGTTAGGAACATCCCAACTTCTGATGAGGTGGGGAGGAGCCCCATTAATGTCCAACCAAACCGCGTAGGGCTAGGCTGGCCGGGGCCAGGTGTGGGGAGGAGATGGCCCTGAGTGACCTGAGGCTCAGGTGTCCCCTTGGCCACTTGGGAAGACACACTATCTGAGCTCTGTATCAGAATAGCAGCCAGTGATCCAGGAAGCAAGGGGGATTGGGGTGGTACTACAGGAGGACTAGAGGTCCTGGGGTCAGTGTGTCTTTGTGTGGTGAGGGGAGCTGGCTCCTGGGCCTGCAGGATCTTGTCCAGCTTCCACACTGTCTGAGGAAGAGCTGCTTGCGGTGCATGGCCTGCCGTCTCCCTTGCTTCCATTCCCAGGCCTGAAAGACCTGCTCCCAAGCATCCTGCATGGAACATAGCCTTTCCTGGACCTGGGCATGGGCATGGACACAACCGAAGGTGGTGCTGAGGGAAGCGCCAGAGAAAAGGTGCCTGACTGTCCCACCCAAGGGGAGGGTATTGTTTGTGTTTCCACAGGGAAAGAGGGACCAGATATAAAGTCAGTGCCAGATGAACGCAGTGTGCCCGCACGGAGTGGGGAGCCAGTGTAGGGGCCTGAGGGCTGGGCTCCCATACCAGCTATGTGGACAACTGCCCCTGCCCCAAGAAGAATTTACTTCAGAGGACAGCACTGAAGCTGCATCTAGGAGAGAGGGGCATGTTTGATCAGAGCAAATGGGAGCAAAGAAGGGGGAGGAAGAGAGAGTGGAGCACATCCTGGCCCATCAGGCCTGGAGGACGATATCCCGGCTCTGAACAGCCAATGGACAGAGTGGACAATGTGGCTGATCCCACTACGAGACACACCGTCCATTGATGGCCCAGTGCCCTAAGGGGACAACACTGGAGACTCAGGGTTAGAACTGGCCCAGACTGATCCTATGGCACTGAGGCAAACCACTAAACGTGTGTGGCACAGCAACCGTGGGAGCAGAGCAAGGAGCCCCTGAGGTAGTACAAAGGACAGACTCTGGGGCCAAAGCATGGTACCCCATTGGACCTGACTGAAGGACACGCCTAGAGATTAAAAATCAGACCTTCATCTATGTATAGGTTTTTCTTTCTTTAAAATTTTTTTCTTTTATTTTATTCTTAAAAAAGCATTTTATTAGGGACTCATACAACTCTTATCACAATCCATACTTACATCAGTTGTATAAAGCACATCTGTACATTCTTTGCCCTCATCATTTTCAAAGCATTTGCCTTCCAAAATTAATTTATTCTTCTATGGGTAATTGGTTTCCTTTTTGTTGTCATTGCTGTGTTCTCACTCATTGCCTAACTTGCAATGACTTGATTTTTGGTGCATATTATTATCTCTACAGACCTATCTAGATACGATAAACTGCATGAATAGTTTGGAGGAGAAAACAAGGGGACCAATAGTTCCGCGGGAATAGGGGAGTGGGAGAGAAGGGGGCAAAGGGGTAGTGCTGACCAACCCAGGGACAGTGGAGCAATAAGTTATCCAAAATCAGTAGCAAGGAGGGTGTGAGTGGTCTGGTAGGGATTCAGCAAGGACAAGGTAACCGAGAGAAATTACTGAAACCCAAATGAAGGCTGAGCATGATAGTGGGACAAGAGGAAAGTAAAAGGAAATAGAGGAGAGAACTAGGTGACAAAGGGTATTTATAGAGGTCCAAAGACTAATGTACATATGTAAATATATTTATATGAGTGTAGGGAAACAGATCTATGTGCATATATTTATAGGTTTAGTACAAAGTCAGCAGATGGACATTGGGCCTCCACTAAAGCACTTACTCAATGCAAGAGCACGTTGTTCTATTCAATTGGCATTCCAGGATTCACACCTTCCCGACACGATTGTTGAAGAAAAATGTGTGCATAAGCAAATGTGGTGAAGGAAGTTGACGGTGCCCGGCTATCAAAAGATATAGCGTCTCGGGTGTTAAAGCTTGAAGATAAATAAGCGGCCATCTAGCTGAGAAGTATCAAAGCCCACATGGAAGAAGAACACCAGCCTGGCTGACAAAGAGGTGTAGAAGGGACCAGTTATCAGACATCAAAGAACTAAAAATCGTATCAGTGGGTGCCCACCTTCCTGATACGATCAGTGAAGACAAACGTGTATATAAGCAAATGTGGTGAAGAAAGCTGATGGTGCCTGGCTGTCAAAAGATATAGCATCTGGGATCTTTAAGGCTCAAAGATAAACAAGTGGCCACCTAGTTCAAAAGCAACAAAGCCCACATGGAAGAAACACACCAGCCTGTGTGACCACGAGCTGTCGAAGGGATCATGAGGTATCAAGAATCAAAGAACAAAAAATCATATCATTGAAAATGGGGTGAGTGCAGAGTGGAGACTCACAGCCCATTGGTAGCCAACCGGACACCCTTTACTGAAGGGTTGTGGGGAGGAGATGAGCCAGTCAGGGTGCAGGGTAGCAACGATGAAACATATAACTTTCCTCTAGTTCTAAAATGCTTCCTCCCCCCACTTTCATGATCCCAATTCTACCTTACAAATCTGGCTAGATAAGAGGGTGTACATAGGTACAGATAGGAACTGGAAACACAGGGAATGCAGGACAGATGACTCCTTCAGGACCAGTGGTGAGAGTGGCGATGCCTGGAGGGTGGGGAGAATGTGGGGTGGAAAGGGAAAATTGATTACAAGAATCTACAAATAGCCTCCTCCCTGGGGGAGGGACAGCAGAGAAGAAGGAAAGGGGAGACATTGGACAGTGCAACATATGATAAAATAATATTAATTTATGAATGATGTAGGTTTCGTGAGGTAGGGGGGAGTGGGGAAGGAGGGGGAAAATGAACAGCAGATATTTAGGGCTCAAGTAGAAGGCAAATTTCTTGAGAATGATGATGGCAACAAATGTACATATGTTCTTTTTTTAAAAAAAAACCTTTTATTATTTAAGCTTAATTTATTCCCAAGCCATGAGTTTTTGCTTCTTCAGTTTCTTCTGGGAAATCTTTTTCTTCAGTGCAACATCCTCTTCTGGCTTGGGAACGATTTGTTCCTTCTCAGTCAGGATCATTTCAATGTGGCAGGGGGAGCTCCTGTGTGGATTAATCTAGCCAAGAGCTCTGTAAGTCCGGTGGTGCAGCTTGGGGGCTTTGTTCACCTGGATGTGCTCGATGACCTGAGAATCCACATCTAAACCCTTAAGTTCAGCATGACTTTCTGCATTTTTAAGCATGTGAACCAAACATTCAGCACTCTTTTTGGGCTACCAACTCTGGGTCCCACCCCACTGTTTGGCCTGGGCACATCTACCAACACCATCATTGTCCCGTCGGAAAGGCACACACTGCTTCTGCAGAGTGACGTCTTTCAAGTATTTGGTGGCTTTCCAGATGTGCATGCCTTTGATAGCCTGGGCAGTTTCACGGGTGTTTTTGAAGTGGACCCGGAGATTCGACCCTCTGTATTTGCAGGATTTTGTAGGGTTTTCTGGGTCAAATGAGTAGCGAACCATTTTAGCAGGTCACCCCAGGCCGCTACAGTTAGAGGAAGAGCCTGTACATATGTTCTTGACACAATGCATGTATGTATGAATTGTGATAAGAATTGCACGAGCCCCCAATAAAATGATTAAAAATATAGAAAAGAAAGGTGCTTGGCCCTGTGGGGCCAGGGTGCGGGGGTCCAGTGGGCTGGGAAAGGGCCAGAAAGGGGAGCCGACCTCCAAGGCGGACAGCCCTGTAGCCTGGAGCACCTGCTGTCCCCGCTGGGTGGCGCACTGGTGCAGCTCCTTCTGGGCCTCCAGCTTGGCCTGAAGCTCTTGGTGGACACTGAAGTTTTGGGTTCCACTGCCGGGGTCTTGGAACTCCTCCACCACCTGCAAATCTCACTGCACACTGGCCGCCCAGGAGGCATAGTCTTGCACCTGGAGCCTGAGAGAGCACGGGAGAGCACGGGGTGAGGGGACCTGGTACCGAGGCAGCGTCACAGCCGGCCTGAGTCCACCACCACTCATGTCCAAACCTCCATGTCTCTGCCGCTCAATCCCACAGCCTTACCAAGTGTCTACTAGGCCTCAGCTCTGCCCGCCACCCCTCCTTCTCACCCAGTTCTCCAGGGCCAATGAAGTCCCTCATGGGCCGCTTGATAGCTTTGCCCACCCATCCACAACTTTGCCAGACCCCCACTTAGAGGTAGCCTTTGCTGGCCTTGTGTGAGAGCCGAGGGACTCGGGACTCTTGTCCCTTCACTGCCTCACTGTGCAGATGGAGGTTTTTGGTGGTTTTTTTTTTCTCTTTTCTTCTTTTACATTTTATTAGGGACTCATACAACTCTTACCACAATCCATACATGTACATACATCAATTGTATAAAGCACATCCATACATCCCCTGCCCCAATCATTCTCAAGGCATTTGCTCTCCACTTAAACCCCTTGCATCAGGTCCCCTTTTTTTTCCCCTCCCTCCCCATTCTCCCCTCCCTCATATGCCCTTGGTAATTTATACATCGTTATTTTGTTATATCTTGCCCTATCTGGAGTCTCCCTTCCCCCCGTCTCTGCTGTCCCTCTCCCAGGGAAGAGGTCACATGTGGATCCTTGTAATCAGTTCCCCCTTTCCAACCCACTCACCCTCCACTCTCCCAGCATCGTCCCTCACACCCTTGGTCCTGAAGGTATCATCCACCCTGGATTCCCTGTACCTCCAACCCTCATATGCACCAGTGTACAGCCTCTGTCCTATCCAGCCCTGCAAGGTAGAATTCGGATCATGGTAGTTGGGGGGAGGAAGCATCCAGGATCTGGGGGAAAGCTGTGTTCTTCATCGATACTACCTCACACCCTAATTAACCCATCTCCTCTCCTAAACCCTTCTATGAGGGGATCTCCATTGGTCGACACTTGGGCCTTGGGTCTCCACTCTGCACTTCCCCCTTCATTTAATATGATATATATATATACATATATACACATACATATATACATATACACATATATACACATACATACACACACTTCTATCTTTTTTTTTTTTTTTGCATGATGCCTTATACCTGGTCCCTTGAGCACCTCGTGATCGCACTGGCCGGTGTGCTTCTTCCATGTGGGCTTATTTGCTTCTGAGCTAGATGGCCGCTTGTTCACCTTCAAGCCTTTAAGACCCCAGACACTATCTCTTTTGATAGCCGGGCACCATCAGCTTTCTTCACCACATTTGCTTATGCACCCATTTGTCTTCAGCGATCCTGTCATGGAGGTGTGCAGTCAATGATATGATTTTTTGTTCTTTGATGCCTGGTAACTGATCCATTTGGGACCACTCTATCACACAGGCTGGTGTGTTCTTCCATGTGGACTTTGTTGCTTCTGAGCTAGATGGCCGCTTGTTTATCTTCAAGCCTTTAAGACCCCAGTCACTATCTCTTTTGATAGCCGGGCACCATCAGCTTTCTTCACCACATTTACTTGTTCACCCACTTTGGCTCCAGCCGCCGTGACGGGAGAGTGAGCATCATAGAGTTCCAATTTAATCAAAGAAGGTATTCATGCATTGAGGGAGTGTTTGAGTAGAGGCCCAAGGTCCTTCCGCCACCTTAATACTTGACCTATAAATATAGACACATAGATCTATTTCCCCATCCTCCTATATATATTTGCATGTACATGTCTTTGTCTAGACCTCCATGAATGCCCTTTGACTCCGAGCTCTTTCCTCCATCTCCCTTGACTTTCCTCCTGCCCTACTACCATGCTTCATTGCCACCTGGGCTAGAGTATACCTCTTCTCTAAGCAACCTTACCCTTGATCATTTCCCACCAGGCCTGCCACTCCCTCTTCTCTACCATTTGGGGTCCCATGTTTTTCCCTTGTCCCTGGGTTTGTTAACACCACTTCCTTACCCCCCCTAACCCCCCACCCCAAGTCCCCCCAGAACTGTCGGTACCGTTGTTTTTCCTCCAGATAGTTCATCCAGCCTGTCCTATTCAGACAGACCTGTGGAGTCACTAACATGCACGAAAACTAGACAGAGGAAAACAAAGCAACAGTATACAACCAGACAACAAAACAACAAAAACAAACCACTGACAAAGAACAGAACAAAACAGTTCACAAGAGAAAAGCTTGTAGTTAGTTCAGGGATCATTTGCTGGCCCTTAGGAGCGTTTCCCAGTCCAGTCTGTTGGGGCACCACGCCCTGGCCCCAAAGTCCACTTTCAGCATTCCCTGGGGACCTTCCCACTCCATTCCCTTGCTGTTCCACTGCACTCCCCCAGTGATTTGCCTCGGTGTGGTGGGATCAGGTCAGGTGCAATTCCCACACTGTGTCTCCGGTGCTGTCCCCTGTATCGCCCTTAGTCACTGAGGGGCATCATATCTCATAGTGGGGCCAGCCATGTTGTTCTCTCTGTGGACTGGCTGCTCTACTAAGGAACATTATCATCACGGCCTGGTGGGCCAGGCTGTGCTCCACTCTGGAGAGGTCTGGGAGGCTGGCCCCAGCACCATAAATTAAGTGGATTCCTGCCCCTCCCCCGAAAAGAATTTGTTCCAAAGGACGACATTGACTCTGCAGCTCTGGGAGATGGACATATTTGATCAGAGCACACGGGAGCAGATGAAGGGGCAGGAGGAGAGAGTGGTGGTTTTTTTAAAATTTAAATTTATTAATTTTATTGGGGGCTCTTACAACTCTTGTTACAATCCATACACCAATTGTATCTGACATAGTCATATGTATATTGCCATCATTCTTTTCTTTTTTTTTTAATTTATTTATTTATTATTTATTTTTTTACATTTTATTAGGGGCTCATACAACTCTTATCACAATCCATACATATACATATACATACATCAATTGTATAAAGCACATCCGTACATTCTTTGCCCTAATCATTTTCTTTTTTTTTAATCTTTTTATTGGGGCTCATAAGGCTCTTATCACAATCTGTACATACATCAAATGAGCAAAGCACCCTTATACATTCGTTGCACTCGTCACTCTCATAATTCACCTTCCTCTTGGGTTCCTGGAATTAGCTCGGTTTCCCTTTCCCCCCCCCCCATCCCCCTCCCTCCCCGATCCCACCCCTGGTCCCTTGATAGTTTATAAATAATTATTATATCTTATCTTACACTCCCCGGCGTCTCCTCTCACCCGCCTCCCCCTTGACAATCTCCCAGAGAGGAGGTTTCACATAGATCTCCGAGATCGGTTCTCCCTTTCTACATGCCCTTCCCTCCTGGTGTCGCCACTCCCACCGCTGGTGTTGAAGGGTTCGTCTGTCCTAGATTCCCTGTGCCTCCAGATCCCCACTGCACCGCTGTACATCCTCTGGTACTAACCCACCCAGGGGAGAGTATCGGTTGTGTCCCCACAGATCTGGAACATGCCATCATTCTTTTCTAGACATTTACTTTCTATTGAGCCCTTGGGATCAGCTCCTCTTTTTTTCCTCCTCCCCCACTCATGGTTCCTTGATAGATTATAGATTGGTATTATTTTCATATCTCACATCGACCATTGTCTCTTTTATCCTCAGGTTTCGGTTGCTCCTCTCCCTGCGAGGGGTGTGTGGTTATATGTCATTCATTGCTATCGGTTCCCCTTCCTCCCATCCTCTACCTCCCTTCCCCCTACCCTTTTGGTATCTCTATTCCCATACCTATTCCTGGGTTCCATGTGTCGTGAGTTTTATCTCTTGCTAATACCTATGCACTCTAGTCCAGAGTGGGAAGCGGCACAGGGGTGATGATAGTGGGGGGTGAGGAGGCCTCAAGGTGTCAGAGGCAGATTGTGTGATTCATTGGTGCGATCCATGTCTCCTCAGGGGGGCCTCCACCCAGTGGGACACAGCATCTGGGAGGCTTGTGGCTTTCTCCTGAGACAGCATGGTGGCCAAGGGCCCGGGCATTGAGTGTGGGACTCTGGGCCTGGGGTGGCAGCACTTGTAGAAGCCACCCCCTCCCCCAGGCACAAACTGGATACGGACGAGCACGTGAGACAGTTGGCTGTGAACTTTGAGGGTGGCCTCAGCGTCTCAGAGCAGGTGGGGTCTGGCCTGAGTCAGCTCCCACAGCTCCAACCAGGCAGCCCTGCCCCCAGGCGGGGGTCAGCAGTTATCCCAGCATGCTCATTCCTCCCCCTCAGCTTCTGTCTGTTCAGCCCTTCAGCGTCCTGGCTGGGTTTAGAACTTGTCCTAAGCTCCCAGAGGGCCACCGTCCTGAGATCTTGCTCGGCGCTTCAGGCCTTTCTGCAAACTCTCCTCCCAGGAGCCCATTATCACTAGCAGTTTACCCCTTGCTCTAACGATGCTCCAGGAGGCCTGCTTGGGAAGTGTTGGGCTGTTGCATGGTTCAGTCCCACGAACTGCTCCTCAGGAGAAATAAGAGGTTCCCTGATCCTAGAAAGATTTACTGACTTGCAATCCCTCTGGAGGATCCCCAAGAGTCAGCAGGTGGGTATATTTTAAAGCCCGGCACACGGCAGGTAGCCACGTTGTGTGCCACCCAGGCATGCTGTGTGTTTGGAGGAGACTGCACACCCTTCAAAGGTAGAAGCTGCACCCCTCCATGGTTCTTGCATGCAGCAAATGCCGGCCCCCTGAGACTCCGGGCCAGCCTCTGGGCTAGGATCATGGGGAAATCAGGATCTCTCCTAAGCTCCATTTGGGCTGGAAACGCAGTAGCTTGTACTGTGACCTGGGTCAGCGTGGGGCTGTGCAGGGCATCCTCAGCCCAGCTCAACTCTTCCCAGAACGCCCCTGCAGGTGCAGGGAGCCCGTGGCTTTGGAAAATGACCCTGCAAAGTGGGCTTTGTGACCAGGCTCCCTGATCCACCGACCCAGCTTTGCCTCCTCCACAGGCCGCAGACAGCAGGGGCTGCCCTGGGTTCCCTGAACTCGGACCCTCTCCAGAGACAGTGGTTTGGCAGAGCCGCAGCACAGCAAGGGTCTCCCTGGAAGCTTCTTCATCCCATGCCCAGCACCTCCTCCCAAACTCACCCCTGCTGCAGGCTGCTGTTTCTCACTGTAGGTCCTGTCACCACTGCTGGGCCGTGGAGGCAGTGCTAGGCCACCACTCCAGCAGGCTCTCCGCTAGTGGGGCAGGCTGACCCCTGGTGGCCACCCATCTTTACTTGGTGCCGAAACATTGCAAACTTGGTTAAGAGGAGTTGAGAAGAGAGGAGAGGGGTCACATGGGGCCCTGGCTGGTGGGCTGTGACTCAATGAGTGACAGGGCAGGGCAGGACTGAACAGCCACAGAACTTGCCCCTCTATGCAGAGAGGGGAATAGGAAGCCACAGCTGTCCTCAGTCCAGACTGATGTTCCCCATCAGCCCCTTGTGCATGCAGCCCCCCTCCACTACCCGTCTCCATTCGGCTCCAGGGCACCTTCCTTGCCCCTAGCCCCTTCCTCACTAGGGTGTGCTCATATTCCTCTCTCCTCTGGCCACCTGCTGCTGGCTGCTCAGCCAGCTCTGCAAGTCCTTGGCTTCCCTCAGGAAGCCCTGCAGTGCCAGCATCCTCTTCAGATCCTGGCCCCTGTGGTGACAGCCTGAGTCCCCCAACTGTTAGTGTGCATGTGTCCACACTCTGGAGGTCAAGGGACCCAATCAAATGGGCTGCCTGAAGGACTAGGTTCTTCATGGTCTTTGCCCAGGCTGCTCCTCTGGATTCAAGAAGCAAATCCAGGGCATGGGGAGTTGGGGCTGGCGAGGGTGTGGCTGTGGGGAAGGGCAGGTAACTGGAGCCAGGGAGCCGAGCCCCTGCCCTGCAGGCACTCCTCAAAAGTTTGTGGGAAGAGGAAACAGTGAAGGACTCATCTTTTCCTGACACATGTCTACAGGCCTCTGTCATGGTTCTCTTCAAGGCAGGGGTAGCATCTAGGGGAATAAGCAACCCCAGCCAGTTTTCTGGTACCCACGGATGCAGTGACCCTCACTGTTGGGCTGCCAACTCCCGCAGTGTCTGCAGCTGCTTCCAGAGCTTCCCCTGCATCACACCCAGCTGCTCTGAGACCTCAGTTACAAGGATCTACGTATAACTTCCTCCCTGGGGGATGGACAATGGAAAAGTCGGTGAAGGGAGACAAAATATGTAAGACCTGACAAATTATCAAGGGTTCATGAGTGACGGGAGAACAGGAAGGGTGGAGAAAAATGAGGACATGATGCCAGGGCTTTAAGTGGAGAGCAAATGTTTTGAGAATGATGAGGGCAATGAATGTCCGGATGTGCTTTACACAACTGATGCATGTATGGATTGTGATAAGAGTTGTATGTGCCCCTAATAAAATGATTTTTAAAAATTAAATCATTATAATTTCTTAGGACAATGCCATTTGTATTTCAAAGCAACATTCACGAAAACTATTTTTTCACCTTCACTATCTTCTATTTAGTTTTAGATAGAGCAAAAACAATTCTTATGCCTTTTTATGAGATGTAATGCAAGTAGACATAAATTTATGCATAATTAAAAATTTGAATGAACAAAATATTTTGTTAAAGAATTTGACCTTTTGTGAAAATCATCGAAAGTATATAGCATTTTATTGAAGGGTTGGGAATGTTTTCCTCTATTTTATTCTAGTATTTGGTCTGAGGATCTTATGGCATATTCTGATTGTTGTCATGTAAGATAATGTACATTCCATATAAGAGAAAACTTTCCTGATAATATTTTCCTATCCATTGCTTCCTGCTGAATCTCTCATTTGTTCTTTTATCATTATTTTTCCTATAAAAAACCCAGGCTGCTTAATTTTATTCTTATTAGTCATTTATATAAATTAGGAAAATATTTAATATAGATACATTTTTATTAAAAATCTTTTATTGGAGACTCTTACAACTTTTGTTGCAATCCATATTGATTGCATCAGGCATTTTGTACATATGCTGCCTTCATTCATTTAGAGACATTTTTTCTTTTTCTTTTTTAAAATCATTTTATTGGGGCTCATACAACTCATCACAATCCATACATACCCCAATTGTGTAAAGCACACTTATACATTCGTTGCCTTCATCATTCTCAAAATTTGCTTTCCGCTTCGATTCCTGGAATCAGCTAATTTCCCCTTTCCCCTCTCCCCCTCTCACCCTGCTCCTCTTCCTTCATGAACCCTTAATAATTTATAAATTATTATTTTCTCTTATCTTACACTGCGCGGCATCTCCCTTCACCCAATTTTCTGTTGCCCATCTCCCAGGGGGGAAGTTATATGATGATCCTTGTGATCGGTTTCCCATTTCTACACCCACTTCCCTCCCAATATCGCCACTCTCACCGCTGGTCCTGGGGGGTTCATCTGTCCTGGATTCCCTGTGTTTCTAGTTCCCATCTGTAGCCCTGTGTATCTTCTGGTCTAACCAGGTTTGTAATGTAGAATTGGGATCATGAGAGGTGGGGGGAGGATGTGTTTAATAACTAGAGGAAGGTTGTGGGTTTCATTATTGCTACACTGAACTCTGAGTGACTCATCTCCTTCCCACTACCCCTCCGCAAGGGATGTCCAGTTGTCTACAGGTGGGCATAGGTCCCCCGTCATGCACTCCCCTCATTCACGATGATATAATCCCCCCTCCCGCCGTTGTTGCTTGAAAACTGGTCCCCTCAGCACTTCATGATCGCACATGTTGGTGTGATGCTTCCATTTGGGCTTTGTTGTTTCAGGGCCTGCTTGTTTACTTTCAAGCATTTAAGACCCGGGACGCTATATCACTTGATAGCCGGGCACCATCAGCCTTTTTCACCACACTTACTTATGCACACATTCATCTTCAGCGTTTATGTGGGGAAGGTGATCACACAGTATTGGTTTTTGTTGTTTGGTGTCTGCTACCTGATCCCTTCAACACTTCGTGTTCACTTAGGCTTGTGTGCTTCTTCTCTGTGGGCTTTGTTGCTTCCGAGCTAGATTTCAGCCTGTTTGCCTTCAAGCCTTTAAGACCCCCAGAGTTTCATTATATTGTGCAGAGTGGCTATGAGCCCAACCCACTCAACTGCACCCAACAACAATAACAACAGGACCTGTGCTTCTAACAATATTCTGAATAAGGCCTTAAGAGAATCTCCCCTTTGTTTAGAGCAGTGGCTCTAGACCTGTGGGTCGTGTCTGCTTAGGGGGTCAAACAGCCCTTTCATGGGGTGGCCTGAATTATAGCAGTAGCAAAATTACAGCTAGGATGTAGCAACAAAAATAATTTTATGGTTGGTTGGTCACGACTACATGAGGAACTAGATGAAAGGGTCGTGAGTAAGAATGTTGAAAACCACTGTCCAAGAGGAAGACTCAATTCTTGATACAGTTGAAGGGCAACAAAATAGAGTCAGCCCCAATATAGATGGGATAGCACAGTGGCTGCAACAATAAACACAAGCCAAAGAAACATGGCAAGGATGGCACAAGACGGGACAGTGTTTCATTATATTGACATAGAGTTGCTATGAGTCAAAACCCACAAGAAAAAAATAGGACTTGTTTTTCTAACAATGTACCTAAGTAGACCTGAAGAGAACCTCCTATTAGTTTAGCGCAGCGGTCCTCAAACTGAGGGTTGTGACCCCTTTTGGGGGACGAATGACCCTTTCACGGCAGTGGGCCGTTCATTAAAGTGGAAAAATTAGAGTTATGATCTAGCAATGAAAATAATTTCATGATTTGACAGTCACCACTACATGAGGAATGGTATGAAAGAGTCATGGCATTAGGAAGGTTGAGAAGGACTTCCCTAGAGGAAGACAGAATTCTTGGTAGAGTAGAAGGGCAGCAAAGGTGAGGCAGCCCCTACAAGATTGATTAGCCCAGTGGCTGCAACAATGAGCACAAGCAAATGAACAACTCTGAGCATGGCATTGGACTGGGCAGCATTTCATTATATTGTGCATAGAGTTCTTGTGACCAGAAACCCACTCAACAGCACTCAACAAAAATAACTACAGGACTTGTGCTTCTAACAATATGGTGAAGTAGGACTTAAGAGAAAGTCCTTTAACTTTAGAGCAGCAGTTCTCAACCTGTGGGTCGCGCCCCTTGGGAGGGTAGAATGACCCTTTCACAGGGGTGGCCCAATTCATAACTGTAGTACAATTACAGTGACAAAATACCAATGAAAATAATTTTATTGTTGTGGGTCCCCACTAAATGAGAATTGATATGAAAGGGTAGTGGCATTAGGAAGATTAAGAACCACTTCACTAGGCAAGACACAAATTTGGTACAGATGGGAAGGAAGAGAGCGGCAGTCTCCAACAAGTTGCATTAGCACAGTGGCTCCAACACTGAGGCCAAGCACACAAGCACGGTGAGGGTGGCACAGGACAGGGCAGCGTTTCATTATATTGTGCATAGAGTTGCTAAGAGTCAAAACCCACTCGACGGAACTTAACGACAATAACTACAGGACGTGTACTTCTAACAATATGCTGAACTAGATCTTAAGAGAAACTCCTCTAAATTTAGAGTAGTGGTTCTTATCTTGTGGGTCGCGACCCCTATGGGGTTTCAGACGAGCCTCTCACAGGTGTTGCCCAATTCATAACAGTAGAAAAATCACAGTAATGGAGTAACAATGAAAAAAAATTACTGTTGGAGGATCACCACAACATTAAGGATTGTATAAAGGAGCCATGCAATTAACAAGGTTCAGAAACACTGCCCAAGAGGAATACACAAAACGTGGTACTGCAGAAGGGCAGCAAGTGAGAGGCAGACTCTACAAGATGGAATAGCTCAGTGGCTGCAACAATGAGTGCCATCAACAAACCACTGTGAGGACGGCACAGGACGGGGCAGCGTTTCATTATATTGTGCGTAGAGTTGCTGAGAGTCAAAACCCACTCGACAGCAACTAACAGCAACACACAAAAAGGACTTGAGCTTCAAAAATATGCTGACGTAGATCTTAAGAGAAACTCCTCTTAGTTTAGAGCAGGCTTCTCAACCTATGAATCACGAACCATTTTGGGGAGTGAGTGGGTTGAATGACCCTTTCACAAGGGTTGCCTGATTCATAAGATTAGCAAAATTTCAGTAATGAAATATCAGCGAAAATTTTGTATGACTGGTGGTCCACCACTCTATTGGGAACTGCATGAAAGGGTCGTGGAATTAGGAAGATTGAGAACCATTGTCCGAGAGGAAGACACAAATGTTGGTAGAGTAGAAGGGCAGCAAAGGAGAGGCAGCCCCTCCAAGTTGGAATACCTCAGTGGCTGAAACAACCAGCACAAGCAAAGAACCATTGTGAGGAATGCACAGGATGGGGAAGCGTTTCGTTACATTTTGCCTAGAGTTGCTATGAGCTAAAACCCACTTGAAGGCACCTAAATACAATAACAACAGGACTTTTGCTTCTAACAATGTGCTGAAATATATCTTAAGAGACATTCTTCATAGTTTGGAGCGGAGATTCTCAACCTGTGGGTCACGACTCCATTAGGGTGATGAACTACCCTTGCACATGGGTGGCCCAATTCATAGCAGTAGCTTCATTACAGTTATGAAGTAACAATGAAGATAAATTTATGACTGGGATTGTACCCACTACATGAGGAGTGGTATATAAGGCCTGTGGCATTATAGGAAGGTTGAGAGCCACTGTCCTCGAGCAAGACAGAAATCTTGGCAGAGCAGAAAGGCAGCAAATGAGAGGCAGACCCCCAGATGTTAGATTAGCGCAGTGGCTGCAACAATGAGTGCAGACAAGAAACCACTGTGAGGATGGCACAGGACGGGGCAGCGTTTCATTATCTTGTGCGTAGAGTTGCTGAGAGTTGAAACCCACTGGGCAACACCTAACAGCAATCACTGTAGGACTCATGCTTTTCACAATATGGTGCTGTAGATCCTAAGAGAAACTCCTCTTAGTATAGAGCAGTGGTTCTCAACCTGTGGGTCGCTAGCGCTTTGGGGGTGTCAAATGACCCTTTCACAGTGGAGGCCTGATTCATAACTGTAGCAAAATTAAAGTTCCGAAGTAGCAATGAAAATAATTTTATGATTGGGGGTTCATCACTACCTGAGGAAATGAATGAAAGGGCAGTAGAGGGGCAGCAAAAGAGAGGGAGCCCCTCATAAGTTGGATTAGCCCATGGCTGCAACAATGACAACAAGCAAAATAACCACTGTGAGGGTGGCACGAGACGGGGTCACGTTTCATTATATTGTGTATAGAGTTGCTATGACCTAGCACACACTCAAAGGCACCAAACAAAAACAACACGACTGTGCTTCTATGAATATGCTGAAGTAGACCTTAAGAGAAACTCCCCTTAGTTTAGACTAGTGGTTCTCAAACTGTGTCACAGTGCCTTTAGAAGACTAATGAACCTTTCACATGGGTGGCCTGATCCATAACAAAAGCGAAATTACAGTTATGATGTAGCAATGAAAATATTTTATGGTTGGGGTGTCACCACTACATGAGGACTGGTATGAAATAGTAGTGGCATTCAGAAAGTTGAGAACCACTATTCTTGAGGAAGACACAAATCTTGGTACGGAAGGGCAGGAAAAGAGAGGTAGTCCCTAACAAGATGGATTACCACAGTGGCCGCAACAATGAGTGCAAACAGAAGAACCACTGTGAGGATCCAACGGGCAGGACAACGTTTCATTACATTGTGCATAGAGTTGGTATGAGCCAAAACCCACTCGAAGGCAGCCAAAAACAAGAACAGGATTTGTGCTTCTAACAATATGCTGAAACATACCTTAAAAAGAAACTCCTCTTAGTGTAGAATAGCAGTTCTCAAACTGTGGGTCGTGATGCCTTTTGGGGGGTGGGGGGGAGAATGACTATATCACATGGTGGTCTGATTCATAACAGTAGCATAATTTTAGTTATAAAGTAACAAGGAAAGTAATTTTATGATTGGGGGGCGGTCACCAATACATGGGGAATGGTGTGAGAGAGTCGTGCATTAGGAAGTTTGAGAACCACTGCCCTAGAGGAAGACACAAATCTGGGTACAGTAGAAGGTCGGCAAATGAGAGGCAGTCCCCCAAAAGATGGATTAGCACAGAGACTGCAACAATGAGCGAAAACAAAGGAAAAGTGTGAGGGTGTTAGAGGATGGAACAGTGTTTCATGATACTGTGCATAGAGTTGTTATGAGCCAACTATGAGCCAAACCCACTCGACAGCCCCTAACAACAATAAGAACAGGACTCGTGCGTGTAATAATATACTGAGCTAGACCACAGGAGAAACTCCTCTTAATTTAGAACAGCGGTTCTCAACCTGTGATTTGTGACCACTTTGGTTGGTTGAACAACCCTTTCACAGGGTGACTAGATTCATAAGACTTGCAAAATTACAGTCATGGAAAAACAGTAGAAAAAAACCTTTATGCTTTGGGGACCACCACTACACATTGGGAAGTGTATGGAAAGGTCGTAGAAATAGGAAGGGTGAAAAACACTGTCCTAGAGGAAGACACAAGTACAATAGAAGGGCAGCAGAAGAGAGGAAGTCCCTACAAGACGGATTTGCACGGTAGCTGCAACAATGAGCGCAAGCAAAGAACCACTGTGAGGATGATGCAAGTCTGAGCAGGCCTGTATTATATTGTGCACAGGGTTGCTATGAGCCCAAACCCTCTCCACGGCCCGAACATCAATAACAGGAGGAATCATACATCTAACAATATGCTCAACTAAACCTTGAGTGAAACTGCTCTTAGTTTAGAGCAGCCGTTCTCAACTTGTGAGTGGTAAATCCTTTGGGGGTGTTCGAATGACCCTCCCATAGGTGTGGGCCGATACGTAACAGTAGCAAAATTACAGTTGTGAAGTAGCAGCAGTATAATTTTTGGGTTGGGGGGGTCATTACTACACGAGGCACTGTATGAAAGGGTCGAGGCATTAGGATTGCTGAAAACCACAGTCCTACGGGAAGACACAAGTCTTGATACAGTTGAAGGGCCGCAATATAGAGTCAGCCCCCAAATAGATGGAATAGCACAGTGGCGGCAGCAATGAGCTCAAGCTAAGGAAACACTGTGAGGATCGCACAAGATGGGGCAGCGTTACATTATATGGAGCATAGAGTTGCTATGAGTGAAAACCCACTCGACTGCATCTGACAACAAAACAACAGGACTTGTGTTTCTTATAACGTGCTGAAGTAGACCTTAAGAGAAACTCCTATTAGTTTAGTGCAGCGTTTCTCAACTTTTGGGTCACGAGCCCTGTTGGGGGATGAATGAACCTTTCATAGTGGTCGCCCAGTCATAACAGTATAAAAATTAGAGTTTCAATGTTGCAATAAAATAATTTTATGATTTGGCAGTCAGCACTATATGAGGAACGGTATGAAAATGCTGTGGCATTAGGAAGGTTGAGAACCACTGCCCTAAAGGAAGACACAAATCTTGGTAGAGTAGAAGGGCAACAAAAAATAGCCACCCCCCCCCCCAATATGGCTCCCACAATGAGCACTAGCAAACAACCACTGTCAGGATGGCACAGGTCTGGGAAGCATTTCATGATATTGTGCAGAGATGCGATGAGCCAAAACCCCCTCCGCGGAACTTAACAACAATAACAACTGGGCTTGTGTGTTTAACAATATGCTGAAGTAAATCTTAAGAGCAACTCTTCTTAGTTTACAGCAGGGTTCTCAACATTGGGTCGTGAACACTTTCAGGTGGGGGGTGTTTCGAAACACCCCTTCACAGTGATGGCCTGATTCCTAACTGTAGCAAAAGTACAGTTATGAAATGTCAATGAATATAATTTTATAATTTTATGTTTGGGGTCCACCACTACATTGGGAACTGTACGAAAGGGCCACAGAATTAGGATGTATGAGAAACATTGTCCTAGAGGAAGACACAAATGTTGGTACAGCAGAAGGGCTGCAAAAGTCAGGCAGCGACTACAAGATGGAATAGATGCAGCAGTGAGCGCAAGCAAAGGACCGCAGTGAGATGGCACGAGATGGGGCCGATATTCATTATATTGTGCATACAGTTGCTATGAGCCAACACACACTCAAAGACACCAAACAATAATAAAAAGAACTTGGGCTTCTAAGAATATTCTGAAGTAGACCTAGAGAGAAACTCCTATTCGTTTAGACCATTGGTTCTCCAACTGTGTGTCGAGACGCCTTTGAGGAGACTAATGAACTTTTCACATGGGTGGCCTGATCCATAACAAAAGCAAAATTACAATTGTGATGTAGCAATGCAAATATTTTATGGTTGGATGTCACCACTACACGAGGAATGGTGTGAAGTGGTTGTGGCATTTGGAAAGTTGAGAACCACTGCTCTAGAGGAAGACACATATCTTGGTACAGAAGGGCAGGAAAAGAGAGGCAGTGCCCCACAAGATGGATTAGCACAGTGGCTGCAAAAATCAGTGTGAGCAAAAGACCCACTGTATGGAAGGCACAGGATGGGAAAGCATTTCATTACATGGTGCATAGAGTTGGCATGAGCCTAAACCCATTGGAAGGCACCAAACAACAGGATTTGTGCCTCTAACAATATGCTGAAGAAGACTTTAAAAGAAACTCTTAGTGTAGAGTAACAGTTCTCTAACTGTGGGTCACGACGTCTTTCGAGGCAACAATGAGCATTTCACATGGGTGACCTGATTCATAACAATAGCAAATTTATAGTTATGGAGTAACAAGGAAAATAATTTTATGATTGGGGGGGGGTCACTTGTACATGACGAATGGTGTGAAAGAGTCATGACATTGGGAAGGTTGAGAACCACTGCCCTAGAGGGAGACGTAGATCTGGGTACAGTAGAAGGGCAGCAAAAAGAGGCAGCCCACAGCACGATGGAATACAACAGTGGCTGCAACAATCCGCGCAAGCAAAAGAACCACTGGGAGGATGGCGCAGGACAGGACACCTTTCCATCATATTGTGCTTAGAGTTGCTAGGCGTCGAAAGCTACACAACAGAATCTAACAATAACTATAGGATTTGTGCTTCTGACAATAGGGTGAAGTAGATATTAAGAGAAACTCCTCTCAGTTTAGACCAACGGTTTTTAACCTGTGGTTCACGACCACTTTTGGCGATCAAATGACCCTTTCACAGATGTGAAATGATTCATAACTGTAGGAAAATTACAGTTACGAAGTAACAATAATGTTATGAAGGGGGTCACCACTACATGAGGAACTGTATGAAAGGGTCATGGCATTAGGAAATTTGACAACCACTGGCCTAGAGGAAGACACAAGTCTTGGTACAATTGAAAGGCCACAAAAAAGAGGCAGCTACCCAAAAGTTGGATTAGCACAGTGGCTGCAACAATGAGCACAAGCAAAAGAACCACTGTGAGGATGGCATAGGATGGGAAAGCGTTTCATTATATTGTGCATAGAGTTACTATGAGCCAAAACCCACTCAATGGTACCTAACACCAATAACAACAGAACTTGTGCATCTACCAGTATGCTGAATTCTATCTTAAGAGAATCTCCTCTTAGTTTAGAGCAGGGGATCTTCACCTGTGTGTCGCGACCCCTTTGTGGGTATGGAATGAAAATTTCACAGGGGTGTCGTGACTCATAACAGTAACAAAATTACAGTTATGAAGCTGCAATGAAATCATTTTTATGGTTGGGGGGGGTTCACCATTAAATGAGAATCGGTATGAAAATATCATGGCATTAGGAAAGTTGAGAACCACTGCTCTAGAGGAAGTCCCAAATCTTGGTATGAAAGGGCAGGAAAAGAGAGGCGGTCCCCAACAAGATGCATTAGCACAGTGGCTGCAACAATGAGCGCAAGTAGAGAACCACTGTGAGGATGTCACAGGACAGGGCGGCGTTTCATTATATTGTGCGTAGAGTTGCTATGAGACATACCCACTCGACGGCACCTAACAACAACAACAAATGGACTTGAGCTTCTAACAATATGGTGAAATAGACCTTAAGAGAAACTCCTCTAAATTTAGAGCAGCGGTTCTCACCATGTGGGTCGTGACCCCTTTGGGGCTTAGACGAACCCTTTACAGGGTGGCACTATCCATAACTTGTAACAAAATGAGAGTTACGAAGTAGCAAAGAATATAATTTTATGATTGGGGGTCTATCACTACAAAGGAAACTGTATGATATTTATATGTGCATGTACATGTCTTTGTCTAGACCTCTATAAATGCACTTTGACTCCTAGCTCTTTCCTCCATCTCCCTTGACTTTCCTCCTCTCCCACTACTATGCTCTGTCCCCACCTGGGTTACAGCTATACCTCTTCTTTACGTAACCTTACCCTTGATCATTCCCTACCAGGCCTGCCATTTCCCCCTCACTACCATGTTGAGTCCCATGTTGTTCCCTTGTCCCTGTGTTTGTTAACACCGATTCCTTACCCCCACCCCCCCGCACCTTCCCCTATCCAAAGTGCCCCCGGAACTGTCGGTCCTGTCGTTTTTCCTCCAGATAGTTCATCCAGCATGTCTTATTTAGACAGACCTGTGGAGACACTAACATGCACGAAAACAAGACAGAGGAAAACAAAGCAACAGTATACAACCAGACAACAAAACAACAAAAACAAACCACTGACAAAGAACAAAACATAACACATCAAGAAAGAAGAGCTTGTAGTTAGTTCAAGGATCATTTGTTGGACTTTAGGAGTGTTTTCCAATCCAGTCTGTTGAGGCGCCACAACCTGGCCCCAAAGTCCACTTTGAGAATTCCCTGGGGACCTTGCCACTCCATTCCCTTCCTGTTCCACTGCACTTCACCACACTTTGCCTCGGTGTGGTGGAATCAGGTTAGGTGTAATTTGCACACTGTGTCTCCAGTGCTGTCCCCTGTATCACCCTTGGTCACTGAGGGGCATCATGTCTCATAGTGGGGCCAGCCATGTTGTTCTCTTTGTGGACTGGCTGCTCTGAGACTGGAACTCTTTAGGGGAGTAGAAAGCCTCATCTTTCTCCCTTGGAGTGGCTGGGGATTTCAAATTTGCCATTTCAGACATTGCGTTCAGCTGCCCAACACATAACCCCTATACCCCACCATTGCTACAGAAAACAATAAAGAAACAAAATCCAACAACACTCATTGCCATTGGGTGCATAACAATCCTATCGAGAGAAAATACTCCGGCTTCCTGGGTTTCCAAGGCTATAACTCTTTGTAAAAATAAAATTGTGTTATGTTTTCATTGAAAGTTTACATAACCGATTAGATTTTCATTTAACAAATTCTCTACTTGTTTAGTGACATTAGTTACTTTTTTCAATAAAAAGGAAAGCAGAAAATTTAAAAAAGAACAAATGAAAAACGTGTTAAGAGTAAAGACAAATGATAATATGTTAATTTTTAACCTAATCATATCTGCAACAATACACTTTCTGATGTACTGACGGTGAGCAGTGTTTAATCCCATCCCTGGTGAATGGTCCCAGGGGATTTAATGGAGGCTTATTCTCTGTGGAATCTCTGCCAATGCACTTTGAGTTTTTATACTCATCTAAGGCTATAACTCTTTATGGGAGAAGAAAGCCTCATCTTTCTCCAAAGGAGTGACTGGTGAATTCCAACTGCTGACCTTGCAGTTAATAGCCCAACACATAACCCATTATGCCACCAGAGGAGAGATTTGTCTCTGGGTGCGTTCCAATGCAAGCACTACAATTATGCAAGGAGGATATTTTTTTTCTGTACTGGAGCCAGGTCAAGTCAGAACCAGTGTGTCCATGGTTTGCAGCGAAGTCAGAGGAAGAAGAGAGTAGACTGTCTATAACTTCTCATATCCCAGGGAAATGCTAGGCCTGGAAGGGGGCATGCGGGCTCAACCATATTCAGAAAATCTGCACACTAACCTCCCCGGCTCAAATAATTACCAGCACCATGTCTCTGAATATCACCTAAAAGCAAACTAGTGAAAGCACCATTTCCATTTCATAATACTTTTACTAAAAGTAAAGTTCAATTCAGTGATGTGAAGAAGCTGGAAAAATTACCTTTTCATTTCTTTCTTTTTCTTTCCCTCCCTTTCCCCTTCTTCTCCACAGAACTGAGAGGCAGAAGGAATAAAGGCAGCATGGAACCAGCTGGAGGACACCGTGGGGTCAGGGTCACCATTTAACTCATGCTTCTCCAGTTTGGAGGGGCAACTGGATGTCCTCATTTGTGAATTTGCTTATTAATCTTTTTGAGTTAACAAGGTCATGGTAAAAAAGAATTGTTGGTGTTTTTGTTAGGAACCTTCTAGTCCAGTCCAACTCATAGTGACTCAATGCATCAGTGCAGAGCTCTCTAGACCAATGGTTCTCAACCTGTGGGACCCTTGCACAGGGTGACTGTAACAAAATTACAGTTATGAAGCAGCAATGAGAATATTTTTATGGTTGTGGAGGTCACCACAACATGAGGAACTGTATGAAAGGGTTGTGGCATTAGGAAGTTTGAGAACCACTGCTCTAGGCTTCTCTATGCTGTAATCTTCACAAGAATGAGTTGCCTGGTTTTTCTTCCAAGAACAGAGCCACTGGTGGGTTCAAACCTTCAACCTTTTGGATAGCAGCTGAGCACTTAACCATTGTGCGTCCAGGGCTCTTTGATAAACTCTATTAGAGGGTCTTAACCATTGCAACCCCATGGATCCTTTTGGCATTTAGGAAAGGCTATGGAACACCTGCCCACTCCCCAGAATAATATTTCCAAATACCTCCAATGAAATACAGAATCACAAAGGCACAAATTGTATTGAAATGCAGTGATAAAAATAAAAGACATTGGATTTGTGTCAAATATACATGTTAATAAATACATTGAATATGATCTGATGGTGGGTCTAATAAACCAAACCCACACCATTGAGTTGATCCTGACTCACTGTGACCCTATATAAAATTCCTCAGGCTAAATCTTTACAGGAGCAGATCATCTCACCTTCCTCTCAGAGAACAACTGGTGCCTTTGAACTGCCAACCTTGAGGTTACCTGCCCAATGGCTCACCCACAGCGTCACTGTGAGTTCTAGATAGTGATGAGCATGAACTGTACTCAACGATGGATGCAACGACTAGCATGGGGTGTGAAAGCATGTAGAATTTCTCTCGGTGGTAATCACATGGCTATTCTGAACACAGCTGTGGACATGCTAAACTGCCCTGCAAGCTTAGGGAAACTAACTCAACCAGGATTGTCCCTCATCCAATTTGACATTGCTCCCCAGCCTGCTGGGGCTCAGTGGCTCAGTGTTAGGGTCCCTTGTCTAGATACCAGGGCTGGCATGGAGAAAGTCATTCCTCTGCAGCCTTCTAGTGTGTTGGGGAAGATATTAGTGTTAAGCCTTGGCAAGAAATTGCTGGATTTTCCTGGCAGCCACATTCTTAATAACCATTTACTGGATACTTATTATATTCTGAGGGTAAATTGGTGGATCAGTTGTAGATTTCTCCTTTTCCATGTGGGAGATCTGGGTTTGAGTCCAAGACAATGCAACTCATGTGCATCCAACACTCATTTGTCAGGGGGATGCTTGGTTATTGCTGTGGTACTGAACTGATTTCTGTGTTGCTATGATACTCAAATGGGTAAGCTTGGTTGGGTGCGGCTATGAGACTGAACCCGTTTCTGTGATGTGTCCAGACTAAGATGAGCGATGAAGAAGAGCCTGGCATTCTACTTCTGAAAACCAGTTAACGAAAACCCCTGTGAATCACAATCTGATGCACAACCAAAGAGATGGTGCAGGTCCAGGGAGAATATTGCCCATGGAGTCACTGGGAGCTGGTTGTCACAGTGAGTTGGACTGGATGCTGACTCAACAGCAGCTAACAACCATTGTGTTCCAGGCACTTGACTTGCTTTAAAAATCTAGCTCAGCCTTCTGGTACAGGGAAGGGATTAATCATGCCTACTTTAGCACTTCATGAACCCTGATCAATGTCAGGCCCTGCTTGTGTTTTGTCCCTCCTTTTCCACATTCACATCACTTCCATTCCCCTCTTCAGACAAGTACCCCCTGCTGGGTGCTTGGTGTGTGTGTGTCCTTATAGGCATACAGCCATGTGCACTAGACCATGCTGCTTGGTGAATGGGCTTTCAGCTTCCATGAATGGTACTGCAATATAAATCTCATTCAGTTTCTGACCTATTCAACTCCTTGCAATGTCATTAAGAGTTATTGCCATGCTGCATATCAATTGCATGTGCTACTGCGTGCCACTTGGTCATGAGCAATCATCATCTTTCTTTTGTTTCCTTCTTCAGTTGTCTGTTGATTGGCATCCAATTCGGCTCCAACTCTTCTCTACTGCAGGCATCAGTGTGGTGACCATTCTTGTAAAAATGCCCCAAGGGCTCTGTGAATTGGATAAAAAGCTTGGCCTATATACCCAGGAATTATGCGTTGGGCTGCTAACCCAAAGGTGAGCAGTTCCAACCCATCAGCTATTCCATGGAGCAAAGAGAGGCTGTCTGCTGTCGTAAGAATTTTGTTTTGTAAACCTAAAGCAGCAATTCTACTGTGCCTTGTAGGGTTGCTAGTGAGGAAGAATCAACTGGGGTTTTGTTTGTTTTTCTACATCCAGGAGAGAGCTTTGATGGGGCAGATATTAAGTGCTTGGCTGCTAACCCAAAGGTCTGTAGTTTGAAGCCGTCTTCCACACACTGTGGGATAAAGGCATGGCTGTCTACTTCCCAATAGAAGCCTTGAAAACATCATGGGACCATTCAGCTTTGTTTGATAGGGTCATGAGGAATGAAAGTCAACTCAGTGACTGCGCTTCTTCGGTTGTACGCCCAGGAGGGGCTCACTAGGTCCTAGGGTACATTCAATGGGCTTTCACTAAGCTCTGCCAGATTGCTGTGCAGCAAACCTGCATCATTAGCAGTGTTTCTCTGCTTTCCCCGGATCTCCAATGACACTTGGTATGTTTGTCTTTCTAACTGTTGCCCGTTTGATGGTTTCAAAAGGTCAAGCAAAATAAACTCATCTATCCCAGGCACTTTATGGTTCTGTAGCAGATTCTTAGGGTTGCCATGCCACATTCTTTGACCCATCTCTGACACCATCTCACTGCCTTCCAGTCAATACCGACTCATAGCGATGCTGTGGGGCAGTGTACATTTGCCCCCTGCGAGTTTCAAACACTACAACTCTTTATTGGAGTAGAAAACCCCATCTTTCTTCCTTGGAGCTAGTAGTTTTGAACTGCTGACCTTGAAGTTAGCAAACCAACTTGTAACCTCTGCACTTCCAGGGCTCCTCCTGATATCCATCATAGCAGTGGCGAACGGCTCTATGTAAGTGCAGGCTCCTGCTGAAATGGTGTCTTATCACAACTGTGCAGTACGCAGCTCTCCATGTCCTTCTGCCTCGAAGCCTTTTCAAAGGCATGGAAAGCCAAACCCAGGAAGGTAGGAGAGGTCACCTTACTAGGAGGAATGCTCAACACCACTACAGGCGAAGAAGAGCCCAGCCTCCTGTTTCTGGTAGGCAATTCTAGGACAGAACCCATGTTCCTCAGAAGTCCTGGGGGAATCAAGCCCCTGTATCCTACATTAAAAGCCTCAATACCCCGTTCCCATTGTGATTGCTTCTCCCCCTAACTCAGTCTTGCGTCCGCTTTCCTATTCATACTCCCTGCCATCAGATCTCAAATAGACTACCTGCACCCAGGCCTGAGGAATAAGCTCGGCATGCAAGGGCACTCATCCAAGACACACACATTACTCTGAATCTCCAAAACAACCCTGTGGGCTACGTGTGTAATCCCCAGTTCACAGATGAGAAATGGATTGAAAAACAGTGACACACCCAAGATCACACAGGCCAGGATTCAAGTCTGTGTCTATCAGTTATTCTTTTATTCAAGTATGCCAGAGAAGACTGGGTCTTAACACTTGAGGAATCTTCTTGGAAGAATAAGGCAAACTACAGATAACACAAAATGAATATCGCTTTTGTTCGTTTATCCATTTACAAAGGACATAATACCTATAGTGCTAATAATATTATTCAAAGTATCTATTACTACCCCCTCAAAGCTTACATACTAGTCACCAAACTCAAACAAATACAATGCTATCAAGATGATTAAAACTTATAGCAACCCCATATAGGGCTTCCAAGACTGTAAATCGTTACAGAAGCAGAGAGCTTCACTTTTCTCCCCCTGAGTGACTGGTGCATTTGAACTACAGATCTTGTGGTTAGCAGCCCATTGATAAATGATTAGTTCCATAATCATTATGCTTACTTAACTCTACATTCTTTTAATTATTTCTCTATCAGTCCAAATTGCTTCTGGCTACATGGGAAAAAACAAACCGACTCTAGTGGTCTAATCACAAAAGCTTCATTTTTCTTATATTAAAACTAAAAATACCAAACCAGTTGCCACTGAATTGATTCTGATTTACAGTTACCCCATATGATTCAGGGTAGAACTGTGCTCCATGAGGTTTTCAAGGGCTGAATTTTTAAATGTAGATTGCCAGGTTTTTCTTCCAAGGCATCTTTGGCTTAGCAGTGAATTGTGTTAACCCTTTGCACCACACAGGGGTTTGTCTTATACAATAGTAAGTCTTGAAATAGGTAGCCTAGGTCTGGCGTATTTGCTCAGGGACTCAATTTGCATATAGGAGAATGCATGCTTTTTGGTCTGCCAAACTCATGTAACCTATGTGACTCTCCCATCTTTCAATATTCTGACTAGGGAGCATGACAGCAGAAGAGCCAAGGACAAAAATGAAATGGGTTATGCCAGACAAGTGTTTTGCCTTAAACAACAACAAAAACTTTGTGGGAGTCCTACTCAGTGTCTTTCACCTACACATATTTGGCCCAAACTGGGTCAAATGCTCATGCATAGCTGCAAGGGAGCCTAGGAGTGAGCGATTTAAGTAGGTACATTATCACCCTAAACAAAATTGAGCTTCTATTAGTAGTAAGAATGAGAAAAATGGATACTGTTGAGGCATATAGCAGGGTTGGGTAGAATTCTATTTTGTGTCTTAATTTACATTTTGAATGAACTCAGAAAAAGTCTTAGAGAGTAGAACAAAGGGATGGATGTGCATCCAACCACCTCAACTACTCATTTCTTTTCATGCTCTCCCTCTAGCTTCCCTGAATAGTTCTTGGTTACACATTGGGCTGCTAATTGCACGGTCGGTATTTTGAAATCACCGGCTGCTCTTCGGGAGAAAGATGGGACTCTACTCTGTAAAGAGGTACAGTCTCAGAACCTCACAATTACAATTTTACCCATGTCCTGTAGGGTCGATATGAGTTAGCATTGATTCAATGGCAGTGAGCTTGGTTTGGATAGATCTGTGTAATCTTAGGATGGAATAGTTTGAATACACAGAAAAAAATTCAGTGGAATCATAACCCTCTAAATAATTACCCTCTAAAGCCACAAAGATCAACTGTGTCCAGCATGGTGACAGTTTAGCATATGCCATGGGGACCCATGGGGACATTGCTCATATCCCAGTGTTGTTAATCAACAAAATCTCACGCACTGCCACTTATAGTGACCCTATGCACAATAGAATAAAAGCCTTTCTAGTCCTGTGACATCCTCACAATGGTCATATTTTAGCCTATTGTTACAGCCACTGTGTTGATCCATCTCATTCTGGGTTTACCTGTTTTTGGATGATGCTCTACCAAGTATTTTGTCCTTTTCTAGGGACTAATTTCTCCTGATACCATGTTCAAAGTATATGAAATGGAGTTTTACCATCCTCACTTCTAAAATACATTCTGGCTGAACTTCTTCCGGGACAGCCCTCTTTGTTCTGCTGGGTATTCATGGTATATTCAATATTATTTGCAACATCATATTTGAAAGGCATCATATTTTCTTCAGTCTTCCTTATTAATGGTCCATCTTTCACATGCATATGTCAAACATTACCATCAAGTCTATTCTTATTCATAGTGACCATATAGGGTTTCCAAGGCTGTAAATCTTTACAGGGTCAAATAGCTTCCTCTTTCTTCTGTGGAGCAGCAAGTGGGTTGAACCACCAACCTTGCTGTTAGTCATTCAACCCATACCAGACACTGAAATTAAGACTCCTTTCACATGCATCTAAGGTGATTAAAAATATCAAGGCTAAAATCAGGCATAACTTGCTAATCCCCAGAGTAAAGCATTTGCTCTTTCACATTTTAAAGAGGTCTTTTACAACAGATTTTTCCAATGAAATACGTTGATTTATTGACTGCTGCTTCTGTGAGTATTGATTGTGGGTCCAAGTAAAATAGAGTTTAGCTACATTTCTCTATTTGTAATGATGTTGTGTGTTTATATTTGTCAAGTTGAGAAGACATTTGTATTCTTAGTGTTGAAGACTAATTTATACTGAAGGTGTACTATATGAGCTTTATAAGTAAGTACTTCAAGGCCTATTGACTTTCAGCCAGCAATATTGTGTCATCTGCATAACACAGGTTGTTAATGATTCTTCTTCCAATCCAGAAGCCTCAACTTCTTCATACAGAGCAGCTTCTCAGATTATTTGAATAAGTATAGTGTGATAGATAGGTAGGTTTATAGTGCCAACCTGGCCAATAAGAACATGTGGGATTAATAAGTTTGCAGTTTGATTAGTGGGCAAAGAGATAAATGGCTCAGCAAGCCACTCCTATCTCTCAGTTGCTCTCTGGTGACCAGACCAGTGTGTGGCTGCCTTACCTAGTTCTGCAGTTTGCTGCCTGGCTGTACTGCCATATTTACTGTTGCATGGAAGTGAGTTAAACTGAGTCCTCTGTACTGCTATGTGGACTAATTAGCTGTTATATTCCTTCGTGTTCTATCTATCTATCAAATCATAAATGCCCTGCTTTTGTTTCTCTAGAGAACCCTGTCTAACACATATGGTGAAAGGATATAACCACAACACACACTCTCCTGATTTAAAACCACACAGTATCCCCTTGTTCTATTCCAACCACTTCCTGTTGGTTTATGTACAGGTACCACAGGAGCACAATTAAATGTACGGGGATTCCCATTGTTCTCATATGTATTCATATGCTACCCAAAGTTTGTTATGATACACAGTAAAATCCTCTGCATAGTCAATAGTACATAAGTAAGCATTTTCCTTGTATCCTCTGCTTTCAGCCAAGGTCCATCTGAAATCAGCATTGATATACCTTGCCTCATGCCCTGTTTTAATACAGCCTGGATTTCTGGCAGCTTCCTGTTGACATATTGCTATAACTACTTTTAAAGTTATCGTCAATAAAATTGTACTTGCATGTCATATTAATGTTATTTTAAATTAATTTGCAGATTTTGTTGCATCATATTTCTTTAGAATGCACACAAATATTAATCACTTCCAGTTGGTTGGCCAGTAGCTATCTTCCAAATTTCTTGACATGGACTATCACTGCATGAGCGTGTTGAAATATTTCCATTCCTATCCCTTCCTTGCTTTTCACTAATGCTTACATTGCAGCTTCAACTTCCTCTTGGCCTTTTGAACTAGTAGAACCTCAACTAATTCTTGGGTACAGAGACTCTGTATACTCCTTCCATATTCTTTGGATTCTCCCTGCATCATTCAATAGTTTGATAAATAATCCTTCAACATTTTAATCCAAGGCTTGGATTTTTTCTTCTGTTCTTTCAATTTATGATATGCTGACTGTACTCATTCCTTTTGCTTTCCTAATTCCAGGTCTTTACACGTTACAATTTAATTCTTTACTTTATCTTCTCAAGCTGGCCTTTCCAATTTTTCTGTTCAACTCTTTTATTTCATCATTTCTTCCATTTGCTTTAGCTGCTTTAGGTTCAAGAGCAAGTTTCACAGTCTCCTCTGATATCCACTGTAGTATTTTCTTTCTTTACTGTATTATAATGATCTTTTTGAGGAGCCCCCAATAAAATGATTTATGATAAATAAATAAATAGCCACAGATGACATGACAAAAAAAAAGATTGATGACCTTGATGCTATTTCACAAGTCTTCTGGTAGCTGATCATTAATGTTCAATATGTCCAAACCATTCTTGAGATAGGCTCTAAATTCAGGTGAGATATTGTGATAGTAAGGTTTGGTGTCAATATAGCTTGACCAGGATCTTCAGAAGGCGCAGGTCACAGTCTCCTTGGGGGTGTGACCTATTTCATAGCTATAAGTAGACTGTGGAGTATGGGCTCACTCTTTTTTTTCCTGATGAAAAGACCCTGGACCCTACGTCTGGCTTCTAGGAATGGCAATCACCATGAAACATATTGACTCTAAGAGCTGTCTGTGGCCTGCCAACTGCCTGTTGACTTTGGATTCTCCCAACTCTGCCTCCACCAACCTGTGGTTTTCCTGTTTCTTGGGCTATTCCTCCAACAGCTTCATGAGTCTGGAAGGGCCTCTAGTTTGCATCTGATTTATGGGCTGGAGTTGGACTAGGGTTTCTTGTTGTGTGGACTTCTTAATGTAAAATTGTTTATTGATATGAATTTCCTTCTTCTACATGTATCAGTATCACTAGTTTGTTTCTCTAGAAACCCCAGCCGACCACAGATATAATATAGGCTGTATATGGGCTCTTTTGCGTTCTTATTTTAATTTTCTTCAGGTTTGACTTGAACTTGCATATTAGTAATTGATAGTCTGTTACATAGTTGGCCCCTGGTCTTATTTTGTCTCAATGATATTGAGCTTCTCTATCATGTCATCCCACAGATTTAATCAATTCCATCCCTGTGTATTCCACATGTATATATGCCGCTCCTTTTGTTTGATAAAGGTGTTTGCAATGATGAAGTTATTGCTCTTGCAGAATTCTTTCATGCAGTCTTCAGCTTCTTTTCGATCCCCAAAGCCATAGTTTCTAATTACTCTTCCTTCCTTTTTGTTTCCATGTGTGCATTCCAATTGTCAACAATTATTAATGCATTTTCAGTACATGTGTGATCAATTTCAGACTAAAGAAGTTAGTAAAATTCTTCATTGGCTTTAGTGGTTTGTAAGAAAATTTGAATAATGGTTCTATTAACCGGCCTTCCTTGTGTATGAAGATAGATATTATTCTGTCACAGGCAGCATTGCACTTCAAGATAGATCTAGAAATGCTCTTTTTGAGGATGAAAGAGACATTCTTTTGAATTTGTCATTGTCAGCATAGTCATTCTTATCATTTTAAGATTCAAAGGGACTATTTCAACTCACCAATGCCTAGGATATTGATCTTTATAGGTCAGATTCCGTTTTTTATGATTTCCAATTTTCCTAGATTCTTATTTTGCACGTTTCATGTTCTGATTATTAATGAATTGTTGCAATGATTTTTCTCATTTTGAATTATAATCCATCAGCAAATGAAGGTGCCAGAAGCTTTAGTACACTTTGTTGCTAGATGCCTTCAAGTCAGTTCTGTCTCATAATAATGCGTACACAACAGAATGAAACATTGCCTGGTCCTGCCCCATACTCAACATTTTTGTTATGTTTGAGCCCATTGTTGTAGGAATTGTCTCGATCCATTTGATTGGGTGTCTTCCTCTTTTTGCAACCCCTCTACTGTAATGTGTATGATGTCCTCCAGGGACTGGTCTGTCCTGATAACATCTGCAAAGTACATGAGATGAAGTCTCGCCATCCTATCTGCCAAGGAACATTTAGCTGCACTTCTTCTCAGACAGATTTGTTTGTTCTTCTCTCCACCCATGGTACTTTCAGTATTTTTTTGTCAGTACCTTAATTCAAATGCACCAGTTCTCCTTCAGTCGTTCTCATTCAATGTTCAAATTTCACATGCATAAGATGTGGCGGAAAATACCATGCCTTGGGCCATGCGCAACTTAATCCTAAGTGAAATTCTTGATCTTCAGTACTTTAAAGTGGTTATGTGCAGTACATTTGCCTATTGCAATATGTTATTTGGTTTCTTGATTGTTGTTTCCATGAGCATTAGTTGTGAATCTAAGCAAGACGAACTCCTTGATAACTTCAATATTTTCTCCATTTATTATGATGTTATCTACAGCTCCTGTTGTGAGGTTTTGAGTTATCATTAAGGTGGACTCTACTTTGAGGAAGCTCTCTTTCTCGGTGATATTTTGATTGTTTTGCAATCTGAGGGGGTCATTTTCTGGCATTATATCAGAAATATTTTACTGCTATGCAGAAAGTTTTCAATGGTGAATCCCTCAGAAGTGGACTGATTGTTTTGTCGTCCTGTCAGTTCTTAGTCTGGAAGCTGTGTTGAAATCTGTTCACCATGGGTGATCCTGCCTGGTATTTGAAGTACTAGTGGACTAACTCCCAGCATCACAGCAAAGCACAAGCTACCACAGTGCAGCAAATTGACAGATGGGGCGGGGGAGGGGAGTTGTCATTATTAGACACTGTTAATTTGGCTCTAACTCATAGCACCCACAGCCTGTTTCCTCACAGTTAATGTTGGAGACCGTTTTTGCAGCCAGTATGCCAATTCTTCCCATTGAGGACCTTCTTCTTTTTTTCAACACTCCACTTTACCAAGTATGATATCCTTCTCTAGGGACTATGCTCAGCTGTTAACATGTCCAAAGTATGTGATATGAAGTCTTGCCATTCTCACGTCTAGGAAGCATTCTGGCTCTACTTCCACCAAGAAAGATTTGTTCCTTCTTCTGAAATTCCATAGAATATTCAATATTCTTCACCAGCATCATAATTCAAAGACATCAACTTTTGTTTTATCTTTCATAATTATTGTCCATTTTCAAGTACATATGAGGTGATTGAAAATGCCATAGTATGATAGTTATATAATTTTATGTCAGTTTGAAGATATGTAAAAGTGTAAGGTTGGTATCCAGTCTGTCAATCACACCATAGCCTGATGGTGCCTCTTTGTGGCCATGGCCTTCTCATAAGGAAGGCCCTTGGAAGCTCCCCTTCTTTTTGCATTCACCTGACTGCTTCCTGCCACGTTGAGAGCTGCCAGAGTCTTGCCATGCTTCCATCGACCTTGGATCCACACGACATTGCAATCACTGGCCTTTGACATCCCTGCATTCTGCATCATTGCATGTAACTGCGTAAGTTGGAAAGGAACTTATGGGCTAGTGTTGGACTTATGGACTTGAGTTGGACTGGTCTGGGATATTTCCTTGAAATAGAAATACTACAGTGACTTCTTGATAGAAAACGATTTATTGCACATATATGAGTGTCACTTGATTTGTGTCTCTAGTCAGCCAGGCTTACATCCAGTTCACTGCCATCAAGTTGATTCCAACCCTTAGCAACTCTATAGGACAGGGGAGAGATATCCCTGTGGGTTTCCAGTACTGGAAGTTTGTATGGGAGCAGAACTGTTGATCTTGTGTTGAGCAACCCAACTGGCTTGGTTCTGACGCATTATGTTTGTAACCACTATACCACTAGGACTCAGCTGTGCCTTATTCCTCAAAGTGACATCTTTTAACACTGGAAAATGGTCTTCAGCAAGATCTACCAGTGTACTCGGTCATATGACTTATTTTCTTTTTACACTGTTTTGATTGTCATGTGAGGGAAAATCTACAGAGTAAATTGATTTTCCTTACAATTCATGCAATGTTTTATGATATTGATTGCAATACCTACAATGCAATACTACTTTTCCTATTCCCCCCCTTTGTTTGCCGTTTCCATTGGTCTTTCCTTCCCATTCCTTCCTGCCTTCTGAGTAACTCCCTGACAAATGCTGGGCTCTGAATTGTACATCGTTGACAGTATAGGTCTCCTATTTGGGGGCTGAAAGTTGAGCCATGGAGGTGAGGTCAGGTGTCAAATGGGAATTCCACTAGTGCCTATCATATCCTAAGATTAGTCTTCTTATTTTGAGTTCTACATTTTCCCCAGTTGATCCAGGGCCTACTACTGTGAGCACTTTCAGAGCAATCTGCAGTGAGAACCCTATGCTATCTTGGTCTTCTGGACTCAGCGCTGTGGAGCCTGGGCTTCATGTGGTCAGTGAATCCCTTTCATCTTCTTTTGATGCTATCTGTGTAATTCTGTATTTTGAATTTCTCTTCAATTTTTTCAGCTAGTGAAATGCACTTGCTTTTCATTTTTTGCTGTCCTAATTCCAGGTCTTTGCACCTTTTAATATAATTCTTTATTCCATCTTTTTGAATTCCCCTTTGAAATTTTATGTTCAGCTTCTTTATTCAGCGTCTTTACTTCATCAATTATTTCTATATTTCTCTCTCTATCTTTTTCGTACTTCATAATTTCTTTCATTGGCTTCAGCTAGTCCACATTCAAGGTGACATCCATTTTGTCTTTTCTTTAGTTTCGATCTTTTTAATTATCTTTGAATTTTTCATTTATGATGTTCTTGATATTATTGCAGAACTCGTATCATCTCAGGTGATTTGTGTTCAATGTGTCAACTTTCTTCTTGAAGTATCCTCTAATTTAGATGAGATATACTCAAATTCATACTTTGACTCTTGGGGACTTGTTTTAATTTTATTTGAATTCGAGTTGAATTTGCCATTGATGGTTTGTTCCACAGTTGGTCTCCAGTCTCGTGACTGATGATATTAAACTTCTTTATACCGTAAATACTTGAGTATAAGCCGAGTTTTTTTTTCAGCACATTTTTTATGCTGAAAATGCACCCCAGCTTTGGGGGGTAAAATTAGTTGCCTTGGGTTATACTCGAGTATATATAGTAGTTTATTTCAACATATGTAGTTGATTTAATTCCTGTGTATTTCTATCCAATATACATGATCCATGTCTATGGTTACTGTTTACATCACTGAAAAAGAAATGTTCAATCAATAAGCCATCCTTATTGGAAAATTCTATCATGAGATCTCCCATGTGGCTTACATCCCCATGGCCATATTTTCTAACTAGTGATCCTCATCCTTAGTTTCCAATTTTTGCATTCAAGTCATCAGTAATCTTGATTGCATGTTTCATCAATTTCAGACTGAAAAGGTTGGTAAAAATCCTCAATGGCTTTATTGTTAGCATTAGTGGTTGGTGTGTAAATTTGAAAAATAACTTTATTAATTATTCATCCTTGTAGGTGTAATATATCCTACACCTAACAATGGTGCACATTGGAATCGATGTTGAAACATTCTCTTTTTTAACATGAAAGTCATCCATTCCTTTCAAATTTGTTACCCTGGTATGTAAACCATATTATTATGACATTCAAAATGGCCAATACCAGTCCATTTCAGTTCAATAACACCTAGAGTGTTTGATCTTTATGTGTTCCATTTTTTCATGGCTTCCAATTTTTCTAGATCCATATTTCATGCATCCCATCTTCTTGTTAGTGGTTATTGCAGTACTGCTGTTTCTTCTCATTTTGAGTCATTGCCACATAAACAAATATAGGTCCTGAAAACTTTATATCACTAAGGTCAACTCTACTTTGAGGAGACAGCTCTTCCCCAATTATATTTTGAGTGTCTTCCAACTTGAGGGGTTCATCATACTGCACTATATGAAACAATATTCCACTGCTATCAATGTGCTCCATAAACACCACTATTTATTTCAGATGTAGATTGGCAGGTTATTTTTTCTAGTCTATTTAGCTTGTAGGCTTTTCTGAAAATTTTCCACCACGGGTAACTATACTTGTGTTTGAAATACCAGTGGTATATCTCACAAGTTATGATAGTTCAAGAACCTGACATGTCTGACAACTTGGCATGCTAGCCTAATTCCGAATGGCCAGCATATCTCTCTTCTTGCTTTCTCTAGTTTCTGTAGACCACTGTACCTGAGCATGCATGGCTTAGGAGGTTGTGGAGTTAATTCTTGCTTCCTGGAGTAACCCTTAACCAATGACCCATAGGAGTTGTTGAACAAATAGCCACAATCCCTCACATTCTGGGCAGAATAACTAGTGGATTTTCTACAGTGTCTCCAGTAAGATTAACCTCCAGTTGCTCACAATTTTAAATTGTTTGATAATGTAGTTTTCATTGGCTGCCTTCTTTCCCTTTTCTATTTCCCATTTCCTTATTGATATCTCCCCCAAAATGGCTTAATTAAAACCTTTGTCTCAGGATCTAATCCTATGGGGAACCCAAACTCAATCACACAAGACATTTGTCAAATCATGGACTTAGTGGTTATATCTATTATATGTGTAGGTCATGGAAGAGGAGAATTCATACCATCACTTTGAATAGTCATTCGGAGTGCCAACTGGGTCCCCAGCATAGATCCTAGACATCAAAACTCACTGTTTCCTGTATCATAATACTTCCTTTTAGACTTCTGTCATTCAAAAATCTCAACAAATAGCTCGCTGTCTCACTTAAAATTTTGTAGTGTGCAAATATGGCTATGTTTTCATTGTGTGTTTAGCCCTGGACAAATCAGCTTTGACCAGGAAGGTGAAGTCATGTGGAAAAACAAACCAAAAACACTAGCAGCTGTGTGTTGTGGAAGAAAACACTGTGGATGAAGTGCAATGTTTAGGGAACAGAGACCAGCAAGATAAACCAATAAGTGTCCACTGTTCTAATGTTAAGGAGAACCCTGGTGAGGCTGTAATTAAGCACTTAAGGGCTAATCAATCAGCAGTTCAAACCCACCATCTTCCCCAAGGAAGAGTTACGATGTGGCAGTCTGACCCCCTTAAGATTTACATTTATTTCCACTACCAACTGATCTGAGAGGGATAGCATTAGGGAATCCTGGATAGCATTCTAAATGAGCTCTAATGGCAGAGTGGACTCCTCATTGAGCTCCTAACCACAAAGTAAGTGGTTCTACCCTCTCAGTTGCTCCATGTGAGAAATATGAGTTTGTCTGCTCTGGTAAAGATTTAAGCCTTGGAAAATCAAAGGGTGAAGTTCTATGCTATCTTGTAGGGTCTCTATGAGTCAGCTTCAACACAATGATAATGAGTTTGCTTTGGAATTTTGGGATAGAATAGGAGAAATATGTGCAACAATGTTTAAACTTATTTTAAAAGTTCAGGGGTATTACTCAGAGAGAGATTCTTGGAACCCAAAAGACTGTTGTCCTTAGGCACCTTCAGATCTGGAACGGAACTCACTCCCTTGGCTCAATCTTCAGCCAAACAATAGGTAGATCTATAAGGTAAAAAGTAACACTAATCAACTATTTCAATCAAAAGGATATAATTTATTCAAAGATAAAGTTCAGAAGGGTCAGGAAAGAAGGGGGAATGGAAACAGGAAATACAAGGAGGAAGTGCGATAAGTGATATTACATTGAGCAGATTGCAGTCAATATCATGAAGCAAAATACGTGTGAACTGTCGAATGGAAAACGGATGTGTTATGTAAACCTTCACCCAACTCACAATAAAGAGATTTTTTTTCAGTCTTGAGAACCTATGAGGCAATACTGTTCTGTCCTATAGGGTACCCATGAGTTGAAATCAACTCAGTGGCAATGGGATATTGAAGCTGATGCTTTCTGCCGATTCTAAAAAATAGGGTTATTAGCAATTATTGTGGAAATAGCATGAATGAGACTATGTAAATGGGGTTGGTTACAGATAAATTCTTGTAAATGTTAAAGGATAAGTGATTGAGGATAGACTTACCCAAAAAGAGAAAATTATTGCAAGATTTTGTTCAAGGGATAACATAAAAATAGGCTTCCTGTGGGTAAGACTTGAGCCTATAGATATGGAATATAAGGAACTGGTATTCCATGATGGTCACCTTCCCGACACAATCACTCAAGACAAAAGGTGGGTGTATAAACAAATGAGGTGAAGAAAGCTTATGGAGCCTAGCTATCAAAAGATAAAGAGTCTAGGGTTTTAAAGACTGGAAGGTTAACAAGTGGCCATCTAACTCAGAACTAATAAAGTGCACATGAAAGAAGCACACCAGCCTGTGTGATCACAAGATGTAGAAGGGGTCAGTATCAGGAATGAAAGAACAAAAAAATCATATCATTGTGAATGAGGGTGGGTACAGTTAGGGGATCCAAAATCTATCTGTAGGCAACTGGACAACCCCTTACAGAAGGGTCGCTGGGAGGAGATGAGCCATTCAGGATGCAGTGTAGCAACGATGAAACATATAACTTTCCTCTCGTTCCTAAATTCTACCACGCCCACTATCATGATCCCAATTCTACCTTACAAACCTGGCTAGACTAGAGAATATACACTGGTCCATATAGGAACTGGAAACACAGGGAAACCAGGACAGATGACCCCTTCAGGACCAGTGCTGAGAGTAGCAATAACAGGAGGGTGGATGAAAGGTGGGGTAGAAAGAGGGATCTGATTACAAGGATCTACATATAACCTCCTCCATGAGGTAGGGACAAAAAAGTGGGTGAAGGTAGATGTCAGACAGTGTAATATAGGACAGAATAATAATTTATAAATTATCAAGGGTCCATGAGGGCGGGGGAGGGGGAAGGAGTGGAAATGAGGAGCTACTACAAAGGGCTCAAGTAGAAAGCAAATGCTTTGAGAATGATGATGGCAACAAATGTACACAGTGGATGTATGTATAGATTGTGATAAGAGTTGTAGGAGCCCCCAAAAATGATTCTTTTTAAAAACCTCAAAGAGCAAAACACACTATGGTTTATTGTACATCAATGATACTTCAATAAAATTACACAAAAGAGGGGAAAAAGAAAAGGAATTTAAGGTGAAGAAAGTATTCCCTTTGAAGACCATATTGCAAATATATATTTAGGCAGGCAATTAGATAAAGACATTTTAAGTCTGGGCTTCGATACCTGCCATCTGTCTGTTATGAAAAGTATAATTAGCAACTAGAATCTCTCATACAAAATCAACTCAATATGGTCTTTCTTGTCTGACCTCCGTGGTGTTCTACTCTGCTTTGATGGAGCTCATCATATCATGACTCTATAACAAGATTGAGGAGTTATTTGCATTCTTATGTGGAAGGTAAATCTGTTTGGCCATTCTGTTAGACTAGTTCATCTTCTTTCCTACCATCCCAACTGCCATTTTAATTCAAAACAAGGAGAAAAGCATGTATGTGCCTTTTGAGGAAGGAGAAGATTTTGTTGTGGAAGAAATTCTCTTCTAGACTGAAAGGTAAGTATTTACCCCTCTAGCCCTGTTGGAGGAGGGGAAAAGGAAGAGAGACAAGGCAAAGAGAACAACATAGTTAGTTTCATGCCTCCTTATTGACTTGGGGATTGAGGAGAATATCAGTGACTATGGACCTGTTGTGCTCCCCATTTGGAAGCATGAAGAATAGAGACTGCCAGGCAGAGAAGCCCTATGGGAAGTCACTGAAGACAAACATATAGAGAGTGCCATCAAGTCTACTGTGAACCATGGAGACCTTATATGAAATGGAATGGAGTGCTGTCTGATCTGGCACCTTTGTCACACATTCCTGAATGTTGAAGTCCATTGTTGCAGCGATTAGGTCAATCTGCCTCAATAAGGATCTTCCATGTCCCTCTATTTCATTAAACATGATGTCTTCCTCAAGCAATTGTCCACTGATAATGTGTCCAAAACACATTAGTCAGTCAGTGTTCTCTTGTGATCCATAAGGTTTTCTTTCAGTAATTTTTGGAAGTGGACTGGCAGGCCCCTCTTCCTTGTCTTTCTTAGTCTAGAAGCTTCACTGAAACCGGTCCACCATGGGCAATCCTGCTGGTATTTGAAATTCGGGGAACAGAGCTTCCAGCATCATAACAATACACAAACCATTATAGTACAACCAACTAACAGATGAGTGGAGGATATCTATATCTATATCCATATCCATATCCATATCCATATCCATATCCATATCCATATCCATATCCATATCCATATCCATATCCATATCCATATCTATATCTATATCTATATCTATATCTATATCTATATCTATATCTCTATATATGGAGAGAGTGTAAAACTGGCAATGCAGTCTGATTAGTCAGTATTCTGATGATCTGCTGCTAACAGAAAGTATCCTCACAAATAACATCTTAAAGTAATGATAATATCAATTTTGCTCACAAATCTGCAATCTGGACAGAGTTCAGTGAGGACACTAGTTTTGGCTTCATCAAGCATTAGCTGGGGTAGCTCAAAGGACAGAGGCTGCAGCTCTCTTAAGACTCACTCCCTCACACGACTGATACTTCTATTGGTTGGAGCTCAAGAAGAACCCTATATGTGACATTTTCATTTGGCCTGGTCTTCCTTGCAACATCCTGACAGGGTCCCAATGGTGAACAACTCAATACGACCAGGTGGAAGTCACAGAGCAACACTTCTGCCAAAGTCAAAGGCCTGCCAAGATGCAAGGAAGAGGGAAAGCAGGCCCTGTTTCTGGAATAGTGAACACAAACTCATCTTGTCACAAGAGAATGTGTGATGTGCAACATTAGGACAGTCATCTTTGAAGGACACAACTTGCCACGAGCCAAGATACAGAGACAGATTTCTACGAAAGCGAAAGGGCAGGACTTAGACTTAAAGATAAAGCCACAGACTTCATAGGACAAGAGCAATAGGGAGACAAGCAAAGGAAAGCTCTAGGACGCAAGCCTAACATGGCTAAAGATAGGGACAATGTCAGGACTGAACTGGAAGCAAGCAGACATCTGTGCAAGGCAGAACCCGTGAAGTTGTGAGTGCCTTCAAGCTAAGTCAAAGTACCTTGGGGTGTGAGAAGGGAAGGAGCAGGAGAAGAAATTAATGGGTAGGTTTATGGAATTTGTAAGTCTGGGGACAGAGCATCAGGAATAGCTGGGTTCTGGCACTCAGTTGATACCATCAGAGTTTGAACCTTTTCCTTTCAGAGCTGTTTCCTTTTGAGTTTCATGCAGGCTTCCTGATGACAGCTGTAGTTTTCTCTAGAAGCTCAGGAATTCTATTAGAGAGAGGCTCTTTTCCTTTCTAATCATTGGTGGTACTATCAGGTAAGCATTGGATTGCTAACTGCAAGGTTGGCAGTGCTACCCTACCAGCTACCTCATAGGGAAAAAGATGGACCTTTCTGCTCACATAAATATTTACAGTCTGAGAAACCCCACAGGGACCTTCTATGATTCAAAATGGACTCATTGGCAATGGGGCAATTGTTTCTGTGGCATTTTTTAGGGTTAGATATCATTAACCTAACATGAGTCACATACTGAGTCTGACCCAGTCCCTTTGGACAGAGGAAAGTCATGCCCTGACTAGCCAGGCCTGGAGCTGGCAGATTGGGTCAATGCCAGCAGAAGCATGGAGATGGAGCATGGTGGAAGAGTGCTCCCAAAGATACAAGCCTTGTGCTGTGCGTGGAAGAAGGGCAGATGAATGGTGCATTAATTAACCAGTCATTGACAAAATGAGGTTGCATAACAAATGGCTCCAAAACCCAGCAGTTCAACAAACAGCCCAACCCCTTCCCTCCCACACACACAGTTCTTAAAATTCAGGATCAGGGAGATTAACTGGAACTTTGAACTTGGCACTTCAGGGCTTGGAAGAGATGACAGTGCATGTAAAGGCCTTGGGGCAGGAGAGATCATGGTGTGACTGAAAGCCCAGAAGAAGACTAATTTGGGGGAGGTGAGATAATAGGAATGGAGTTTTCAGTGAGCATTTCCTTGAGAGCCTTCAAGCAAAAGCGATTTTTCTATATTCATGTTTTAGAAGTAGATCTCCACCCATTGGGTAAAGCTTTGGGTATTGGATTGGTGTCGGTATGCAGGGAAAAAAATAAATGGGCTTGTTATGGATTAGGAGCCTGTGGTAGTCACCTAATCTTGTGTCAAGTTAAGGATTAGGAGTGTAGGCGTGGAGTCTAGGCTGCCAATCTGGAGATAGTCAGTGAGATTTTTATGTGGGCATAGCCTTCTCCTGAGAACTCTGAGAAATCTGGTACTTCCTCCTTGGAGGTGGAAGACACCTCTCTCTCTCTCTTTCTCTCTCTGCTACTCCTTGGGAGACATTGCAGAAGGCAAGCCAAATGGATGCGACCAGACCTCTGAAGCCAAAGAAGACTCAGAGAGATCGCTGCCAGCACTGAGATGCTTACAATGCCACTGGATCCACAAGACTTTCCACCCATTGGCCTGTGATTATCCTGCATTCAGCATCACTGCACATGTTTTATGGGTCTGAAAAGGAATTTATAGATTGCTATCAGACATATGGGCTAACTTCAGACTTATGGATTTGATCTGCACTGGGCTGGGACGTTTGTTTAATGTACAATTACTGTTTGATATAAAACTCTCTCTCTGGATTTATAAGGTAGAATTAGACCAGAACATGTACTCTGGTACAGACAGGAGCTGGAAACACACGGAATCCACGACAGATGATCCCTTCAGGACCAGTCATGAGAGTGGCAATATCAGGAGGGTGGAGGGAAGGTGGGGTAGAAAGGGTGAAGCAATTACAAGGATCTACATAAAACCTCTGCCCTGGGGGACGGACAAAAGAAAAGTGGGGGGAGTGAGATGTTAGACGTCTAAGAGATGACAAAATAATTTATATATTATCAAGGATTTATGAGGGAGGGGGGGAGGGTGGAAGTGGGGAAATGAGGAGCTGATACCTAGGGCTCAAGTAGAAAGCAAATGTTTTGAGAATGATGAGGGCAACACATGTACAAATGTACTTGACACACAATGGGTGGATGGATGGATGGATGGATGGATGGATGGATGGATGGATGGATGGATGGATTGATGGATGTAATGACTGTGATAAGAGTTGTATGAGCCCCCAATAAAATTATCAAGGGTTCATAAGGAGGGGGGAGCGTGGAGTGAGGAGAAAAACGAGGAGCAGGTGCCAGTGGCTTATGTGGAGAGCAAATGTTTTGACAATGATGAGGGCAATGAATGTATAAATATGCTTTATAATGGATGGATGGATGGATTGTGATAAGAGTTGTATGAATCCCTAATATAATGATTAAATAATAGGGAAATGATTTTTTAAAATCACCAACTCTCTGTCATACACATGAGTCTCCCTCGAGTTTTCTCTAGAATACCCAGACTAATACACAGTTCGCCCCTGTCCTATAGGGCCGCTATGAGTTGGCATGGACTTGAGGACAGTGGGTTTGTTAGGGCTTTGGAGTTCAGCAGGCCTTTGTTGGTGTGTTTGAGTCTATTTTTGTAGCTGTTGTGTGCAGGTCAGTGGCTCATCCTCCAGCACTATATAGGACCATATTTTGTTGTGACCCATAAGGCTTTCATTTGTTAATATTTGGATGTAGATCACCAGGTCTTTCTTCAAAGTCTGCCTTAGGCTAGAGCAGTTGTTCTCAATCTGTGGGTTGTGACCCCTTTTGGGGTCCAGCGACCTTTTAACACGAGTCACCCGATTCATGGCAGTAGCAAAATTACAGTTATGAAGTAGCAAGGAAAATGATTTTATGTTTGGGGGTCACCACAACATGAGGAATTGTATTAAAGGAAGGATGAGCACCATAGGGCTTGAGGTTCCACTGAAGCCTGCCCATCATTTCTGACCCTTCTGGGGTTTGTCATATCGGTGGCACGGCTTCCAATTTCACAGCAACACTCTAGCTACCACTGCACCACGAATTGATAGACAGGTGGTGGACTGTTCTTAAAAGCCACCTGATTTACGATGCTTTGCTTTGACAGCCCTGGAAAATGGATACAGAATCTAGTTTCATAGTCAATGCAAGACAAACCTTGGGGCAGTAGGGATGGCATGAAGTAAATAGATTCAAAGTATATTTTAGGGAGAGGAAGGATGACAGTTAATGCCTGGGGGCTGTGCAAGAAGGAAGGAAGCAGAGACACCAATGATATTAAGTGCCTGAGTTAAGACAAGAATTTCCAGGGAAGCTGGTGGGTCATGATGGGAGAATTTCACACTCCCCGGGGACAGGGGGAGCATTGATTAGTTCATATGTCTGCGCATCTTCTCAGACAATAGAGGCTTTGTCATCCTCAAATGAAGCATACAGTTGGAGCTCAGAGAGGGCATGCAGTGCAAATGAAGACTGGCTTGGTTGAGATGGGTGGACCAGGGCCACTAGTCAATTCTGAGGAGCTTCAGCAAACCTGCCCAGTGTCTCTTGGAGAGTCGGCATGTCTCATGGCCACAGAGGGCCTTTTAATGTTTCACCTCCCACTGCAGCAGCGAGAGGCTCTACCAGCTCATCTTGGAAAGGAAACATACTACCTGCCATCAGGTTCATTTCTTCAAAAAGGATGGAAGAATACAAATGAAAGACTACAGTGTGAAGGGGTCTTAGGCAGACTATCAGGCTCATTAAAGCTTCATTTATTAAAACTTCATTATTCAGAGACATTTTCCCAGTAGGATGTATGCTGGGGTGGGGGTGGGCAAGAGGAGGAAGGCTTGGAGCAGGGTAGGGGAACAACCCCACACCCCCAAAAAATACCTTCCCACGAAGCAATTCCAGTGGGCACAGATTAGATAGAAGTTTCATCCTCTGGTCACTTGATGTTTGTCCCTCTCTTTTATCTGAATGCTCTTTCCACATTGCTCTGATGAAGCATCAAATTTGTATTAAAATGCAAGTCAGGAAGCATCATCCCCAACCAACCCTGTTCATCAAACTGGTAGTACTCTCTCCGGGTACCCTGTGTTCAGTTTGTCAACAAGCTGAAGCAGTTGAGCTGGGTCTCTGTGAGGCCCAGGAGCATGAGTTCATTAATATCCGACCCATAATGCCTTGCTGGGTTTATGCCAACAAAGCCCTGTCACTCCTTACCTTAGGATTAACTCACTCCTTGAAACAGGCATTTAATTACACACAGTTTGACCTCATGATGGTATTCAGCAGAAGTGGATCTTACTTATTTGCATTGTTCTGTGACAGTTGCAAAATTCGTTAGTGGCTCAGGGATCAATCCTCTGTGGACTGCCCCGAAGCTAGATGAAGCAAGCGGGTTCTCGCTGATTCATCCTCCCTCCTTAGCAATGCTTGCTAGTCAGGATAACATAGTGCTCATTAAAGAAACTGCCTGTATCAGTTTAAATTTGTGACCTGGGCGGGAGGGAGGGTGATGATCACAAGTGACAGAAACTGACGCTTGACTAACTTAGGGAAAAAGGCCTAATGGTGGATAAATGTTGGGAAGACAAGAAAATGTGGCAAATGCCTGGGCAATCTCAGGGCTGTGAAGCAGGTACTGGCGAAACACTCCTCCTGAGGTCAAAGTGTGCCCTCTGTAGTACATTAAATCACATTCACACACACCCATTCATGTTCACATGGAAGCTGAGGCTATGGCCTTACTTGGAGAGGAGGTCTTGGCAGATGTGCTTACTTAAGGATTTCAAGAGCTCCTTCTTTCTGGGTTTAGATTTCAGATGGATGCTTCATGCATTGATTGGTGTGTTCTTATAAGAAGAGGAGTGGGCACACAGAGACACCGTGTGAAGACACTGGCAGAGATTGGATCAATACATCTATAAGCCAAGAAATATCAAGGATTAGCAGCAGTGACCAGAAGCAGAGAGAGGCTACTTTGATTCTGCTTCAGAGCTCTCAGAAGGAATGAATCTTGCCCTCACCTTAATTTTAACCCTTTGCCCTTCAGAAAAGTGAGAGAACAAATGCCTGCTGTTTAAGTCACTCGATTGGTAGCCATTTGTTACAGCTACCCAAAAGAACCATTATGGATTGATCTGTAGCCCCCTCAAAATATGTGAGAAATTTGAGCCTTGGGGGACATGATCCTGTTTGAAAAGAAGGGAGTTCTTTTGTAATATAAATGAGGCCGTATGGCCACTGGAGATCCCCTCATAGAGGGGTTTAGACGAGGAGATGGGTCAGTCACAGGGGCGATGCTGGGAGAGTGGAGGGTGAGTGGGTTGGAAAGGGGGAACTGATTATGAGGATCCACATGTGACCTCCTCCCTGGGAGATGGACAGCAGAGAAGGGGGGGAAGGAAGACTCGGGATAGGGCAAGAAATGACAAAATAACAATGTATAAATTATCAAGGGTACATGAGGGAGAGGGGAGCAGGGAGGGAGAGGGAAAAAAAAGAGGACCTGATGCAAACGGCTTAAGTGGAGAGCAAATGCTTTGAGAATGATTGGGGCAGGGAATGTGCGGATGTGCTTTATACAATTGATGTATGTATATGTATGGATTGTGATAAGAGTTGTATGAGCCCCTAATAAAATGTTAAAAAAAATGAGGCCATATGAGAATAGGCTTGAGCCTAAACCTAAACACTTCTGAGTTAAAGGCCAGGATAGTCCCAGTAAGACACAGTACGGGGAGAAAGATAGCGAGGAATGCCAAGGAACTTTCTGGTATCCACAAAGAAGGACCCTGACCTAGAGTCGCACCCCAAATTTGAACCTGTAAGCTCCAAAGCAGGGGGAAAAGTGTTTTAAGGCTACTGACTTGTTGGATAATTTTTGGTTAAGGAGATTAAGACAGGAACTTAAGACATCCTCCAATCCTTCCGCTGGCTTCGTTCCATTTTTCTCACATTCAAGAGTCCTCCCAGAGGATTCAGTCAGGTTGTTGTTGTTGTTGTTCAGTGTCATAGGGAGGGTTTGGATTCATTGTGACCATACATACAACATAATCATACTGCCCGGTACTGTACCATTCTCACAGTTGTTCTTAAGTTTTGAGCCCATTGTTGCAGCCACTGTATCAATCCCATTTGTTGAGGGCCTTCCTCTTTTCCATTGTCCCTCTACTTTCCAGAACACGATGTGCTGCTCCAGGGACTGATCACTCCGGACAACATGTCAAAGTTAAGGCGAAGTCTCCTTATTCTTGCCATGAGGAACATTCTGGCTGTACTTCATCCAAGTTAGATGGGTTTGTTCTTTTGGCAGTCCATGGTACATTCATTACTCTTTTACATCACTATTAATCAAATAGATCTATTCTTCTTTGGTCTTCCTTATTCAGTGTTCAACTTTCACATGAATATGAGACAGTTGAAAATACCATGGCCTGGGTCAACCTGCCCCAGTCTTCAAAGTAATCTCTTGCTTTTCAACACTTTAAAGAGGTCTCGTGTAGCAGATTTGACTAGTGAAATGTATCATTTGTTCTCTTCTCTGCTGCTTCCAAGAGAATTGATTGTGGATTCAAGCAAGACAATATCCTTGACAATTTCGATCTTTCCTCCATTTATCATGATGTTATCAATAGGTCTAGTTGTGAGGGTCTGGGCTTTCTTTACCTTGAGTCATAATCCAAACTGAAGCCTTTAATCCTTCATCTTCATCAGCAAGTGAAAAAAGTCCTTCTCATTTTCTGCAAAATTATGTCATCTGTATAATGCAGGTTGTTAATAAGCCTTCCTCCAACCTGATGCTCCAGCAGGCACTGCCCCTTAATGAGTTTAGGTCATGAAGGGTAGTCCTCCATAGGCACATTGATAATTACCCTACGCCCCTCACATAATAAATTCAGAGAGAGAACATTTCCCCAAAGCAATGGAAAGCTTACTAGAGAAGTGGAGGGTGCTCAAAGCCAAAGGTGACACAAACTGGAAATCAGTACTAGTTTTCAATACCTGCAGTCATCTAATAGTTCACTGCACTATCTAAGGAAAGGTGAGGAGAACTGGGGCAATTCCATTAAAAAAAGACAATGCAGGGTATGTAAGTCCGTCATTCCTCTGGAGAAGAAAAACACATAGTTGGGTTGTAGAGCTTTGTTTGCTAATCAACCGAATGTAGTTGTAAGGCAGGGGTGTGTGTGCGCGCGAGTGTGTGCGTGCGTGTGTGTGTGTGTGTGTGTGTGTGTGTGTGTGTGTGTTGGAGGGAGGGGCTTGCCATTCTATTTCATAGCCAGGAGAATAATGAGCCTCTTCCCATATCTTTTGCTCTGTGGCAAGTTACTGATCTACAAGGAACTTTTATTTGACAAGGACATTGCCGAGAAAAAAATGGGAAGATTGTGTTCATCTCTGCTGAGAAGTGGAGTCAAAGAGATCGGCTTTATGACAGACACCCTGATCGTGCAGCCAAACTATGAAATGGCCTCATACATTCAACACACATTTGCTGCACCTCCCCAGTGGGCTGCTCAGATATTACCAGGCAGAGTATTTTATGGGCAGCATTTTAGAGTTAGGCAGGCAGAGGGAGTGCCTTTGTGGGTGTTGCCTTTACCAGTCCTTGGATTGTTCTGGGACAGGCATGTCTTTTTCCTCTAAAGTAACGGATCGCGTGTAAAGAAGGAGTCTCCTCAGTAAGACGGGTTAAACCAAACCCAACCTATGACAATCATCTCAATTGGAACACATAGTGACCCTATACAAATATCCATAGGGTTTCCAAGTTTGTAACTCTTTTGGGGGGTCAACTACCATCTCCTTCTCTTTCAGAAGCACTACAGAGTAGACCGTTGTGTTAGCAGCTGAATGCTTAATCACTGTGCCCATTTTGTTTGCTGAGCCGCCCTCAAAACACTGAACAGGTTTTCTGGGTACCAAGTATGTCCACTTCTATGTCTGACATAGGGTGTTTGCTGAGCTGCCCTCAAAACACTGAAGAGGTTTTCTGGGTACCAAGTATGTCCACTTCTATATCTGGCATAGGGTCTTTTCCCCAAGTTGATAGGAGGTGCAAATCAGTTACTAGGTGCAAATCAGTTACTAGGTGCAAATCAGTTTGGCAGAGTCAGTATGGAAACTGGGAGGGTGTGTGAAATTTGAACCAGAGTAGAACAATTCCAAGACACTTCCTAGGGATTCCTGGCATATACTATGCAAATGATAGTCAAGATATATAACTGTGTCTCTGTTCTTGGTTCTGTCAGTACCTGGTGTGGCCACAAAGGAGAAACTTGGTCCCTGCTACTTTGAGCATCTAGTGTGAATGACAGGAGGTAAGTCACATGCTAATGAACCCCGGTGGTGTAGTAGTTAAGCACCATGGTGCCCGGCTATCAAAGGATATAGCGTCTGGGGTCTTAAAGGCTGGAAGATAAACAGGGGGCCATCTAGCTAAGAAACAACAAAGCCCACATGGAAAAAGCACACCAGCCTACCCTGACATGATCGCTGAAGACAAAGCAGGTGCATAAGCACATACGAGCATGTTTTCTTGATGTGCACTCACCCTTTACATACAACTCTCTTATACATACGTGTTTCTGTGGATTTGTTTCTCGAATGCACCCAGACTAACATAAGCTGCGTGGAACGCATTTAAGAAGCCTAGACAAGGGCAGGGCAGGATATTCGGAGGGACTGGATCCAGAATTAGAGAGGAAGGAGCCCTGGTGGCAAAACGGGCTGCTAGCTCCCTGTCCCAAGGGGGACAATGAGACTGCTGGCTCCCATGAAGATTTACAGTCTTGAACACTCCATATAGGGTCACTGTGGTTGGAATCCACTGGACGGCAGTGACCTTTTGGGATTGAAGGTGGAAGCCACCAATGACTTATGCCATTGGGCCAAGGTGCCTCCGGAGAGTGTGTGAACTTCTGGAATGCAGTGAACAACCTCTGCACATCTGCTTTTTGTGCTGCCAAGTCATGCCCTTGGCCTTTGCTTAAACATATTCATCCAGAAGTGAACCATCACAGCTGCTCCCTCGGGAAGCTGGGGGCTGAGCTCTCTGGTTCCACTCTGTCAGCATTTCTGGTCCGGGTACCTCCCCTCTGCCCCGGCACAGGCAATGTGCTTTTGGAAGCAGTGCTCCCTGGGTAGTGGGTGTGATTTTCCTCCTCTGGCCTAACATGATGAATGCTGAGAGGGGGTGGATACTAGGGGGTTAAACTCCCTGAACTTTACCTAGCCCAGGGGAAAACTTATTATTTAAAGTAAGTTTTAGACAGAATCTTTAGAAAGATAAATTGTTAACTTTATGTACACAATTACTCCCCAACACATAGGCTCAACCTCATAGGCTGTGTATGACCTTGAGCAGGTGCTCAGTCACAATGGGTTTCTATCAGGATTGAGAGTTCAGCTCTCTCAACTCTCCAACTGGTTATTAGTACCATAGTCTCGTTTCTATTTATGTATTTACTTTGTTTTTAGAGGGACATGCCCCCAATTCAACTATATTTTATTAGGAACTCCTTTGCTAAGTTTTACACAAGAGAAAGGCACAAACTATTGTTCTGGATGAAGGAGAGCATCCGCATGAGGCCACAATAGTGTCAGAAGGACCCAAAGTCACAGTTACTGAAATAAAATGACACCCATTCTGTCCTGCTGAATCTGACTCATAGTGACTCTGTGTAGGGATCCTGAAGTTGCTACCTTTACAGGAAGCAATAACATCATCTTTTTCCTGTGGAATGACTAGTGGCTTTGAACCAGTGACCTTGCTCTTAATAGTCCAACACTATCCAGCATTACCACCTGGGCTCCTGAAAACTTAAATAAGACATAGAAAACAAACAACTTTTTCACAAAATTGTGACTGAAGACAGATCAATTCATGGAGTTTCAGGAGGGCCTGTGAGAGCATGAGCGGGACCTTCATTTGGATGTGCACACTACCGTATATAGTTGAGTCTGGCCCGGGGAGTGGACGCAAGCACACTGCCTGAGGGACAAGCTTTCCACTGCCAGTCAGCAGTAGGAAAGAACTCAATGGCGGCTGAATCAGTGGCCCCTCAAAATGGATGTAGGGTCTCCACATAGACTCTCACTGTGAGCCACAGCGTATTGCTCAAAATTTAAGCTCAAATACGATTTAAACGCCAAACATTCTGATTCCTTAAAATAGGGTACTGCCAGGATCAGCTAGAAGTCTGCATGACCTATCAGATCTCAACGCCGATCTCAAATCACTTCACATGATCCATTCTACCAGTCATGTCAAGGACAACAAGAGGTCTGCATGAGCGAGCCCAAATCGCCTCCTCACTCACTCATTCCAGAGGCTGTGCCTGTATAACCTATCGAATAACACATTCCCATATGCCGTGGTTATGAAACCAACCATCATGCTGGAATAAGGACCAATCACGATGCAAGGGTCAGGGTCAATGGGAAAGCAAAATAGGGGCTGAGGGGAGCCAAGAGGGGCCCCTTTACTCAATTCCTAAACCTGATCTAATGTCACTAGACTGGGGTCTTCCTCACATCACAAGGGCACCCGATTCATGATTAAAGTGAATTGTGCTTATTCAATCATTGCTCTGCTTGCTGTCCTGCTGTGCTGCATCCTCTTCTTGCTTTTTTGTGCATGGCTCCCTCTGTTGTGGTGACAAATGGCTCCAGAGGGATTTGACATAGGGAGAAAGCCCACCCACATCAACTGTCACCAGAAGCAGACACTAAGTCCATTTCTCTCACCTCACAGAACTATGCACACCAGACACTGGTAGGGCTGCCTGGGAGGGGAACCCTTAGTGCAGTGGTTCTCAACCTGTGGGTTGCGACCCCTTTGGGAGTCATATGACCCTTTCACAGGGCTCACCCAATTCATAACTGTAGCAAAATTACAGTGATGAAGTAGCAAGAAAATCATTTAATGGTTGGGGGAGGGGGCATCACCACAACAAGAGGAGCTGTATTAGGAAGGTTGAGAACCACTGCCCGAGTGTGTTTAGGACTTTGCTGCCCTCAAGGTCATCAGATATTCCTAAAGGCAGAACCACTGCAGGAAGCCCTTCTGGGAAATGCCCTGAAGACAGGTCTCAAACAACTCCACCCTCACCCTCCGATATCCTAATCATAGGACCCATGGAAATGCTCCCTGCCACTTCGAAGACTGTAAGTCCATGAGAGCAGAAAGCCTCCTCTTTCTACCTTGGAATGGTGACTGGTGAGTTCAAACTGTTCACTTTCTGGCTAACATAACCCACAGACCAGCTCCCCCTGAGCTCAGTTTGGTTTGCCGCACAGCACACATTGTTTGGAACCTTCTGAAATAGCTATGCACATGTGCAGGTTGGGGAGATTTCGCACAAGATGCAGTTTTCCACCCTCTCTTGGCAAATATAATTTTTGCAAAAGGCTTGTATTCTCTTCTGGATCTGAGTAGCAGCTACTCTCATGAAGTCATAGCACATACATTCATGCTACAGTCCTCCCAAATCCCTAATGTCTTACGCCGAGTCTGCTCCATGCTTTTCTGTGTCCTACATGGCAGCTGTAGGCACCCAAGGCATGGGCTCTGCAGCCTCTGTCCAAATCTCTCCTTCCCACTTCCTCACTGTGTGGTCCTAGGCTCATGACTTTATCATCCTGTGCCACTGATTTTTCATCTGTAAAATGAGGCCAGAATAGAGTCCACACATAGGCTTGTTAAGTGGAATAATTGAATTATTATACACAAAAAGCTTAGAACGGTGCTTGGCATCTTTCAAATATTATTAGGTGGTTTAGCATAGGGACTGGGTCATCCATTACATATGCTCAGGTTCAAACTTCCGGCCAGGAAGGGGTGGTACACCTAGGTGGGCATTACACCTGGATTGGCCCATCTGGGCCAGGTGAATTCAATCCAGCCATTGGGGTTGACCATGACCGTCAACCATGCCTCCCTATGGAGGAATTGAAAAGGCAGGATCTTGCCCGCTCCGATGTCTCCCTTCGCCCACTTTTCTGTTGTCCGTCCCCCAGGGAGGAGGTCACATGTAGATACTTGTAATCAGTTCCCAGTTTCCAATCCACACTCCCACAACCCTCTCAGTATCACCACTCACAAATTACCAAGGTTTCTTGATGGATGGGGGAGCGGGGAGGGAGGGGAAAAATGAGGACTTGATGCCAGGGGCTTAAGTGGAGAGCAAACGTTTTGAGAATAACGACGGCAATGAATGTACAAATGTGCTTTACACAATTGATGTATATATGGATTGTGATAAGAGTTGTATGAGCCCCTAATAAAACGATTTTTAAAAAAAGAAAAAAGGCAGGATCCCGGAGCCCACTGAGTGACTTTCTCTCCAGCAGCTTCTAGGTAGGCTGTGCCCCGTGAGGGGCCCTGAGGTGCCCGTGTAAACCTGAAACTTCTTCTCTCAAAAAACTCACTTGGATCACAATCCAGGCTTCGAAGTGAATTCTTTCTCGCGTGAAGCCAAGGCCTGAGGTATATCTCTCCCAGGAGAGATCTAACAATAGTATCTTTTATTATAGAATTAGGAGCCCAGGCGGTGTAGTGGACTGTGCATTAAGCTGCTAATCGCAAGGTCGGGGGTTTGAACTGACTAGCCCGTCCGTGGGAGAAATATGAGGTTGTCTATTTCTGTAAGGCAGTGGTTCTCAACCTTCATAATGCCCCCACCCTTTAATACATTTCATGTTGTGGACACCTGCAACCATAAAATTATTTTCATTGCTACTTCATAGCTGTAATTTTGCTATTGTTATGAATTTGTTGACCCCTGTGAAAGGGTTATTTGATCCCCAGAGGGGTCGCGACCCACAGGTGGAGAACCGCTACTGTAAGGATTTAAAGTCTCAAAACCCCAAAGGGGCAGTTCTTTGTCCTATTGGGCCGGTATGAGTGGGAGTCAATAAAATTGTAGTTAGGTTTTCTTCTGCATCAGTATCAGATTCTGGTGGCAATCTCAGTCATCCTGCATTGTGTTCTGGTTTGAACTCTGGTTGATTTGTGGGAAATGACTGCCCTGGTTTGAGGTGAGGGCCCCGGTGCTTCAGTGGTAGATCTCTCATCGTCTTTCACCGGGAAGACCCGGGTTCGATTTGCAGCCAATATGCCCCAGACTGTCAGTGAAAGTTTGTGTGTTGCTATGACACTAAGCAGGCTTCAGTGATGTTTCCAGACTGAAATAGAATAAGGACGAAAGACCTGACTATCTCCATCCACATATCGACCTATGGCCCGCCACGGTTGGCTTCCCCTCCCAGCCCTGGTGAAAGCACAGACTGGCATAGTTTGCTCCGCTTCCCATGAGGTGCCCATGAGAGGCTGACTCGACAACCATGGTCAAGATCAACAGCTTGAACTCCTTTCTGGGTCTACAGAAACAAGAACAACCTTCTGAAATGAGGTCGCATTGCTATTTGGGACTGGGAGAATGCCTTTGTGACAAGGATTGTGCTCTGGATCCCAAAGGCGACTTTTAAACACAGCCACATACAACTCCGGAAATTGCCATAGTAGAAGCCAGGTTAAAAAAAAAAAAAGTTCTACTTACTTGCTCAAAGAGGCCAGAGGTGGATGGTGGTGCGGTGGGGTGGGGTGGGGTGGGATAATCCTCTAAAAATGAACAAATTTGTTTCCTTACATATTTGTCATGTCTTTTGGTCCTGAAGATAGGGGGGGGGGGGAAGCAGACGAGAAGAGGAAACGGCGACTGACAGTCATCTTGTTAGTGTTCCCACAGCATCCCCTCCTTAGGCACTTGCTGCCATCTCATCCAACTCCACTCAGTATATTTTCAGCCAGCAATGATGCAGAAATGTCTGTGTACTCCACTTTTATTGTAGTCGGGCAGCGTTTATAGGTTTGACTTTCAACTCAGCATGGCACGACGTCTAGAAGCAATTATAACCAGCACCTGCTCTGTCTGTGCGGTGGGCAGGCAGTGACGGATCCCCAACTTCCGGAACACTAGTGCCCCCTCCCAGCTCAGGATAATGACGGTGACACTCGGCCTCCTTGTTGTCTGGGGGAGCTCTAGGAGCTCTCCTCTGAAACTTCATATTATTGGCATTTCTTTGAGTGAACACATCAAATTAGTGACTGTAAAGGAAGGCGTAGGAGATGATTATTGGTGACAAGACAAGCCTCAACCACCTCCAGAGAGCATGTCTCCTAAGTGCAAAGTATGGAGAGCGAGGAAACAATTGACCACAAATGGAATAGGCTTTGAGTCTCGCCACACAATTTATGTGCTTGGTCACTGAGGCGCCAACATTTTGGCTGGAGGACGGATATGGTTTGTGCAGCCGTGATTGCCAACCAGAACGTGCCGTGCTATTGTGAAAAATGATTTTTTATTCTGAGCAAATCTCTGCTTCCACTTGCTTTAATTCTTCGCCAGAGAGCCGGGGACTCTGGGAGTGGTGGGGACGCACAGGGCTGGGCTGACCTCAGGAACTCATGTGTAAAGGGCTTTTTCTCACTTGGAAGCAGGCTGGGTTCACAGCTGTTCTTTCTGGTAAAGCTTGTTTCTGAACCTTGCCACGTCTGAGTCCGAAGAGGGAAATGAAGGTGACAAATGCTGCGAGGAGCCCTGTGCACATCTTGGCTATGGTCCTGCTTAAGTCTGTTTCATTTGAATCCCAGTTTTACCTTTCCTCCTTTCTGGGTTCCGAAGCATCAGATGGGTGCCAAACGCTTCCACGGACAACACTAAAGCTGAACAAGGTGGAGGCAGATGAAGAGCAACGGGAGGTTGGTGTTTGGGAGACTGAATACTTGGGCTTCCTAGGCCAGTCCAGCTGGTGGTTAGAGCCCTGTTTCAGATTCCACTGAAATCTCCTAGTGTCCAAGGACCAAGTGGCTCCTAAGTCCAGAATTTCTGTTACATGTCTCACCAAGGAGAAGCTGGGCCAAAATGCATTGAAGAATAAAGCAGGAGCTTGGCTTGTGAATCCACTCTCTGATTCTGAAATTTCAAAGGCTCCGTGCACAGACATTTCAACACTGAAATCACAGCAGGGAAAATCAAAGACTTGGGCTTCCTCCTTGCCCCTCTTTTAGGGCTTTTATGGTTTTCCAAGGCGCCTCCCAGAGCCGAGTGTTGTATAGGTCATGTTTAAAAATGTCGTAGTTCTGAGGGACTTGCTGTTCTGCTTTCTTTGGCAAGGAGCGGTTTCTTGTCTTGTGGCCAAACACAGAGCACAGATGTCTGTGGGCCCCCTCCCTTTCCCCTGACCTTTGCTCTCTTCTCTGGATACCCTACTGACCTGTTCTCCCTTACAAGATCTGAACTGCTCACACACTTCGTTAAATTCTCATCCTAGCGAGAAGCATCTGAGCATCTTATTAGAGCCTGTATGAGTTCTGTTCTGGATGCCTATTTGTGTAACTTCAGGTCTCTGGCATGGAAACGTCCCATGCCCACAGACCCACACAGGTAACATAAACTCCAACAGTAGTTTAAGGTTTAAAGTGGTCACAGGGAACACTGGGGCCCGTGTCTCCTGGTGAACCACACAGGCTGTCTAAAGGGTTTAGTTCCAGTTCAATGTAGCCATGCAGGAATGTAGACTGATTAGGTAGCAAGACAAGTGGTTGTTCCTCTCCATGCTTAGGGGCCCCCCTACGGGAGGTTGAAAGCCAATATGGGCTAAGCCCAAGCCAGGTGAGCTTAATTGACGCCTCCCAGCTGAAAGTCCTTAAAAGGCTGGAATCTGGAGACCACCACCCCTTCCTTTCAGCTGCTTCTCTGCCTTCCACTCAGCAGGGCTGGGTGTGCAGTGTCATGAGGGTGCCCGTGTTCAGTTTAGTGTAATGCCGGAACCTTCTTCTCTCATGTATATAAACCCACTCGGATTACCAACCAGGCTTTGGTGTGAATTTCTTTCCAGTGTGTAGCCAAGGACCGAGACATTTCCCACCCGAGAAACCTAACAGACCCAGACTTACAATAAACCCATATTTTTATTTATAAGGCAAGAGGTGACCAGGTCTAGACAATAATGGTGAAGAGGGCCCTGGGTTTGAGAAAGATTCTGAAGTAGAATCCATAACCCTTAGAAATGTATTGGCCTTAGGGGAGGGGCAAAGAGGGCTGGATTGAGAAAGTCTCTGGCATCCAGTTCTGACTTGACTTCTGGATCCTGAATCCTTCAGGGCCATCACCTTGCCCTCCACCCAGACCTTCCAATAGCCATCTTCTCAGAGCCTTGTTAAGTTCTCATAATACATTACACCTGCCATCCTGTGAGCAGCTACCAAACCCAGGCACTTTTTTCAAAGACAAGCTCGCTCTCTCTACCCCTAAGAGCAGGTAGTTTGGGGATGATGAATATGAGATACCACAGAAGACAAATCTGTTACCTTCCATGGTGCACAAAACATGCTGTCACAACCAGGACTCGTGACAATCCCGCAGTTTCTTAAATTGCTTCACTGCTACTTTTTAATTAAGCCTCATTAGATTGTCATATATTGATAAGAGGGAGCTAGATGCATAAATTAAAGCTTTCCTCATCCTGTGCTTTTATATGAATGTGTTAATTATTTTTGTCATTAGGGAGAATAATGGAGGGATGGAGCAATACCAAACGGAGTTTGACAAAGTGTTGGTGTTTGCTGCGGCAAACGTGGTGCGTGTCAGATACAATCTGTCACCCAGTGAGTCTGCAATTAACACCAAGGGACAAAGGTAGGATTCCCTGTAATAAATAGCCTTCCTCCCAGATGCAGGGCCTGGGGCAGGACGTGGGGTGAGCAGTGGGCACTGGGCAACCTGGGGTCCCATCCAACCTGGCCCAGGGCATGCACAGTCCTACCTTGCAGGCCTCCTGGAGCGTGGTCTCTTTCCTCCTACAGTTGGCCCTCAGCTCGCCCCAGAGCTGCTGCAGTTCCTGTAGCCTCGCCTGGAACGTCTCTGAGGCCCTGTGGGCACCCCCTGCAGGCCCCTCTGTCCCTCCTGCAGCCACAGTGGGCACACAGACCTCCTCCAGCCACCAGCCTTGTGGCTGTTGGTTCTGGGCACTAGCTTGTAAACTTCGTTCCCCCCTCTATGTAATGGGCACAACAATGGATTTTTTTGTTTCAAGGAGAGAAACCATATACAGTCCTGAGTGGGGCCCATCTTTTGTAGATGGGAATAGAGACACTTAAAAAAGAAGGAAAAAATAGGATTGACCTCCAGTCCCTTCACCGGCAGGGACAAATGCTCTGGTCTCACTGTGTCCACTAAAAACATCATGTCAAAACGTTTTCTTTTAAATTATGGACATCACTGCATTATAGTTACGACAGCCAAAGGTGGAAGCCGCCTTTGAGTCCGTGGACAGATGGATGGACCAAGTCAGTGAGTTCGAGTTCTAGAACGGAGTGGTGTCCTTTCATTAAAATAGGGGGATAAATGTCAGGTCACAAATGAACCATGAAAAGACATGCTGGGAATGAAATAAATAAAATTCCCAACTCACTGCCATCCAGTCAACTCTGACTCATGGTAACCCTAAAGGGCAGAGTGGAACTGCTCCCACGGGTTCCGGGGATGGCAACTCTTTTACAGACATAGAAAGCTTCATCTTTCTCACAAGGCACAGCTGGTGGACTTGAACTTTCGGTCTTGCAGATCACAGTCCAATTCATAACCACTACGCCAGCAGGGCTGCTGGTAATGACATAAGCCAGACACAAAAGAACAGGTGTAGGACCGAGCCAAGTGGAGAAAGGGTGAGCACAGGCAAAGGCACAGAGGCAGGCTGATCGGAGATATACGGGTTCACGTTGGCACCCTTGGGCGGGTTAATGCCCTGTGACCCCGCTACCCATTTATTTATTTTTTTTTCTTTCCCCAACTTTTTTTTATCTGTCTACCATGTGTATCCCTGAATTTGGTCAGGTCCCTGCCATATAACCTGGTCCTCACCACAGGAATGTTCATACAGTAGCTTTTCCCCTATGTCCCTTTTGCATTTTTTTAAAGCTTACCTCCGTGGATTCAATGTGTACTTGTCCTTTTTTACTTGGTTTACTTCGCTTAGCATGCTTTCCTCCCGTTCTTCCCATGCAGTGATGTGCTTCAAATTTTCATCACTACATTTTAGCGATGCGTAGTACTCCATTATATGTATGTACCACAGTTTTTTCCCCCCACTGAAAAAGAAGTCTTTATTCTGATCCCACCAGCTGTACCATCTGTTATGCGCCTTCCTCCTTGGCAATCCGGTCTTTCTTGAGTGGTCCCATGAAAGCTTTTTTCTCTTCCACGGTCTGCAAACGGCCATGGCCCAACTTGGAGGTGGTGTCGATGAACTTGAGGTCAATCTTCTCCAGGGCACGGCACTTGGTCTGCACCAGCAGGAACTTGTGCAGAGTGAGCACTCGCTTCTTGGTGCCCACCATGCCGCCCTTCAGCATGACAAAGTCATTGATCACTTTCCCGTAGTGGACAAAGTCGCCCAGGGGGTAGATGCTCTTGTCAGAGAGATCGTAGTCGGTGGAGGCGTTGTTTGATAAGCTTGCCATCCTTGACGAGGTAGCCCTGGCCAATCTTATAGATCTTCATTTTGATCTCTGTGCAGTGGTGGTAGCCTTTCTGCACAGCATGGGCCATCGAGAAGGCCACGCGGGCGGGATGACAGGCCCCGATACAAGCCACTTTGTGCAACCCTCGGTGGGTCTTAAGGGGCATCTTCTTGGTGTGCCACCAACTGGTGACCCCTTTGTAGCCTTTGCCCTTGGTCACCCCCGTGATGTCTATCATTTCATCCTGCCCGAACACTTGGTTCACTGGCACCAGCTTCTCTCGGGCCCAGTCCAGCTTCTCAGGCACGGAGCCCCCGTTCACCTGCATCTCCGTCAGTTGCGCCTTCTCCTGGCGCAGGGGGAGCAGGCGCGTCTGGGTGTGGGCGATGGCGCGCATGACCAGGCAGGACTTCTTCATGCTGCTAAAGTCTTTCTCGAGCTGCTTCTTACCCTTGTCATCCTGCCACTTCTTGCAGTACTTGGTGAAAGCCTTCTTCTTCGACTAGTGCCAGTTCTTTTAGAACCGCGGCTTGCACTCGTCGTCACTGATGTGTTCCGCAAAGACCATCTTGAAGGTCCGGAGGCCGCGAGGTGTCTCCACATAGCGCACGATGCCCACCACCACCATGGGAGGGGTCTCCATGATGGTCACGGCCTCCACCACTTCCTTCTTGATCACCTTGGAGCCTGGCCTGTCGACCTCGCGCACAATGTGGGTTATGCCGGCCTTGTAGCCCAGGAAGGCCGTCAGGTGGACCGGCTTGGAGGCGTCATCCTTGGGGAAGCTCTTCACCTTCCCACTGTACCGGCTACTGCGCTTCTGAGGCAGGAATCCCAGAGACCCATGCTGGGGCGCCGAAAACTTCCGGTGTAACATTACATCGTTCATCCCCACTGGTAGAGGTACCCCAGCTTTTTAATCCAATTGTCAGGTGATGGAAATTTGGGTTGTTTCCAATTCCTTGCAATTGTGAACTGTGCCACAATGAACATTGGAGCACAGATGTCTGATCTTGGTTTGTTTCTTGCCCAGTAAGGGTGGGGGGGGGTTGCTGGGTCATATGGTAACTCTATTTCCATCTTTTATAGATATCGCCAGTAGACCTCTTTCTTACACACATATGAGACTCCCTGGATCTGTTTCACATATGATGTGTCTGGGTCATTGTGTGGTCGTGGTCTCTTTTAAGACTTGATCGATGTTTTCTTTACATTGTTTGTCCTGAAGGTCTCTTTTGTACCCTAAAACAAGGAGTCAAGGAGATGCATGGGCCTTGATTGCTGAAGGGGGGCAGGAGTGAAGAAATGGACCCAAAGGGTGTCCATACCACTTCTGGGCTCTGCTCTGGAGCTGTTGCCAGCTGTCCATAAACTGTTGGCACCTGTGGCCGAGGCTGCGGGCTGACCCCAGGCTTCTCTGGCAGAGGAGGGCTGCCTTCTGCTCCGTGATATGGGGGATGTCCGGAGGCTGAGGAAGGGGATCAGGTTGTGCTCAAGAGGCCCCTGGCATGGGAGTGTACTTGCTCAGCTCTTACTCGCAGGGTCCCACAGAAGAGGTCCCCTGGCTTGGCCCCGATGCTAGACCCAGTGGCATACCTGCCCCTGAACTTGGAGGAGGCCCATCTTCTGCTCCAAGGCCTCGTGTCTGTGCAGCAGCCTCTCCATGCTCTCCAGAGTTTTTCCAAGGTCCAGGACTCTAGCAAGGGCACACTGTGGAGGACGGGCACATTACAGGCTTGGCCTCTGCCCTTCTGCCCAGGGTTCTCTTCGATCCTTTCTTCTGGCTGGTCTTGGCTTTGGCCTCAGGCAGGTGACAGAGTCTGATTAGTGTCTGCACAGTGACACTGCGGGTGTTGGGGACAAGGCTGCTGGATGGAAAACCAGTACCTAGCAGGGGTCCCAGGTCTTCCTGTCAATTCCCTTCCTGCCTCCCTTCCATGGGGTCTCTGTCTCATAGGCCAGGCGTTTCTGAAACCGTATCAGCTTCTCTTTGTGGTCCCCAAGAGGGACAGGCTATTCCAGCTGCTGGCCCCACCCCTGGATCCAGTCGCTGTCCTGTGTGATGGTGGGGACATGAGTGCCCTGATGTTCATACTGCCTTTGGCCGAAGCGGTGACCCCGTCTACCCCTCGGGCTGTGCCAAGGAGTGAAATGCTGACCAGGCTCAGGGACAGCACAATAATTTTTCTTTCACCCAAGATGACAGGGCCCAGGCCCATCAGTCTTCAGATCTAGGAAGTGGCTGGGCAGGGGCCATGGGTGGGTTCTCATGTGTAGGGTGCCCTTCACCCACCCCTGGGGCCCTGTCTACTATGCCCATCAGGATGACAGGTGTCCACACGGGTCTGAGATCAAGGGCCCTGGACTCCAGTCCTAGCTTTGCCCCTGGAAAAGCCATTAAACTCTCCACATCTGGTTCCACCGCAGGCCGCCCCTTGGCCCCTAGTGGGGCTGAAGGTCACTTGTAAAGGTAAAATGGGGTTCAGGTGGGGTGCCCTCTGACCTGGCTAGCAGCCCTGAGTAAGCCGGCAGTAATCAGAGAGGTGTGAAGCTTGTGTCGCTGACCTTCTCCCAGGGCTTCCACTCAAGCCGGCCGCTCTCATATCGTGCCCAGCAGGCCCTGAACCCAGGGGCCTGGCAGCACCCTGGCCTGCTCTCTCAGCTCAGCCTCCTGCGTAGTGGGAGGTGGGAGGTGGGAGATGGACCCAGCCCTGAGTACCGAGTGTACCCCTGCTGGGGCTGGCTCACAGCCCATAGCCCTCACTATAAGTCTCTAACCCTCACTAACAGCTCTGCAATTGAGGGTTGGCCAGGCTCCTGGGAAGAAGGAAACAGGGGCCATGTGATATGGGCAGATCCAAATGCCCTCTGTGGTCCCCAGAGTGTGGCCTAACCCATCCCCATGTGCTTCTGGGTGTTTGGGCACCTCGGCTTGGTCACCAGCCCTGGATTGGAGCCCCTGGCTCCTTGGTAATCCCTCACCCACCAGCACAGGTTCGGTGAGCATACACACCTCACCCGTGTGCCCCCAACACTCTGGATACCCCGGCCTTATCAGGGTCACGCCCATGACCGTCCCGGCCATCACCTCCCTTTCCTGTGTGCTCAGCACCTCTGGGAGGTGCCATGCTTCTGGATCAGCCGCTCCACCTCTTCCACAGAGCCCTCCAGGGCACTGGCTTCCTGGAAGACCTGGGGCAGCCATGGTGGTGACACAGAGGTGGGGGGGGGGATCAGGGGCAAAGATGGTGGTTCAAAGGGAACCCTAGACAGCAACATCTGCCAGAACCTTGGTTTACAGACTGGGCTCTCTGGGGGTGCACCAAGGGGCCTGCGGCTGGGGGTGGGGAGGTGGGTGCTGAGCAGGAGGGGAAGGAATCTGAGGAAGAAGAACACTCCAACCTGGGGGCCGTTAGGAACATCCCAACTTCTGACGAGTTGGGGAGGAGCCCCATCAATTTCCAACCAAACTGCGTAAGGCTTGGCTGGCCGGGGCCAGGTGTGGGGAGGAGATGGCCCTGAGTGACCTGAGGCTCAGGTGTCCCCTTGGCCACTTGGGAAGACACACTATCTAGCTCCGTATCAAAATAGCAGCCAGTGATCCAGGAAGCAAGGGGGATCGCGGTGGTACTACAGGAGGACTGGAGGTCCTTGGGTCAGTGTGTCTGTGTGAGGTGATGGGAGCTGTCTCCTGGGCCTGCAGGATCTTGTCCAGCTTCCACACTGTCTGAGGAAGAGCTGCTTGCGGTGCATGGCCTGCCGTCTCCCTTGCTTCCGTTCCCAGGCCTGAAAGACCTGCTCCCAAGCATCCTGCATGGCACATAGCCTTTCCTGGACCTGGGCATGGGAATGGACACAACCGAAGGTGGTGCTGAGGGAAGCTCCAGAGAAAAGGTGCCTGACTGTCCCACACAAGGGGAGGGTATTGTTTGTGTTTCCACAGGGAAAGAGGGACCAGATATAAAGCCAGTGCCAGATGAATGCAGTGTGCCTGCACGAAGTGGGGAGCCAGTGAAGGGGCCTGAGGGCTGGGCTCCCATACCAGCTATGTGGACAACTGCCCCTGTCCCCAGAAGAATTTAATTCAGAGGACAGCACTGAAGCTGCATCTAGGAGAGAGGGGCATGTTTGATCAGAGCAAATGGGAGCAAAAAAGGGGGAGGAAGAGAGAGTGGAGCACATCCTGGCCCATCAGGCCTGGAGGACGATATCCCGGCTCTGAACAGTCAATGGACAGAGTGGACAATGTGGCTGATCCCACTACGAGACACACCGTCCATTGATGGCCCAGGGCCCTAAGGGGGACAACACTGGAGACTCAGGGTTAGAACTGGCCCAGACTGATCCTATGACACTGAGGCAAACCACTAAAAGTGTGTGGCAGAGCAACCGTGGGAGCAGAGCAGGGAGCCCCTGAGGTAGTACAAAGGACAGACTCTGGGGCCAAAGCATGGTACCCCATTGGACCTGACTGAAGGACACACCTAGAGATTAAAAATCAGACCTTCATCTATGTATAGGTTTTTCTTTCTTTAAAATTTTTTTCTTTTATTTTATTTTTAAAAAAGCATTTTATTAGGAACTCATAAAACTCTTATCACAATCCATACTTACATCAGTTGTATAAAGCACATCTGTACATTCTTTGCCCTCATCATTTTCAAAGCATTTGCCTTCCAAAATTAATTTATTCTTCTATGGGTAATTGGTTTCCTTTTTGTTGTCATTGCTGTGTTCTCAATCATTGCCTATCTTGCAATGACTTGATTTTTGGTGCATATTATTATCTCTACAGACCTATCTAGATACGATAGACTGCATGAATAGTTTGGAGGAGAAAACAAGGGGACCAATAGTTCCGGGGGAATAGGGGAGTGGGAGAGAAGGGGGCAAAAGTGTAGTGCTGACCAAAACAGGGACAGGGGAGCAATAAGTTATCCAAAATCAGTAGCAAGGAGGGTGTGAGTGGTCTGGTAGGGATTCAGCAAGGGCAAGGTAACCGAGAGAAATTACTGAAACCCAAATGAAGGCTGAGCATGATAGTGGGACAAGAGGAAAGTAAAAGGAAATAGAGGAGAGAACTAGGTGACAAAGGGTATTTATAGAGGTCCAAAGACTGGAATGTACATATGTAAATATATTTATATGAGTGTAGGGAAACAGATCTGATGGTGCCTGGCTGTCAAAAGATATAGCATCTGGGATCTTTAAGGCTCAAAGATAAACAAGTGGTCACCTAGTTCAGGAGCAACAAAGCCCACATGGAAGAAACACACCAGCCTGTGTGACCATGAGCTGTTGAAGGGATCATGAGGTATCAAGAATCAAAGAACAAAAAATCATATCATTGAAAATGTGGGTGAGTGCAGAGTGGAGACTCAAAGCCCATTGGTAGCCAACCGGACACCCTTTTCTGAAGGGTTGTGGGGAGGAGATGAGCCAGTCAGTGTGCAGGGTAGCTACGATGAAACATATAACTTTCCCCTAGTTCTAAAATGCTTCCTCCCCCCACTCTCATGATCCCAATTCTACCTTACAAATCTGGCTAGATAAGAGGGTGTACATAGGTACAGATAGGAACTGGAAACACAGGGAACGCAGGACAGATGACTCCTTCAGGACCAGTGGTGAGAGTGGTGATGCCTGGAGGGTGGAGAGAATGTGGGGTGGAAAGGGGAAACTGATTACAAGAATCTACAAATAGCCTCCTCCCTGGGGGAGGGACAGCAGAGAAGAAGGAAGGGGGAGACTTTGGACAGTGCAACATATGATGAAATAATATTAATTCATGAATGATGAAGGTTTCGTGAGGTAGGGGAGAGTGCGGAGAGAGGGGGAAAATGAACAGCAGATATTAAGGGCTCAAGTAGAAGGCAAATGTTTTGAGAATGATGATGGCAACAAATGTACATATGTTCTTTAAAAAAAAAACCCTTTTATTATTTAAGCTTAATTTATTCCCAAGCCATGAGTTTTTGCTTCTTCAGTTTCTTCTGGGAAATCTTTTTCTTCAGTGCAACATCTTCTTCTGGCTTGGGAACGATTTGTTCCTTCTCAGTCAGGATCATTTCAATGTGGCAGGGGGAGCTCCTGTGTGGATTAATCTAGCCAAGAGCTCTGTAAGTCCGGTGGTGCATCTTGGGGGCTTTGTTCACCTGGATGTCCCCGATGACCTGAGAATCCACATCTAAACCCTTAAGTTCAGCATGACTTTCTGCATTTTTAAGCATGTGAACCAAAAATTCAGCACTCTTTTTGGGCTACCAACTCTGGGTCCCACCCCACTGTTTGGTCTGGGCACATCTACCAACACCATCATTGTCCCGTCGGAAAGGCACACACTGCTTCTGCAGAGTGACGTCTTTCAAGTATTTGGTGGCTTTCCAGATGTGCATGACTTTGATGGCCTGGGCAGTTTCACGGGTGTTTTTGAAGTGGACCCAGAGATTCGACCCTCTGTATTTGCAGGATTTTGTAGGGTTTTCTGGGTCAAATGAGTAGCGAACCATTTTAGCAGGTCACCCCAGGCCGCTACAGTTAGAGGAAGAGCCTGTACATATGTTCTTGACACAATGCATGTATGTATGAATTGTGATAAGAATTGCACGAGCCCCCAATAAAATGATTTAAAAAAATAGAAAAGAAAGGTGCTTGGCCCTGTGGGGCCAGGGTGCGGGGGTCCAGTGGGCTGGGGAAGGGCCAGAAAGGAGAGCCGACCTCCACGGCGGATGGCCCTGTAGCCTGGAGCACCTGCTGTCCCCGCTGGGTGGCGCACTGGTGCAGCTCCTTCTGGGCCTCCAGCTTGGCCCGCAGCTTTTGGTGGACACTGAAGTTTTGGGCTCCACTGCCGGGGTCTTGGGGCTCCTCCACCACCTGCAAATCTCACTGCACACTGGCTGCCTAGGAGGCACAGTCTTGCACCTGGAGCCTTGGAGAGCACGGGAGAGCACGGGGTGAGGGGACCTGGTACCGAGGCAGCGTCACAGCCGGCCTGAGTCCACCACCACTCATGTCCAAACCTCCATGTCTCTGCCGCTCAGTCCCACAGCCTTACCAAGTGTCTACTCGGCCTCAGCTCTGCCCGCCACCCCTCCTTCCCACCCAGTTCTCCAGGGCCAATGTAGTCCCTCATGGGCCGCTTGATAGCTTTGCCCACCCATCCACAACTTTGCCAGACCCCCACTTAGAGTTTGCCTTTGGTGGCCTTGTGTGAGAGCCGAGGGACTCGGGACTCTTGTCCCTTCACTGTCTCACTGTGCAGATGGAGGTTTTTGGTGTTTTATTTTAATTTAAATTTAAATTTATTTATTTTATTGGGGGCTCTTACAACTCTTGTTACATTCCATACACCAATTGTATCTGACATAGTCATACGTATATTGCCATCATTCTTTTCTAGACATTTACTTTCTATTGTGCCCTTGGGATCAGCTCCTCTTTTTTTCCTCCTCTCCCAATCATGGTTCATTGATAGATTATAGATTGTTATTATTTTCATATCTCACATCGACCATTGTCTCTTTTTCCCTCTGGTTTCTGTTGCTCCTCTCCCGGGGAGGGGTGTGTGGTTATATGTCATTCATTGCTTTCGGTTCCCGTTCCTCCCATCCTCGACCCCCCTTCCCCCTACCCTTTTGGTATCTCTATTCCCATTCCTTATCCTGGGTTCCATGTGTCGTGAGTATTATGTCTTGCTAATACCTATGCACTCTAGTCCAGAGTGGGAAGCGGCACTGGGGTGATGATAGTGGGGGGTGAGGAGGCCTCAACGTGTCAGAGGCAGATTGTGTGATTCATTGGTGTGATCCATGTCTCCTCAGGGGGGCCTCCACCAAGTGGGACACAGCATCTGGGAGGCTTGTGGCTTTCTCCTGAGACAGCATGGTGGCCAAGGGCCCGGGCATTGAGTGTGGGACTCTGGGCCTGGGGTGGCAGCACTTGCAGAAGCCACCCCCTCCCCAAGGCACACACCTGGATATGGACGAGCACGTGAGACAGTTGGCTGTGAACTTTGAGGGTGGCCTCAGCGTCTCAGAGCAGGTGGGGTCTGGCCTGAGTCAGCTCCCACAGCTCCAACCAGGCAGCCCTGCCCCCAGGCGGGGGTCAGCAGTTATCCCAGCATGCTCATTCCTCCCCCTCAGCTTCTGTCTGCTCAGCCCTTCAGCTTCCTGGCTGGGTTTAGAACTTGTCTTAAGCTCCCAGAGGGCCACCGTCCTGAGATCTTGCTCAGCGCTTCAGGCCTTTCTGCAAACTGTCCTCCCAGGGCCCATTGTCACTAGCAGTTTATCCCTTGCTCTAACGATGCTCCAGGAGGCCTGTTTGGGAAGTGTTGGGGTGTTGCCTGGTTCAGTCCCACTAACTGCTCCTCAGGAGAAATAAGAGGTTCCCTGCTCCTGGAAAGATTTACTGACTTGCACACCCTCTGGAGGATACCCATGAGTCAGCAGGTGGGGTCATTCTAAAGCCCGGCACACGGCAGGTAGCAACGTTGTGTGCCACCCAGGCATGCTGTGTGTTTGGAGGAGACTGCACACCCTTCAAAGATAGAAGCTCACCCCTCCATGGTTTTTGCACGCAGCAAATGCCGGGACCCTGAGACTCTGGGCCAGCCTCTGGGCTAGGATCATGGGCAAATCGGGATCTCGCCTAAGCTCCATCTGGGCTGGAAACGCAGTAGCTTGTACTGTGACCTGGGTCAGCCTGGGGCTGTGCAGGGCATCCTCAGCCCAGCTCAACTCTTCCCAGAATGCCCCTGCAGGTGCAGGGAGCCCGTGGCTGAGAAAGTGACCCTGCTAAGTGGGCTTTGTGACCAGGCTCCCTGATCCACCGACCCAGCTTTGCCTCCTCCACAGGCCGCAGACAGCAGGGGCTGCCCTGGGTTCCCTGAACTCGGGCCCTCTCCAAAGACAGTGGTTTGGCAGAGCCCCACACAGCAAGGGTCTCCCTGGAAACCTCTTCATGCCTTGCCCAGCACCTCCTCCCAAACTCACCCGTGCTCCAGGCTGCTGGTACTCACTGTAGGTCCTGTCACCACTGCTGGGCCCTGGGGGCAGTGCTGGGCCACCACTCCAGCAGGCTCTCCGCTAGTAGGGTAGGCTGCCCCCTGGTGGCCACCCATCTTCACTTGGTGCCGAAACATTGCAAACTTGGTTAAGTGGAGCTGAGAAGAAAGGAGAGGGGTCACAGGGGGCCCTGGCTGGTGGGCTGTGAGACACCTCAGTGAGTGACTGGGCAGGGCAGGAATGAACAGACACAGAACTTGCCCCTCTACGCAGAGAGGGGAATAGGAAGCCACAGCTGTCCTCAGTCCAGACTGATGTTCCCCATCAGCCCTTGTGCATGGAGCCCCCCTCCACTACCTGTCTTCATTCGGCTCCAGGGCACCTTCCTTGCCCTAGCCCCTTCCTCACTAGGGTGTGCTCATAGTCCTCTCTCCTCTGGCCACCTGCTGCTGGCTGCTCAGCCAGCTCTGCAAGTCCTCTGCTTCCCTCAGGAAGTCCTGCAGTGCCATAATCCTCTTCAGATCCTGGCCCCTGTGGTGACAGCCTGAGTCCCCCAACAGTTAGTGTGCATGTGTCCACACTCTGGAGGTCAAGGAACCCAATCAAAGGAGTTGCGTGAAGGACAAGGTTCTTCATGGTCTTTGCCCAGGCTGCTCCTCTGGATTCAAGAAGCAAACCCAGGGCATGGGGGGTTGGGGCTGGCGAGGGTGTGGCTGTGGGGAAGGGCATTTGACTGGAGCCAGGGAGCTGAGCCCCTGCCCTGCAGGCTCTCCTCAAAAGTTTGTGGGAAGAGGAAACAGTGAAGGACTCATCTTTTCCTGACACATGTCTTTAGGCCTCTGTCACGGTTCTCTTCAAGGCAGGGGTAGCATCTAGGGGAATAAGCAACCCCAGCCAGTTTTCTGGTACCCACGGATGCAGTGACCCTCACTGTTGGGCTGCCAACTCCCGCAGTGTCTGCAGCTGCTTCCAGAGCTTCCCCTGCATCACACCCAGCTGCTCTGAGACCTCAGTTACAAGGATCTACGTATAACTTCCTCCCTGGGGGATGGAAAACGGAAAAGTGGGTGAAGGGAGACAAAATATGTAAGATCTGACAAATTATCAAGGGTTCATGAGTGAGGGGGGATCAGGGAGGGCGGAGAAAAATGAGGGCATGATGCCAGGGCCTTAAGTGGAGAGCAAATGTTTTGAGAATGATGAGGGCAATGAATGTACGGATGTGCTTTACATAACTGATGTATGTATGGATTGTGATAAGAGTTGTATGTGCCCCTAATAAAATGATTTTTAAAAATTAAATCATTATAATTTCTTAGGACAATGCCATTTGTATTTCAAAGCAACATTCACGAAAGCTATTTTTTCACCTTCACTATCTGCTATTTAGTATTAGATAGAGCAAAAACAATTCTTATGCCTTTTTATGAGATGTAATGCAAGGAGACATAAATTTATGCATAATTAAAAATTTGAATGAACAATATATTTTGTTAAAGAATTTGACCTTTTGTGAAAATCATAGAAAGCATATAGCATTTTATTGAAAGGTTGGGAATGTTTTCCTCTATTTTATTCTAGTATTTGGTCTGAGGTTCTTACGGCATATTCTGATTGTTGTCATGTAAGAGAATGTACATTCCATATAAGAGAAAACTTTCCTTATAATATTTTCCTATCCATTGCTTCCTGCTGAATCTCTCATTTGTTCTTTTATCATTATTTTTTCCTATAAAAAACCCAGCCTGCTTAATTTTATTCTTATTAATCATTTATATAAGTTAGGAAAATATTTATTATATATACATTTTTTTAAATATCTTTTATTGGAGACTCTTACAACTTTTGTTGCAATCCATATTGATTGCATCAGGCATTTTGTACATATGTTGCCTTCATTCATTTATAGACATTTCTTTCTTTTTTTTTAAAATCATTTTATTGGGGCTCATACAACTCATCACAATCCATATATACACCAATTGTGTAAAGCACACTTATGCATTCGTTGCCTTCATCATTCTCAAAATTTGCTTTCCTCCTGGGTTCCTGGAATCAGCTCATTTCCCCTTTCCCCTCTCCCCCTCTCATCCTGCTCCTCTTCCTTCATGAACCCTTAATAATTTATAAATTATTATTTTCTCTTATCTTACACTGCCCGGCGTCTCCCTTCACCCAATTTTCTGTTGCCCATCTCCCAGGGGCGAAGTTATATGTAGATCCTTGTGATCGGTTTCCCATTTCTACACCCACTTCCCTCCCAGTATAGCCACTCTCACCGCTGATCCTGGGGGGTTCATCTGTCCTGGATTCCCTGTGTTTCCAGTTCCCATCTGTAGTGCTGTGTATCTTCTGGTCTAACCAGGTTGGCAAGGTAGAATTAGGATCATGAGAGGTGGGTGGAGGAAGTGTTTAATCACTAGAGGAAGGTTGTGGGTTTCATTATTGCTACACTGAACCCTGAGTGACTCATCTCCTTCCCACTACCCCTCCGCAAGGGATGTCCAGTTGTCTACAGGTCGGCATTGGTCCCCCGTCATGCACTCCCCTCATTCACGATGATATAATCCCCCCTGCCGCCTTTGTTGCTTGAAAACTGATCCCCTCAGCACTTCATGATCACACATGTTGGTGTGATGCTTCCATGTGGGCTTTGTTGCTTCTGGGCCTGCTTGTTTACTTTCAAGCCTTTAAGACCCGGGACGCTATATTGCTTGACAGCCGGGCACCATCAGCCTTCTTCACCACACTTACTTATGCACACATTCATCTTCAGCGTTTATGTGGGGAAGGTGATCACACAATAATGGTTTTTGTTCTTTGGTGTCTGCTACCTGATCCCTTCAACACCTCATGTTCACTTAGGCTTGTGTGCTTCTTCTCTGTGGGCTTTGTTGCTTCCGAGCTAGATTTCAGCCTGTTTACCTTCAAGCCTTTAAGACCCCCAGAGTTTCATTATATTGTGCAGAGAGTGACTATGAGCCAAACCCACACGACTGCACCCAACAACAATAACAACAGGACTTGTGCTTCTAACAATATGCTGAAGAAGACCTTAAGAGAATCTCACCTTTCTTTTAGAGCAGCGGCTCTCGACCTGTGGGTCGTGTCTACTTAGGGGGTCAAACAGCCCTTTCATGGGGTGGCCTGAATTATAGCAGTAGCAAAATTACAGCTAGGATGTAGCAACAAAAATAATTTTATGGTTGGTGGTCACGACTACATGAGGAACTGGATGAAAGGGTCGTGAGTAAGAATGTTGAAAACCACTGTCCAAGAGGAAGACTCAATTCTTGATACAGTTGAAGGGCAGCAAAGTAGAGTCAGCCACATGTAGATGGGATAGAACAGTGGCTGCAACAATAAACACAAGCCAACGAAACACTGCAAGGATGGCACAAGACGGGACAGTGTTTCATTATATTGACATAGAGTTGCTATGAGTCAAAACCCACAAGAAAAAAAAAAGGACTTGTTTTTCTAACAATGTACCTAAGTAGACCTGAAGAGAACCTCCTATTAGTTTAGCGCAGAGGTCCTCAAACTGAGGGTTGTGACCCCTTTTGGGGGACGAATGACCCTTTCACGGCAGTGGGCCGTTCATTAAAGTGGAAAAATTAGAGGTATGATGTAGCAATGAAAATAATTTCATGATTTGGCAGTCACCACTATATGAGGAATGGTATGAAAGAGTCGTGGCATTAGGAAGGTTGAGAACCACTTCCCTAGAGGAAGACAGAATTCTTGGTAGAGTAGAAGGGCAGCAAAGGTGAGGCAGCCCCTACAAGATTGATTAGCCTAGTGGCTGCAACAATGAGCACAAGCAAATGAACAACTCTGAGCATGGCATTGGACTGGGCAGCATTTCATCATATTGTGCATAGAGTTCTTGTGACCAGAAACCCACTCAACAGCACTCAACAAAAATAACTACAGGACTTGTGCTTATAACAATATGGTGAAGTAGGACTTAAGAGAAAGTCCTTTAACTTTAGAGCAGCAGTTCTCAACCTGTGGGTCGTGCCCCTTGGGAGGGTAGAATGACCCTTTCACAGGGGTGGCCCAATTCATAACTGTAGTACAATTACAGTGACAAGGTACCAATGAAAATAATTTTATGGTTGTGGGTACCCACTAAATGAGAATCGATATGAAAGGGTAGTGGCATTAGGAAGGTTAAGAACCACTTCTCTAGGGCAAGACACAAATTTGGTACAGATGGGAAGGAAGAGAGCGGCAGTCTCCAACAAGTTGGATTAGCACACTGGCTGCAACACTGAGGCCAAGCACACAAGCACGGTGAGGGTGGCACAGGACAGGGCAGCGTTTCATTATATTGTGCATAGAGTTGCTAAAAGTCAAAACCCACTCGACGGAACTTAAGGACAATAACTACAGGACGTGTACTTCTAACAATATGCTGAACTAGATCTTAAGAGAAACTCCTCTAAATTTAGAGCTGTGGTTCTTAACTTGTGGGTTTCGATCCCTATGGGGTTTCAGACGAGCCTCTCACAGGTGTTGCCAATTAATAACAGTAGAGAAATCACAGTAATGGAGTAACAATTAAAAAAAAAATATTACTGTTGGAGGATCAGCACAACATTAAGAATTGTATAAAGGAGCCATGCCATTAACAAGGTTCAGAAACAATGCCCAAGAGGAATACACAAAACGTGTTACTGCAGAAGGGCAGCAAGTGAGAGGCAGATCCTACAAGATGGAATAGCTCAGTGGCTGCAACAATGAGTGCCATCAACAAACCACTGTGAGGACGGCACAGGACGGGGCAGCTTTTCATTATATTTTGCGTAGAGTTGGTGAGAGTCAAAACCCACTCGACAGCAACTAACAGCAATACAAAAAGGACTTGAGCTTCTAAAAATATGCTGATGTAGATCGTAAGAGAAACTCCTCTTAGTTTAGAGCAGGGTTCTCAACCTATGAATCACGAACCCTTTTGGGAAGTGAGTGGGTTGAATGACCCTTTCACAAGGCTTGCTTGATTCATAAGATTAGCAAAATTACAGTTATGAAATATCAGCGAAAATTTTGTATGACTGGGGGTCCACCACTCTATTGGGAACTGCATGAAAGGGTCGTGGAATTAGGAAGATTGAGAACCACTGTCCGAGTGGAAGACACAAATGTTGGTAGAGTAGAAGGGCAGCAAAGGAGAGGCAGCCCCTCCTCCAAGTTGGAATACCTCAGTGGCTGAAAAAACCAGCACAAGCAAAGAACCATTGTGAGGAATGCACAGGATGGGGGAGCGTTTCGTTACATTTTGCATAGAGTTGCTATGAGCCAAAACCCACTTGAAGGCACCTAAATACAATAACAACAGGACTTTTGCTTCTAACAATGTGCTGAATATATCTTAAGAGACATTCTTCATAGTTTGGAGCAGAGCAGAGATTCTCAACCTGTGGGCCATGACTCCATTTGGGTGATGAACTACCCTTGCACAGGGGTGGCCCAATTAATAGCAGTAGCTTCATTACAGTTATGAAGTAGTAATGAAGATAAATTTATGACTGGGATTGTAGCCACTACATGAGGAGTGGTAGAAAAGGCCTGTGGCATTATAGGAAGGTTGAGAGCCACTGTCCTCGAGCAAGACAGAAATCTTGGCAGAGCAGAAAGGCAGCAAATGAGAGGCAGACCCCCAGATGATAGATTAGCGCAGTGGTTGCAACAATGAGTGCAGACAAGAAACCACTGTGAGGATGGCACAGGACGGGGCAGCGTTTCATTATCTTGTGCGTAGAGTTGCTGAGAGTCAAAACCCACTGGGCAACACCTAACTACAATCACTGTAGGACTCATGCTTTTCACAATATGGTGCTGTAGATCCTAAGAGAAACTCCTCTTAGTATAGAGCAGTGGTTCTCAACCTGTGGGTCGCTAGCCCTTTGGGGGGGTCAAATGACCCTTTCACAGTGGAGGCCTGATTCATAACTGTAGCAAAATTAAAGTTACGAAGTAGCAATGAAAATAATTTTATGATTGGGGGTTCATCACTACCTGAGGAAATGAATGAAAGGGCAGTAGAGGGGCAGCAAAAGAGAGGGAGCCCCTCATAAGTTGGATTAGCCCATGGCTGCGACAATGACAACAAGCAAAATAACCACTGTGAGGGTGGCACGAGACGGGGTCACGTTTCATTATATTGTGTATAGAGTTGCTATGACCCAGCACACACTCAAAGGCACCAAACAAAAACAACACGACTGTGCTTCTATGAATATGCTGAAGTAGACCTTAAGAGAAACTCCCCTTAGTTTAGACTAGTGGTTCTCAAACTGTGTCACAGTGCCTTTAGAAGACTAATGAACCTTTCACATGGGTGGCCTGATCCATAACAGAAGCGAAATTACAGTTATGATGTAGCAATGAAAATATTTTATGGTTGGGGTGTCACCACTACATGAGGACTGGTATGAAATAGTAGTGGCATTCAGAAAGTTGAGAACCACTATTCTTGAGGAAGACACAAATCTTGGTACGGAAGGGCAGGAAAAGAGAGGTAGTCCGTAAAAAGATGGACTACCACAGTGGCCGCAACAATGAGTGCAAACAGAAGAACCACTGTGAGGATCCAACGGGCAGGACAACGTTTCATTACATTGTGCATAGAGTTGGTATGAGCCAAAACCCACTCGAAGGCAGCCAAAAACAAGAACAGGATTTGTGCTTCTACCAATATGTTGAAACATACCTTAAAAATAAACTCCTCTTAGTGTATTATAGCAGTTCTCAAACTGTGGGTAGTGATGCCTTTTGGGGGGTGGGGGCGAGAATGACTATATCACATGGTGACCTGATTTATAACAGTAGCATAATTTTAGTTATAAAGTAACAAGGAAAGTAATTTTATGATTGGGGGGGGGGCACCAATACATGAGGAATGGTGTGAGAGAGTCGTGCATTAGGAAGTTTGAGAACCACTGCCCTAGAGGAAGACACAAATCTGGGTACAGTAGAAGGTCAGCAACTGAGAGGCAGTCCCCCAAAAGGTGGATTAGCACAGAGACTGCAACAATGAAAGAAAACAAAAGAAAAGTGTGAGGGTGTTAGAGGATGGAACAGTGTTTCATGATACTGTGCATAGAGTTGTTATGAGCCAACTATGAGCCAAACCCACTCGACAGCCCCTAACAACAATAAGAACAGGACTCGTGTGTGTAATAATATACTGAACTAGACCACAGGAGAAACTCCTCTTAATTTAGAACAGCGGTTCTCAACCTGTGATTTGTGACCACTTTGTTTGGTTGAACAACCCTTTCACAGGGTGACTAGATTCATAAGACTTGCAAAATTACAGTTATGGAAAAACAGTAGAAAATAACCTTTATGATTTGGGGACCACCACTACACATTGGGAAGTGTATGGAAAGGTCGTAGAAATAGGAAGGGTGAGAAACACTGTCCTAGAGGAAGACGCAAGTACAGTAGAAGGGCAGCAGAAGAGAGGAAGTCCCTACAAGACGGATTTGTACGGTGGCTGCAACAATGAGCGCAAGCAAAGAACCACTGTGAGGATGATGCAAGTCTGGGCAGGCCTGTATTATATTGTGTGCAGGGTTGCTATGAGCCCAAACCCTCTCCACGGCCCGAACAACAATAACAGGAGGAATCATACATCTAACAATATGCTCAACTAAACCTTGAGAGAAACTGCTCTTAGTTTAGAGCAGCTGTTCTCAACTTGTAAGTGATAAATCCTTTGGGGGTGTTCGAATGACCCTCCCATAGGCGTGGGCCGATACGTAACAGTAGCAAAATTACAGTTATGAAGTAGCAACAGTATATTTTTTTGGGTTGGGGGGTCATTACTACACGAGGCACTGTATGAAAGGGTCGTGGCATTAGGATTGCTGAAAACCACAGTCCTACAGGAAGACACAAGTCTTGATATAGTTGAAGGGCCGCAATATAGAGTCAGCCCCCAAATAGATGTAATAGCACAGTGGCTGCAGCAATGAGCTCAAGCTAAGGGAACACTGTGAGGATGGCACAGATGGGGCAGCGTTATATTATATGGAGCATAGAGTTGCAATGAGTCAGAACCCACTCGACTGCACCTGACAACAAAACAACAGGACTTGTGTTTCTTATAATGTGCTGAAGTAGACCTTAAGAGAAACTCCTATTAGTTTAGTGCAGCGGTTCTCAACTTTTGGGTCATGATCCCTGTTGGGGGATGAATGAACCTTTCATAGTGGTCGCCCAGTCATAACAGTAGAAAAATTAGTGTTACAAAGTTGCAATGAAAATAATTTTATGATTTGGCAGTCAGCACTATATGAGGAATGGTATGAAAATGTTGTGGCATTAGGAAGGTTGAGAACCACTGCCCTAAAGGAATACACAAATCTTGGTAGAGTAGAAGGGCAACAAAAAATAGCGAGACCCCCCCAATAAGGCTCCAACAATGAGCACTAGCAAACAAACACTGTCAGGATGGCACAGGTCTGGGAAGCATTTCATGATATTGTGCATAGAGATGCGATGAGCCAAACCCCCCTCCGCGGAACTTAACAACAATAACAACAGGGCTTGTGTGTTTAACAATATGCTAAAGTAAATCTTGAGAGCAACACTTCTTAGTTTACAGCAGGGTTCTCAATGTTGGGTCGTGAACACTTTCAGGTGGGAGGTGTTTCGAAACACCCCTTCACAGTGATGGTCTGATTCATAACAGTAGCAAAAGTACAGTTATGAAATATCAATGAATATAATTTTATATTTTTATGATTGGGGTCCACCACTACATTGGGAACTGTACGAAAGGGCCACAGAATTAGGATGTATGAGGAACATTGTCCTAGAGGAAGACACAAATGTTCGTACAGCAGAAGGGCTGCAAAAGTCAGGCAGCCCCTACAAGATGGAATAGATGCAGCAGTGAGCGCAAGCAAAGGACCACAGTGAGATGGCACGAGATGGGGCCGAGTTTCATTATATTGTGCATACAGTTGCTATGACCCAACACACACTCAAAGGCACCAAACAATAATAAAAAGAACTTGGACTTCTAAGAATATTCTGAAGTAGACCTTAAGAGAAACTCCTATCATATAGACCATTGGTTCTCCAACTGTGTCTCGAGACGTCTTTGAGGAGACTAACGAAACTTTCGCATGGGTGGCCTGATCCATAACAGAAGCAAAATTACAATTATGATGTAGCAATGCAAATATTTTATGGTTGGATGTCACCACTACACGAGGAATAGTGTGAAGTGGTTGTGGCATTTGGAAAGTTGAGAACCACTGCTCTAGAGGAAGACACATATCTCGGTACAGAAGGGCAGGAAAAGAGAGGCAGTGACCAACAAGATGGATTAGCACAGTGGCTGCAAAAATGAGTGTGAGCAAAAGAACCACTGTATGGAAGGCACAGGACGGGAAAGCATTTCATTACATGGTGCATAGAGTTGGCATGAGCCTAAACCCATTCGAAGGCACCAAACAACAGGATATGTGCCTCTAACAATATGCTGAAGAAGACTTTAAAAGAAACTCTTAATGTAGAGTAACAGTTCTCTAACTGTGGGTCACGACGTCTTAGGAGGGAACAATGAGCATTTCACATGGGTGACCTGATTCATAACAATAGCAAATTTATAGTTATGGAGTAACAAGGAAAATAATTTTATGATTGGGGGGGGGTCACTTGTACATGACGAATGGTGTGAAAGAGTCATGACATTGGGAAGGTTGAGAACCACTGCCCTAGAGGGAGACGTAGATCTGGGTACAGTAGAAGGGCAGCAAAAAGAGGCAGCCCACAGCACGATGGAATACAACAGTGGCTGCAACAATCCGCGCAAGCAAAAGAACCACTGGGTGGATGGCGCAGGACAGGACACCTTTCCATCATATTGTGCTTAGAGTTGCTAGGCGTCGAAAGCTACACAACAGAATCTAACAATAACTATAGGATTTGTGCTTCTGACAATAGGGTGAAGTAGATATTAAGAGAAACTCTTCTTAGTTTAGACCAGCGGTTTTTAACCTGTGGTTCACGACCACTTTTGGCGATCGAATGACCCTTTCACAGGTGTGAAATGATTCATAACTGTAGGAAAATTACAGTTACGAAGTAACAATAATGTTATGATAGGGGTCACCACTACATGAGGAACTGTATCAAAGTGTCATGGCATTAGGAAATTTGACAACCACTGCCCTAGAGGAAGACACAAGTCTTGGTACAGTAGAAAGGCCACAAAAAAGAGGCAGCTACCCAAAAGTTGGATTAGCACAGTGGCTGCAACAATGAGCACAAGCAAAAGAACCACTGTGAGGATGGCATAGAATGGGAAAGCGTTTCATTATATTTTGCATAGAGTTACTATGAGCCAAAACCCACTCGATGGCACCAAACACCAATAACAACAGAACTTGTGCATCTACCAGTATGTTGAATTCTATCTTAAGGGAATCTCCTCATAGTTTAGAGCAGGTGCTCTTCACCTGTGTGTCGCGACCCCTTTGTGGGTATGGAATGAAAATTTCACAGGGGTGTCGTGACTCATAACAGTAACAAAATTACAGTTATGAAGCTGCAATGAAATCATTTTTATGGTTGGGGGGTTTCATCACTAAATGAGATTCGGTATGAAAATATCATGGCATTAGGAAAGTTGAGAACCACTGCTCTACAGGAAGTCCCAAATCTTGGTATGAAAGGGCAGGAAAAGAGAGGCGGTCCCCAACAAGATGCATTAGCACAGTCGCTGCAACAATGAGCGCAAGCAGAGAACCACTGTGAGGATGTCACAGGACAGGGCGGCATTTCATTATATTGTGTGTAGAGTTGCTATGAGACATACCCACTCGACGGCACCTAACAACAACAACAAATGGACTTGAGCTTCTAACAGTATGGTGAAATAGACCTTAAGAGAAACTCCTCTAAATTTAGAGCAGCGGTTCTCACCATGTGGGTCGTGACCCCTTTGGGGCTTAGACAAACCCTTTACAGGGTGGCACTATCCATAACTTGTAACAAAACGAGAGTTACGAAGTAGCAAAGAATATAATTTTATGATTGGGGGTCTACAACTACAAAGGAAACTGTATGATAATTATATTTGCATGTACATGTCTTTGTCTAGACCTCTATAAATGCACTTTGACTCCTAGCTCTTTCCTCCATCTCCCTTGACCTACCCCCTCTCCCACTACTATGCTCTGTCCCCACCTTGGTTACAGCTATACCTCTTCTTTACGTAACCTTACCATTGATCATTCCCTACCAGGCCTGCCACTTCCCCCTCACTACCATTTTGAGTCTCATGTTGTTCTCTTGTCCCTATGTTTGTTAACACCACTTCCTTACCCCCCCCTGCACCTCCCCCTATCCCAAGTGCCCCCGAACTGTCGGTCCTGTTGTTTTTCCTCCAGATAGTTCATCCAGCCTGTCTTATTTAGACAGACCTGTGGAGACACTAACATGCACGAAAACAAGACAGAGGAAAACAAAGCAACAATATACAACCAGACAACAAAACAACAAAGACAAATCACTGAGAAAGAACAAAACAAAACACATCAAGAAAGAAGAGCTTGTAGTTAGTTCAAGGATCATTTGTTGGACCTTAGGAGTGTTTTCCAATCCAGTCTGTTGAGGCACCACAACCTGGCCCCAAAGTCCACTTTCAGCATTCCCTGGGGACCTTGCCACTCCATTCCCTTGCTGTTCCACTGCACTCCACCACACTTTGCCTCGGTGTGGTGGAATCAGGTTAGGTGCAATTCGCACACTGTGTCTCCAGTGCTGTCCCCTGTATCACCCTTGGTCACTGAGGGGCATCATGTCTCATAGTGGGGCCAGCCATGTTGTTCTCTTTGTGGACTGGCTGCTCTGAGACTGGAACTCTTTAGGGGAGTAGAAAGCCTCATCTTTCTCCCTTGGAGTGGCTGGGGATTTCAAATTTGCCATTTCAGACATTGCGTTCAGCAGCCCAACACATAACCCCTATACCCCTCCATAGCTACAGAAAACAATAAAGAACCAAAATCCAACAACACTCATTGCCATTGGGTGCATAACAATCCTATCGAGAGAAAATACTCCGGCTTCCTGGGTTTCCAAGGCTATAACTCTTTGTAAAAATAAAAGTGTGTTATGTTTTCAGTGAAAGTTTACATAACCAATTAGATTTTCATTTAACAAATTCTCTACTTGTTTAGTGACATTAGTTACTTTTTTCAATAAAAAGGAAAGCAGAAAATTAAAAAAAAGAACAAATGAAAAACGTGTTAAGAGTAAAGACAAATGATAAGATGTTAATTTTTAACCTAATCATATCTGCAACAATACACTTTCTGATGTACTGATGGTGAGCAGGATTTAATCCCATCCCTGGTGAATGGTCCCAGGGGATTTAATGGAGGCTTATTCTCTGTGGAATCTCTGCCAATGCATTTTGAGTTTTTATACTCATCTAAGGCTATAACTCTTTATGGGAGAAGAAAGCCTCATCTTTCTCCAAAGGAGTGACTGGTGAATTCCAACTGCTGACCTTGCAGTTAATAGCCCAACACATAACCCATTATGCCACCAGAAGAGAGATTTGTCTCTGGGTGCCTTCCAATGCAAGCACTACAATTATGCAAGGAGGATATTTTTTTTTTCTGTACTGGAGCCAGGTCAAGTCAGAACCAGTGTGTCCATTGTTTGCAGCGAAGTCAGAGGAAGAAGAGAGTAGACTGTCTATAACTTCTCATATCCCAGGGAAAAGCTAGGCCTGGAAGGGGGCATGCTGGCTCAACCATATTCAGAAAATCTGCACACTAACCTCCCCGGCTCAAATAATTACCAGCACCATGTCTCTGAATATCACCTAAAAGCAACATAGTGAAAGCACCATTTCCATTTCATAATACTTTTACTAAAAGTAAAGTTCAATTCAGTGATGTGAAGAAGCTGGAAAATTATCTTTTCATTTCTTTCTTTTTGTTTCCCTCCCTTTCCCCTTCTTCTCCACAGAACTGAGAGGCAGAAGGAATAAAGGCAGCATGGCACCAGCTGGAGGACACCGTGGGGTCAGGGTCACCATTTAACTTATGCTTCTCCAGTTTGGAGGGGCAACTGGATGTCCTCATTTGTGAATTTGCTTATTAATCTTTTTGAGTTAACAAGGTCATGGTAAAAAAGGATTGTTGGTGTTTTTGTTAGGAACCTTTTAGTCCAGTTCACTCATAGTGACTCAATGCATCAGTGCAGAGCTCTCTAGACCAATGGTTCTCAACCTGTGGGACCCTTGCACAGGGTGACTGTAACAAAATTACAGTTATGAAGCAGCAATGAGAATATTTTTATGGTTGTGGAGGTCACCACAACATGAGGAACTGTATGAAAGGGTTGTGGCATTAGGAAGTTTGAGAACCACTGCTCTAGGCTTCTCTATGCTGTAATCTTTACAAGAATGAGTTGCCTGGTTTTTCTTCCAAGAACAGAGCCACTGGTGGGTTCAAACCTTCAACCTTTTGGATAGCAGCTGAGCACTTAACCATTGTGCCTCCAGGGCTCTTTGATAAACTCTATTAGAGGGTCTTAACCATTGCAACCCCATGGATCCTTTTGGCATTTAGGAAAGGCTATGGAACACATGCCCACTCCCCAGAATAATATTTCCAAATACCTCCAATGAAATACAGAATCACAAAGGCACAAATTGTATTGAAATGCAGTGATAAAAATAAAAGACATTGGATTTGTGGCAAATATACATATTAATAAATACATTAAATATGATCTGATGGCGGGTCTTCTAAACCAAATCCACACCATTGAGTTGATCCTGACTCACTGTGACCCTATATAAAATTCCTCAGGCTAAATCTTTACAGGAGCAGATCATCTCAACTTTCTCTCAGAGAACAACTGGTGCCTTTGAACTGCCAACCTTGAGGTTACCTGCCCAATGACTCACCCACAGCATCACCGTGAGTTCTAGATAGTGATGAGCATGAACTGTACTCAACGATGGCTGCAACGACTAGCATGGGGTGTGAAAGCATGTAGAATTTCTCTCGGTGGTAATCACATGGCTATTCTGAACACAGCTGTGGACATGCTAAACTGCCCTGCAAGCTTAGGGAAACTAACTCAACCAGGATTGTCCCTCATCCAATTTGACATTGCTCCCCAGCCTGCTGTGGCTCAGTGGCTCAATGTTAGGGTTCCTTGTCTAGATACCAGGGCTGGCATGGAGAAAGTCATTCCTCTGCAGCCTTCTTGTGTGTTGGGGAAGATATTAGTGTTAAGCCTTGGCAGGAAATTGCTGGATTTTCCTGGCAGCCACATTCTTAATAACCATTTACTGGATACTTATTATATTCTGAGGGTAAATTGGTGGTTCAGTTGTAGAATTCTCCTTTTCAATGTGGGAGATCTGGGTTTGAGTCCAAGACAAAGCAACTCATGTGCATCCAACACTCATTTGTCAGGGGGATGCTTGGTTATTGCTGTGGTACTGAACTGATTTCTGTGTTGCTATGATACTGAAATGGGGGAGCTTGGTTGGGTAAGGCTATGAGACTGAACCCGTTTCTGTGATGTGTCCAAACTAAGATGAGCGATGAAGAAGAGCCTGGCATTCTACTTCTGAAAACCAGTTAACGAAAACACCTGTGAATCACAATCTGATGCACAACCAAAGAGATGGTGCAGGACCAGGGAGAATATTGCCCATGGAGTCACTGGGAGCTGGTTGTCACAGTGAGTTGGACTGGAGGCTGACTCAACAGCAGCTAACAACCATTGTCTTCCAGGCACTTGAATTGCTTTAAAAATCTAGCTCAGCCTTCTGGTACAGGGAAGGGATTAATCATGCCTACTTTATAGCACACCGTGAACCCTGATCAATGTCAGGCCCTGCTTGTGTTTTGTCCCTCCTTTTCCACATTCACATCACTTCCATTCCCCTCTTCAGACTAATACCCCCTGCTGGGTGCTTGGTGTGTGTGTGTCCTTATAGGCATACAGCCATGTGCACTAGACCATGCTGCTTGGTGAATGGGCTTTCAGCTTCCATGAATGGTACTGCAATATAAATCTCATTCAGTTTCTGACCTTTTCAACTCCTTGCAATGTCATTAAGAGTTATTGCCATGCTGCATATCAATTGCATGTGCTGCTGCGTGCCACTTGGTCATGAGAAATCATCATCTTTCTTTTGTTTCCTTCTTCAGTTGTCTGTTGATTGGCATCCAATTCGGCTCCAACTCTTCTCTACTGCAGGCATCAGTGTGGTGACCATTCTTGTAAAAATGCCCCAAGGGCCCTATGAATTGGATAAAAAGCTTGGCCTATATACCCAGGAATTATGCTTTGGGCTGCTAACCCCAAGGTGAGAAGTTCCAATCCACCTGCTATTCCATGGAGCAAAGAGAGGCTGTCTGCTGTCGTAAGAATTTTGTTTTGTAAACCTAAAGCAGCAATTCTACTGTGCCTTGTAGGGTTGCTAATGAGGAAGAATCAACTGGGGTTTTGTTTGTTTTTCTACATCCAGGAGAGATCTTTGATGGGGGAGATATTAAGTGCTTGGCTGCTAACCCAAAGGTCAGTAGTTTGAAGCCGTCTTCCACACACTGTGGGATAAAGGCATGGCTGTCTACTTCCCAATAGAAGCCTTGAAAACATCATGGGACCATTCAGCTTTGTTTGATAGGGTCATCAGGAATGAAAGTCAACTCAGTGACTGCGCTTCTTTGGTTGTACGCCCAGGAGGGGCTCACTAGGTCCTAGGGTACATTCAATGGGCTTTCACTAAGCTCTGCCAGATTGCTGTGCAGCAAACCTGCATCATTAGCAGTGTTTCTCTGCTTTCCCCGGATATCCAATGACACTTGGTATGTTTGTCTTTCTAACTGTTGCCCGTTTGATGGTTTTAAAAGGTCAAGCACAATAAACTCATCTATCCCAGGCACTTTATGGTTCTGTAGCAGATTCTTAGGGTTGCCATGCCATATTCCTTTGACCCATCTCTGACACCATCTCACTGCCTTCCAGTCAATACTGACTCATAGCGATCCTGTGGGGCAGTGTACAATTGTCCCCTGCGAGTTTCAAACACTACAACTCTTTATTGGAGTAGAAAACCCCATCTTTCTTCCTTGGAGCTAGTAGTTTTGAACTGCTGGCCTTGAAGTTAGCAAACCAACTTGTAACCACTGCACTTCCAGGGCTCCTCCTGATATCCATCATAGCAGTGGCGAACGGCTCTATGTAAGTGCAGGCTCCTGCTGAAATGGTATCTTATCACAACTGTGCAGCACTCAGCTCTCCATGTCCTTCTGCCTCGAAGCCTTTTCAAAGGCATGGAAAGCCAAACCCAGGAAGGTAGGAGAGGTCACCTTACTAGGAGGAATTCTCAACACCACTACAGGCGAAGAAGAGCCCAGCCTCCTGTTTCTGGTAGGCAATTCTAGGACAGAACCCATGTTCCTCAGTAGTCCTGGGGGAATCAAGCCCCTGTATCCTACATTAAAAGCCTCAACACCCCGTTCCCATTGTGATTGCTTCTCCCCCTAACTCAGTCTTGCGTCCGCTTTCCTATTCCCACTCCCTGCCATCAGATCTCAAATAGACTACCTGCACCCAGGCCTGAGGAATAAGCTCGGCATGCAAGGGCACTCAATCCAAGACACACACATTACTCTGAATCTCCAAAACAACCTTGTGGGCTACGTGTGTAATCCCCAGTTCACAGATGAGAAATGGATTGAAAAACAGTGACACACCCAAGATCACACAGGCCAGGGTTCAAGTCTGTGTCTATCAGTTATTCTTTCATTCAAGTATGCCAGAGAAGACTGGGTCTTAACACTTGAGGAATCTTCTTGGAAGAATAAGGCAAACTACAGAAAACACTAAATGAATATCGCTTTTGTTCGTTTATCCATTTGCAAAAGACATAATACCTATAGTGTTAAGAATAGTATTCAAAGTATCTATTACTACCCACTCAAAGCTTACATACTAGTCACCAAACTCAAACAAATACAATGCTATCAAGGTGATTACAACTTATAGCCACCCCATATAGGGCTTCCAAGACTGTAAATCTTTACAGAAACAGAGAGCTTCATTTTTCTCCCCCTGAGTGACTGGTGCATTTGAACTACTGACCTTGTGGTTAGCAGCCCATTGCTAAATGATTAGTTCCATAATCATTACACTTACTTAACTCTACATTCTTTTAATTATTTCTCTATCAGTCCAAATTGCTTCTGGCTACATGGGAAAAAACAAACCGACTCTAGTGGTCTAATCACAAAAGCTTCATTTTTCTTATATTAACACCAAAAATACCAAACCAGTTGCCACTGAATTGATTCTGATTTACAGTTACCCCATATGATTCAGGGTAGAACTGTGCTCCATGAGGTTTTCAAGGGCTGAATTTTTAAATGTAGATTGCCAGGTTTTTCTTCCAAGGCATCTTTGGCTTAGCAGTGAATTGTGTTAACCCTTTGCACCACACAGGGGTTTGTCTTATACAATAGTAAGTCTTGAAATAGGTAGCCTAGATCTGGCGTATTTGCTCAGGGACTCAATTTGCATATAGGAGAATGCATGCTTTTTGGTCTGCCAAACTCATGTAACCTATGTGACTCTCCCATCTTTCAATATTCTGACTAGGGAGCATGACAGCAGAAGAGCCAAGGACAAAAATGAAATGGGTTATGCCAGACAAGTGTTTTGCCTTAAACAACAACAAAAACTTTCTTGGGAGTCCTACTCAGTGTCTTTCGCCTACACATATTTGGCCCAAACTGGGTCAAATGCTCATGCATAGCTGCAAGGGAGCCTAGGAGTGAGCGATTTAAGTAGGTACATTATCACCCTAAACAAAATTGAGCTTCTATTAGTAGTAAGAATGAGAAAAATGGATACTGTTGAGGCATATAGCAGGGTTGGGTAGAATTCTATTTTGTGTCTTAATTTACATTTTGAATGAACTCAGAAAAAGTCTTAGAGAGTAGAACAAAGGGATGGATGTGCATCCAACCACCTCAACTACTCATTTCTTTTCATGCTCTCCCTCTAGCTTCCCTGAATAGTTCTTGGTTACACATTGGGCTGCTAATTGCACGGTCGGTATTTTGAAATCACCGGCTGCTATTCAGGAGAAAGATGGGACTCAACTCTGTAAAGGGGTACAGTCTCAGAACCTCACAGGTACAATTTTACCCATGTCCTGTAGGGTCGATATGAGTTAGCATTGATTCAATGGCAGTGAGCTTGGTTTGGATAGATCTGTGTAATCTTAGGATGGAATAGTTTGAATACACAGAAAAAAATTCAGTGGAATCATAACCCTCTAAATAATTACCCTCTAAAGCCACAAAGATCAACTGTGTCCAGCATGGTGACAGTTTAGCATATGCCATGGGGACATTGCTCATATCCCAGTGTTGTTAATCAACAAAATCTCATGCACTGCCACTTATAGTGACCCTATGCACAATAGAATAAAAGCCTTTCTAGTCCTGTGACATCCTCACAATGGTCATATTTTAGCCTATTGTTACAGCCACTGTGTTGATCCATCTCATTCTGGGTTTACCTGTTTTTGGATGATGCTCTACCAAGTATTTTGTCCTTTTCTAGGGACTAATTTCTCCTGATACCATGTTCAAAGTATATGAAATGGAGTTTTACCATCCTCACTTCTAAAATACATTCTGGCTGAACTTCTTCCGGGACAGCCCTCTTTGTTCTGCTGGGCATTCATGGTATATTCAATGTTATTTGCAACATCATATTTGAAAGGCATCATATTTTCTTCAGTCTTCCTTATTTATGGTCCATCTTTCACATGCATATGTCAAACATTACCATCAAGTCTATTCTTATTCATAGTGACCATATAGGGTTTCCAAGGCTGTAAATCTTTACAGGGTCAAATAGCTTCCTCTTTCTTCTGTGGAGCAGCAAGTGGGTTGAACCACCAACCTTGCTGTTAGTCATTCAACCCATACCAGACACTGAAATTAAGACTCCTTTCACATGCATCTAAGGTGATTAAAAATATCAAGGCTAAAAGCAGGCATAACTTGCTAATCCCCAGAGTAAAGCATTTGCTCTTTCACATTTTAAAGAGGTCTTTTACAACAGATTTTTCCAATGAAATACATTGATTTATTGACTGCTGCTTCTGTGAGTATTGATTGTGGGTCCAAGTAAAATAGAGTTTAGCTACATTTCTCTATTTGTAATGATGTTGTGTGTTTATATTTGTCAAGTTGAGAAGACATTTGTATTCTTAGTGTTGAAGACTAATTTATACTGAAGGTGTACTATATGAGCTTTATCAGTAAGTACTTCAAGGCCTATTGACTTTCAGCCAGCAAGATTGGGTCATCTGCATAACACAGGTTGTTAATGATTCTTCCTCCAATCCAGATGCCTCAACATCTTCATACAGAGCAGCTTCTCAGATTATTTGAATAAGTATAGTGTGATAGATAGGTAGGTTTATAGTGCCAACCTGGCCAATAAAAACATGTGGGATTAATAAGTTTGCAGTTTGATTAGTGGGCAAAGAGATAAATGGCTCAGCAAGCCACTCCTATCTCTCAGTTGCTCTCTGGTGACCAGACCAGTGTGTGGCTGCCTTACCTAGTTCTGCAGTTTGCTGCCTGGCTGTACTGCCATATTTACTGTTGCATGGAAGTTAGTTAAACTGAGTCCTCTGTACTGCTATGTGGACTAATTAGCTGTTATATTCCTTCGTGTTCTATCTATCTATCAAATCATAAATGTCCTGGTTTTGTTTCTCTAGAGAACCCTGTCTAACACATATGGTGAAAGGATATAACCCCAACACACACTCTCCTGATTTTAAACCACGCAGTATCCCCTTGTTCTATTCCAACCACTTCCTGTTGGTTTATGTACAGGTACCACAGGAGCACAATTAAATGTACGGAAATTCCCATTGTTCTCATATGTATTCATATGCTACCCAAAGTTTGTTATGATACACAGTAAAATCCTCTGCATAGTCAATAGTACATAAGTAAGCATTTTCCTTGTATCCTCTGCTTTCAGCCAAGGTCCATCTGAAATCAGCATTGATATACCTTGCATCATGCCCTCTTTTAATACAGCCTGGATTTCTGGCAGCTTCCTGTTGACATATTGCTATAACTACTTTTAAAGTTATCGTCAATAAAATTGTACTTGCATGTCATATTAATGTTATTTTAATTTATTTTGCAGATTTTGTTATGTCATATTTCTTTAGAATGGACACAAATATTAATCACTTCCAGTTGGTTGGCCAGATAGCTATCTTCCAAATTTCTTGACATGGACTATCACTGCATGAGCGTGTTGAAATATTTCCATTCCTATCCCTTCCTTGCTTTTCACTAATGCTTACATTGCAGCTTCAACTTCCTCTTGGCCTTTTGAACTAGTAGAACCTCAACTAATTCTTGGGTACAGAGACTCTGTATACTCCGTCCATATTCTTTGGATTCTCCTTGCAAAACTCAATAGTTGGATAAATAATCCTTGAAAAATTTAATCCAAGGCTTGGATTTTTTCTTCTGTTCTTTCAATTTATGATATGCTGACTGTACTCATTCCTTTTGCTTTCCTAATTCCAGGTCTTTACACGTTACAATATAATTCTTTACTTTTTCTTCTCAAGCTGGCCTTTCCAATTTTTCTGTTCAACTCTTTTATTTCATCATTTCTTCCATTTGCTTTAGCTGCTTTAGGTTCAAGAGCAAGTTTCACAGTCTCCTCTGATATCCACTGTAGTATTTTCTTTCTTTACTGTATTATAATGATCTTTTTGAGGAGCCCCCAATAAAATGATTTGTGATAAATAAATAAATAGCCACAGATGACATGACAAAAAAAAAAAGATTGATGACCTTGATGCTATTTCACAAGTCTCCTTGGGGGTGTGACCTATTTCATAGCTATAAGTAGACTGTGGAGTATGGGCTCACTCTTTTTCTTCCTGATGAAAAGACCCTGGACCCTACGTCTGGTTCTAGGGATGGCAATCACCATGAAACATGCTGACCCTAAGAGCTGTCTGTGGCCTGCCAACAGCCTGTTGACTTTGGATTCTCCCAACTCTGCCTCCACCAACCTGTGGTTTCCCTGTTTCTTGGACTATTCCTCCAACAGCTTCATGAATCTGGAAGGGCCTCTAGTTTGCATCTGATTTATGGGCAGGAGTTGGTCTGGGGTTTCTTGTTGTGTGGACTTCTTAATGTAAAATTCTTTATTGATATGAATTTCCTTCTTCTACATGTATCAGTATCACTGGTTTGATTCGCTAGAAACCCCAGCCGACCACAGATATAATATAGGCTGTATTTGGGCTCTTTTGCGTTCTTATTTTAATTTTCTTCAGGTTTGACTTGAACTTGCATATTAGTAATTGATAGTCTGTTACATAGTTGGCCCCTGGTCTTATTTTGTCTCAATGATATTGAGCTTCTCTATCATGTCTTCCCACAGATTTAATCAATTCCATTCCTGTGTATTCCACATGTATATATGCCGCTCCTGTTGTTGAATGAAGGTGTTTGCAATGAGGAAGTTATTGCTCTTGCAGAATTCATTCATGCAGTCTTCAGCTTCTTTTCGATCCCCAAAGTCATAGTTTCTAATTACTCTTCCTTCCTTTTTGTTTCCATGTGTGCATTCCAATTGTCAACAATTATTGATGCATTTTCAGTACATGTGTGATCAATTTCAGACTAAAGAAGTTGGTATAATTCTTCATTGGCTTTAGTGGTTTGTAAGAATATTTGAATAATGGTTCTATTAACCGGCCTTCCTTGTGTATGAAGATAGATATTATTCTGTCAAAGGCAGCATTGCACTTAAAGATAGATCTAGAAATGCTCTTTTTGAGGATGAAAGAGAAATTCTTTTGAATTTGTCATTGTCAGTGTAGTCATTCTTATCATTTTAAGATTCAAAGGGACTATTTCAACTCACCAATGCCTAGGATATTGATCTTTATAGGTCAGATTCCGTTTTTTATGATTTCCAGTTTTCCTAGATTCTTATTTTGCACGTTTCATCTTCTGATTATTAATGAATGGTTGCAATAATTTTTCTCATTTTGAATTATAATCCATCAGCAAATGAAGGTGCCAGAAGCTTTAGTACACTTTGTTGCTAGATGCCTTCAAGTTAGTTCTGTCTCATAATAATGCCTACACAACAGAATGAAACATTGCCTGGTCCTGCCCCATACTCAAAATTTTTGTTATGTTTGAGCCCATTGTTGTAGGAATTGTCTCGATCCATTTAATCGGGTGTCTTTCTCTTTTTGCAACCCCTCCACTGTAATGTGTATGATGTCCTCCAGGGACTGGTCTGTCCTGATAACATCTGCAAAGTACATGAGATGAAGTCTCGCCATCCTATCTGCCAAGGAACATTTAGCTGCACTTCTTCTCAGACAGATTTGTTTGTTCTTCTCTCCACCCATGATACTTTCAGTATTTTTTTGTCAGTACCTTAATTCAAATGCACCAGTTCTCCTTCAGTCTTTCTCATTCAATGTTCAAATTTCACATGCATAAGATGTGGCGGAAAATACCATGCCTTGGGCCAGGCGCACCTTAATCCTACGTGAAATTTTTGATCTTCAGTACTTTAAAGTGGTTATGTGCAGTAGATTTGCCTAATGCAATATGTTATTTGGTTTCTTGATTGTTGTTTCCATGAGCATTAGTTGTGAATCTAAGCAAGACGAACTCTTTGATAACTTCAATATTTTCTCCATTTATTATGATGTTATCTACAGGTCCTGTTGTGAGGTTTTGAGTTATCATTAAGGTGGACTCTACTTTGAGAAAGCTCTCTTTCTCGGTGATATTTTGATTGTTTTGCAATCTGAGGGGCTCATTTTCTGGCATTATATCAGACAATATTTTACTGCTATGCAGATAGTTTTCAATGGTGAATCCCACAGAAGTGGACTGATTGTTTTGTCGTCCTGTCAGTTCTTAGTCTGGAAGCTGTGTTGAAATCTGTTCACCGTGGGTGATGCTGCCTGGTATTTGAAGTACTAGTGGACTAACTCCCAGCATCACAGCAAAGCACAAGCTACCACAGTGCAGCAAATTTACAGATGGGGCGGAGGAGGGGTCTTGTCATTGTTAGACACTGTTAATTTGGCTCTAACTCATAGCACCCACAGCCTGTTTCCTCACAGTTAATGTTGGAGACCGTTTTTGCAGCCAGTATGCCAATTCATCCCATTGAGGACCTTCTTCTTTTTTTCACCACTCCACTTTACCAAGTATGATATCCTTCTCTAGGGACCATGCTCAGCTGTTAACATGTCCAAAGTATGTGATATGAAGTCTTGCCATTCTCACGTCTAGGAAGCATTCTGGCTCTACCTCCGCCAAGAAAGATTTGTTCCTTCTTCTGAAAGTCCATGGAATATTCAATATTCTTCACCAGCATCATAATTCAAAGACATCAACTTTTGTTTTATCTTTCATAATTATTGTCCATTTTCAAGTACATATGAGGTGATTGAAAATGCCATAGTATGATAGTTATATAATTTTATGTCAGTTTGAAGATATGTAAAAGTGTAAGGTTGGTATCCAATCTGTCAATCACACCATAGCCTGATGGTGCCTTTTTGTGGCCATGGCCTTCTCATAAGGAGGGCCCTGGGAACCTCCCCTTATTTTTGCATTCACCTGACTGCTTCCTGCCTACGTTGAGAGCTGCCAGAGTCTTGCCATGCTTCCATCGACCTTGGGTCCACACAACCTTGCCATCACTGCCCTTTGACATCCCTGCATTCTGCATCATTGCATGTAACTGCGTAAGTTGGAAAGGAACTTATGGGCTAGTGTTGGACTTATGGACTTGAGTTGGACTGGCCTGGGATATTTCCTTGAAATAGAAATACTATAATGACTTCTTGATAGAAAACTATTTATTGCACATATATGAGTGTCACTTGATTTGTGTCTCTAGTCAGCCAGGCTTACATCCAGTTCACTGCCATCAAGTTGATTCCAACCCTTAGCAACTCTATAGGACAGGGGAGAGATATCCCTGTGGGTTTCCAGTACTGGAACTTTGTATGGGAGCAGAACTGTTGATCTTGTGTTGAGCAACCCAACTGGGTTGGTTCTGACGCATTATGTTTGTAACCACTATACCACTAGGGCTCAGCTGTGCCTTATTCCGCAAAGTGACATCTTTTAACACTGGAAATTGGTCTTCAGCAAGATCTACCAGTGTACTCGGTCATATGACTTATTTTCTTTTTACACTGTTTTGATTGTCATGTGAGGGAAAATCTACAGAGTAAATTGATTTTCCTTACAATTCATGCAATGTTTTATGATATTGATTGCAATACCTACAATGCAATACTACTTTTCCTATTCCCTCCCTTTGTTTGCCATTTCCATTGGTCTTTCATTCCCATTCCTTCCTGCCTTCTGAGTAACTCCCTGACAAATGCTGGGCTCTGAATTGTACATCGGTGACAGTATAGGTCTCCTATTTGGGGGCTGAAAGTTGAGCCATGGAGGTGAGGTCAGGTGTCAAATGGGAATTCAACTAGTGCCTATCATATCCTAAGGTTAGTCTTCTTATTTTGAGTTCTACATTTTCCCCAGTTGATCCAGGGCCTACTACTGTGAGCACTTTCAGACCAATCTGCAGTGAGATCCGTATGCTATCTTGGTCTTCTGGACTCAGCGCTGTGGAGCCTGGGCTTCATGTGGTCAGTGAATCACTTTCATCTTCTTTTGATGCTATCTGTGTAATTCTGTATTTTGAATTTTTCTTCAATTTTTTCAGCTAGTGAAATGCACATGCTTTTCATTTTTGCTGTCCTAATTCCAGGTCTTTGCACCTTTTAATATAATTCTTTATTCCATCTTTTTGAATTCCCCTTTGAAATTTTATGTTCAGCTTCTTTATTCAGCGTCTTTACTTCATCAATTATTTCTATATTTCTCTATCTATCTTTTTCGTACTTCATCATTTCTTTCATTGGCTTCAGCTAGTCCACATTCAAGGTGACATCCATTTTGTCTTTTCTTTAGTTCCTATCTTTTTAATTATCTTTGAATTTCTTTATTTATGATGTTCTTGATATTATTGCAGAACTCGTATCATCTCAGGTGATTTGTGTTCAATGTGTGAACTATCTTCTTGAAGTATCCTCTAATTTAGATGAGATATACTCAAATTCATACTTTGACTCTTGTGGACTTGTTTTAATTTTATTTGAATTCGAGTTGAATTTGCCATTGATGGTTTGTTCCACAGTTGGTCTCCAGTCTCGTGACTGATGATATTAAACTTCTTTATACCATAAATACTTGAGTATAAGCCTAGTTTTTTTCAGCACATTTTTTATGCTGAAAAAGCACCCCAGCTTTGGGGGTTAAAATTAGTTGCATTGGGTTATACTCGAGTATATATAGTAGTTTATTTCAACATATGTAGTTGATTTAATTCCTGTGTATTTCTATCCAATATACATGATCCATGTCTGTGGTTACTGTTTACATCACTGAAAAAGAAATGTTCAATTAATAAGCCATCCTTATTGGAAAATTCTATCATGAGATCTCCCATGTGGCTTCCATCCCCATGGTCACATTTTCCTAACTAGTGATCCTCCTCCTTAGTTTCCAATTTTTGCATTCAAGTATCAGTAATCTTGATTGCATGTTTCATCAATTTCAGACTGAAAAGGTTGGTAAAAATCCTCAATGGCTTTATTGTTAGCATTAGTGGTTGGTGTGTAAATTTGAATAATAACTTTATTAATTATTCATCCTTGTAGGTGTAATGTATCCTACACCTAAAACTGGTGAACATTGGAATCGATATTGAAACATTCTCGTTTTTAACATGAAAGTCATCCATTCCTTTCAAATTTGTTACTCTGGTATGTAAACCATATTATTATGACATTCCAAATGGTCAATACCAGTCTATTTCAGTTCAATTACACATAGAGTGGTTGATCTTTATGTGTTCCATTTTTTCATGGCTTCCAATTTTTCTACATCCATATTTCATGCATCCCATCTTCTTGTAAGTGGTTATTGCAGTACTGCTGTTTCTTCTCATTTTGAGTCATTGCCACATAAACAAATATAGGTCCTGAAAACTTTATATCACTAAGGTCAACTCTATTTTGAGGAGACATCTCTTCCCCAATTATATTTTGAGTGTCTTCCAACTTGAGGGGTTCATCATCCTGCACTATATGAAACAATATTCCACTGCTATCAATGTGCTCCAAAAACACCACTATTTTTTTTCAGATGTAGATTGGCAGATTATTCTTTCTAGTCTATTTAGCTTGTAAGCTTTTCTGAAAAATTCCACCACGGGTAACTATACTTGTGTTTGAAATACCAGTGGTATATCTCACAAGTTATGATAGTGCAAGCACCTGACATGTCTGACAACTTGGCATGCTAGCCTAATTCCAAATGGCCAGCACATCTCTCTTCTTGCTTTCTCTAGTTTCTGTGGACCACTGTACCTGAGCATGCATGGCTCTGGTGGTAGTGGAGTTAATTCTTGCTTCCTGGAGTAACCCTTAACCAATGACCCATAGGAGTTGTTGGACAAATAGCCACACTCCCTCACATTCTGGGCAGAATAACTAGTGGATTTTCTACAGTGTCTCCAGTAAGATTAACCTCCAGTTGCTCACAATTTTAAATTGTTTGATAGTGTACTTTTCATTGGCTGCCTTCTTTCCCTTTTCTATTTCCCATTTCCTTATTGATATCTCCCCCAAAATGGCTTAATTAAAACCTTTGTCTCAGGATCTAATCCTATGGGGAACCCAAACTCAATCACACAAGACATTTGTCAAATCATGGACTTAGTGGTTATATCTATTTTATGTGTAGTTCATGGAAGAGGAGAATTCTTACCATCACTTTGAATAGTCATTCGGAGTGCCAACTGGGTCCCCAGCATAGATCCTGGACATCAAAATTCACTGTTTCCTGTATCATAACACTTCCTTTTAGACTTCTGTCATTCAAAAAACTCAACAAATAGCTTGCTGTCTCACTTCAAATTTTGTAGTGTGCAAATATGGCTATGTTTTCATTGTGTGTTTAGCCCTGGACAAATCAGCTTTGACCAGGAAGGTGAAGTCATGAGGAAAAACAAACCAAAAACACTAGCAGCTGTGTGTTGTGGAAGAAAACCCTGTGGATGAAGTGCAATGTTTAGGGAACAGAGACCAGCAAGATAAACCAATAAGTGTCCACTGTTCTGATGTTAAGGAGAACCCTGGTGAGGCTGTAATTAAGCACTTAAGGGCTAATCAATCAGCAGTTCAAACCCACCATCTTCCCCAAGGAAGAGTTACGATGTGGCAGTCTGACCCCCTTAAGATTTACATTTATTACCACTACCAACTGATCTGAGAGGGATAGCATTAGGGAATCCTGGATAGCATTCTAAATGAGCTCTAATGGCAGAGTGGACTCCTCATTGAGCTCCTAACCACAAAGTAAGTGATTCTACCCTATCAGTTGCTCCATGTGAGAAATATGAGTTTGTCTGCTCTGGTAAAGATTTAAGCCTTGGAAAATCAAAGGGTGAAGTTCTATGCTATCTTGTAGGGTGTCTATGAGTCAGCTTCAACACAATGATAATGAGTTTGCTTTTGAATTTTGGGATAGAATAGGAGAAATATGTGCAGCAAAGTTTAAACTTATTTTAAAAGTTCAGGGGTATTGCTCAGAGAGAGATTCTTGGAACCCACAAGACTGTTGTCCTTAGGTACCTTCAGATCTGGAACTGAACTCACTCCCTTGGCTGAATCTTCAGCCAAACAATAGGTAGATCTATAAGGTAAAAAGTAACACTAATCAACTATTTGAATCAAAAGGATATAATTTATTCAAAGATAAAGTTCAGAAGGTTCAGGAAAGAAGGGGGAAGGGAAACAGGAAATACACGGAGGAAGTGTGATAAGTGATATTACGTTGAGCAGATTGCAGTCAATATCATGAAGCAAAATATGTGTGAACTGTCAAATGGAAAACGAATGTATTCTGTAAACCTTCACCCAACTCACATTAAAGAGATTTTTTTTTCAGACTTGGAAACCCATGAGGCAATACTATTCTGTCCTATAGGGTACCCATGAGTTGAAATCAACTCAGTGGCAATGGGATATTGAAGCTGATGCTTTCTGCCGATTCTAATAAATAGGGTTATTAGCAATTATTGTGGAAATAGCATGAATGAGACTATGTAAATGGGGTTGGTTACAGATAAATTCTTGTAAATGTTAAAGGATAAGTGATTGAGGATGGACTTACCCAAAAAAGAGAAAATTTTTGCAAGATTTTGTTCAAGGGATAAAATAAAAATGGGCTTCCTGTGGGTAAGACTTAAGCCTATAGATATGGAATTTAAGGAACTGGTATTCCATGATGGTCACCTTCCCGAGACAATCACTCAAGACAAAAGGTGGTTGTATAAACAAATGAGGTGAAGAAAGCTTATGGAGCCTAGCTATCAAAAGATAAAGTGTTGGAGGGGCTGTGGTGAAGTAGGAACCCTCCTCCACTGCTGGTGGTCGTGCAGATTTGTACAGCCACTGTGAAAAGCAATCTGGTGATACCTAAAGAAAATGAAAATTGATCTACCTTACGACCCAGCCATCCCTCTACTGGGAATATACCCAGTTGAAGCAGCAAATAAAACACGACCAGTCATATGCGCTCCAATGTTTATTGCGGCACAATTCACAATAGCAAAGACTTGGAAACAGTCTAAGTTTCCATCGATAGACGAGTGGATTAGCAAACTTTGCCACATACACACAATGAAGTATTATGCAGCACTGAAAAGCACCGATGAGCACATGAAACACGTTATTTCATGGGAAGAGCTGGAAGGAATTATGTTAAGCAACGTAAGCCAGACCCAAAGGGACAGGTACAACATGAGTCCCCTGAGGTAAGTACAATCAGCATGACAGAAATAGAAGAATAAACATCCATCCCACAATAAACGGGAGGAAGCATAGATAGTTGGAGGGAGGACAGGCCACACCTAGGGAGGTACATGAGAGCCCAGCATAAAGAAGGAGTAGTGGGGTAGGGAGAGGGAGAACCGGGAGGGGGAGAATCTGAATGGATGGTATGGGGGGGGCAGGGTACTAAGCCACCCAGGGGAGAGTATTGGTTGTGTCCCCACAGATCTGGAACATGCATACGGACCCCAACACGACACACCAAACAAGGAGGGCAACGCAAAGTACAGAGGTCTACACAAAGAGGCTGGACGACAAGCCGGCCCAAACCAGAATTAGGCCGACCCCCACACTCGAAGGGAATACCACAGAAAACAAAAATAGATCGTCTGGTGTGGGAAAGGAACTGACCCACCACACCACATCCAGAAGGAAGCTGAAACAAAAGAAGGAGAAAGGACGTAGTGGAGTACACCTGGGTCCACCAAGCCCAAAGTCGATAGACTAGCTAGATGGCCCGTCATACCGAGAGGACCATTCAGCTGACCACACTAGGAGATACGACATCCTGCACCAACACATGGCCCTATATGGGACAGCACCTGAGACACAATGGGGGATGGGCGACTGAGCTGACCCCGCCACACTGAGGCAAACACTGGGGGCGTGCAATGGAGCAGCGGAGGAAGCAGAGCAAAGGGAGCCCAAGGGAGTATAAAGAAAGGTCTAAAGGCCAACGAAAGGACCTTGAACTGCTAGCAATTTTTCAATATTTGCTATCTTTTTGCTTAGTCTTTTTTAATTTGTTTTGTTTTTTACCTTGTAAATTTTGTATGTTAGTGGCTTTTCTGCTTATCAGCGTGTCGATGTTGTTTCTGTCAAAGCCATGTTCTTATGGGCCACTTGGGTGCAGTCAAAGTCATATCCATTTGTATGCACATATTACTAAGTCAGCAGGTCCACCTAGACAAGCTAGGCTGGACAACTAATGAGAGAAGAAAACAAAAGGACCAACGGTCCTGGAGGGACATGAGAGCGTGGGAGGTAGGGGAAGGGAGGAGGTGTCGCCCAACATAGGAACAAGGGAACAGCGAATGGTTCAAAACCAGAGGAGGGAGAGGAGGGGAGGACTGGAAGGGAGTGACCAAGAGCAAGGTAACTGAGAGGAACTACTGAATCCAGAATGAAGGCCAAACATGGTAATGGGTCGGGAGGAAATCGAAAGGAAATAGAGGAAAGGAGTGGAGGCAAAGTGCATACAGAGAAGCCTAAATATAGACATGTACATATGTAAATATATTTATGATTATGGGGGCAATAGATTTATATGCATATATTTATAGGTTCAGTAGTAGGGTAGCAGATGGACATTGGGCCTTCTCATGCATAATCCCCTAATACAATAGCACCTCGCCCTGCTAAGCAGCCATTGCAGGATACCCATCTTCCCGACATGATCACTGAAGACAGCCGTGTGTAAGCAAATGTGGTGAAGAAATCTGATGGTGCCCGGCTATCAAAAAAAGATATAGCGTCTGGGGTGTTAAAGGCTTGAAGGCAAATAAGCGGCCATCTAGCTCAGAAGCAACAAAGCCCACAGAGAAGAAGCACACGGCCTAAGCGAATACAAGGTGTTGAATGGACCATGTAGCAGACACAAAGGAACAAAAACAATCATTGTGTGATCACCTTCCTCACATAATGGCTGAAGACGAAAGTGTGCATAAACAAGTATGGTGAAGAAGGCGGATGGTGCCTGGCTACTGAGAGATATAGCCTCTGAGGACTTAAAGGCTTGAAAGCAAACAAGCGTCCATCTAGCCCAGAAGCAACCGAGCCCACACGGAAGCAGCACACCGACATAGGTGACCATGAAGGACAGAGGAGACCAGGTCTCCAACATCAAAGGTGGGGTGGTGGTGAGAATCACATCACCGTGAAAGAGGGGGAGTGCATAATGGGGACACAATGCCCACCTGTAGAGAGCTGAACACCACTTCCAGATGGGTAGTGAGGAGGAGATGGGCCACACAGGGTTCAGTGTAACAACAATGAAACTCAAAACCTTCCTCTAGTTCCTGAATGCTTCCTCCCCTCCCAATCATCATGACCCCAATTCTACCTTGCCATGCGGACCTGGTTGTACCAGAGGATGTACAGCGGTGCAGTGGGGATCTGGAGGCACAGGGAATCTAGGACAGACGAACCCTTCAACACCAGCGGTGGGAGTGGTGACACCAGGAGGAAAGGGCATGTCGAAAGGGAGAATCGATCTCGGAGATCTATGTGTAACCTCCTCTCTGGGAGATTTGCAAGGGTGAGGCGGGTGAGGGGAGACGCCGGGGAGTGTAAGATAAGATATAATAATTATTTATAAACTATCAAGGGACCAGGGGTGGGATCGGGGAGGGAGGGGAATGGGGGGGAAAAAAGGGAAATCGAGCTAATTCCAGGAACCCAAGTGGAAGGTGAATTATGAAGTGACGAGTGCAACGAATGTATAAGGATGCTTTGCTCATTTGATGTATGTACAGATTGTGATAAGAGCCTTATGAGCCCCAATAAAAAGATTAAAAAATGATTAGGGCAAAGAATGTACGGATGTGCTTTATACAACTGATGTATGTATATGTATATGTAAGAATTGTGATAAGAGTTGTATGAGCCCCTAATAAAATGTAAAAAATAAATAAATTAATTAATTAATTAAAAAAAAGATAAAGAGTCTAGGGTTTTAAAGACTAGAAGGTTAACAAGTGGCCATCTAACTCAGAACCAATAAAGTGCACATGAAAGAAGCACACCAGCCTGTGTGATAACAAGATGTAGAAGGGATCAGGTATCAGGCATGAAAGAACAAAAAAATCATATCATTGTGAATGAGGGGGGGTACAGTTAGCGATCCAAAATCTATCTGTAGGCAACTGGACAACCCCTTACAGAAGGGTCGCTGGGAGGAGATGAGCCATTCAGGATGCAGTGTCGCAACGATGAAACATATAACTTTCCTCTCGTTCCTAAATTCTACCGCGCCCACTATCATGATCCCAATTCTACCTTACAAACCTGGCTAGACCAGAGAATATACACTGGTCCATATAGGAACTGGAAACACAGGGAAACCAGGACAGATGACCCCTTCAGGACCAGTGCTGGAGGAAAGGTGGGGTAGAAAGAGGGATCTGATTACAAGGATCTACATATAACCTCCTCCATGAGGGAGGGACAAAAAAAAGTGTGTGAAGTAGATGTCAGACAGTGTAAGATAGGACAGAATAGTAATTTATAAATTATCAAGGGTCCATTAAGGAGGGGGAGGGGGAAGAAGGGGAAATGAGGAGCTACTACCAAGGGCTCAAGTAGAAAGCAAATGTTTTGAGAATGATGATGGCAACAAATGTACACAGTGGATGTATGTATAGATTGTGATAAGAGTTGTAGGAGCCCCCAATAAAATGATTCTTTTTAAAAACCTCAAAGAGCAAAACACACTATGGTTTATTGTACATCAATGATACTTCAATAAAATTACATAAAAGAGGGGAAAAAGAAAAGGAATTTAAAGTAAAGAAAGTATTCCCTTTGAAGACCATATTGCAAATATATATTTAGGCAGGCAATTAGATAAAGACATTTTAAGTCTGGGCTTCTATACCTGCCATCTGTCTGTTATGAAAAGTATAATTAGCAACTAGAATCTCTCATACAAAATCAACTCAATATGGTCTTTCTGGTCTGACCTCAGTGGTGTTCTACTCTGCTTTGATGGAGCTCATCATATCATGACTCTATAACAAGATTGAGGAGTTATTTGCATTCTTATGTGGAAGGTAAATCTGTTTGGCCATTCTGTTAGACTAGTTCATCTTTCCTACCATCCCATCTGCCATTTTAATTCAAAACAAGGAGAAAAGCATGCATGTGCCTTTTGAGGAAGGAGAAGATTTTGGTGTGGAAGAAATTCTCTTCTAGACTGCAAGGTAAGTATTTACCCCCTCTAGCCCTGTTGGAGGAGGGGAAAAGGAAGAGAGACAAGGCAAAGAGAACAACATAGTTAGTTTCATGCCTCCTTACTTGATCTGGGGATTGAGGGGAATATCAGTGACTATGGACCTGTTGTGCTCCCCATTTGGAAGCACGAGGAATAGAGGTTGCCAGGCAGAGAAGCCCTATGGGAAGTCACTGAAGACAAACATATAGAGAGTGCCATCAAGTCTACTGTGATCCATGGAGATCTTATATGAAATGGAATGGAGTGCTGTCTGATCTTGCACCATTGTCACACATTCCTGAATGTTGAAGTCCATTGTTGCAGCGATTAGGTCAATCTGCCTCAATAAGGATCTTCCATGTCCCTCTATTTCATCAAATATGATGTTTTCCTCTAGCAATTGTCCACTGATAATGTGTCCAAAACACATTAGTCAGTCAGTGTTCTCTTGTGATCCATAAGGTTTTCTTTCAGTAATTTTTGGAAGTGGACTGGCAGGCCCCTCTTCCTTGTCTGTCTTAGTCTAGAAGCTTCACTGAAACCTGTCCACCATGGGCAATCCTTCTGGTATTTGAAATTCTGGAAACAGAGCTTCCAGCATCATAACAATACACAAACCATTATAGTACAACCAACTGACAGATAAGTGGAGGATATCTATATATCTATATCTATATCTATATCTATATCTGTATCTGTATCTGTATCCGTATCCGTATCCGTATCCGTATCCGTATCCGTATCCGTATCCGTATCCGTATCCGTATCCGTATCCGTATCCGTATCCGTATCCATATCTATATCTATATCTATATCTATATCTATATCTATATCTATATCTATATCTATATCTATATCTATATCTATATCTATATCTATATCTATATCTATATCTATATCTATATCTATATCTATATCTATATCTATATCTATATCTATATCTATATCTATATCTATATATGGAGAGAGAGAGTAAAACTGGCAATGCAGGTCTGATTAGGCAGTATTCTGATGATCTGCTGCTAACAGAAAGTATCTCCACAAATAACATCTTAAAGTAATGATAATATCAAGTTTGCTCACAAATCTGCAATCTGGGCAGAGTTCAGTGAGGACACTAGTTTTGGCTTCTTTAAGCATTAGCTGGGGTAGCTCAAAGGACAGAGGCTGCAGCTCTCTTAAGACTCACTCCCTCACAAGACTGATACTTCTATTGGTTGGAGCTCAAGAAGAACCCTATATGTGACATTTTCATTTGGCCTGGTCTTCCTTGCAACATCCTGACAGGGTCCCAATGGTGAACAACCCAATACGACCAGGTGGAAGTCACAGAGCAACACTTATGCCATAGTCAAAGGCCTGCCAAGATGCAAGGAAGAGGGAAAGCAGGCCCTGTTTCTGGAATAGTGAACACAAACTCATCTTGTCACAAGAGAATGTGCGATGTGCAACATTAGGACAGTCATCTTTGAAGGACACAACCTGCCACGAGCCAAGATACAGAGACAGATTTCTACGAAAGCGAAAGGGCAGGACTTAGACTTAAAGATAAAGCCACAGACTTCATAGGACAAGAGCAATAGGGAGACAAGCAAAGGAAAGCTCTAGGACGCAAGCCTAACATGGCTAAAGATAGGGACAATGTCAGGACTGAACTGGAAGCAAGCAGATACCTGTGCAAGGCAGAACCCGTGAAGTTGTGAGTGCCTTCAAAGCTAAGTCAAAGTACCTTGGGGCATGAGAAGGGAAGGAGCAGGAGAAGAAATTAATGGGTAGGTTTATGGAATTTGTAAGTTGGGGAAAGAGCATCAGGAATAGCTGGGTTCTGACACTCAGTTGATACCATCAGAGTTTGAACCTTTTCCTTTCAGTGCTGTTTCCTTTTGAGTTTCATGCAGGCTTCCTGATGACAGCTGTAGTTTTATCTAGAAGCTCAGGAATTCTATTATAGAGAGTCTCTTTTCCTTTCTAATCATTGGTGGTACTATCAGGTAAGCATTGGATTGCTAACTGCAAGTTTGGCAGTGCTACCCTTCCAGCTACCTCATAGGGAAAAAGATGGAACTTTCTGCTCACATAAATATTTACAGCCTGAGAAACCCCACAGGGACCTTCTATGATTCAAAATGGACTCATTGGTAATGGGGCAATTGTTTCTGGGGCATTTTTTAGGGTTAGATATCATTAACCTAGCATGAGTCACATACTGAGTCTGACCCAGTCCCTTTGGACAGAGGAAAGTCATGCCCTGACTAGCCAGGCCTGGAGCTGGCAGATTGGGTCAATGCCAGCAGAAGCATGGAGATGGAGCATGGTGGAAGAGTGATCCCAAAGATACAAGCCATGTGCTGTGCGTGGAAGAAGGGCAAATGAATGCTGCATTAATTAACCAGTCATTGACAAAATGAGGTTGCATAACAAATGGCTCCAAAACCCAGCAGTTCAACAAACAGCCCAACCCCTTCCCTCCCACACACACAGTTCTTAAAATTCAGGATCAGGGAGATTAACTGGAACTTTGAACTTGGCACTTCAGGGCTTGGAAGAGATGACAGTGCATGTAAAGGCCTTGGGGCAGGAGAGATCTTGGTGTGACTGAAAGCCCAGAAGAAGACTAATTTGGGGGAGGTGAGATAATAGGAATGGAGTCTTCAGTGAGCATTTCCTTGAGAGCCTTCAAGCAAAAGCGATTTTTCTATATTCATGTTTTAGAAGTAGATCTCCACCCATTGGGTAAAGCTTTGGGTACTGGATTGGTGTCGGTATGCAGGGAAAAAATTAATGGGCTTGTTATGGATTAGGAGCCTGTGGTAGTCACCTAATCTTGTGTCAAGTTAAGGATTAGGAGTGTAGGCGTGGTGTCTAGGCTGCCCATCTGGAGATAGTCAGTGAGATTTTTATGTGGGCATAGCCTTCTCCTGAGAACTCTGAGAAATCTGGTACTTCCTCATTGGAGGTGGAAGACACCTCTCTCTCTCTCTTTCTCTCTCTGCTACTCCTTGGGAGACATTGCAGAAGGAAAGCCAAATGGATGCGACCAGACCTCTGAAGCCAAAGAAGCCTCAGAGAGATCGCTGCCAGCACTGAGATGCTTACAATGCCACTGGATCCACAAGACTTTCCACCCATTGGCCTGTGATTATCCTGCATTCAGCATCACTGCACATGTTTTATGGGTCTGAAAAGGAATTTATAGATTGCTATCAGACATATGGGCTAATATCAGACTTATGGATTTGATCTGCACTGGGCTGGGACGTTTGTTTAATGTACAATTACTGTTTGATATAAAACTCTCTCTCTGGATTTATAAGGTAGAATTAGACCAGAACATGTATTCTGGTACAGACAGGAGCTGGAAACACACGGAATCCACGACAGATGATCCCTTCAGGACCAGTGGTGAGAGTGGCAATACCAGGAGGGTGGAGGGAAGGTGGGGTAGAAAGGGTGAACCGATTACAAGGATCTACATAAAACCTCTGCCCTGGGGGACGGACAACAGAAAAGTGGGGGAAGTGAGATATTTGATGTGTAAGAGATGACAAAATAATTTATATATTATCAAGGATTTATGAGGGAGGGGGGTAGGATGGAAGTGGGGAAATGAGGAGCTGATACCAAGGGCTCAAGTAGAAAGCAAATGTTTTGAGAATGATGAGGGCAACACATGTACAAATGTACTTGACACACAATGGTTGGATGGATGGATGGATGGAGGGATGGAATGACTGTGATAAGAGTTGTATGAGTCCCCAATAAAATTATCAAGCATACAAAAGAGAGGGGTGTGGGGAGGGAGGAGAAAAATGAGGAGCAGGTGCCAGGGGCTTATGTGAAGAGCAAATGTTTTGACAATGATGAGGGCAATGAATGTATAAATGTGCTTTATAATGGATGGATGGATAGATTGTGATAAGAGTTGTATGAATCCCTCATATAATGATTAAATAATAGGGAAATGATTTTTAAAAACCACTAACTCTCTGTCATACACATGAGTCTGCCTCGAGTTTTCTCTAGCATACCCAGACTAATACACAGATCGCCCCTGTCCTATAGGGCCGCTATGAGTTGGCATGGACTTGAGGGCAGTGGGTTTGTTAGGGCTTTGGAGTTCAGCAGGCCTTTGTTGGTGTGTTTGAGTCTATTTTTGTAGCTGTTGTGTGCAGGTCAGTGGCTCATCTTCCAGCACTCTATAGGACCATATTTTGTTGTGACCCATAAGGCTTTTATTTGTTAATATTTGGAAGTAGATCACCAGGTCTTTCTTCCTAGTCTGCCTTAGCCTAGAGCAGTGGTTCTCAATCTGTGGGTTGTGACCCCTTTTGGGGTCCAGCGACCTTTTAACACGAGTCACCCGATTCATGGCAGTAGCAAATTTACAGTTATGAAGTAGCAAGGAAAATGATTTTATGGTTGGGGGTCACCACAACACGAGGAATTGTATTAAAGGAAGGTTGAGCACCACAGGGCTCGAGGTTCCACTGAAGCCTGCCCATCATTGCTGACCCTCTGGGGTTTGTCATATCTGGGGTTTGTCACAGCAACACTCTAGCTACCACTGCACCACGAACTGGTAGACAGGTGGTGGACTGTTCTTAAAAGCCACCTGATTTACGATGCTTTGTTTTGACAGCCCTGGAAAATGGATACAGAATCTAGTTTCATAGTCAATGCAAGACACACCTTGGGGCAGTAGGGATGGCATGAAGTGAATAGATTCAAAGTATATTTTAGGGAGAGGAAGGATGACAGTTAATGCATGGGGGCTGTGCAAGAAGGAAGGAAGCAGAGATGCCAATGATATTAACTGCCTGAGTTAAGACAGGAATTTCCAGGGAAGCTGATGGGTCATGATGGGAGAATTTCACACTCCCCGGGGACAGGGGGAGCATTGATTAGTTCATATGTCTGCGCATCTTCTCAGACAATAGAGGCTTTGTCATCCTCAAATGAAGCATGCAGTTGGAGCTCAGAGAGGGCATGCAGTGCAAATGAAGACTGGGTTGGTTGAGATGGGTTTAATGTTTCACCTCCCACTGTAGCAGCGAGAGGCTCTATCAGCTCATCCTGGAAAGGAAACATACTACCTGCCATCAGGTTCATATCTTCAAAAAGAATGGAAGAATACAAATGAAAGACTACAGTTTGAAGGGGCAGACTATCAGGCTCATTAAAGCTTCATTTATTAAAACTTCATTCTTCAGAGACATTCTCCCAGTAGGATGTATGCTGGGGTGGGGGTGGGCATGAGGAGGAAGGCTTGGAGCAGGGTAGAGGAACAACCCCACACCACCAAAAAATACCTTCCCACGAAGCAATTCCAGTGGGCACAGATTAGATAGAAGTTTCATCATCTGGTCACTTGATGTTTGTCCTTCTTTTTTATCTGAATGCTCTTTCCACATTGCTCGGATGAAGCATCAAATTTGTATTAAAATGCAAGTTAGGAAGCATCATCCCCAACCAACCCTGTTCATCAAAATGGTAGTACTCTCTCCGGGTACCCTGAGTTCAGTTTGTCAACAAGCTGAAGCAGTTGAGCTGGGGCTCTGTGAGGCCCAGGAGCATGAGTTCATTAATATCTGACCCATAATGCCTTGCTGGCTTTATGCCAACAAAGCCCTGTCACTCCTTACCTTAGGATTTACTCACTCCTTGAAACAGGCATTTATTTACACACAGTTTGACCTCATGATGGTGTTCAGCAGATGTGGATCTTACTTATTTGCATTGTTCTGTGACAGTTGCAAAATTCGTTAGTGGCTCAGGGATCAATCATCTGTGGACTGCCCCGAAGCTAGATGAAGCAAGCGGGTTCTCGCTGATTCATCCTCCCTCCTTAGCAATGCTTGCTAGTCAGGATAACATAGTGCTCACTAAAGAAACTGCCTGTATCAGTTTAAATTTGTGACCTGGGAGGGCGAAAGGGAGGGTGATGATCACAAGTGACAGAAACTGACGCTTGACCAACTTAGGGAAAAAGCCCTAATGGTGGATAAATGTTGGGAAGACAAGAAAATGTGGCAAATGCCTGGGCAATCTCAGGGCTGTGAAGCAGGTACTGGGGAAACACTCCTCCTGAGGCCAAAGCATGCCCTCTGTAGTACATTAAATCACATTCACACACTCCCATTCATGTTCACATGGAACCTGAGGCTATGGCCTTACTTGGAGAGGAGGTCTTGGCAGATGTGCTTAGTTAAGGATTTCAAGAGTTCCATCTTTCTGGGTTTAGATTTCAGATGGATGCTACATGCACTGATTGGTGTGTTCTTATAAGAAGAGGAGTGGGCACACAGAGACCCCGTGTGAAGACACTGGCAGAGATTGGGTCAGTGCATCTATAAGCCAAGAAATATCAAGGATTAGCAGCAGTGACCAGAAGCAGAGAGAGGCTACTTTGATTCTGCTTCAGAGCTCCTAGAAGGAATGAATCTTGCCCACACCTTAATTATAACTCTTTGACATTCAGAAAAGTGAGAGAACAAATGCCTGCTGTTTAAGTCACTCGATTGGTAGCCATTTGTTACAGCTATCCAAAAGAACCATTATGGATTGATCTGTAGCCCCCTCAAAATATGTGAGAAATTTGAGCCTTGGGGGACATGATCCTGTTTGAAAAGAAGGGAGTTCTTTTGTAATATAAATGAGGCCGTATGGCCACTGGAGATCCCCTCAGAGAGGGGTTTAGAAGAGGAGATGGGTCAGTCAGAGGGGCGATGCTGGGAGAGTGGAGGGTGAGTGGGTTGGAAAGGGGGAACTGATTATGAGGATCCACATGTGACCTCCTCCCTGGGAGATGGACAGCAGAGAAGGGGGGGAAGGGAGACTCGGGATAGGGCAAGATATGTCAAAATAACAATGTATAAATTACCAAGGGTACATGAGGGAGGAGCGAGCGGGGAGGGAGAGGGAAAAAAAGAGGACCTGATGCAAAGGGCTTAAGTAGAGAGCAAATGCTTTGAGAATGATTGGGGCAGGGAATGTGCGGATGTGCTTTATACAATTGATGTATGTATATGTATGGATTGTGATAAGAGTTGTATGAGCCCCTCATAAAATGTTTTAAAAAAATGAGGCCATATGAGAATAGGCTTGAGCCTAAACCTAAACACTTCTGAGTTAAATGCCAGGATAGACACAGTAACACACAGTACGGGGAGTAGATAGTGAGGAATGCCAAGGAACTTTCTGGTATCCACAAAGAAGGACCCTTGCCTAGAGTCACACCCCAATTTGAACCTGTAAGCTCCAAAGCAGGGGGAAAAGTGTTTTACGGCTACTGACTTGTTGGATAATTTTTGGTTAAGGAGATTAAGACAGGAACTTAAGACATCCTCCAATCCTTCCGCTGGCTTCGTTCCATTTTTCTCACATTCAAGAGTTCTCCCAGAGGATTCAGTCAGGTTGTTGTTGTTGTTGTTCAGCGTCATAGGGAGGGTTTGGATTCATTGTGACCATACATACAACATAATCATACACTGCCTGGTACTGTACCATTCTCACAGTTGTTCTTAAGTTTGAACCCATTGTTGCAGCCACTGTGTCAATCCCATTTCTTGAGGGCCTTCCTCTTTTCCATTGTCCCTCTACTTTCCAGAACACGATGTCCTGCTCCAGGGACTGATCTGTCCGGACAACATGTCAAAGTTAAGGCGAAGAATCATTATCCTTGCCCTGAGGAACATTCTGGCTGTACTTCATCCAAGTTAGATGGGTTTGTTCTTTTGGCAGTCCATGGTACATTCATTACTCTTTTACATCACTATTAATCAAATAGATCTATTCTTCTTTGGTCTTCCTTATTCAGTGTTCAACTTTCACATAAATATGAGACAGTTGAAAATATCATGGCCTGGGTCAACCCGCCCCAGTCCTCAAAGTAATCTCTTGCTTTTCAACACTTTAAAGAGGTCTCATGTAGCAGATTTGACTAGTGAAATGTATCATTTGTTCTCTTCTCTGCTGCTTCCATGAGAATTGATTGTGGATTAAAGCAAGACAAAATCCTTGACAATTTCGATCTTTCCTCCATTTATCATGATGTTATCAATAGGTCCAGTTGTGAGGGTCTGGGCTTTCTTTACCTTGAGTCATAATAAAAACTGAAGGCCTTAATCCTTCATCTTCATCAGCAAGTGAATCAAGTCCTTCTCATTTTCAGCAAAATTGCGTCATCTGTATAATGCAGGTTGTTAATAAGCCTTCCTCCAACCTGATGCTCCATCAGGCACTGCCCCTTAATGAGTTTAGGTCATGAAGGGTAGTCCTCCATAGGCACATTGATTATTACCCTACCCCCCTCACATAATAAATTCAGAGAGAGAACATTTCCCCAAAGCAATGGAAAGCTTACTAGAGAAGTGGAGGGTTCCTAAAGCCAAAGGTGACACAAACTGGAAATCAGTACTAGTTTTCAATACCTGCAGTACCTAATAGTTCACTGCACTATCTAAGGAAAGTGAGGAGAACTGGGGCAATTCCATTAAAAAAAAGACAATGCAGGCTATGTAAGTCTGTCATTCCTCTGGATAAGAAAAACACATAGTTGGGTTGTAGAGCTTTGTTTGCTAATCAACTGAATGTAGTTGTAAGGCAGGGGTGTGTGTGCGCGCGTGTGTGTGCGTGCATGCGTGCGTGTGTGTGTTGAAGGGAGGGGCTTGCCATTCTATTTCATAGCCAGGAGAAAGATGAGCCTCTTCCCATATCTTTTGCTCTGTGGCAAGTTACTGATCTACAAGGAAATTTTATTTGACAAGGACATTGCCGAGAAAAAAATGGGAAGATTGTGTTCATCTCTGCTGAGAAGTGGAGTCAAAGAGATCGGCTTTATGACAGACACCCTGATCGTGCAGCCAAACTATGAAATGGCCTCATACATTCAACACACATTTGCTGCACCTCCCCAATGTGCTGCTCAGATATTACCAGGCAGAGTGTTTTATGGGCAGCATTTTAGAGTTAGTTAGGCAGAGGGAGTGTCTTTGTGGGTGTTGCCTTTGCCAGTCCTTGGATTGTTCTGGGACAGGCATGTCTTTTTCCTCTAAAGTAACTGATCGCGTGTAAAGAAGGAGTCTCCTCAGTAAGACGGGTTAAACCAAACCCAACCTATGACAATCATCTCAATTGGAACACATAGCGACCCTATACAAATATCCGTAGGGTTTCCAAGTTTGTAACCCTTTTGGGGGGTCACCTACCATATCCTTCTCTTTCAGAAGCACTACAGAGTTGACCGTTGTGTTAGCAGCTGAATGCTTAATCACTGTGCCCATTTTGTTTGCTGAGCCGCCCTCAAAACACTGAACAGGTTTTCTGGGTACCAAGTTGTCCACTTCTATATCTGGCATAGGGTGTTTTCTCCAAGTTGATAAGCAGTGCAAATCAATTACTAGTTTTTTGGCAGAGTCAGTATGGAAACTGGGAGGGTGTGTGAAATTTGAACCTGAGTAGAACAATTCCAAGACACTTCCTAGGGATTCCTGGCATATAATTTGCAAATGATAGTCAAGATATATAACTGTGTCTCTGTTCTTGGTTCTGTCAGTACCTGGTGTGGCCACAAAGGAGAAACCTGGTCTCCTGCTATTTTGAGTATCTAGTGTGAATGACAGGAGATAAGTCACATGCTAATGAACCCTGGTGGTGTAGTAGTTAAGCACCATGGTGCCCGGCTATCAAAGGATATAGCGTCTGGGGTCTTAAAGGCTGGAAGATAAACAGGGGGCCATCTAGCTAAGAAACAACAAAGCCCAAATGGAAAAAGCACACCAGCCTACACCGACATGATCGCTGAAGACAAAGCGGGTGCATAAGCACATGCGAGCATGTTTTCTTGATGTGCACTCACGCTTTACATACAACTCTCTTATACATACGTGTTTCTGTGGATTTGTTTCTCGAATGCACCCAGACTAACATAAGCTGCGTGGAACGCATTTAAGAAGCCTAGACAAGGGCAGGGCAGGATATTCGGAGGGACTGGATCCAGAATTAGAGAGGAAGGAGCCCTGGTGGCAAAACGGGCTGCTAGCTCCCTGTCCCAAGGGGGACAATGAGACTGCTGGCTCCCATGAAGATTTACAGTCTTGAACACTCCATATAGGGTCTCTGTGGTTGGAATCCACTGGACGGCAGTGACCTTTTGGGATTGAAGTGGTAGCCACCAATGACTTCCTGCCATTGAACCAAGGAGCCTCCGGAGAGTGTGTGAACTTCTGGAATGCAGTGAACAACCTCTGCACATCTGCTTTTCGTGCTGCCCAAGTCATGCCCTTGGCCTTTGCTTAAACATATTCATCCAGAAGTGAACCATCACAGCTGATCCCTCAGGAAGCTGGGGCCTGAGCTCTCTGGTTCCACTCTGTCAGCTATTCTGGTCCGGGTACCTCCCCTCTGCCCCAGCACAGGCAATGTGCTTTTGGAAGTAATGCTCCCTGGGTAGTGGGTGTGATTTGCCTCCTCTGGCCTAACATGATGAATGCTGAGAGGGGGTGGATACTAGGGGGTTAAACCTCCTGAACTTTACCTAGCCCAGGGGAAAACTTATTATTTAAAGTAAGTTTTAGACAGAATCTTTAGAAAGATAAATTGTTAACTTTATGTACACAATTACTCCCCAACATATATGCTCAACCTCATAGGCTGTGGATGACCTTGAGCAAGTGCTCAGTCACAATGGGTTTCTATCAGGATTGAGAGTTCAGCTCTCTCAACTCTCCAACTGGTTATTAGCACCTTAGTCTCATTTCTAATTTTGTATTTACATTGTTTTTAGGGGGAATAGACTCCCAATTCAAGTATATTGTATTAGGAACTCCTTTGCTAAGTTTTACACAAGAAAAAGGCACAAACTGCTGTTCTGGATGAAGGAGAGCATCCGCATGAGGCCACAATGGTGTCAGAAGGACCCACAGCCACAGTTACTTAAATAAAATGACACCCATACTGTCCTACTGACTCTGACTCATAGTGACTCTGTGTAGGGATCCTGAAGTTGCTACCTTTACAGGAAGCATTAACCTAATCTTTTTCCTGTGGAATGACTAGTGGCTTGAACCAGCGACCTTGCTCTTAATAGTCCAACACTATCCATCATTACCACCTGGGCTCCTGAAAACTTACATAAGACATAGAAAACAAACAACTTTGTCACAAAATTGTGACTGAAGACAGATCAATTCATGGAGTTTAAGGAGGGCCTGTGAGAGCATGAGCGGGACCTTCATTGGGATGTGCACACTACCGTATATCGTTGAGTCTGGCCCTGGGAGTGGACGCAAACACACTGCCTGAGGAACAAGCTTTCCACTGCCAGTCAGCAGTAGGAAAGAACTCAATGGCGGCTGAATCGGTGGCCCCTCAAAATGGATTTAGGGTCTCCACATAGACTCTCACTGTGACCCACAGCCTATTGCTCAAAATTTAAGCTCAAATACGACTTAAACGCCAAGCATTCTGTTTCCTTAAAATAGGGTACTGCCAGGATCAGCTTGAAGTCTGCATGACCTTCAGATCTCAACGCCGATCTCAAATCACTTCACATGATCCATTCTACCAGTCATGTCAAGGACAACAAGAGGTCTGCATGAGCGAGCCCAAATCGCCTCCTCAATTACCCATTCCAGAGGCTGTGCCTGTATAACCTATCGACTAACACATTCCCATATGCCGTGGTTATGAAACCAACAATCATGCTGGAATAAGGACCAATCACGATGCAAGAGTCAGGGTCAATGGGAAAGCAAAATAGGGGCTGAGGGTAGCCAAGAGGGGTCCCTTCACTCAATCCCTAAACCTGATCTAATGTCACTGGACTGGGGTCTTCCTCACATCTCAAGGGCACCCGATTCATGATTGAAGTGAATTGTGCTTATTCAATCATTGTTCTGCTTGCTGTCCTGCTGTGCTGCATCCTCTTCTTGCTTTTTTGTGCATGGCTCCCTCTGTTGTGGTGACAAATGGCTCGAGAGGGATATGACATAGGGAGAAAGCCCACCCACATCAACTGTCACCAGAAGCAGACACTAAGTCCATTTCTCTCACCTCACAGAACTATGCACACCAGACACTGGTAGGGCTGCCTGGGAGGGGAACACTTAGTGCAGTGGAGTGTGTTTAGGACTTTGCTGCCCTCAAGGTCATCAGACATTTCTGAAGGCAGAGCCACTGCAGGAAGCCCTTCTGGGAAATGCCCTGAAGACAGGTCTCAACCAACTCCACCCTCACCCTCCGAGATCCTAATCATAGGACGCATGGAAATGCTCACTGCCACTTCAAAGACTGTAAGTCCATGGGAGCAGAAAGCCTCCTCTTTCTCCCTTGGAGTGGTGGCTGGTGAGTTCAAACTGCTCACTTTCTGGCTAACATAACCCACAGACCAGCTCCCCCTGAGCTCAGTTTGGTTTGCCGCACAGCACACATTGTTTGGAACCTTCTGAAATAGCTATGCACATGTGCAGGTTGGGGAGATTTCGCACAAGATGCAGTTTTCCACCCTCTCTTGGCAAAAATAATTTTTGCAAAAGGCTTGTATTCTCTTCTGGATCTGAGTAGCAGCTACTCTCATGAAGTCATAGCACATACATTCATGCTACAGTCCTCCCAAATCCCTAATGTCTTACGCCGAGTCTGCTCCATGCTTTTCTGTGTCCTACATGGCAGCTGTAGGTACCCAAGGCATGGGCTCTGCAGCCTGGGTCCAAATCTCTCCTTCCCACTTCCTCACTGTGTGGTCCTAGGCTCATGACTTTATCATCCTGTGCCACTGATTTTTCATCTGTAAAATGAGGCCAGAATAGAGTCCACACATAAGCTTGTTAAGAGGAATAATTGAATTATTATACACAAAAAGCTTACAACGGGGCTTGGCATCTTGCAAATACTATTAGGGGGTTTAGCATAGGGACTGGGTCATCCATTACATATGCTCAGGTTCAAACTTCCGGCCAGGAAGGGGTGGTACACCTAGGTGGGCATTACACCTGGAATGGCCCATCTGGGCCAGGTGAATTCAATCCAGCCATTGGGGTTGACCATGACCGTCAACCACGCCTACCTATGGAGGAATTGAAAAGGCAGGATCTTGCCCGCTCCGATGTCTCCCTTTGCCCACTTTACTGTTGTCCGTCCCCCAGGGAGGAGGTCACATGTAGATACTTGTAATCAGTTCCCTCTTTCCAATCCACCCTCCCACAACCCTCTCAGTATCACCACTCACAAATTACCAAGGTTTCTTGATGGATGGGGTATCGGGGAGGGAGGGGAAAAATGAGGACTTGATGCCAGGGGCTTAAGTGGAGAGCAAACGTTTTGAGAATAACGACGGCAATGAATGTACAAATGTGCTTTACACAATTGATGTATATATGGATTGTGATAAGAGTTGTATGAGCCCCTAATAAAACGATTTTTAAAAAAAGAAAAAAGGCAGGATCCCGGAGCCCACTGAGTGACTTTCTCTCCAGCAGCTTCTAGGTAGGCTGTGCCCCGTGAGGGGCCCTGAGGTGCCCGTGTAAACCTGAAACTTCTTCTCTCAAAAAACTCACTTGGATCACAATCCAGGCTTTGAAGTGAATTCTTTCTCGCGTGAAGCCAAGGCCTGAGGTATATCTCTCCCAGGAGAGATCTAACAATAGTATCTTTTATTATAGAATTAGGAGCCCAGGCGGTGTAGTGGACTGTGCATTAAGCTGCTAATCGCAAGGTCGGGGGTTTGAACTGACTAGCCCGTCCGTGGGAGAAATATGAGGTTGTCTATTTCTGTAAGGCAGTGGTTCTCAACCTTCATAATGCCCCCACCCTTTAATACATTTCATGTTGTGGACACCTGCAACCATAAAATTATTTTCATTGCTACTTCATAGCTGTAATTTTGCTATTGTTATGAATTTGTTGACCCCTGTGAAAGGGTTATTTGATCCCCAGAGGGGTCGCGACCCACAGGTGGAGAACCGCTACTGTAAGGATTTAAAGTCTCAAAACCCCAAAGGGGCAGTTCTTTGTCCTATTGGGCCGGTATGAGTGGGAGTCAATAAAATTGTAGTTAGGTTTTCTTCTGCATCAGTATCAGATTCTGGTGGCAATCTCAGTCATCCTGCATTGTGTTCTGGTTTGAACTCTGGTTGATTTGTGGGAAATGACTGCCCTGGTTTGAGGTGAGGGCCACGGTGCTTCAGTGGTAGATCTCTCATCGTCTTTCACCGGGAAGACCCGGGTTCGATTTGCAGCCAATATGCCCCAGACTGTCAGTGAAAGTTTGTGTGTTGCTATGACACTAAGCAGGCTTCAGTGATGTTTCCAGACTGAAATAGAATAAGGACGAAAGACCTGACTATCTCCATCCACATATCGACCTATGGCCCGCCACGGTTGCCTTCCCCTCCCAGCCCTGGTGAAAGCACAGACTGGCATAGTTTGCTCCGCTTCCCATGAGGTGCCCATGAGAGGCTGACTCGACAACCATGGTCAAGATCAACAGCTTGAACTCCTTTCTGGGTCTACAGAAACAAGAACAACCTTCTGAAATGAGGTCGCATTGCTATTTGGGACTGGGAGAATGCCTTTGTGACAAGGATTGTGCTCTGGATCCCAAAGGCGACTTTTAAACACAGCCACATACAACTCCGGAAATTGCCATAGTAGAAGCCAGGTTAAAAAAAAAAAGTTCTACTTACTTGCTCAAAGAGGCCAGAGGTGGATGGTGGTGCGGTGGGGTGGGGTGGGGTGGGAGACTCCTCTAAAAATGAACAAATTTGTTTCCTTACATATTTGTCATGTCTTTTGGTCCTGAAAGATAGGGGGGCGGGAAGTAGACGAGAGGAGGAAACGGCGACTGACAGTCATCTTGTTGGTGTTCCCACAGCATCCCCTCCTTAGGCACTTGCTGCCATCTCATCCAACTCCACTCAGTATATTTTCACTCAGCAATGATGCAGAAATTTCTGTGTACTCCAGTTTTATTGTAGTCAGGCAGCGTTTACGGGTTTGACTTTCAACTGAGCATGGCAGGACGTCTAGAAGCAATTATAACCAGCACCTGCTCTGTCTGTGCGGTGGGCAAGCAATGACAGATTCCCAGCTTATGGAACACTAGTGCCCCCTCCCAGCTCAGGATAATGACGGTGACACTCGGCCTCCTTGTTGTCTGGGGGAGCTCTAGGAGCTCTCCTCTGAAACCTCATATTATTGGCATTTCTTTGAGTGAACACATCAAATTAGTGACTGTAAAGGAAGGCGTAGGAGATGATTATTGGTGACAAGACAAGCCTCAACCACCTCCAGAGAGCATGTCTCCTAAGTGCAAAGTATGGAGAGGGAGGAAACAATTGACCACAAATGGAATAGGCTCTGAGTTTCGCCACACAATGTATGTGCATGGTCACTGAGGCACCAACATTTTGGCTGGAGGACAGATATGATTTGTGCAGCCGTGATTGCCATCCAGAACGTGCCGTGCTATTGTGAAAAATGATTTTTTATTCTGAGCAAATCTCTGCTTCCACTTGCTTTAATGCTTCGCCAGAGAGCCAGGGACTCTGGGAAGGGTCGGGATGCACAGGGCTGGGCTGACCTCAGGAACTCATGTGTAAAGGGCTTTTTCTCACTTGGAAGCAGGCTGGGTTCACAGCTGTTCTTTCTGGTAAAGCTTGTTTCTGAACCTTGCCACGTCTGAGTCCGAAGAGGGAAATGAAGGTGACAAATGCTGCGAGGAGCCCTGGGCACATCTTGGCTATGGTTCTGCTTAAGTCTGTTTCATTTGAATACCAGTTTACCTTTCCTCCTTTCTGGGTTCCGAAGCATCAGATGGGTGCCAAATGCTTCCACGGACAACACTAAAGTTGAACAAGGTGGAGGCAGATGAAGAGTAACGGGAGGTTGGTATTTGGGAGACTGAATACTTGGGCTTCCTAGGCCAGTCCAGCTGGTGGTTAGAGCCCTGTTTCAGATTCCACTGAAATCTCCTAGTGTCCAAGGACCAAGTGGCTCCTAAGTCCAGAATTTCTGTTACATGTCTCACCAAGGAGAAGCTGGGCCAAAATGCATTGAAGAATAAAGCAGGAGCTTGGCTTGTGAATCCACTCTCTGATTCTGAAATTTCAAAGGCTCCGTGCACAGACATTTCAACACTGAAAGCACAGCAGGGAAAATCAAAGACTTGGGCTTCCTCCTTGCCCCTCTTTTAGGGCTTTTATGGTTTTCCAAGGTGCCTCCCAGAGCCGAGTGTTGTATAGGTCATGTTTAAAAATGTCGTAGTTCTGAGGGACTTGTTGTTCTGCTTTCTTTGGCAAGGAGACCCGGTTTCTTGTCTTGTGGCCAAACACAGAGCACAGATGTCTGTGGGCCCCTCCCTTTCCCCTGGCTTTGTCCTCTTCTCTGGATACCCTACTGACCTGTTCTCCCTTATAAGTTCTGAACTGCTCACACACTTCGTTAAATTCTCATCCTAGCGAGAAGCATCTGAGAATCTTATTAGAGCCTGTATGAGTTCTGTTCTGGATGCCTATTTGTGTAACTTCAGGTCTCTGGCATGGAAACGTCCCATGCCCACAGACCCACACAGGTAACATAAACAGTAGTTTAAGGTTTAAAGTGGTCACAGGGAACACTGGGGCCCGTGTCTCCTGGTGAACCACACAGGCTGTCTAAAGGGGCTAGTTCCATCTCAATGTAGCCATGCAGGAATGTAGATCGGTTAGGTAGCAAGACAAGGGGTTGTTCCTCTCCATGTTTAGGGGGCCCCCTACTGGAGGTTGGAAGCCAATGCGGGCTAAGCCCAAGCCAGGAGAGATTAATTGACGCCTCCCAGCTGAAAGTCCTTAAAAGGCTGGAATCTGGAGACCACCCCCCCTTCCCTTCAGCTGCTTCTTTGCCTTCCACTCAGCAGGGCTGGGTGTGCAGTGTCAAGAGGGTGCCCGTGTTCAGTTTAGTGTAACGCCGGAACCTTCTTCTCTCATGTATATAAACCCACTAGGCTTACCAACCAGGCTTTGGTGTGAATTTCTTTCCAGTGTGTAGCCAAGGACCGAGACATTTCCCACCCGAGAAACCTAACAGACCCAGACTTACAATAAACCCATATTTTTATTTATAAGGCAAGAGGTGACCAGGTCTAGACAATAACGGTGAAGAGGGCCCTGCGTTTGAGAAAGATTCTGAAGTAGAATCCATAACCCTTAGAAATGTATTGGACTTAGGGGGGGGCAAAGAGGGCTGGATTGAGAAAGTCTCTGGCATCCAGTTCTGACTTGACTTTTGGATCCTGAATCCTTCAGGGCCATGACCTTGCCCTCCAGCCAGACCTTCCAATAGCCATCTTCTCAGAGCCCTGTTAAGTTCTCATAATACATTACACCTGCCATCCTGTGAGCAGCTACCAAACCCAGGCACTTTTGTCAAAGACAAGCTTGCTCTCTCTACCCCTAAGAGCAGGTAGTTTGGGGATGATGGATATGAGATACAACAAAAGACAAATCTGTTATCTTCCATGGTGCACAAAACATGCTGTCACAACCAGGACTCCTGACAATCCCGCAGTTTCCTAAATTGCTTCACTGCTACATTTTAATTAAGCCTCATTAGATTGTCATATATTGATAAGAGGGATGACCCTGAACTAGATGCATAAATTAAAGCTTTCCTCATCCTGTGCTTTTATATGAATGTGTTAATTATTTTTGTCATTAGGGAGAATAATGGAGGGATGGAGCAATACCAAACGGAGTTTGACAAATTGTTGGTGTTTGCTGCGACAAACGTGGTGCGTGTCAGGTACAATCCGTCACCCAGTGAGTCTGCAATTAACACCAAGGGACAAAGGTAGGATTCCCTGTAATAAATACCTTCCTCCCAGATGCTAATGGGGACCCAGCAGGACCCAAAGTTGTGTTGTCGCAGTTGTACACGGGCCCTTAGAGGACACAGACCTGGTGTTTGAAACGAGTCTTGTTTGCCCCCAGTTGGAGCTCATCCACCCCAGGACGGTCCTATCCACTGCCAGGGACTCGCAGCTCCCCCTCCACAGGATGCAGCCAGCTCTCCAGCTCCCAGATGCTCCCCCGTATGCAGGGCCTGGGACAGGACTTGGGGTGAGCAGTGGGCACTGGGCAACCTGGGGTCCCATCCAACCTGGCCCAGGGCGTGCACAGTCCCACCTTGCAGGCCTCCTGGAGCGTGGCCTCTTTCCTCCTACAGTTGGCCCTCAGCTCGCCCCAGAGCTGCTGCAGTTCCTGTAGCCTCGCCTGGAAGGTCTCTGAGGCCCAGTGGCCCCCCTGCAGGCCCCTCTGTCCCTCCTGCAGCCACAGTGGGCACACAGACCTCCTCCAGCCATCAGCCTTGTGGCTGTTGGTTCTGGGCACTAGTTTGTAAGCTTCGTTCCCCCCTCTATGTAATGGGCACAACAATGGATTATTTTGCTTCAAGGAGAGAAACCATATACAGTTCTGAGTGGCGCCCATCTTTTGTAGATGGGAATAGAGACACTTAAAAAAGAAGGAAAAAAAAGGATTGACCTCCAGTCCCTTCACCGGCAGGGACAATTGCTCTGGTCTCACTGTGTCCCGTAAAAACATCATGTCAAAACGCTTTCTTTTAAATTATGGACATCACTGCATTATAGTTACGACAGCCAAAGGTGGAAGCCGCCTTTGAGTCCGTGGACAGATGGATGGACCAAGTCAGTGAGTTCGAGTTCTAGAACGGAGTGGTGTCCTTTCATTAAAATAGGGGGATAAATGTCAGGTCACAAATGAACCTTGAAATGACATGCTGGGAATGAAATAAATAAAATTCCCAACTCACTGCCATCCAATCAACTCTGACTCATGGTAACCCTAAAGGGCAGAGTGGAACTGCCCCCACGGGTTCCGGGGATGGTAACACTTTTACAGACATAGAAAGCTTCATCTTTCTCACAAGGCGCAGCTGGTGGACTTGAACTGCAGGTCTTACAGATCACAGTCCAATTCGTAACCACTATGCCAGCAGGGCTGCTGGTAATGACATAAGCCAGACACAAAAGAACAGGTGTAGGACCGAGCCAAGTAGAGAAAGGGTGAGCACAGGGAAAGGCACAGAGGCAGGCAGATCGGAGATATAGGGGGTTCACGGTGGCACCCTTGGGCGGGTTAGTGCCCTGTGACCCCGCTACCCATTTATTTATTATTATTATTACTTTTCCTTTCCCCGCCTCTTTTTATCTGTCTACCATGTGTATCCCTGAATTTGGTCTGGTCCCTGCCATATTACCTGGTCCTCACCCCAGGAATGTTCATACAGTAGCTTTTCCCCTATGTCCCTTTTGCATTTTTTTAAAGCTTACCTCCGTGGACACAGTGTGTACTTGTCCTTTTGTGCTTGGTTTACTTCGCTTAGCATGTTTTCCTCCAGTTCTTCCCATGCAGTGATGTGCTTCATATGTTCATCACTACTTTTTAGCGATGCGTAGTACTCCATTGTATGTATGTACCACAGTTTTTTTTCCCCCACTGAAAAAGAAGTCTTTATTCTGATCCCACCAGCTGTACCATCTGTTATGCACCTTCCTCCTTGGCAATCCGGTTTTTCTTGAGTGGTCCCATGAAAGCTTTTTTCTCTTCCACGGTCTGGAAACGGCCATGGCCCAACTTGGAGGTGGTGTCGATGAACTTGAGGTCGATCTTCTCCAGGGCACGGCGCTTGGTCTGCACCAGCAGGGACTTGTGCAGAGTGAGCACTCGCTTCTAGGTGCCCACCATGCAGCCCTTGAGCATGACAAAGTCATTGATCACTTCCCTGTAGTGGACAAAGTCGCCCAGGGGGTTGATGCTCTTGTTAGAGAGATCATAGTCGGTGGAGGCGTTGTTCTTGATAAGCTTGCCGTCCTGACGAGGTAGCCCTGGCCAATCTTATAGATCTTCTTGTTGATCTCTGTGCAGTGGTGGTAGCCTTTCTGCACAGTGCAGGCCATCGAGAAGGCCACACGGACGGTATGCCAGGCCCAGATACAAGCCACCTTGCGCAACCCTCGGTGGGTCTTTCGGGGCAGCTTCTTGGTTTGCCAACAACTGGTGACCCCTTTGTAGCCTTTGCCCTTGGTCACCACCGTGATGTTGACCATTTCCTCCTGCGCGAACACCTGGTTCACTGGCACCAGCTTCTCTCGGGCCCAGTCCAACTTCTCAGCCACGGAGCCCCCGTTCACCTGCATCTCCATCAGGTGCGCCTTCTTCTGGCGCAGGAGGAGAAGGCGCGTCTGGGTGTGGGCGATGGCTCGCATGACCGGGCCGGACTTCTTCATGCTGCTAAAGTCTTTCTCGAGCTGCTTCTTACCCTTGTCATCCTGCCACTTCTTGCAGTACTTGGTGAAAGCCTTCTTCTTCGACTAGTGCCAGGTCTTGTAGAACCGTCGCTTGCACTCGTACGTCACTGATGTGTTCCGCAAAGACCGTCTTGAAGGTCCGGAGGCCGCGAGGTGTCTCCACATAGCCCACGATGCCCACCACCACCATGGGAGGGGTCTCCACGATGGTCACGGCCTCCACCACTTCCTTCTTGATCACCTTGGAACCTAGTCTGTCGACCTCGTGCACAATGTGGGTCATGCCGGCCTTGTAGCCCAGGAAGGCCGTCAGGTGGACCGGCTTGGAGGCATCATCCTTGGGGAAGCTCTTCACCTTGCCGCCATGACGGCTGCTGCGCTTCCGAGGCAGGAAGCCCAGAGACCCATGCTGGGGCGCCGAGAACTTCCGGTGTGACATTACATCGTTGATCCCTGCTGGTAGAGGTACCCCAGCTTTTTAATCCAATTATCAGGTGATGGAAATTTGAGTTGTTTCCAATTCCTTGCAATTGTGAACTGTGCCACAATGAACATTGGAGCAGAGATGTGTGACCTTGGTTTGTTTCTTGCCCAGTAAGGGGGGTGGGGGGTTGCTGGGTCATATGGTAACTCCATTTCCATCTGTTTTAGATATCGCCAGTAGACCTCTTTCTTACACACATATGAGTCTCCCTGGATTTGTTTCACGTATGATGTGTCTGGGTCATTGTGTGGTCGTGGTCTCTTTTAAGACTTGATCGATGTTTTCTTTACATTGTTTGTCCTGAAGGTCTCTTTTGTACCCTAAAACAAGGAGTCAAGGAGATGCATGGGACTTGATTGCTGAAGGGGGGCAGGAGTGAAGAAATGGACCCTAAGGGTGTCCATACCACTTCTGGGCTCCGCTCTGGAGCTGTTGCAAGCTGTCCATAAACTGTTGGCACCTGTGGCCGAGGCTGCGGGCTGACCCCAGGCTTTTCTGGCAGAGGAGGGCTGCCTTCTGCTCCGGGATATGGGGGATGTCCGGAGGCTGAGGAAGGGGATCAGGTTGTGCTCAAGAGGCCCCTGGCATGGGAGTGTACTGGCTCAGCTATTCCTCTGCAGCGTCCCACAGAAGAGGTCCCCTGGCCTGGCACCGATGCTAGACCCAGTGGCATACCTGCCCCTGAACTTGGAGGAGGCGCATCTCCTGCTCCAAGGCCTCGTGTCTGTGCAGCAGCCTCTCCATGCTCTCCAGAGCCTTCCCAAAGTCCACGACTCTAGCAAGGGCACTCTGTGGAGGACGGGCACATTACAGGCTTGGCCTCTGCCCTTCTGCCCACGGTTCTCTTCGATCCTTTCTTCCTGGCTTGTCTTGGCCTTGGCCTCGGGCAAGTGACAGAGTCTGATTAGTGTCTGCACAGTGACACTGCGGGTGTTGGGGACAAGGCTGCTGGATGGAAAACCAGTACCTAGCAGGGGTCCCAGGCCTTCCTGTCAATTCCCTTCCTGCCTCCCTTCCTTGGGGTCTCTGTCTCATAGGCCTCGTGTTTCTGAAACCGCATCAGCTTCTCTTTTTGGTCCCCAAGGGGGACAGGCTATTCCAGATGCTGGCCCCACCCCTGGATCCAGTCGCTGTCCTGTGTGATGATGGGGACATGAGTGCCCTGATGTTCATACTGCCTTGGGCCCAAGCGGTGACCCGGTCTACCCCTCGGGCTGTGCCAAGGAGTGAAATGCTGACCAGGCTCAGGGACAGCACAATAATTTTTCTTTCACCCAAGATGACAGGGCCCAGGCCCATCAGTCTTCAGATCTAGGAAGTGGCTGGGCAGGGGCCATGGGTGGGTTCTCATGTGGAGGGTGCCCGTCACCCACTCCTGGGGCCCTGTCTACTCTGTCCATCAGGATGACAGGTGTCAACACGGGTCTGAGAATCAAGAGCCCTGGGCTCCAGTCCTAGCTTTGCCCCAGGAAAAGCCATTAAACTCTCCACATCCCGTTCCACCGCAGGCCGCTCCTTGGCCCCTAGTGGGGCTGAAGGTCACTTGTAAAGGTAAAATGGGGTTCAGGTGGGGTGCCCTCTGACATGGCTAGCAGCCCTGAGAAAGCCGGCAGTAATCAGAGAGGTGTGAAGCTTGTGTAGCTGACCTTCTCCCAGGTCTTCCAATCAACCCGGCCGCTCTCCTTTCGTCCCCAGCAGACCCTGAACCCAGGGGCCTGGCAGCACCCTGGCCTGCTCTCTCAGCGCAGCCTCCTGCGTAGAGGGAGGTGGGAGGTGGACCCAGCCCTGAGTAGTGAGTGTACTCCTGCTGGGGCTGGCTCACAGCCCATAGCCCTCACTATAAGTCCCGGGGGCCTCCCCTCAGCTCTGCAGTTGAGGGTTGGCCAGCCTCCTGGGAAGAAGGAAGCAGGGGCCATGTGATATGGGCAGATCCAAATGCCCTCTGTGGTCCCCAGAGTGCAGCCTAACCCATCCCCATGCGCTTCTGGGTGCATGGGCACCTCGGCTTGGTCACCAGCCCTGGATTGGAGCCAATGGCTCCTTGGTAATCCCTCACCAACCAGCACAGGTTCGGTGTGCATACACACCTCACCCGTGTGCCCCCAATAGTCTGGATACCCCGGCCTTATCAGGTTCACGCCGATGACCGCCCCGGCCGTCAACTCCCTGTCCTGTGTGCTTAGCAACTCTGGAAGGTGCCATGCTTCTGGATCATCCGCTCCAACTCTTCCACAGAGCCCTCGAGGGCACTGGCTTCCTGGGAGACCTGGGGCAGCCATGGAGGTGACACAGAGGTGGGGGGGGATCGGGGGCACAGATGGTGGTTCAAAGGGAACCCTAGACAGCAACATCTGCCAGAACCTTGGTTTACAGCCTGGGCTCTCTGGGGGTGCATCAAGGGGCCTGCGGCTGGGGGTGGGGAGGTAGGTGCTGAGCAGGAGGGGAAGGAAAATGAGGAAGAATAGCACTCCAACCAGGGGGCCGTTAGGAACATCCCAACTTCTGACGAGTTGGGGAGGAGCCCCATCAATTTCCAACCAAACCGCGTAGGGCTTGGCTGGCCGGGGCCAGGTGTGGGGAGGAGATGGCCCTGAGTGACCTGAGGCTCAGGTGTCCCCTTGGCCACTTGGGAAGACACACTATCTAGCTCCGTATCAGAATAGCAGCCAGTGATCCAGGAAGCAAGGGGGATTGGGGTGGTACTACAGGAGGACTGGAGGTCCTGGGGTCAGTGTGTCTGTGTGTGGTGAGGGTAGCTGTCTCCTGGGCCTGCAGATCTTGTCCAGATGCCACACTGTCTGAGGAAGAGCTGCTTGTGGTGCATGGCCTGCCGACTCCCTTGCATCCGTTCCCAGGCCTGAAAGACCTGCTCCCAAGCATCCTGCATGGCGCATAGCCTTTCCTGGACCTGGGCATGGGCATGGAAACAACCGAAGGTGGTGCTGAGGGAAGCTCCAGAGAAAAGGTGCCTGACTGGCCCACCCAAGGGGAGGGTATTGTTTGTGTTTCCACAGGGAAAGAGGGACCAGATATAAAGCCAGTGCCAGATGAATGCAGTGTGCCCGCACAGAGTGGGGAGCCAGTGGAGGGGCCTGAGGGCTGGGCTCCCATACCAGCTATGTGGACAACTGCCCCTGCCCCCAGAAGAATTTACTTCAGAGGACACCACTGAAGCTGCATCTAGGAGAGAGGGGCATGTTTGATCAGAGCAAATGGGAGCAAAGAAGGGGGAGGAAGAGAGAGTGGAGCACATCCTGGCCCATCAGGCCTGGAGGACGATATCCCGGCTCTGAACAGCCAATGGACAGAGTGGACAATGTGGCTGATCCCACCACGAGACACACCGTCCATTGATGACCCAGGGCCCTAAGGGGGACAACACTGGAAACTCAGCGTTAGAACTGGCCCAGAATGATCCTATGGCACTGAGGCAAACCACTAAAAGTGTGTGGCAGAGCAACCGTGGGAGCAGAGCAGGGAGCCCCTGAGGTAGTACAAAGGACAGACTCTGGGTCCAAAGCATGGTACCCCATTGGACCTGACTGAAGGACACGCCTAGAGATTAAAAATCAGACCTTCATCTATGTATAGGTTTTTCTTTCTTTAAAATTTTTTTCTTTTATTTTACTCTTAAAAAAGCATTTTATTAGGGACTCATACAACTCTTATCACAATCCATACTTACATCAGTTGTATAAAGCACATCTGTACATTCTTTGCCCTCATCATTTTCAAAGCATTTGCCTTCCAAAATTAATTTATTCTTCTATGGGTAATTGGTTTCCTTTTTGTTGTCATTGCTGTGTTCTCACTCATTGCCTAACTTGCAATGACTTGATTTTTGGTGCATATTATTATCTCTACAGACCTATCTAGATACGATAAACTGCATGAATAGTTTGGAGGAGAAAACAAGGGGACCAATAGTTCCGCGGGAATAGGGGAGTGGGAGAGAAGGGGGCAAAGGGGTAGTGCTGACCAACCCAGGGACAGTGGAGCAATAAGTTATCCAAAATCAGTAGCAAGGAGGGTGTGAGTGGTCTGGTAGGGATTCAGCAAGGACAAGGTAACCGAGAGAAATTACTGAAACCCAAATGAAGGCTGAGCATGATAGTGGGACAAGAGGAAAGTAAAAGGAAATAGAGGAGAGAACTAGGTGACAAAGGGTATTTATAGAGGTCCAAAGACTAATGTACATATGTAAATATATTTATATGAGTGTAGGGAAACAGATCTGTGTGCATATATTTATAGGTTTAGTATTAAGGCAGCAGATGGACATTGGGCCTCCACTCAAGCACTTACTCAATGCAAGAGCACGTTGTTCTATTAAATTGGCATTCCAGGATTCACACCTTCCCGACACGATTGCTGAAGAAAAATGTGGGCATAAGCAAATGTGGTGAAGGAAGTTGGTGGTGCCCGGCTATCAAAAGATATAGCGTCTGGGGTGTTAAAGGCTTGAAGATAAATAAGCGGCCATCTAGCTGAGAAGTATCAAAGCCCACATGGAGGAAGAACACCAGCCTGGCTGACCACGAGGTGTAGAAGGGTCCAGTTATCAGACATCAAAGAACTAAAAATCGTATCAGTGGGTGCCTACCTTCCTGATACGATCAGTGAAGACAAACGTGTGCAAAAGCAAATGTGGTGAAGAAAGCTGATGGTGCCTGGCTGTCAAAAGATATAGCATCTGGGATCTTTAAGGCTCAAAGATAAACAAGTGGCCACCTAGTTCAGAAGTAACAAAGCCCACATGGAAGGAACACACCAGCCTGTGTGATCACGAGCTGTCGAAGGGATCATGAGGTATCAAGAATCAAGGAACGAAAAATCATATCATTGAAAATGTGGGTGAGTGCAGAGTGGAGACTCACAGCCCATTGGTAGCCAACTGGACACCCTTTACTGAAGGGTTGTGGGGAGGAGATGAGACAGTCAGGGTGCAGGGTAGCTACGATGAAACATATAACTTTCCTCTAGTTCTAAAATGCTTCCTCCCCCCACTCTCATGATCCCAATTCTACCTTACAAATCTGGCTAGATAAGAGGGTGTACATAGGTACAGATAGGAACTGGAAACACAGGGAACGCAGGACAGATGACTCCTTCAGGACCACTGGTGAGAGTGGCGATGCCTGGAGGGTGGAGAGAATGTGGGGTGGAAAGGGGAAATTGATTACAAGAATATACAAATAGCCTCCTCCCTGGGGGAGGGACAGCAGAGAAGAAGGAAGGGGGAGACTTTGGAGAGTGCAACATATGATAAAATAATATTAATTTATGAATGATGAAGGTTTCGTGAGGTAGGGGGGAGTGGGGAGGGAGGGGGAAAATGAACAGCAGATATTAAGGGCTCAAGTAGAAGGCAAATGTTTTGAGAATGATGATGGCAACAAATGTACATATGTTCCTAAAAAAAAAAAACCCTTTTATTATTTAAGCTTAATCTATTCCCAAGCCATGAGTTTTTGCTTCTTCAGTTTCTTCTGGGAAATCTTTTTCTTCAGTGCAACCTCCTCTTCTGGCTTGGGAATGATTTGTTCCTTCTCAGTCAGGAGCAATTCAATGTGGCAGGGGAGCTCCTGTGTGGATTAATCTAGCAAAGAGCTCTGTAAGTCCGGTGGTGCATCTTGGGGGCTTTGTTCACCTGGATGTGCTCGATGACCTGAGAATCCACATCTAAACCCTTAAGTTCAGCATGACTTTCTGCATTTTTAAGCATGTGAACCAAACATTCAGCACTCTTTTTGGGCTACCAACCCTAGGTCCCACCCCACTGTTTGGCCTGGGCATATCTACCAACACCATCATTGTCCCGTCGGAAAGGCACACACTGCTTCTGCAGAGTGACATCTTTCAAGTATATGGTGGCTTTCCAGATGTGCATGCCTTTGATGGCCTGGGCAGTTTCACGGGTGTTTTTGAAGTGGACCCAGAGATTCGACCCTCTGTATTTGCAGGATTTTGTAGGGTTTTCTGGGTCAAATGAGTAGCGAACCATTTTAGCAGGTCACCTCAGGCCGCTACAGTTAGAGGAAGAGCCTGTACATATGTTCTTGACACAATGCATGTATGTATGGATTGTGATAAGAATTGTATGAGCCCCCAATAAAATGATTAAAAAAATAGAAAAGAAAGGTGCTTGTCCCTGTGGGGCCAGTGTGCGGTGGTCCAGTGGGCTGGGGCAGGGCCAGAAAGGGGAGCCGACCTCCACGGCCGACGGCCCTGTAGCCTGGAGCACCTGCTGTCCCCGCTGGGTGGCGCACTGGTGCAGCTCCTTCTGGGCCTCCAGCTTGGCCTGCAGCTCTTGGTGGACACTGAGGCTTTGGACTCCACTGCCACGGTCTTGAGGCTCCTCCACCACCTGCAAATCTCACTGCACACTGGCTGCCCAGGAGGCATAGTCTTGCACCTGGAGCCTGGGAGAGCACGGGAGAGCACGGGGTGAGGGGACCTGGTACCGCGGCAGCGTCACAGCTGCCTGAGTCCACCACCACTCATGTCCAAACCTCCATGTCTCTGTCGCTTAATCCCACAGCCTTACCATGTGTCTACTCAGCCTCAGCACTGCCGCCACCCCTAATTCCCACCCAGTTCTCCAGGGCCAATGAAGTCCCTCATGGGCCGTTTGATAGCTTTGCCCACCCATCCACAACTCTGCCAGACCCCCACTTAGAGGTAGCCTTTGGTGTCCTTGTGTGAGAGCCGAGGGACTCGGGACTCTTGTCCCTTCACTGCCTCACTGTGCAGATGGAGATTTTTGGTGTGTTGTTTTTTTTATTTAAATTTAAATTTATTTATTTTATTGGGGGCTCTTACAGCTCTTGTTACAATCCATACACCAATTGTATCTGACATAGTCATACGTATATTGCCATCATTCTTTTCTAGACATTTACTTTCTATTGAGCCCTTGGCATCAGCTCCATTTTTTTTCACCTCCCCCACTCGTGGTTACTTGATAGATTATAGATTGCTATTGTTTTCATATCTCACATTGACCATTGTCTCTTTTATCCTCAGGTTTCTGTTGCTCCTCTCCCTGCGAGGGGTGTGTGGTTATATGTCATTCATTGTTATCGGTTCCCCTTCCTCCAATCCTCGACCCCCCTTCCCCTACCCTTTTGGTATCTCTATTCCCATTCCTGTTCCTGGGTTCCATGTTTCGCGTGTTTTATCTCTTGCTAATACTTATGGACTCTAGTCCAGAGTGGGAAGCGGCACTGGGGTGATGACAGTGGGGTTGAGGAGGCCTCAAGGCGTCAGAAGCAGATTGTGTGATTCATTGGTGAGATCCATGTCTCTTCAGGGGGGTCTCCACCCAGTGGGACACAGCATCTGGGAGGCTTGTGGCTTTCTCCTGAGACAGCATGGGGGCCAAGGGCCCGGGCATTGAGTGTGGGATTCTGGGCCTGGGGTAGCAGCACTTGCAGAAGCTACCCTCTCCCCCAGGCACCCACCTGGATACGGACGAGCACGTGAGACAGTTGGCTGTGAACTTTGAGGGTGGCCTCAGCGTCTCAGGGCAGGTGGGGTCTGGCCTGAGTCAGCTCCCACAGCTCCAACCAGGCAGTCCTGCCCCGAGGCGGGGGTCAGTAGTTATCCCAGCATGTTCATTCCTCCCCCTCAGCTTCTGTCTGGACAGCCCTTCAGCTTCCTGGCTGTGTTTAGAACTAATCCTAAGCTCCCAGAGAGCCACCGTCCTGAGATCTTGTTCAGCGCTTCAGGCCTTTCTGCAAACTCTCCTCCCAGGAGCCCATTATCACTAGCATTTTACCCCTTGCTCTAACGATGCTCCAGGAGGCCTGCTTGGGAAGCGTTGGGCTGTAGCCTGGTTCGGTCATACTAACTGCTCCTCGGGAGAAATAAGAGGTTCCCTGCTCCTGGAAAGATTTACTGACTTGCACACCCTCTGGAGGATCCCCATGAGTCAGCAGGTGGGGTCATTCTAAAGCCCGGCAAAGGGCAGGTAGCCACGTTGTGTGCCACCCAGGCATGCTGTGTGTTTGGAGGAGACTGCACACCCTTCAAAGGTAGAAGCTGCACCCCTCCAGGGTTCTTGCACGCAGCAAATGCCGGGACCCTGAGACTCTGGGCCAGCCTCTGGGCTAGGATCATGGGCAAATCGGGATCTCGCCTAAGCTCCATCTGGGCTGGAAACGCAGTAGCTTGTACTGTGACCTGGGTCAGCCTGGGGCTGTGCAGGGCATCCTCAGCCCAGCTCAACTCTTCCCAGAACGCCCCTGCAGGTGCAGGGAGCCCGTGGCTTGGGAAAGTGACCCTGCAAAGTGGGCTTTGTGACCAAGCTCCCTGATCCACCGACCCAGCTTTGACTCCTCCACAGGCTGCAGACAGCAGGGGCTGCCCTGGGTTCCCTGATCTCGGGCCCTCTCTAGAGACAGTGGTTTGGCAGAGCCGCAGCACAGCAAGGTTCTCCCTGGAAGCCTCTTTATCCCATGCCCAGCACCTCCCCCCAAACTCACCCCTGCTCCAGGCTGCTGTTACTCACTGTTGGTCCTGTCACCACTGCTGGGCCCTGGGGGCAGTGCTGGGCCGCCACTCCAGCAGGCTCTCCGCTAGTGGGGCTGGCTGCCCCCTGGCGGCCACCCATCTTCACTTGCTGCTGAAACATTGCAAACTTAGTTAAGAGGAGCTGAGAAAATAGGAGAGGTAACACAGGGGCCCTGGGTGGTGGGCTGTGAGACACCTCAGTCAGTTACTGGGCAGGGCAGGACTGGACAGCCACAGAACTTGCCCCTCTATGCAGAGAGGGGAATAGGAAGCCACAGCTGTCCTCAGCCCAGACTGATGTTCCCCATCAGCCCCTTGTGCATGCAGCCCCCCTCCACTACCCGTCTTCATTCGGCTCCAGGGCACCTTCCTTGCCCCTAGCCCCTTCCTCACTAGGGTGTGCTCATAGTCCTCTCTCCTCTGGACACCTGCTGCTGGCTGCTCAGCCATCTCTGCAAGTCCTTGGCTTCCCTCAGGAAGCCCTGCAGTGCCAGGATCCTCTTCAGATCTTGACCCCTGTGGTGACAGCCTGAGACCCCCAACAGTTAGTGTGCATGTGTCCACACTTTGCAGGTCAAGGGACCCAATCAAAGGGGCTGCCTGAAGGACAAGGTTCTTCATGGTCTTTGCCCAGGCTGCTCCTCTGGATTCAAGAAGCAAACCCAGGGCAGGGGGAGTTGGGGCTGGCGAGGGTGTGTCTGTGGGGATGGGCAGGTGACTGGAGCCAGGGAGCCGAGCCCCTGCCCTGCAGGCTCTCCTCAAAAGTTTGTGGGAAGAGGAAACAGTGAAGGACTCATCTTTTCCTGACACATGTCTATAGGCCTCTGTCACGGTTCTCTTCAAGGCAGGGGTAGCATCTAGGGGAATAAGCCACCCCAGCCAGTTTTCTGGTACCCACGGATGCAGTGACCCTCACTGTTGGGCTGCCAACTCCCGCAGTGTCTGCAGCTGCTTCCAGAGCTCCCCCTGCATCACACCCAGCTGCTCTGAGACCTCAGTTACAAGGATCTACGTATAACTTCCTCCCTGGGGAATGGACAATGGAAAAGTGGGTGAAGGGAGACAAAATATGTAAGATCTGACAAATTATCAAGGGTTCATGAGTGAGGGGGGAACAGGGAGGGCGGAGAAAAATGAGGACATGATGCCAGGGCCTTAAGTGCAGAGCAAATGTTTTGAGAGTGATGAGGGCAATGAATGTACAGATATGCTTTACACAACTGATATATGTATGGATTGTGATAAGAGTTGTATATGCCCCTAATAAAATGATTTTTAAAAATTAAATCATTTTAATTTCTTAGGACAATGCCATTTGTATTTCAAAGCAAAATTCACGAAAGCTATTTTTTCACCTTCACTATCTTCTATTTAGTTTTAGATAGAGCAAAAACAATTCTTATGGCTTTTTATGAGATGTAATGCAAGTAGACCTAAATTTATGCATAATTAAAAATTTGAATGAACAAAATATTTTGTTAAATAATTTGACCTTTTGTGAAAATCATCGAAAGCATATAGCATTTTATTGATGGGTTGGGAATGTTTTCCTCTATTTTATTCTAGTATTTGGTCTGAAGTTCTTACAGCATATTCTTTTTTTTATGATATAAACATTTTATTAAATATATATAAAATTAATTTTATGTTTTCTCAAAGTGTAAATACATATTTTTTCTTAAAGAATCTAGACCTAAAACTAATAGTTTTTTTTTATATCATTGCAAACTTAAAGGTATTTTTAATATAAAATATTCAAATATTATTATGTTTCTTTTTTTTTTTTTCTTCTTTTACATTTTATTAGGGACTCCAACAACTCTTACCACAATCCATACATATACATACATCAATTGTACAAAGCACACCCATACACTCCCTGTCCCAATCACTCTCAAGGCATTTGCTCTTCACCTAAGCCCCTTGCATCAGGTCCTCCTTTTTTTCCCCCCCTCCCTCCCTTTTCCCCCCTCCCTCATATGCCCTTGGTAATTTATACCTCGTTATTTTGTCATATCTTGCCCTATTCGGGGTCTCCCTTCCCCCCTTCTCTGCTGTCCCTCTCCCAGGGAAGAGGTCACATGTGGCTCCTTGTAATCAGTTCCCCCTTTCCAACCCACTCACCCTCCACTCTCCCAGCATCGTCCCTCACGCCCTTGGTCCTGGAGGTATCATCCACCCTGGATTCCCTGTATCTCCAACCCTCCTATGTACCAGTGTACAGCCTCTGTCCTATCCAGCCCTGCAAGGTAGAATTCGGATCATGGTAGTTGGGGGGAGGAAGCATCCAGGATCTGGGGGAAAGCTGTGTTCTTCATCGATACTACCTCACACCCTAATTAACCCATCTCCTCTCCTAAGCCCCTCTATGAGGGGATCTCCATTGGCTGACACTTGGGCCTTGGGTCTCCACTCTGCATTTCCCCCTTCATTTAATATAATATATATATACACATACATATATACATATACACATAAATACACATACATACACACACTTATATCTTTTTTTTTTTTTGCATGATGCCTTATATCTGGTCCCTTGGGCACCTCGTGATCGCCCTGGTCGGTGCGCTTCTTCCATGTGGGCTTATTTGTTTCTGAGCGAGATGGCCGCTTGTTCACCTTCAAGCCTTTAAGACCCCAGACACTATCTCTTTTGATAGCCGGGCACCATCAGCTTTCTTCACCACATTTGCTTATGCACCCATTTGTCTTCAGCGATCCTATCATGGAGGTGTGCAGTCAATGATATGATTTTTTGTTCTTTGATGCCTGGTAACTGATCCCTTTGGGACCACTCGATCACACAGGCTGGTGTGTTCTTCCATGTGGACTTTGTTGCTTCTGAGCTAGATGGACGCTTGTTTATCTTCAAGCCTTTAAGACCCCAGTCACTATCTCTTTTGATAGCCGGGCACCATCAGCTTTCTTCACCACATTTACTTGTTCTCCCATGTTGGCTCCAGCTGTTGTGTCGGGAGAGTGAGCATCATAGAGTTCCAATTTAATAAAAGAAGGTATTCATGCATAGAGGGAGTGTTTGAGTAGAGGCCCAAGGTCCTTCTGCCACCTTAATACTTGACCTATAAATATAGACACAAAGATCTATTTCCCCAACCTCCTATATATATTTGCATGTACATGTCTTTGTCTAGACCTCCATGAATGCCCTTTGACTTCTAGCTCTTTCCTCCATCTCCCTTGACCTTCCTCCTGTCCTACTACCATGCTTCATTGCCACCTGGGCTAGAGTATACCTCTTCTCTAAGCAACCTTACCCTTGATCATTTCCCACCAGGCCTGCCACTCCCCCTTCTCTACCCTTTGGGGTCCCATGTTTTTCCCTTGTCCCTGGGTTTGTTAACACCACTTCCTTACCCCCCCCTACCCCCCACCCCAAGTCCCCCCGGAACTGTCGGTCCCGTTGTTTTTCCTCCAGATAGTTCATCCAGCCTGTCCTATTCAGACAGACCTGTGGAGTCACTAACATGCACGAAAACTAGACAGAGGAACACAAAGCAACAGTATATAACCAGACAACAAAACAACCAAAACAAACCACTGAAAAAGAACAGAACAAAACAGTTCACAAGAGAAAAGCTTGTAGTTAGTTCAGGGATCTTTGCTGGCCCTTAGCAGCGTTTTCCAGTCCAGTCTGTTGGGGCACCACGCCCTGGCCCCAAAGTCCACTTTCAGCATTCCCTGGGGACCTTGCCACTCCATTCCCTTGCTGTTCCGCTGCACGCCCCCAGTGCATTGCCTCGGTGTGGTGGGATCAGGTCAGGTGCAATTCCCACACTGTGTCTCCGGTGCTGTCCCCTGTATCGCCCTTAGTCACTGAGGGGCATCATGTCTCATAGTAGGGCCAGCCATGTTGTTCTCTCTGTGGACTGGCTGCTCTACTCAGGAACATCATCATCACGGCCTGGTGGGCCAGGCTGTGCTCCACTCTCTCCTCCTGCCCCTTCATCTGCTCCCGTGTGCTCTGATCAAATATGTCCATCTCCCATAGCTGCAGGGTCAATGTCGTCCTTTGGAACAAGTTCTTTTCGGGGGAGGGGCAGGAATCCACTTAATTTATGGTGCTGGGGCCTGCCTCCCAGACCTCTCCACCGGTTCCGTCCTCCACGCCGGGATAATGCATTCACACCTTGCGACACTGGGTTGAAGTCTGGTCCCACTTTCCCTGTGGAGATATAAACAATACCCTCCCCTTGGGTGGATTAATGCCCCATTTCTGTCACGCTGATTGTACTTACCTCAGGGGACTCATGTTGCACCTGTCCCTTTGGGACTGGCTTACCTCGCTTAGCATAATTCCTTCTAGTTCTTCCCATGAAATAACGTGTTTCATGTGCTCATCGGTGCTTTTCAGTGCTGCATAATACTCCATTGTGTGTATGTGCCAAAGTTTGCTAATCCACTCGTCTATCGATGGAAACTTAGGCTGTTTCCAAGTCTTTGCTATTGTGAATTGTGCCGCAATAAACATTGGAGCGCATATGACTGGTCGTGTTTTATTTGCTGCTTCAACCGGGTATATGCCCAGTAGAGGGATGGCTGGGTCGTAAGGTAGATCAATTTCCATTTTCTTTAGGTATCGCCAGATTGCTTTCCACAGTGTCTGTACAAATCTGCACGACCACCAGCAGTGGAGGAGGGTTCCTATTTCACCACAGCCCCTCCAACACTTGTTGCTCTCTGATTTACTGATCTGGGCTAGCCTCAGGGGTGTTAGGTGGTATCTCATGGTTGTTTTGATTTGCATTTCTCTTATGGCAAGGGACTTCGAGCACTTTCTCATATATTTATTGGCCATATTGATCTCCTCTCTAGTGAAAGTTCTTCTCATTTCTTTTGCCCACTTCCTTAGGGGGTTAACTGTTTTCCTCTTTTTGCAGGTCATGATGGTGTTGTAGATTTTAGTAATGAGCCCTTTGTCTGACGTGTCATTACTAAAAATCTTCTCCCAGTCTGTGGGTTGCCTTGTCACCCTCTTGGCAAAGTCTTTCGAGGTGCACAGGTGTTTTATTCTTATTAGATCCCATTTGTCGATTTCCAGATCACCTGTGTGTGTCCCCTTCCCTGTTGCAGTGAGCCTATGTGCTCCCTGGGCCAGTGCTCTGAGATTAGTCCCGATTCCTTCCTTAATGGTCCTGATGGTTTGGGGTTTGACTTCTAGATCTGTGATCCACCTTGAGTGTATTCTTGTGCATGGGGTGAGGTAGACGTCTTGTTTCAACTTTCTACATGTGGATATCCATTGTTTCCAGCACCACTTATTAAAGAGGGCATCTGCTTCCCACTTGACGTTTTTGGGACCCTTGTCGAAGATCAGTTGTCTATATGCTGATGATTTTACTCCTGGGCTTTCTATTCTTTTCCACTGGTCTGAGTGTCTATCATTGTGCCAGTACCATGCTGTTTTGACCACTGTAGCTGTGTAGTAGGCATTAAAATCAGGCAGGGCGAGTCCTCCAATTGTGTCCTTCTTCTTGAGGAGTTCTCTGCTAATTCTGGGTTTCTTCCCTCTCCATATGAAGTTGGTGGTCAGTTTTTCCAATTCTTTGAAGAAGGTTGATGGTGATTGGATTGGTATAGCATTGAACTTGTAGAGTGCTTTAGGAAGAACTGTCATCTTTACTATGTTCAGCCTACCTAACCATGAGCAGGCGAGCTTCATCCATTTGTGAAGGTCACTTTTGGTTTCCTGTAATAGGGTTTTATAATTATGCTTATATAGGTCTTTAGTATTTTTTGTTAATTATATTCCTAGGTATTTCAGTTTGTTCTTGGCTACTGTGAAGGGTACTTCCCTCTTAATCGCCTCTTCCATGGCCCTGTCCGATGTGTATAGAAACCCTACCGACTTCTGTTTATTGATCTTGTATCCTGCTACCCTTCCGTATTCCTCTATTGCTGTAAGTATTCCAACTGTGGAGTTTTGGGGGTCTTCAATGTATAGGATCATGTCATCTGCAAATAACGATAGTTTCACCTCCTCCTCTCCCAACTGGATCCCTTTGATGTCCTTCCGCTGTCTTATGTTGTTAGCCAGAACCTCCAAAACGATATTGAATAGAAGAGGGGACAGGGGGCATCCTTGTCTTGTACCCTTTTTCAGTGGTATTGTTCTTGTCTTTTCTCCATTGACTATGATGTTGGCTGTTGGTCTTTCATAGATAGCTTGTATGAGCTTGAGGAACTTACCTTCCAATCCTATCTTCATGAGTGTTTTGATTAGGAATGGATGCTGGATGTTGTCAAATGCTTTTTCTGCATCTATGGATATTATCATATGGTTTTTATCCTTTTTCTTCTCGATGTGGTGTATGATATTGATGGATTTTCGGGTGTTAAACCATCCCTGCATCGCTGGGATGAATCCTACTTGGTCGTGGTGAATGATATGTTTGATGTTCCTTTGTATTCTATTGGCCAATATTTTGTTAAGGATTTTTGCATCTATGTTCATTAGAGATATTGGTCTATAATTCTCTACACCTGTGGGGTCTTTTCCCTGTTTGGGTATCAAAGTAATGCTGGCTTCGTAAAATGAGTTTGGGAGCTTGTCGTTCTTTTCTATGTTCTGGAATACTTTGTGGAGGATTGGTGTCAGCTCTTCCCTGAATGTTTGGTAAAATTCTGCTGTGTAGCCATCTGGCCCTGGGGCCTTTTTCCTTGGTAGGTTTTTGATGACACTCTCTATTTCTTCCTTCGCTATGGGTTTGTTGAGGTTCTTGATCTCTGTCTCAGATAATCTAGGGATAGATTGTTTTTCTAAATATTTATCCATGTCTTCCAGGTTTCTGAATTCATTAGAATACAAACCTTCATAGTACTTTGTGATTATCCTTTTTATCTCATTGGGGTCTGTTGTTATTGCCCCCGATTCATCTCTTATCCTGGCTATTGATGATTGTTCCTTTCTATCTTTGGTAAGCTTTGCCAGGGGAGTGTCAATTTTATTAATTCGTTCATAAAACCAGCTTCTAGTTGCGTTAATCCTTTGCATTGTTCTTTTGTCTTCCCACTGGTTTAACTCCGCCCTGATTTTTATTATTTCTTTTCTCTTGCTATTGGAGGGGTAGTTCTGTTGACTCTGTTCTAGTTGTTGGAGGTTTTGTGTTAACATATCTGTCATACGCCTTTCTTCTTTTTTCATGTATGCATTCAGTGATATCAAGCTACCTCTGATAACTGCCTTTGCAGTGTCCCATAAGTTTTGATATGTTGTATGCTCGTTCTCATTAGTTTCTAGAAATTTCCTGATATCCTCTCTGATCTGGACCTTAACCCATTCATGTCGCAGGAGATCGTTGTTTATTCTCCAATTGGTGACCCTTGCTTTTCTGGGTGCCCTCCTATTAATCTCCAGGTTTATGGCATGGTGGTCTGAAATAGACGTCTGGATAATATCTATGTGTTTGAATTTACTCAGGCTGGCCTTGTGCCCCAGCATGTGATCTATTCTTGAGAAAGATCCGTGTGGATTGGAGAAGAATGTGAAACCTTTTGCTTTTGGATGAAAGGCTCTATAGATGTCTATCAGGCCCTGTTGCCTAATTACATTGTTTAGCTCTCTGGCCTCTTTGCTGAGCTTCTTTCCCTGTGACCTGTCTTTCTCTGATAGTGGAGTGTTGAAATCCCCCACTATTATTGTTGTTTCCGTGATTTCTTCTGTCATTTTTTTAATAGTTTGTTTGACGAAATTTGCCGCACCATTATTAGGTGCGTAAATATTCAGTATGCTTATTGCTTCCTGGTTTACTGAGCCTTTGAGCATTATGTAATGTCCCTCTTTGTCTCTTTTTATGTTTTGGATCTTGAGATCCATTTTGTCGGAGATTAAGATAGCCACTCCTGCCTTCCTGGAGTTACCATTTGCTTGGTAAACTTTCTTCCAGCCCTTTATTCTCAGCATATGCTTGTCTGCTTGCTTAAGGTGTGTCTCTTGCAGGCAGCAGATTGATGGGTTATGTTTTCTAATCCAATCCTCCAGCCTCTTTCTTTTAACATATGAATTGAGCCCATTTGTATTCAAAGTGATTATTACAATCTCTGGCTTCATGGTTGCCATATTCTGTTTTGTGTTTTGGGTCTTTGCCTATCTTCCTTCATATCAGTGTACTGCGTTTGAGTGGAGGGTTTCTATCCTGTCCTCTTTTCCATCTGAGACCGTGTTGTCCTGGTACGTGTTGCTGGCATGTTGGCTTCTAGATGGAGATGGGCTATATGGTGGTCTCCTGGAGGTTCTAGTTGGAGCTTGATCTTCTGGCCATAGTGAGTCAGCCAGTATGTTCTGCAGGGTCGGGTGACTTGCAGTATATTTTTTGAGTTCTTCCTTGTCCTGGAAGACCCTTATCTTACCCTCTATCTTAATGGATAACTTGGCAGGGTATAGGATTCTGGGGGAGGCATTTTTATCTTTCAGAATTTGGAAGATGCTGCTCCATTCTCTCCTCCTCTTCATGGTTTCAGCTGATAAGTCTGAGCATACCCTTACCTGCGGTCCTATGTATGTGACTGTCTTCCTTTCTCTTGATGCTCGTAGAATTTTCTCTTTTTCCTCTAAGTTGGATAATTTTACAATTATATGCCTTGGCGTGTTCTTCTTGGTGTTTAGCTTAGCCGGCGTCCTCTCTGCTTCCTGTATGAGAGTCGGATTCTCCTTTGTTAGGTTGGGGACATTTTCTTCCAGGAATTCCTTTGCTATCTTGGCGGTCGATTTGTGTGTTATGTTGTGTTCCGGTAGACCGATTATTCGAATATTATTCCTCTTCATAGCATCTGTCATTGATCTCAGGCTGTCTTCTGTTTCTTTAATTTTCCTATCTGATTGTTTTTCTCGCTTGCTTCGTTTGGTTGGAGCGTCCTCGAGTTCACTGATACGGTTCTCAGCCTCCTCAAGCCTAGATATAGCTTCTGTGACCTTTTGTGTGGCCTCTGCTACCTCCTCTGTTAGTTTCTGCAGTTCCTTTTGGTGGATAGTATTCATCCCCTCTATTGTGGACTTCATCCCCTCTATTGTGCATTTCATCCCTTCTATCGTTGCATCCTTATTTTGGTTTGCTTCTCTTAGCTCCTGTATTACTGCAAGCAGAGTTCTGAAGATTTCCTTTTGTGGCTGATCTATATCTGTTTCTTCTATGAGTGACGTTAGGTCTGTTAAAGTGCCTCGTTTTTCTGATTTTTTTGTTGGGAGTGATGTGGTCTGTTGATTTTTCCTTGATCCTTTAATAGGCCCCATGCTTCTGGGAGACAGGAGTAACCTTATTGTGTGGAGGCTCAGGCCACTGTGCCGTCGCCTGGGGTGGCTGGGGCGGGCTGCGGCAGGCTTAGGGCTGGCACTGGAGATCCAACAGGGCCCCAGGTGGTGAGAGCTGGCTGGAGCTCGCTGACGGCTCCTCAGGGACTGCAAAGTCGAGACCCAGGCTCCACTGCAGGTGGAGTGTTTGATCTGCCCGGGCTGTGAGCGGGCGCGGGGAGGCCCCTTGGATAGCTGTACAGGCAGCTGCGGGACACTGCAGGGAACAATGGTGTTCGCTCTCCGCCCTTTTGGCGCGAAACCGCGGGGGGTAATGGCGCCGGCAAAGGAGGCTTGGCGCGAAACCGCAGGGGGCAATGGCGCCCTTCTTCTGCTCAGGCTCAGAGTCGCGGCTGCCGGGGTCCCCTCAGCACACTGGGGAGGGCACCTACTCTTGTGCCTTGCGCAGGGGGGGGCCCTTGGTGGGCAGACTCAGCAGCGCGGGGCGCGGCGCTCCGCGGAAGCTCAGGGTCCGGGACAGGCGCGGGTTGGGCTATGGCTCCTGTTGGCGGGAAGTGCTCAGCGCAGGGTCCCCGCCAGGAGTGGAGCTGGCGCTAGGCTGCCAGGGGCTGGCGGGGGCGGGCAGGGGTGGGAGGCCAGCGCACGGAGGGCAGGTGGAGAGGTCCGCGGCAGCAGTGCGGGTGGATGGTCCCCCGTGGGGGTCGCCAGACAACCCGCGGGTCCGCTCCCCTGAGCTTGGATGAATGGAGGGAGGGACGTGGGCCCGAGGGCAGATCGCTGCCCTGCGGGGAGAGGGGAACTGCGGGAGAGGAAAGCTTCTCTCCCAGTGGAGATCCGCGAGTGGGAAGTGGGGAGTGGGCCGCTGGAGTAGGCAGGGCAGGCAAGTGGCTCTGGGCTGGCGTCCGGTTTGGGGATGGAGCCTAGGCCGGTTGCCAGTGAGCTCACGGCAGCTTAGTGGCCAGAGATGTCCCACTAGTCCGGTCCTCTTTCACCTAGACCCCTGCTCCGGACAAATACGTGGGGTAGGACTGGGGTGCTGTCCCAGGGGGATATTTCACTCACCAGACTCTTACTATTCAGCTACCTGGTCGCCAATCCCGCTTTGTTTGGAGGAGCTCTCAGAGTATGCGGGTGTCCCTGTCGGCCATCTTCCCCCTCTCCTAAAACTCTCTTACAGCATATTCTGATTGTTGTCATGTAAGAGAATGTACATTTAATATAAGAGAAAACTTTCCTTATAATATTTTCCTATCCATTGCTTCCTGCTGAATCTCTCATTTGTTCTTTTATCATTATTTTTTCCTATAAAAAACCCAGGAAGCTTAATTTTATTCTTATTAATCATTTATATAAGTTAGGAAAATATTTATTATATATACATTTTTATTAAAAATCTTTTATTGGAGACTCTTACAACTTTTGTTGCAATCCATATTGTTTTCATCAGGCATTTTGTACATATGTTGCCTTCATTCATTTATAGACATTTCTTTCTTTTTCTTTTTTAAAATCATTTTATTGGGGCTCATACAACTCATCACAATCCATACATACACCTATTGTGTAAAGCACACTTATACATTCCTTGCCTTCATCATCCTCAAAATTTGCTTTCCGCTTGGGTTCCTGGAATCAGCTCATTTCCCCTTCCCCCTCTCCCCCTCTCTTCCTGCTCCTCTTCCTTCATGAACCCATAATAATTTATAAATTATTATTTTCTCTTATCTTACACTGCGCGGCGTCTCCCTTCACCCAATTTTCTGTTGCCCATCTCCCAGGGGCGAAGTTATATGTAGATCCTTGTGATCTGTTTCCCATTTCTACACCCACTTCCCTCCCAGTATCGCCACTGTCACCGCTGGTCCTGGGGGGTTCATCTGTCCTGGATTCCTTGTGTTTCTAGTTCCCATCTGTCGCGCTGTGTATCTTCTGGTCTAACCAGGTTTGCAAGGTAGAATTGGGATCATGAGAGGTGGGGGGAGGAAGCGTTTAATAACTTGAGGAAGGTTGTGATTTTCATTATTGCTACACTGAACCCTGAGTGACTCATCTCCTTCCCACTACCCCTCCGCAAGGGATGTCCAGTTGTCTACAGGTGGGCATTGGTCCCCTGTCATACACTCCCCTCATTCACGATGATATAATCCCACCTCCCGCCTTTGTTGCTTGAAAACTGGTCCCCTCAGCCCTTCATGATCACACATGTTGGTGTGATGCTTCCATGTGGGCTTTGTTGCTTCTGGGCCTGCTTGTTTACTTTCAAGCCTTTAAGACCCGGGACGCTATATCGCTTGATAGGCGGGCACCATCAGCCTTCTTCACCACACTTACTTATGCACACATTCATCTTCAGCGTTTATGTGGGGAAGGTGATCACACAATAATGGTTTTTGTTCTTTGGTGTCTGCTACCTGATCCCTTCAACACCTCGTGTTCACTTAGGCTTGTGTGCTTCTTCTCTGTGCACTTTGTTGCTTCCGAGCTAGATTTCAGCCTGTTTGCCTTCAAGCCTTTAAGACCCCCAGAGTTTCATTATATTGTGCAGAGAGTGGCTATGAGCCAAACCCACTCGACTGCACCCAACAACAATAACAACAGGACTTGTGCTTCTAACAATTTGCTGAAGAAGACCTTAAGAGAATCTCCCCTTCGTTTAGAGCAGCGGCTCTCAACCTGTGGGTCGTGTGTACTTAGGGGGGTCAAACAGCCCTTTCATGGAGTGGCCTGAATTATAGCAGTAGCAAAATTACAGCTAGGATGTAGCAACAAAAATAATTTTATGGTTGGTTGGTCACGACTACATGAGGAACTGGATGAAAGGGTCGTGAGTAAGAATGTTGAAAACCACTGTCCAAGAGGAAGACTCAATTCTTGATACAGTTGAAGGGCAACAAAGTAGAGTCAGCCACAATATAGATGGGATAGCACAGTGGCTGCAAGAATAAACACAAGCCAAAGAAACACTGCAAGGATGGCACAAGACGGGACAGTGTTTCATTATATTGACATAGAGTTGCTATGAGTCAAAACCTACAAGAAAAAAAAACAGGATTTGTTTTTCTAACAATGTACCTAAGTAGAACTGAAGAGAACCTCCTATTAGTTTAGCACAGCGGTCCTCAAACTGAGGGTTGTGACCCCTTTTGGGGGACGAATGACCCTTTCATGGCAGTGGGCCGTTCATTAAAGTGGAAAAATTAGAGTTATGATGTAGCAATGAAAATAATTTCATGATTTGGCAGTCACCACTACATGAGGAATGGTATGGAGTCGTGGCATTAGGAAGGTTGAGAACCACTTCCCTAGAGGAAGACAGAATTCTTGGTAGACTAGAAGGGCAGCAAAGGAGAGGCAGCCCCTACAAGATTGATTAGCCCAGTGGCTGCAACAATGAGCACAAGCAAATGAACAACTCTGAGCATGGCATTGGACTGGGCAGCATTTCATTGTATTGTGCATAGAGTTCTTGTGACCAGAACCCACTCAACAGCACTCAACAAAAATAACTACAGGACTTGTGCTTCTAACAATATGGTGAAGTAGGACTTAAGAGAAAGTCCTTTAACTTTAGAGCAGCAGTTCTCAACCTGTGGATCGCGCCCCTTGGGAGGGTAGAATGACCCTTTCACAGGGGTGGCCCGATTCAAAACTGTAGTACAATTACAGTGACAAAGTACCAATGAAAATAATTTTATGGTTGTGCGTCCCCACTAAATAAGAATCGATATGAAAGGGTAGTGGCATAAGGAAGGTTAAGAACCACTTCTCTAGGGCAAAACACAAATTTGGTACAGATCGGAAGGAAGAGAGCGGCAGTCTCCAACAAGTTGCATTAGCACAGTGGCTGCAACACTGAGACCAAGCACACAAGCACGGTGAGGGTGGCACAGGACAGGGCAGCGTTTCATTATATTGTGCATAGAGTTGCTAAGAGTCAAAACCCAATCGACGGAACTTAACGACAATAACTACAGGACGTGTACGTCTAACAATGTGCTGAACTAAATCTTAAGAGAAACTCCTCTAAATTTAGAGCAGTGGTTCTTAACTTGTGGGTTGCGACCCCTATGGGGTTTCAGACGAGCCTCTCACAGGTGTTGCCCAATTCATAACAGTAGAGAAATCACAGTAATGGAGTAACAATGAAAAAAAATTACTGTTGGAGAATCAGCACAACATTAAGAATTGTATAAAGGAGCCATGCCATTAACAAGGTTCAGAAACACTGCCCAAGAGGAATACACAAAACGTGGTCCTGCAGAAGGGCAGCAAGTGAGAGGCAGACCCTACAAGATGGAAGAGCTCAGTGGCTGCAACAATGAGTGCCATCAACAAACCACTGTGAGGACGGCACAGGACGGGGCAGCGTTTCATTATATTGTGCGTAGAGTTGCTGAGAGTCAAAACCCACTCGACGGCAACTAACAGCAACACAAAACAGGTACAACATGAGTCTCCTGAGGTAAGTACAATCAGCATGACAGAAATAGAAGAATAAACATCCATCCCACAATAAACGGGAGGAAGCATAGATAGTTGGAGGGAGGACAGGCCACACCTAGGGAGGTACATGAGAGCCCAGCATAAGGAAGGAGTAGTGGGGTAGGGAGAGGGAGAACCGGGAGGGGGAGAATCTGAATGGATGGTATGGGGGGGGCAGGGTACTAACCCACCCAGGGGAGAGTATCGGTTGTGTCCCCACAGATCTGGAACATGCATACGGACCCCAACACGACACACCAAACAAGGAGGGCAACGCAAAGTACAGAGGTCTACACAAAGAGGCTGGACGACAAGCCGGCCCAAACCAGAATTAGGCCGACCCCCACACTCGAAGGGAATACCACAGAAAACAAAAATAGATCGCCTGGAGTGGGAAAGGAACTGACCCACCACACCACATCCAGAAGGAAGCTAAAACAAAAGAAGGAGAAAGGACGTAGTGGAGTACACCTGGGTCCACCAAGCCCAAAGTCGATAGACCAGCTAGATGGCCCGTCATACAGAGAGGACCATTCAGCTGACCACACTAGGAGATACGACATCCTGCACCAACACATGGCCCTACATGGGACAGCACCTGAGACACAATGGGGGATGGGCGACTGAGCTGACCCCGCCACACTGAGGCAAACACTGGGGGCGTGCAATGGAGCAGCGGAGGAAGCAGAGCAAAGGGAGCCCAAGGGAGTATAAAGGATGGTCTAAAGGCCAACGAAAGGACCTTGAACTACTAGCAATTTTTCTTTTAATATTTGCTATCTTTTTGCTTATTTTTTTTAATTTGTTTTTTACCTTGTAAATTTTGTATGTTAATGGCTTTTCTGCTTATCAGCGTGTCGATGTTGTTTCTGTCAAAGCCATGTTCTTATGGGCCACTTGGGTGCAGTCAAAGTCATATCCATTTGTATGCACATATTACTATGTCAGCAGGTCCACCTAGACAAGATAGGCTGGACAAATAATGAGAGAAGAAAACAAAAGTACCAACAGTCCTGGAGGGACATGAGAGCGTGGGAGGTAGGGGAAGGGGGGAGGTGTTGCCCAACATAGGAACAAGGGAACAGCGAATGGTACAAAACCAGAGGAGGGAGGGGAGGGGAGGACTGGAAGGGAGTGACCAAGAGCAAGGTAACTGAGAGGAACTACTGAATCCAGAATGAAGGCCAAACATGGTAACGGGTCGGGAGGAAATCGAAAGGAAATAGAGGAAAGGAGTAGGAGGCAAAGTGCATACAGAGAAGCCTAAATACAGACATGTACATATGTAAATATATTTATGATTATGGGGGCAATAGATTTATATGCATATATTTATAGGTTCAGTAGTAGGGTAGCAGATGGACATTGGGCCTCCTCATGCATAATCCCCCAATACAATAGCACCTCGCCCTGCTAAGCAGCCATTGCAGGATACCCATCTTCCCGACATGATCACTGAAGACAGCCGTGTGTGTAAGCAAATGTGGTGAAGAAATCTGATGGTGCCCGTCTATCAAAAAAAGATATAGCGTCTGGGGACTTAAAGGCTTGAAGGCAAATAAGCGGCCATCAAGCTCAGAAGCAACAAAGCCCACAGAGAAGAAGCACACGGCCTAAGCGAATACAAGGTGTTGAATGGACCATGTAGCAGATACAAAGGAACAAAAACAATCATTGTGTGATCACCTTCCTCACATAATGGCTGAAGACGAAAGTGTGCATAAGCAAGTGTGGTGAAGAAGGCGGATGGTGCACGGCTACTGAGAGATATAGCCTCTGAGGACTTAAAGGCTTGAAAGCAAACAAGCGGCCATCTAGCCCAGAAGCAACCGAGCCCACACGGAAGCAGCACACCGACATTGGTGACCATGAAGGACAGAGGAGACCAGGTCTCCAACATCAAAGGTGGGGTGGTGGTGAGAATCACATCACCGTGAAAGAGGGGGAGTGCTTGATGGGGACCCAATGCCCACCTGTAGAGAGCTGAACACCCCTTCCAGAGGGGTAGTGAGGAGGAGATGGGACACACAGGGTTCAGTGTAACAACAATGAAACTCAAAACCTTCCTCTAGTTCCTGAACGCTTCCTCCCCTCCCAATCATCATGACCCCAATTCTACCTTGCCATGCGGACGTGGTTGTACCAGAGGATGTACAGCGGTGCAGTGGGGATCTGGAGGCACAGGGAATCTAGGACAGACGAACCCTTCAACACCAGCGGTGGGAGTGGTGACACCAGGAGGAAAGGGCATGTAGAAAGGGAGAACCTATCTCGGAGATCTATGTGTAACCTCCTCTCTGGGAGATTTGCAAGGGGGAGGCGGGTGAAGGTAGACGCCGGGGAGTGTAAGATAAGATATAATAATTATTTATAAACTATCAAGGGACCAGGGGTGGGATCTGGTAGGGAGGGCAATGGGGGGGAAAAAAGGGAAACCGAGCTAATTCCAGGAACACAAGTGGAAGGTGAATTATGAGAGTGATGAGTGCAACGAATGTATAAGGGTGCTTTGCTCATTTGATGTATGTACAGATTGTGATAAGAGCCTTATGAGCCCCAATAAAAAGATTAAAAAAATGATTAGGGCAAAGAATGTACGGATGTGCTTTATACAATTGATGTATGTATATGTATATGTAAGAATTGTGATAAGAGTTGTATGTGCCCCTAATAAAATGTAAAAAATAAACAAATTAATTAATTAATTAAAAAAAAAGATAAAGAGTCTAGGGTTTTAAAGACTAGAAGGTTAACAAGTGGCCATCTAACTCAGAACCAATAAAGTGCACATGAAAGAAGCACACCAGCCTGTGTGATCACAAGATGTAGAAGGGATCAGGTATCAGGCATGAAAGAACAAAAAAATCATATCATTGTGAATGAGGGGGGGTACATTTAGGGGATCCAAAATCTATCTGTAGGCAACTGGACAACCCCTTACAGAAGGGTCGCTGGGAGGAGATGAGCCAGTCAGGATGCAGTGTAGCAACGATGAAACATATAACTTTCCTCTCGTTCCTAAATTCTACCGCGCCCACTATCATGATCCCAATTCTACCTTACAAACCTGGCTAGACCAGAGAATATACACTGGTCCATATAGGAACTGGAAACACAGGGAAACCAGGACAGATGACCCCTTCAGAACCAGTGCTGGAGGAAAGGTGGGGTAAAAAGAGGGATCTGATTACAAGGATCTACATATAACCTCCTCCATGAGGGAGGGACAACAAAAAAGTGGGTGAAGTAGATGTCGGACAGTGTAAGATAGGACAGAATAATAATTTATAAATTATCAAGGGTCCATGAGGGCGGGGGAGGGGGAAGAAGGGGAAATGAGGAGCTACTACCAAGGGCTCAAGTAGAAAGCAAATGTTTTGAGAATGATGATGGCAACAAATGTACACAGTGGATGTATGTATAGATTGTGATAAGAGTTGTAGGTGCCCCCAATAAAATGATTCTTTTTAAAAACCTCAAAGAGCAAAACACACTATGGTTTATTGTACATCAATGATACTTCAATAAAATTACATAAAAGAGGGGAAAAAGAAATGGAATTTTAAGGTAAAGAAAGTATTCCCTTTGAAGACCATATTGCAAATATATATTTAGGCAGGCAATTAGATAAAGACATTTTAAGTCTGGGCTTCTATACCTGCCATCTGTCTGTTATGAAAAGTATAATTAGCAACTAGAATCTCTCATACAAAACCAACTCAATATGGTCTTTCTTGTCTGACCTCAGTGGTGTTCTACTCTGCTTTGATGGAGCTCATCATATCATGACTCTATAACAAGATTGAGGAGTTATTTGCATTCTTATGTGGAAGGTAAATCTGTTTGGCTATTCTGTTAGACTAGTTCATTTTCTTTCCTACCATCCCATCTGCCATTTTAATTCAAAACAAGGAGAAAAGCATGTATGTGCCTTTTGAGGAAGGAGAAGATTTTGGTGTGGAAGAAATTCTCTTCTAGCCTGCAAGGTAAGTATTTACCCCCTCTAGCCCTGTTGGAGGAGGGGAAAAGGAAGAGAGACAAGGCAAAGAGAACAACATAGTTAGTTTCATGCCTCCTTACTTGATCTGGGGATTGAGGGGAATATCAGTGACTATGGACCTGTTGTGCTCCCCATTTGGAAGCACGAGGAATAGAGGCTGCCAGGCAGAGAAGCCCTATGGGAAGTCACTGAAGACAAACATATAGAGAGTGCCATCAAGTCTACTGTGATCCATAGAGATCTTATATGAAATGGAATGGAGTGCTGTCTGATCATGCACCATTGTCACACATTCCTGAATGTTGAAGTCCATTGTTGCAGCGATTAGGTCAATCTGCCTCAATAAGGATCTTCCATGTCCCTCTATTTCATCAAATATGATGTCTTCCTCAAGCAATTGTCTACTAATAATGTGTCCAAAACACATTAGTCAGTCAGTGTTCTCTTGAAATCCATAAGGTTTTCTTTCAGTAATTTTTGGAAGTGGACTGGCAGGCCCCTCTTCCTTGTCTGTCTTAGTCTAGAAGCTTCACTGAAACCTGTCCACCATGGGCAATACTTCTGGTATTTGAAATTCTGGGAACAGAGCTTCCAGCATCATAACAATACACAAACCATTATAGTACAACCAACTGACAGATGAGTGGAGGATATCTATATATCTATATCTATGTATATTTACATATATATATATATATATATATATATATATATATGGAGAGAGAGAGTAAAACTGGCAATGCAGTCTGATTAGTCAGTATTCTGATGATCTGCTGCTAACATAAAGTATCCCCACAAATAACATCTTAAAGTAATGATAATATCAATTTTGCTCACAAATCTGCAATCTGGGCAGAGTTCAGTGAGGACACTAGTTTTGGCTTCATCAAGCATTAGCTGGGGTAGCTCAAAGGACAGAGGTTGCAGCTCTCTTAAGACTCACTCCCTCACACGACGGATACTTCTATTGGTTGGAGCTCAAGAAGAACCCTATATGTGACATTTTCATTTCGCCTGGTCTTCCTTGCAACATCCTGACAGGGTCCCAATGGTGAACAACCCAATACGACCAGGTGGAAGTCACAGAGCAACACTTCTGCCATAGTCAAAGGCCTGCCAAGATGCAAGGAAGAGGGAAAGCAGGCCCTGTTTCTGGAAAAGTGAACACAAACTCATCTTGTCACAAGAGAATGTGCGATGTGAAACATTAGGACAGTCATCTTTGAAGGACACAACCTGCCACGAGCCAAGATACAGAGACAGATTTCTACGAAAGCAAAAGGGCAGGACTTAGACTTAAAGATAAAGCCACAGACTTCATAGGACAAGAGCAATAGGGAGACAAGCAAAGGAAAGCTCTAGGACGCAAGCCTAACATGGCTAAAGATAGGGACAATGTCAGGACTGAACTGGAAGCAAGCAGACACCTGTGCAAGGCAGAACCCGTGAAGTTGTGAGTGCCTTCAAAGCTAAGTCAAAGTACGTTTGGGAATGAGAAGGGAAGGAGCAGGAGAAGAAATTAATGGGTAGGTTTATGGAATTTGTAAGTCTGGGGACAGAGCATCAAGAATACCTGGGTTCTGGCACTCATTTGATACCATCAGAGTTTGAACCTTTTCCTTTCAGTGCTGTTTCCTTTTGAGTTTCACGCAGGCTTCCTGATGACAGCTGTAGTTTTAAATAGAAGCTCAGGAATTCTATTAGAGAGAGTCTCTTTTCTTTTCTAATCATTGGTGGTACTATCAAGTAAGCATTGGATTGCTAACTGCAAGTTTGGCAGTGCTACCCTACCAGCTACCTCATAGGGAAAAAGATGGAACTTTCTGCTCACATAAATATTTACAGCCTGAGAAACCCAACAGGGACCTTCTACGATTCAAAATGGACTCATTGGTAATGGGGCAATTGTTTCTGGGGCATTTTTTAGGGTTAGATATCATTAACCTAGCATGAGTCACATACTGAGTCTGACCCAGTCCCTTTGGACAGAGGAAAGTCATGCCCTGACTAGCCAGGCCTGGAGCTGGCAGATTGGATCAATGCCAGCAGAAGCATGGAGATGGAGCATGGTGGAAGAGTGATCCCAAAGATACAAGCCATGTGCTGTGCGTGGAAGAAGGGCAAATGAATGCTGCATTAATTAACCAGTCATTGACAAAATGAGGTTGCATAACAAATGGCTCCAAAACCCAGCAGTTCAACAAACAGCCCAACCCCTTCCCTCCCACACACACAGTTCTTAAAATTCAGGATCAGGGAGATTAACTGGAACTTTGAACTTGGCACTTCAGGGCTTGGAAGAGATGACAGTGCATGTAAAGGCCTTGGGGCAGGAGAGATCTTGGTGTGACTGAAAGCCCAGAAGAAGACTAATTTGGGGGAGGTGAGATAATAGGAATGGAGTCTTCAGTGAGCATTTCCTTGAGAGCCTTCAAGCAAAAGCGATTTTTCTATATTCATGTTTTAGAAGTAAATCTCCACCCATTGGGTATAGCTTTGGGTATTGGATTGGTGTCGGTATGCAGGGAAAAAATAAATGGGCTTGTTATGGATTAGGAGCCTGTGGTAGTCACCTAATCTTGTGTCAAGTTAAGGATTAGGAGTGTAGGCGTGGAGTCTAGGCTGCCCATCTGGAGATAGTCCGTGAGATTTTTATGTGGGCATAGCCTTCTCCTGAGAACTCTGAGAAATCTGGTACTTCCTCCTTGGAGGTGGAAGACACCTCTCTCTCTCTCTTTCTCTCTCTGCTACTCCTTGGGAGACATTGCAGAAGGCAAGCCAAATGGATGCGACCAGACCTCTGAAGCCAAAGAAGCCTCAGAGAGATCGCTGCCAGCACTGAGATGCTTACAATGCCACTGGATCCACAAGACTTTCCACCCATTGGCCTGTGATTATCCTGCATTCAGCATCACTGCACATGTTTTATGGGTCTGAAAAGGAATTTATAGATTGCTATCAGACATATCGGCTAACATCAGACTTATGGATTTGATCTGCACTGGGCTGGGACGTTTGTTTAACGTACAATTACTGTTTGATATAAAACTCTCTCTCTGGATTTATAAGGTAGAATTAGACCAGAACATGTACTCTGGTACAGACAGGAGCTGGAAACACAGGGAATCCACGACAGATGATCCCTTCAGGACCAGTGGTGAGAGTGGCAATACCAGGAGGGTGGAGGGAAGGTGGGGTAGAAAGGGTGAACCGATTACAAGGATCTACATAAAACCTCTGCCCTGGGGGACGGACAACAGAAAAATGGGGGAAGTGAGATGTTTGATGTGTAAGAGATGACAAAATAATTGATATATTATCAATGATTTATGAGGGTGGGGGGGAGGATGGAAGTGGGGAAATGAGGAGCTGATACCAAGGGCTCAAGTAGAAAGCAAATGTTTTGAGAATGATGAGGGCAACACATGTACAAATGTACTTGACACACAATGGGTGGATGGATGGATGGATGGATGGATGGATGGATGGATGGATGGATGGATGGATGGATGGATGGAATGACTGTGATAAGATTTGTATGAGCCCCCAATAAAATTATCAAGGGTTCATAAGGAGGGGGGAGTGGGGAGTGAGGAGAAAAACGAGGAGCAGGTGCCAGGGGCTTATGTGGAGAGCAAATGTTTTGACAATGATGAGGGTAATGAATGTATAAATGTGCTTTATAATGGATGGATGGATGGGTTGTGATAAGAGTTGTATGAATCCCTAATATAATGATTAAATAATAGGGAAATGATTTTTTTTAAATCACCAACTCTCTGTCATACACCTGAGTCTCCCTCGAGTTTTCTCTAGCATACCCAGACTAATACACAGTTCGCCCCTATCCTATAGGGCCGCTATGAGTTGGCATGGACTTGAGGACAGTGGGTTTGTTAGGGCTTTGGAGTTCAGCAGGCCTTTGTTGGTGTGTTTGAGTCTATTTTTGTAGCTGTTGTGTGCAGGTCAGTGGCTCATCTTCCAGCACTCTATAGGACCATATTTTGTTGTGACCCATAAGGCTTTCATTTGTTCATATTTGGATGTAGATCACCAGGTCTTTCTTCCTAGTCTGCCTTAGGCTAGAGCAGTTGTTCTCAATCTGTGGGTTGTGACCCCTTTTGGGGTCCAGCGACCTTTTAACACGAGTCACCCGATTCAAGGCAGTAGCAAAATTACAGTTAGGAAGTAGTAAGGAAAATGATTTTATGTTTGGGGGTCACCACAACATGAGGAATTGTATTAAAGGAAGGTTGAGCACCACCGGGCTCGAGGTTCCACAGAAGCCTGCCCATCATTGCTGACCCTTCTGGGGTTTGTCATATCGGTGGCACGGCTTCCAATTTCACAGCAACACTCTAGCTACCACTGCACCACGAAATGATAGACAGGTGGTGGACTGTTCTTAAAAGCCACCTGATTTACGATGCTTTGTTTTGACAGCCCTGGAAAATGGATACAGAATATAGTTTCATAGTCAATGCAAGACACACCTTGGGGCAGTAGGGATGGCATGAAGTGAATAGATTCAAAGTATCTTTTAGGGAGAGGAAGGATGACAGTTAATGCCTCGGGACTGTGCAAGAAGGAAGGAAGCAGAGACACCAATGATATTAAGTGCCTGAGTTAAGACAGGAATTTCCAGGTAAGCTGGTGGGTCATGATGGGAGAATTTCACACTCCCCGAGGACAGGGGGAGCATTGATTAGTTCATATGTCTGCGCATCTTCTCAGACAATAGAGGCTTTGTCATCCTCAAATGAAGCATGCAGTTGGAGCTCAGAGAGGGCATGCAGTGCAAATGAAGACTGGGTTGGTTGAGATGGGTTTAATGTTTCACTTCCCACTGCAGCAGCGAGAGGCTCTATCAGCTCATCCTGGAAAGGAAACATACTACCTGCTATCAGGTTCATTTCTTCAAAAAGGATCGAAGAATACAAATGAAAGACTACAGTTTGAAGGGGTCTAAGACAGACTATCAGGCTCATTAATGCTTCATTTATTAAAACTTCATTCTTCAGAGACATTCTCCCAGTAGGATGTATGCTGGGGTGGTGGTGGGTATGAGGAGGAAGGCTTGGAGCAGGGTAGGGGAACAACCCCACACCACCAAAAAATACCTTCCCACGAAGCAATTCCAGTGGGCACAGATTAGATAGAAGTTTCATCCTATGGTCACTTGATGTTTGTCCCTCTCTTTTATCTGAATGCTCTTTCCACATTGCTCGGATGAAGCATCCAATTTGTATTAAAATGCAAGTTAGGAAGCATCATCCCCAACCAACCCTGTTCATCAAAATGGTAGTACTCTCTCCGGGTACCCTGAGTTCATTTTGTCAACAAGCTGAAGCAGTTGAGCTGGGGCTCTGTGAGGCCCAGGAGCATGAGTTCATTAATATCCAACCCATAATGCCTTGCTGAGTTTATGCCAACAAAGCCCTGTCACTCCTTACCTTAGGATTTACTCACTCCTTGAAACAGGCATTTATTTACACACAGTTTGACCTCATGATGGTGTTCAGCAGATGTGGATCTTACTTATTTGCATTGTTCTGTGACAGTTGCAAAATTCGTTAGTGGCTCAGGGATCAATCCTCTGTGGACTGCCCCGAAGCTAGATGAAGCAAGCGGGTTCTCGCTGATTCATCCTCCCTCCTTAGCAATGCTTGCTAGTCAGGTTAACATAGTGCTCATTAAAGAAACTGCCTGTATCAGTTTAAATTTGTGACCTGGGCGGGAGGGAGGGTGATGATCACAAGTGATAGAAACTGACGCTTGACTAACTTAGGGAAAAAGGCCTAATGGTGGATAAATGTTGGGAAGACAAGAAAATGTGGCAAATGCCTGGGCAATCTCAGGGCTGTGAAGCAGGTACTGGCGAAACACTCCTCCTGAGGCCAAAGTGTGCCCTCTGTAGTACATTAAATCACATTCACACACACACATTCATGTTCACATGGAAGCTGAGGCTATGGCCTTACTTGGAGAGGAGGTCTTGGCAGATGTGCTTACTTAAGGATTTCAAGAGCTCCATCTTTCTGGGTTTAGATTTCAGATGGATGTTACATGCACTGATTGGTGTGTTCTTATAAGAAGAGGAGTGGGCACACAGAGACCCCGTGTGAAGACACTGGCAGAGATTGGATCAGTGCATCTATAAGCCAAGAAATATCAAGGATTAGCAGCAGTGACCAGAAGCAGAGAGAGGCTACTTTGATTCTGCTTCAGAGCTCTCAGAAGGAATGAATCTTGCCCACACCTTAATTTTAAACCTTTGCCCTTCAGAAAAGTGAGAGAACAAATGCCTGCTGTTTAAGTCACTCGATTGGTAGCCATTTGTTACAGCTACCCAAAAGAACCATTATGGATTGATCTGTAGCCCCCTCAAAATATGTGAGAAATTTGAGCCCTGGTGGGACATGATCCTGTTTGAAAAGAAGGGAGTTCTTTTGTAATATAAATGAGGCTGTATGGCCACTGGAGATCCCTTCATAGAGGGGTATAGAAGAGCAGATGGGTCAGTCAGAGGGGCGATGATGGGAGAGTGGAGGGTGAGTGGGTTGGAAAGGGGGAACTGATTATGAGGATCCACATGTGACCTCCTCCCTGGGAGATGGAAAGCAGAGAAGGGGGGGAAGGGAGACTCAGGATAGGGCAAGGCAAGATATGACAAAATAACAATGAATAAATTACCAAGGGTACATGAGGGAGGGGGGAGCAGGGAGGGAGAGGGAAAAAAAGAGGACCTGATGCAAAGGGCTTAAGTGGAGAGCAAATGATTTGAGAATGATTGGGGCAGGGAATGTGCGGATGTGCTTTATACAATTGATGTATGTATATGTATGGATTGTGATAAGAGTTGTATGAGCCCCTAATAAAATGTTAAAAAAATGAGGCCATATGAGAATAGGCTTGAGCCTAAACCTAAACACTTCTGAGTTAAAGGCCAGGATAGATCCAGTAACACACAGTACGGGGAGAAAGATAGCGAGGAATGCCAAGGAACTTTCTGGTATCCACAAAGAAGGACCCTGACCTAGAGTCGCACCCCAAATTTGAACCTGTAAGCTCCAAAGCAGGGGGAAAAGTGTTTTAAGGCTACTGACTTGTTGGATAATTTTTGGTTAAGGAGATTAAGACAGGAACTTAAGACATCCTCCAATCCTTCCGCTGGCTTCGTTCCATTTTTCTCACATTCAAGAGTCCTCCCAGAGGATTCAGTCAGGTTGTTGTTATTGTTGTTGTTCAGCGTCATAGGGAGGGTTTGGATTCATTGTGACCATACATACAACATAATCATACACTGCCCGGTACTGTACCATTCTCACAGTTGTTCTTAATTTTGAGCCCATTGTTGCAGCCACTGTGTCAATCCCATTTGTTGAGGGTCTTCCTCTTTTCCATTGTCCCTCTACTTTCCAGAACACGATGTCCTGATCCAGGGACTGATCACTCCGGACAACATGTCAAAGTTAAGGCGAAGACTCCTTATCCATGCCCTGAGGAACATTCTGGCTGTACTTCATCCAAGTTAGATGGGTTTGTTCTTTTGGCAGTCCATGGTACATTCATTACTCTTTTACATCACTATTAATCAAATAGATCTATTCTTCTTTGGTCTTCCTTATTCAGTGTTCAACTTTCACATGAATATGAGACAGTTGAAAATATCATGGCCTGGGTCAACCCGCCCCAGTCCTCAAAGTAATCTCTTGCTTTTCAACACTTTAAAGAGGTCTCGTGTAGCAGATTTGACTAGTGAAATGTATCATTTGTTCTCTTCTCTGCTGCTTCCATGAGAATTGATTGTGGATTCAAGCAAGACAAAATCCTTGACAATTTCGATCTTTCCTCCATTTATCATGATGTTATCAATAGGTCCAGTTGTGAGGGTCTGGGCTTTCTTTACCTTGAGTCATAATCCAAACTGAAGGCTTTAATCCTTCATCTTCATCAGCAAGTGAAACAAGTCTTTCTCATTTTCTGCAAAATTGTGTCATCTGTATAATGCAGGTTGTTAATAAGCCTTCCTCCAACCTGATGCTCCATCAGGCACTGCCCCTTAATGAGTTTAGGTCATGAAGGGTAGTCCTCCATAGGCACATTGATTATTACCCTACCCCCCCTCACATAATAAATTCAGAGAGAGAACATTTCCCCAAAGCAATGGAAAGCTTACTAGAGAAGTGGAGGGTGCTCAAAGCCAAAGGTGACACAAACTGGAAATCAGTACTAGTTTTCAATACCTGCAGTCATCTAATAGTTCACTGCACTATCTAAGGAAAGGTGAGGAGAACTGGGGCAATTCCATTAAAAAAAGACAATGCAGGGTATGTAAGTCCGTCATTCCTCTGCAGAAGAAAAACACATAGTTGGGTTGTAGAGCTTTGTTTGCTAATCAACCGAATGTAGTTGTAAAGCAGGGGTGTGTGTGCGCGCGTGTGTGTGCGTGCGTGCGTGTGTGTGTGTGTGTGTGTGTGTTGAAGGGAGGGGCTTGCCATTCTATTTCATAGCCAAGAGAAAGATGAGCCTCTTCCCATATCTTTTGCTCTGTGGCAAGTTACTGATAAACATGGAACGTTTATTTGACAAGCACATTGCCGAGAAAAAAACGGGAAGCTTGTGTTCATCTCTGCTGAGAGGTGCAGTCAAAGAGATCGGCTTTATGACAGACACCCTGATCGTGCAGCCAATCTATGAAATGGCCTCATACATTCAACACACATTTGCTGCACCTCCCCAGTGTGCTGCCCAGATATTACCAGGCAGAGTGTTTTATGGGCAGAATTTTTGAGTTAGGCAGGCAGAGGGAGTGTCTTTGTGGGTGTTGCCTTTACCAGTCCTTGGATTGTTCTGGGACAGGCATGTCTTTTTCCTCTAAAGTAACTGATCGCGTGTAAAGAAGGAGTCTCCTCAGTAAGACGGGTTAAACCAAATCCAACCTATGACAATCATCTCAATTGGAACACATAGCGACCCTATACAAATACCCATAGGGTTTCCAAGTTTGTAACTCTTTTGGGGGGCCAACTACCATGTCCTTCTCTTTCAGAACCACTACAGAGTTGACCGTTGTGTTAGCAGCTGAATGCTTAATCACTGTGCCCATTTTGTTTGCTGAGCCGCCCTCAAAACACTGAACAGTTTTTCTGGGTACCAAGTATGTCCACTTCTATATCTGGCATAGGGTCTTTTCCCCGAGTTGATAGGAGGTGCAAATCAGTTACTAGGGGTTTGGCAGAGTCAGTATGGAAACTGGGAGGGTGTGTGAAATTTGAACCAGAGTAGAACAATTCCAAGACACTTCCTAGTGATTCCTGGCATATAATATGCAAATGATAGTCAAGATATATAACTGTGTCTCTGTTCTTGGTTCTGTGAGTACCTGGTGTGGCCACAAAGGAGAAACCTGGTCTCCTGCTATTTTGAACATCTAGTGTGAATGACAGGAGATAAGTCACATGCTAATGAACCCTGGTGGTGTAGTAGTTAAGCACCATGGTGCCCGGCTATCAAAGGATATAGCGTCTGGGGTCTTAAAGGCTGGAAGATAAACAGGGGACCATCTAGCTAAGAAACAACAAAGCCCACATGGAAAAAGCACACCAGCCTACCCCGACATGATCGCTGACGATAAAGTGGGTGCATAAGCACATACGAGCATGTTTTCTTGATGTGCACTCACCCTTTACATACAACTCTCTTATACATATGTGTTTCTGTGGATTTGTTTCTCAAATGTACCCAGACTAACATAAGCAGCGTGGAACGCATTTAAGAAGCCTAGACAAGGGCAGGGCAGGATATTTGGAGGGACTGGATCCAGAATTAGAGAGGAATTAGCCCTGGTGGCAAAACGGGCTGCTAGCTCTCTGTCCCAAGAGGGACATGAGACTGCTGGCTCCCATGAAGATTTACAGTCTTGAACACTCCATATAGGGTCACTGTGGTTGGAATCCACTGGACGGCAGTGACCTTTTGGGATTGAAGGTGGAAGCCACCAATGACTTCCTGCCATTGATCCAAGGAGCCTCCGGAGAGTGTGTGAATTTCTGGAATGCAGTGAACAACCTCTGCACATCTGCTTTTTGTGCTGCCCAAGTCATGCCCTTGGCCTTTGCTTAAACATATTCATCCAGAGGTGAACCATCACAGCTGCTCCCTCGGGAAGCTGGGGGCTGAGCTCTCTGGTTCCACTTTGTCAGCATTTCTGGTCCGGGTACCTCCCCTCTGCCCGGGCACAGGCAAAGTGCTTTTGGAAGTAGTGCTCCCTGGGTAGTGGTTATGATTTGCCTCCTCTGGCCTAACATGATGAATGCTGAGAGGGGGTGGATACTAGGGGGTTAAACTCCCTGAACTTTACCTAGCCCAGGGGAAAACTTATTATTTAAAGTAAGTTTTAGACAGAATCTTTAGAAAGATAAATTGTTAACTTTATGTACACAATTACTCCCCAACACATAGGCTCATCCTCATAGGCTGTGTATGACCTTGAGCAGGTGCTCAGTCACAATGGGTTTCTATCAGGATTGAGAGTTCAGCTCTCTCAACTCTCCAACTGGTTATTAGAACCATAGTCTCGTTTCTATTTATGTATTTACTTTGTTTTTAGGGGGAAACGACCCCCAATTCAACGATATCTTATTAGGAACTCCTTTGCTAAGTTTTACACAAGAAAAAGGCACAAACTGCTGTTCTGGATGAAGGAGAGCATCCGCATGAGGCCACAATGGTGTCAGAAGGACCCACAGCCACAGTTACTTAAATAAAATGACACCCATTCTGTCCTGCTGACTCTGACTCATAGTGACTCTGTGTAGGGATCCTGAAGTTGCTACCTTTACAGGAAGCAATAACATCATCTTTTTCCTGTGGAATGACTAGTGGCTTTGAACCAGCGACCTTGCTCTTAATAGCCCAACACTATCCAGCATTACCACCTGGGCTCCTGAAAACTTAAATAAGACATAGAAAACAAACAACTTTTTCACAAAATTGTGACTGAAGACAGATCAATTCATGGAGTTTCAGGAGGGCCTGTGAGAGCATGAGCGGGACCTTCATTGGGATGTGCACACTACCGTATATCGTTGAGTCTGGCCCGGGGAATGGATGCAAGCACACTGCCTGAGGGACAAGCTTTCCACTGCCAGTCAGCAGTAGGAAAGAACTCAATGGCGGCTGAATCAGTGGCCCCTCAAAATGGATGTAGGGTCTCCACATAGACTCTCACTGTGACCACAGCCTATTGCTAAAAATTTAAGCTAAAATACGACTTAAACGCCAAACATTCTGTTTCCTTAAAATAGGGTACTGCCAGGATCAGCTAGAAGTCTGCATGACCTATCAGATCTCAACGCCGATCTCAAATCACTTCACATGATCCATTCTACCAGTCATGTCAAGGACAACTAGAGGTCTGCATGAGTGAGCCCAAATCGCCTCCTCACTTACCCATTCCAGAGCTTGTGCCTGTATAACCTATCGACTAACACATTCCCATATGCCGTGGTTATGAAACCAACCATCATGCTGGAATAAGGACCAATCACGATGCAAGGGTCAGGGTCAATGGGAAAGCAAAATAGGGGCTGAGGGGAGCCAAGAGGGGTCCCTTCACTCAATCCCTAAACCTGATCTAATGTCACTAGACTGGGGTCTTCCTCACATCTCAAGGGCACCCGATTCATGATTGAAGTGATTTGTGCTTATTCAATCATTGTTCTGCTTGCTGTCCTGCTGTGCTGCATCCTCTTCTTGCTTTTTTGTGCATGGCTCCCTCTGTTGTGGTGACAAATGGCTCGAGAGGGATTTGACATAGGGAGAAAGCCCACCCACATCAACTGTCACCAGAAGAAGACACTAAGTCCATTTCTCTCACGTCACAGAACTATGCACACCAGACACTGGTAGGGCTGCCTGGGAGGGGAACCCTTAGTGCAGTGGTTCTCAACCTGTGGGTTGTGACCCCTTTGGGAGTCATATGACCCTTTCACAGGGCTCAGCCAATTCATAACTGTAGCAAAATTACAGTGATGAAGTAGCAAGAAAATCATTTAATGGTTGGGGGTGGGGGGCATCACCACAACAAGAGGACCTGTATTAGGAAGGTTGAGAACCACTGCCCGAGTGTGTTTAGGACTTTGCTGCCCTCAAGGTCATCAGACATTCCTGAAGGCAGAACCACTGCAGGAAGCCCTTCTGGCAAATGCCCTGAAGACAGGTCTCAACCAACTCCACCCTCACCCTCCGAGATCCTAATCATAGGACGCATGGAAATGCTCCTTGACACTTCGAAGACTGTAAGTCCATGGGAGCAGAAAGCCTCCTCTTTCTCCCTTGGAGTGGTGGCTGGTGAGTTCAAACTGCTCACTTTCTGGCTAACATAACCCACAGACCAGCTCCCCCTGAGCTCAGTTTGGTTTGCCGCACAGCACACATTGTTTGGAACCTTCTGAAATAGCTATGCACATGTGCAGGTTGGGGGGATTTCGCACAAGATGCAGTTATCCACCCTCTCTTGGCAAAAATAATTTTTGCAAAAGGCTTGTATTCTCTTCTGGATCTGAGTAGCAGCTACTCTCATGAAGTCATAGCACATACATTCATGCTACAGTCGTCCCAACTCCCTAATGTCTTACGCCGAGTCTGCTCCATGCTTTTCTGTGTCCTACATGGCAGCTGTAGGCACCCAAGGCATGGGCTCTGCAGCCTGGGTCCAAATCTCTCCTTCCCACTTCCTTACTGTGTGGTCCTAGGCTCATGACTTTATCATCCTGTGCCACTGATTTTTCATCTGTAAAATGAGGCCAGAATAGCGTCCACACATAGGCTTGTTAAGTGGAATAATTGAATTATTATACACAAAAAGCTTAGAACGGTGCTTGGCATCTTGCAAATACTATTAGGTGGTTTAGCATAGGGACTGGGTCATCCATTACATATGCTCAGGTTCAAACTTCCGGCCAGGAAGGGGTGGTACACCTAGGTGGGCATTACACCTGGATTGGCCCATCTGGGCCAGGTGAATTCAATCCAGCCATTGAGGTTGACCATGACCATTAACCATGCCTCCCTATGGAGGAATTGAAAAGGCAGGATCTTGACCGCTCCGGTGTCTCCCTTTGCCCACTTTTCTGTTGTCTGTCCCCCAAGGAGGAGGTCACATGTAAATACTTGTAATCAGTTCCCTCTTTCCAATCCACGCTCCCACAACCCTCTCAGTATCACCACTCACAAATTATCAAGGTTTCTTGATGGATGGGGGAGCGGGGAGGGAGGGGAAAAATGAGGACTTGATGCCAGGGGCTTAAGTGGAGAGCAAATGTTTTGAGAATAACGACGGCAATGAATGTACAAATGTGCTTTACACAATTGATGTATATATGGATTGTGATAAGAGTTGTATGAGCCCCTAATAAAACTATTTTTAAAAAAAGAAAAAAGGCAGGATCCCGGAGCCCACTGAGTGACTTTCTCTCCAGCAGCTTCTAGGTAGGCTGTACCCCGTGAGGGGCCCTGAGGTGCCTGTGTAAACCTGAAACTTCTTCTCTCAAAAAACTCACTTAGATCACAATCCAGGCTTCGAAGTGAATTCTTTCTCGCGCGAAGCCAAGGCCTGAGGTATATCTCTCCCAGGAGAGATCTAACAATAGTATCTCTTATTATAGCATTAGGAGCCCAGGTGGTGTAGTGGACTGTGCATTAAGCTGCTAATTGCAAGGTCGGGGGTTTGAACTGACTAGCCCGTCCGTGGGAGAAATATGAGGTTGTCTATTTCTGTAAGGCAGTGGTTCGCAACCTTCATAATGCCCCCACCCTTTAATACATTTCATGTTGTGGACACCTGCAACCATAAAATTATTTTCATTACTACTTCATAACTGTAATTTTGCTATTGTTATGAATTTGTTGACCCCTGTGAAAGGGTTATTTGATCCCCAGAGGGGTCGCGACCCACAGGTGGAGAACCGCTACTGTAAGGATTTAAAGTCTCAAAACCCCAAAGGGGCAGTTCTTTGTCCTATTGGGCCGGTATGAGTGGGAGTCAATAAAATGGTAGTTAGGTTTTTATCTGCTTCAGTATCAGATTTGGTGGCAATCTCAGTCATCCTGCATTGTGGTCTGGTTTGACCTCTGGTAGATCTGTGGGAAATGACTGCCCTGGTTTGAGGTGAGGGCCACGGTGCTTCAGTGGTAGATCTCTCATCGTCTTTCACCGGGAAGACCCGGGTTCGATTTGCAGCCAATGTGCCCCAGACTGTCAGTGAAAGTTTGTGTGTTGCTATGACACTTAGCAGGCTTCAGTGATGCTTCCAGACTGAAATAGAATAAGGACGAAAGACCTGATAATCTCCATCCACACATCGACCTATGGCCCACCACGGTTGGCTTCCCCTCCCAGCCCTGGTAATAGCACAGACTGGCATAGTTTGCTCCGCTTCCCATGAGGTGCCCATGAGAGGCTGACTCGACAACCATGGTCAAGATCAACAGCTTGAACTCTTTTCTGGGTCTACAGAAACAAGAACAATCTTCTAAAATGAGTTCGCATTGCTATTTGGGACTGGGAGAATGCCTTTGTGACAAGGATTGTGCTCTGGATTCCAAAGGCGACTTTTAAACACAGCCACATAGCAACTCCGGAAACTGCCATAGTAGAAGCCATGTTTAAAAAAAAAAAAAACGTTCTACTGACTTGCTCAAAGGAGGCCAGAGGTGGATGGGGGTGGGGTGGGGTGGGGAGGGAGACTCCTCTAAAAATGAACAAATTTGTTTCCTTACATATTTGTCATGTCTTTTGGTCCTGAAAGATAGGCGGGGAAAAGCAGACGAGAAGAGGAAACGGCGACTGACAGTCATCTTGTTGGTGTTCCCACAGCATCCCCTCCTTAGGCACTTGCTGCCATCTCATCCAACTCCACTCAGTATATTTTCAGCCAGCAATGATGCATAAATGTCTGTGTACTCCAGTTTTATTGTAGTCGGGCAGCGTTTATGGGTTTGACTTTCAATTCAGCATGGCAGGACGTCTAGAAGCAATTATAACCAGCACCTCCTATGTCTGTGCGGTGGGCAGGCAGTGACGGATCCCCAGCTTCTGGAACACTAGTGCCCCCTCCCAGCTCAGGATAATGATGGTGACACTCGGCCTCCTTGTTGTCTGGGGGAGCTCTAGGAGCTCTAGGAGCTCTCCTCTGAAACATCATATTATTGGCATTTCTTTGAGTGAACACATCAAATTAGTGACTGTAAAGGAAGGCGTAGGAGATGATTATTGGTGACAAGAAAAGCCTCAACCACCTCCAGAGAGCATGTCTCCTAAGTGCAAAGTATGGAGAGGGAGGAAACAATTGACCACAAATGGAATAGGCTCTGAGTCTCGCCACACAATGTATGTGCGTGGTCACTGAGGCGCCAACATTATGGCTGGAGGACGGATATGGTTTGGGTAGCCGTGATTGCCATCCAGAACGTGCCGTGCTATTGTGAAAAATGATTTTTTATTCTGAGCAAATCTCTGCTTCCACTTGCTTTAATGCTTCGCCAGAGAGCCAGGGACTCTGGGAGGGGTGGGGACACACAGGGCTGGGCTGACCTCAGGAACTCATGTGTAAAGGGCTTTTTCTCACTTGGAAGCAGGCTGGGTTCACAGCCGTTCTTTCTGGTAAAGCTTGTTTCTGAACCTTGCCACGTCTGAGTCCGAAGAGGGAAATGAAGGTGACAAATGCTGCGAGGAGCCCTGGGCACATCTTGGCTATGGTCCTGCTTAAGTCTGTTTCATTTGAATCCCAGTTTTACCTTTCCTCCTTTCTGGGTTCCGAAGCATCAGATGGGTGCCAAACGCTTCCACGGACAACACTAAAGCTGAACAAGGTGGAGGCAGATGAAGAGCAACGGGAGGTTGGTGTTTGGGAGACTGAATACTTGGGCTTCCTAGGCCAGGCCAGCTGGTGGTTAGAGCCCTGTTTCATATTCCACTGAAATCCCTAGTGTCCAAGGACCAAGTGGCTCCTAAGTCCAGAATTTCTGTTACATGTCTCACCAAGGAGAAGCTGGGCCAAAATGCATTGAAGAATAAAGCAGGAGCTTGGCTTGTGAATCCACTCTCTGATTCTGAAATTTCAAAGGCTCCGTGCACAGACATTTCAACACTGAAAGCACAGTAGGGAAAATCAAAGACTTGGGCTTCCTCCTTGCCCCTCTTTTAGGGCTTTTATGGTTTTCCAAGGCGCCTCCCAGAGCCGAGTGTTGTATAGGTCATGTTTAAAAATGTCGTAGTTCTGAGGGACTTGCTGTTCTGCTTTCTTTGGCAAGGAGACCTGGTTTCTTGTCTTGTGGCCAAACACAGAGCACAGATGTCTGTGGGCCCCCTCCCTTTCCCCTGACCTTTGCTCTCTTCTCTGGATACCCTACTGACCTGTTCTCCCTTACAAGATCTGAACTGCTCACACACTTCGTTAAATTCTCATCCTAGCGAGAAGCATCTGAGCATCTTATTAGAGCCTGTATGAGTTCTGTTCTGGATGCCTATTTGTGTAACTTCAGGTCTCTGGCATGGAAACGTCCCATGCCCACAGACCCACACAGGTAATATAAACTCCAACAGTAGTTTAAGGTTTAAGGTGGTCACAGGGAACACTGGGGCCCGTGTCTCCTGGTGAACCACACAGGCTGTCTAAAGGGGCTAGTTCCATCTCAATGTAGCCATGCAGGAATGTAGACCGGTTAGGTAGCAAGACAAGGGGTTGTTCCTCTCCATGCTTAGGGGGCCCCCTACGGGAGGTTGGAAGCCAATGCGGGCTATGCCCAAGCCAGGAGAGCTTAATTGACGCCTCCCGGCTGAAAGCCCTTAAAAGGCTGGAATCTGGCGACCACCACCCCTTCCCTTCAGCTGCTTCTCTGCCTTCCACTCAGCAGGGCTGGGTGTGCAGTGTCATGAGGGTGGCTGTGTTCAGTTTAGTGTAACGCCGGAACCTTCTTCTCTCATGTATATAAACCCACTCGGATTACCAACCAGGCTTTGGTGTGAATTTCTTTCCAGTGTGTAGCCAAGGACCGAGACATTTCCCACCCGAGAAACCTAACAGACCCAGACTTACAATAAACCCATATTTTTATTTATAAGGCAAGAGGTGACCAGGTCTAGACAATAATGGTGAAGAGGGCCCTGGGTTTGAGAAAGATTCTGAAGTAGAATCCATAACCCTTAGAAATGTATTGGCCCTAGGGGAGGGGCAAAGAGGGCTGGATTGAGAAAGTCTCTGGCATCCAGTTCTGACTTGACTTCAGGATCCTGAATCCTTCAGGGCCATGACCTTGCCCTCCACCCAGACCTTCCAATAGCCATCTTCTCAGAGCCTTGTTAAGTTCTCATAATACATTACACCTGCCATCCTGTGAGCAGCTACCAAACCCAGGCACTTTTTTCAAAGACAAGCTCGCTCTCTCTACCCCTAAGAGCAGGTAGTTTGGAGATGATGGATATGAGATACCACAGAAGACAAATCTGTTATCTTCCATGGTGCACAAAACATGCTGTCACAACCAGGACTCGTGACAATCCCGCAGTTTCCTAAATTGCTTCACTGCTACTTTTTAATTAAGCCTCATTAGATTGTCATATATTGATAAGAGGGATGACCCTGAGTTAGATGCATAAATTAAAGCTTTCCTAATCCTGTGCTTTTATATAAATGTGTTAATAATTTTTGTCATTAGTGAGAATAATGGAGGGATGGAGCAATACCAAATGGAGTTTGACAAAGTGTTGGTGTTTGCTGCTGCAAACGTGGTGCATGTCAGATACAATCCATCACCCAGTGAGTCTGCAATTAACACCAAGGGACAAAGGTAGGATTCCCTGTAATAAATAGCCTTTCTCCCAGATGCTAATGGGGACCCAGCAGGACCCAATGTTGTGTTGTCGCAGTTGTACACGGGCCCGTAGAGGAGACAGAGCTGGTGTTTGAAACGAGTCTTGTTTGCCCCCAGTTGGAGCTCATCCACCCCAGGACGGTCTTATCCACTGCCAGGGACTCGCAGCTCCCCCTCCACAGGATGCAGCCAGCTCTCCAGCTCCCAGATGCTCCCCCGTATGCAGAGCCTGGGACAGGACGTGGGGTGAGCAGTGGGCACGGGGCAACCTGGGGTACCATCCAACCTGGCCCAGGGCATGCACAATCCCACCTTGCAGGCCTTGTGGAGCGTGGCCTCTTTCCTCCTACAGTTGGCCCTCATCTTGCCCCAGAACTGCTGCAGTTCCTGTAGCCTCGCCTGGAAGGTCTCTGAGGCCCAGTGGCCCCCCTGCAGGCCCCTCTGTCCCTCCTGCAGCCACAGTGGGCACACAGACCTCCTCCAGCCACCAGCCTTGTGGGTGTTGGTTCTGGGCACTAGCTTGTAAGCTTCGTTCCCCCCTCTAGGTAATGGGCACAACAATGGATTTTTTTGTTTCAAGGAGAGAAACCATATACAGTCCTGAGAGGGGCCCAACTTTTCTAGATGGGAATAGAGACACTTTAAAAAGAAGGAAAAAAAAGGATTGACCTCCAGTCCCTTCACCGGCAGGGACAATTGCTCTGGTCTCACTGTGTCCCGTAAAAACATCATGTCAAAATGTTCTCTTTTAAATTATGGACATCACTGCATTATAGTTACGACAGCCAAAGGTGGAAGACGCCTTTGAGTCCGTGGACAGATGGATGGACCAAGTCAGTGAGTTCGAGTTCTAGAACGGAGTGGTGTCCTTTCATTAAAATAGGGGGATAAATGTCAGGTCACAAATTAACCTTGAAAAGACATGCTGGGAATGAAATAAATAAAATTCCCAACTCACTGCCATCCAGTCAACTCTGACTCATGGTAACCCGAAAGGGCAGAGTGGAACTGCCCCACAGGTTCCGGGGATGGTAACTCTTTTGCAGACATAGAAAGCTTCATCTTTCTCACAAGGCGCAGCTGGTGGACTTGAACTGCAGGTCTTACAGATCACAGTCCAATTTGTAACCACTACGCCAGCAGGGCTGCTGGTAATGACATAAGCCAGACACAAAAGAACAGGTGTAGGACCGAGCCAAGTAGAGAAAGGGTGAGCACAGGGAAAGGCACAGAGGCAGGCAGATCGGAGATAGAGGGGTTTCTCGGTGGCACCCTTGGGCGGGTTAGTGCCCTGTGACCCCGCTACCCATTTATTTATTATTATTATTACTTTTCGTTTCCTCGCCTCTTTTTATCTGTCTACCATGTGTATCCCTGAATTTGGTCTGGTCCCTGCCATATTACCTGGTCCTCACCCCAGGAATGTTCATACAGTAGCTTTTCCCCTATGTCCCTTTTGCATTTTTTTAAAGCTTACATCCGTGGACACAGTGTGTGCTTGTCCTTTTGTGCTTGGTTTACTTCGCTTAGCATGTTTTCCTCCAGTTCTTCCCATGCAGTGATGTGCTTCATACGTTCATCACTAATTTTTAGCGATGCGTAGTACTCCATTGTATGTATGTACCACAGTTTTTTCCCCCCACTGAAAAAGAAATCTTTATTCTGATCCCACCAGCTGTACCATCTGTTATGCGCCTTCCTCCTTGGCAATCCGGTTTTTCTTGAGTGGTCCCATGAAAGCTTTTTTCTCTTCCACGGTCTGGAAATGGCCATGGCACAACTTGGAGGTGGTGTCGATGAACTTGAGGTCGATCTTCTCCAGGGCACGGCGCTTTGTCTGCACCAGCAGGGACTTGTGCAGAGTCAGCACTCGCTTCTTGGTGCCCACCATGCAGCCCTTGAGAATGACAAACTCATTGATCACTTCCCTGTAGTGGACAAAGTCGCCCAGGGGGTTGATGCTCTTGTTAGAGAGATCATAATCGGTGGAGGCGTTGTTCTTGATAAGCTTACCGTCCTTGACGAGGTAGTCCTGGCAATTCTTATAGATCTTCTTGTTGATCTCTGTGCAGTGGTGGTAGCCTTTCTGCCCAGCGCGGGCCATCGAGAAGGCCACACGGGCGGGATGCCAGGCCCCGATACAAGCCACCTTGCGCAACCCTCGGTGGGTCTTTCGGGGCAGCTTCTTGGTGTGCCAACAACTGTTGACCCCTTTGTAGCCTTTGCCCTTGGTCACCACCGTGATGTCGACCATTTCATCCTGCGCGAACACCTGGTTCACTGGCACCAGCTTCTCCCGGGCCCAGTCCAGCTTCTCAGCCACTGAGCCCCTGTTCTCCTGCATCTCCGTCAGGTGCGCCTTCTCCTGGCGCAGGAGGAGCAGGCGCGTCTGTGTGTGGGCGATGGCGCGCATGACCGGGCAGGACTTCTTCATGCTGCTAACGTCTTTCTCGAGTTGCTTCTTACCCTTGTCATCCTGCCACTTCTTGCAGTACTTGGTGAAAGCCTTCTTCTTCGACTTGTGCCAGTTCTTGTAGAACCTCCGCTTGCTCTCATCGTCACTGATGTGTTCCGCAAAGACTGTCTTGAAGGTCCGGAGGCCGCGAGGTGTCTCCACATAGCCCAGGATACCCACCTCCACCATGGGAGGGGTCTCCATGATGGTCACGGCTTCCACCACTTCCTTCTTGTTCACCTTGGAGCCTGGTTTGTCGACCTCGCGCACAATGTGGGTCATGCCGGCCTTGTAGCCCAGGAAGGCCTTCAGGTGGACCGGCTTGGAGGCGTCATCCTTGGGGAAACTCTTCACCTTCCCGCCGTGCCAGCTGCTGTGCTTCCGAGGCAGGAAGCCCAGAGACCCATGCTGGGGCGCCAAGAACTTCCGGTGTGAGATTACATCGTTGATCCCCGCTGGTAGAGGTACCCCAGGTTTTTAATCCAATTGTCAGGTGTTGGAAATTTGGGTTGTTTCCAATTCCTTGCAATTGTGAACTGTGCCAATGAACTTTGGAGCACAGATGTCTGACCTTGGTTTGTTTCTTGCCCTGTAAGGGGGGGGGGTTTGCTGGGTCATATGGTAACTCTATTTCCATCTGTTTTAGATATCACCAGTAGACCTCTTTCTTACTCACTTATGAGTCTCCCTGGATTTGTTTCACGGATGATGTTTCTGGGTCATTGTGTGGTCGTGGTCTCTTTTAAGACTTGATCGATGTTTTCTTTACATTGTTTGTCCTGAAGGTCTCTTTTGTACCCTAAAACAAGGAGTCAAGGAGATGCATGGGACTTGATTGCTGAAGGGGGGCAGGAGTGAAGAAATGGACCCAAAGGGTGTCCATACCACTTCTGGGCTCTGGTCTGGAGCTGTTGTCCATAAACTTTTGGCACCTGTGGCCGAGGTTGCGGGCTGACCCCAGGCTTCTCTGGCAGAGGAGGGCTGCCTTCTGCTCCGGGATATGGGGGATGTCCGGAGGCTGAGGAAGGTGATCAGGTTGTGCTCAAGAGGCCCTTGGCATGGGAGTATACTGGCTCAGTTCTTCCTCTGCAGGGTCCCACAGAAGAGGTCCCTTGGCCTGGCCCCGATGCTAGACCCTGTGGCATACCTGCCCCTGAACTTGGAGGAGGCCCATCTCCTGCTCCAAGGCCTCGTGTCTGTGCAGCAGCCTCTCCATGCTCTCCAGATCCTTCCCAATGTCCAGGACTCTAGCAAGGGCACCCTGTGGAGGACGGGCACATTACAGGCTTGGCCTCTGCCCTTCTGCCCAGGGTTCTCTTCGATCCTTTCTTCCTGGCTGGTCTTGGCCTTGGCCTCAGGCAGTTGACAGTGTCTGATTAGTGTCTGCACAGTGACACTGCGGGTGTTGGGGACAAGGCTGCTGGATGGAAAACCAGTACCTAGCAGGGGTCCCCGGTCTTCCTGTCAATTCCCTTCCTGCCTCCCTTCCATGGGATCTCTGTCTCATAGGCCAGGTTTCTGAAACCGCATCAGCTTCTCTTTGTGGTCCCCATGAGGAACAGGCTATTCCAGCTGCTGGCCCCACCCCTGGATCCAGTCGCTGTCCTGTGTGATGATGGGGACATGAGTGCCCTGATGTTCATACTGCCTTGGGCCCAAGCGGTGAACCTGTCTCCCCCTCGGGCTGTGCCAAGGAGTGAAATGCTGACCAAGCTCAGGGACAGCACAATAATTTTTCTTTCACCCAAGATGACAGGGCCCATGCGCATCATTCTTCTGATCTAGGAAGTGGCTGGGCAGGGTCCATGGGTGGGTTCTCATGTGGAGGGTGCCCCTCACCCACCACTGGGGCCCTGTCTACCCTGCCCATCAGGATGACAGTTGTCCACACGGGTCTGAGAATCAAGGGCCCTGGGCTCCAGTCCTAGCTTTGCCCCTGGAAAAGCCATTAAACTCTCCACATCCCGTTCCACAGCAGGCCGCCCCTTGGACCCTAGTGGGGCTGAAGGTCACTTGTAAAGGTAAAATGGGGTTCAGCTGAGGTGCCCTCTGACCTGGCTCGCAGCGCTGAGAAAGCCGGCAGTAATCAGAGAGGTGTGAAGCTTGTTTCGCTGACCTTCTCCCAGGGCTTCCACTCAAGCCGGCCGATCACGTATCGTGTCCAGCAGGCCCTGAACCCAGGGGCCTGGCAGCACCCTGGCCTGCTCTCTCAGCACAGCCTCCTGCGTAGTGGGAGGTGGGAGGTGGACCCAGCCCAGAGTACCGAGTGTACCCCTGCTGGGGCTGGCTCACAGCCCATAGCCCTCACTATAAGTCCCGGGGGCCACCCCTCAGCTCTGCAGTTGAGTGTTGGCCAGGCTCCTAGGCAGAAGGAAGCAGGGGCCATGTGATATGGGCAGATCCAAATGCCCTCTGTGGTCCCCAGAGTGTGGCCTAACCCATCCCCATGCGCTTCTGGGTGCTTGGGCACCTCGGCTTGGTCACCAGCCCTGGATTGGAGCCCCTGGCTCCTTGGTAAACCCTCACCCACCAGCACAGGTTCGATGTGCATACACACCTCACCCGTGTGCCCCCAACAGTCTGGATACCGCGGCCTTATCAGGGTCACGCCCATGACCGTCCGGCCATCACCTCCCTTTCCTGTGTGCTCAGCACCTCTGGAAGGTTCCATGCTTCTGGATCAGCCGCTCCACCTCTTCCACAGAGCCCTCCAGGGCACTGGCTTCCTGGAAGACCTGGGGCAGCCATGGAGGTGACACAGAGGTGGGGGGGGGATTGGGGGCACAGATGGTGGTTCAAAGGGAACCCTAGACAGCAACATCTGCCAGAACCTTGGTTTACAGCCTGGGCTCTCTGGGGGTGCATCAAGGGGCCTGCGGCTGGGGGTGGGGAGGTGGGTGCTGAGCAGGAGGGGAAGGAACCTGAGGAAGAATAGCACTCCAACCTGGAGGCCGTTAGGAACATCCCAACTTCTGACGAGGTGGGGAGGAGCCCCATCAATTTCCAACGAAACCGCGTAGGGCTTGGCTGGCAAGGGCCAGGTGTGGGGAGGAGATGGCCCTGAGTGACCTGAGGCTCAGGTGTCCCCTTGGCCACTTGGGAAGACACACTATCTAGCTCCGTATCAGAATAGCAGCCAGTGATCCAGGAAGCAAGGGGGATTGGGGTGGTACTACAGGAAGACTGGAGGTCCTGGGGTCAGTGTGTCTGTGTGTGGTGAGGGGAGCTGTCTCCTGGGCCTGCAGGATCTTGTCCAGATGCCACACTGTCTGAGGAAGAGCTGCTTGTGGTGCATGGCCTGCCGTCTCCCTTGATTCCGTTCCCAGGCCTGAAAGACCTGCTCCCAAGCATCCTGCAGGGCGTATAGCCTTTCCTGGACCTGGGCCTGGGCATGGACATAACCGAAGGTGGTGCTGAGGGAAGCTCCAGAGAAAAGGTGCCTGACTGTCCAACCCAAGGGGAGGGTATTGTTTGTGTTTCCTCAGGGAAAGAGGGACCAGATATAAAGCCAGTGCCACATGAATGCAGTGTGCCCACACGGAGTGGGGAGCCAGTGGAGGGGCCTGAAGGCTGGGCTCCCATACCAGCTATGTGGACAACTGCCCCTGCACCCAGAAGGATTTACTTCAGAGGACAGCACTGAAGCTGCATCTAGGATAGAGGGGCATGTTTGATCAGAGCAAATGGGAGCAAAGAAGTGGGAGGAAGAGAGAGTGGAGCACATCCTGGCCCATCAGGCCTGGAGGACTATATCCCGGCTCTGAACAGCCAATGGACAGAGTGGACAATGTGGCTGTTCCCACTACGAGACACACTGTAGATTGATGGCCCAGGGTCCAAGGGGGACAACACTGGAGACTCAGGGTTAGAACTGGCCCAGACTGTTCCTATGGCACTGAGGCAAACCACTAAAAGTGTGTGGCAGAGCAACCGTCGGAGCAGAGCAGGGAGCCCCTGAGGTAGTACAAAGGACAGACTCTGGGGCCAAAGCATGGTACCCCATTGGACCTGACTGAAGGACACACCTAGAGATTAAAAATCAGACCTTTATCTATGTATAGGTTTTTGTTTCTTTAAAAATTTTTTCTTTTATTTTATTCTTAAAAAAGCATTTTATTAGGGACTCATACAACTCTTATCACAATACATACTTACATCTGTTGTATAAAGCACATCTGTACATTCTTTGCCCTCATCATTTTCAAAGCATTTGCCTTCCAAAATTAATTTACTCTTCTATGGGTAATTGGTTTCCTTTTTGTTGTCATTGCTGTGTTCTCACTCATTGCCTATCTTGCAATGACTTGATTTTTGGTGCATATTATTATCTCTACAGACCTATCTAGATACGATAGACTGCATGGATAGTTTTGAGGAGAAAACAAGTGGACCAACAGTTCCGGGGGAATAGGGGAGTGGGAGAGAAGGGGGCAAAGGGGTAGTGCTGACCAACCCAGGGACAGGGGAGCAATAAGTTATCCAAAATCTGTAGCAAGGAGGGTGTGAGTGGTCTGGTAGGGATTCAGCAAGGGCAAGGTAACCGAGAGAAATTACTGAAACCCAAATGAAGGCTGAGCATGATAGTGGGACAAGAGGAAAGTAAAAGGAAATAGAGGAGAGAACTAGGTGACAAAGGGTATTTATAGAGGTCCAAAGACTGGAATGTACATATGTAAATATATTTATATAAGTGTAGGGAAACAGATCTATGTGCATATATTTATAGGTTTAGTACTAAGGCAGCAGATGGACATTGGGCCTCCACTCAAGCACTTACTCAATGCAAGAACACGTTGTTCTATTAAATTGGCATTCCAGGATTCACACCTTCCCGACACGATTGCTGAAGAAAAATGTGTGCATAAGCAAATGTGGTGAAGGAAGTTGACAGTGCCAGGCTATCAAAAGATATAGCGTCTGGGGTGTTAAAGGCTTGAAGATAAATAAGCGGCCATCTAGCTGAGAAGTATCAAAGCACACATGGAAGAAGAACACCAGCCTGGCTGACCACGAGGTGTAGAAGGGACCAGTTATCAGACATCAAAGAACTAAAAATCGTATCAGTGGGTGCCCACCTTCCTGATACGATCAGTGAAGACAAACGTGTGCATAAGCAAATGTGGTGAAGAAAGCTGATGGTGCCTGGCTGTCAAAAGATATAGCATCTGGGATCTTTAAGGCTCAAAGATAAACAAGTGGCCACCTAGTTCAGAAGCAACAAAGCCCACATGGAAGAAACACACCAGCCTGTGTGACCACGAGCTGTCGAAGGGATCATGAGGTATCAAGAATCAAAGAACAAAAAATCATATCATTGAAAATGTGGGTGAGTGCAGAGTGGAGACTCAAAGCCCATTGGTAGCCAGCCAGACACCCTTTACTGAAGGGTTGTGGGGAGGAGATGAGCCAGTCAGGGTGCAGGGTAGCAACGACGAAACATATAACTTTCCTCTAGTTCTAAAATGCTTCCTCCCCCACTCTCATGATCCCAATTCTACCTTACAAATCTGGCTAGATAAGAGGGTGTACATAGGTACAGATAGGAACTGGAAACACAGGGAACGCAGGACAGATGACTCCTTCAGGACCAGTGGTGAGAGTGGCGATGCCTGGAGGGTGGAGAGAATGTGGGGTGGAAAGGGGAAACTGATTACAAGAATCTACAAATAGCCTCCTCCCTGGGGGAGGGACAGCAGAGAAGAAGGAAGGGGGAGACTTTGGACAGTGCAACATATGATGAAATAATATTAATTTATGAATGATGAAGGTTTCGTGAGGTAGGGGAGAGTGCGGAGAGAGGGGGAAAATGAACAGCAGATATTAAGGGCTCAAGTAGAAGGCAAATGTTTTGAGAATGATGATGGCAACAAATGTACATATGTTCTTTAAAAAAAAAAACCTTTTATTATTTAAGCTTAATTTATTCCCAAGCCATGAGTTTTTGTTCTTCAGTTTCTTCTAGGAAATCTTTTTCTTCAGTGCAACTTCCTCTTCTGGCTTGGGAACGATTTGTTCCTTCTCAGTCAGGATCATTTCAATGTGGCAAGGGGAGCTCCTGTGTGGATTAATCTAGCCAAGAGCTCTGTAAGTCCGGTGGTGCATCTTGGGGGCTTTGTTCACCTGGATGTGCTCGATGACCTGAGAATCCACATCTAAACCCTTAAGTTCAGCATGACTTTCTGCATTTTTAAACATGTGAACCAAAAATTCAGCACTCTTTTTGGGCTACCAACTCTGGGTCCCAACCCACTGTTTGGCCTGGGCACATCTACCAACACCATCATTGTCCCGTCGAAAAGGCACACACTGCTTCTGCAGAGTGACATCTTTCAAGTATTTGGTGGCTTTCCAGATGTGCATGCCTTTGATGGCCTGGGCAATTTCACGGGTGTTTTTGAAGTGGACCCAGAGATTCGACCCTCTGTATTTGCAGGATTTTGTAGGGTTTTCTGGGTCAAATGAGTAGCGAACCATTTTAGCAGGTCACCTCAGGCCGCTACAGTTAGAGGAAGAGCCTGTACATATATTCTTGACACAATGCATGTATGTATGGATTTTGATAAGAATTGCACGAGCCACCAATAAAATGATTAAAAATATAGAAAAGAAAGGTGCTTGGCCCTGAGGGGCCAGGGTGCGGTGGTCCAGTGGGCTGGGGGAGGGCCAGAAAGGGGAGCCGACTTCCACGGCGGACGGCCCTGTAGCCTGGAGCACCTGCTGTCCCCGCTGGGTGGCGCACTGGTGCAGCTCCTTCTGGGCCTCCAGCTTGGCCCGCAGCTCTTGGTGGACACTGAAGCTTTGGGCTCCACTGCCGGGGTCTTGGGGCTCCTCCACCACCTGCATATCTCACTGCACACTGGCTGTCCAGGAGGCATAGTCTTGCACCTGGAGCCTGGGAGAGCACGGGAGAGCATGGGGTGAGGGGACCTGGTACCGAAGCAGCGTCACAGCCAACCTGAGTCCACCACCACTCATGTCCAAACCTCCATGTCTCTGCCGCTCAATCCCACAGCTTAACCAAGTGTCTACTCAGCCTCAGCTCTGCCCGCCACCCCTCCTTCCCACCCAGTTCTCCAGGGCCAATGAAGTCCCTCACGGGCAGCTTGATAGCTTTGCCCACCCATCCACAACTTTGCCAGACCCCCACTTAGAGGTAGCCTTTGGTGGCCTTGTGTGAGAGCCGAGGGACTCGGGACTCTTGTCCCTTCACTGCCTCACTGTTCAGATGGAGGTTTTTGGAGTGTTTTTTTTTAATTTAAATTTAAATTTATTTATTTTATTGGGGGCTCTTACAACTCTTGTTACAATCCATACACCAATTGTATCTGACATAGTCATACGTATATTGCCATTATTCTTTTCTAGACATTTACTTTCTATTGAGCCCTTGCGTTCAGCTCCCCTTTTTTTTCCTCCTCCCCCACTCGAGGTTCCTTGATAGATTATAGATTGTTATCATTTTCATATCTCACATCGACCATTGTCTCTTTTATCCTCAGGTTTCTGTTGCTCCTCTCCCTGCGAGGGGTGTGTGGTTATATGTCATTCATTGCTATTGGTTCCTGTTCCTCCCATCCTCTACCCCAGTACCCTTTTGGTATCTCTATTCCCATTCCTGATCCTGGGTTCCTTGTGTTGTGAGTTTTATCTCTTGCTAATACCTATGCACTCTAGTCCAGAGTGGGAAGCGGCACTGGGATGATGATAGTGGGGGGTGAGGAGGCCTCAAGGTGTCAGAGGCAGATTGTGTGATTCATTGATGCGATCCATGTCTCCTCAGGGGGGCCTCCACCCAGTGGGACACAGCATCTGGGAGGATTGTGGCTTTCTCCTGAGACAGCATGGTGGTCAAGGGCCTAGGCATTGAGTGTGGGACTCTGGGCCTGGGGTGGCAGCACTTGCAGAAGCCACCCCCTTCCCCAGGCACCCACCTGGATACGGACGAGCACGTGAGACAGTTGGCTGTGAACTTTGAGGGTGGCCTCAGCGTCTCAGAGCAGGTGGGGTCTGGCCTGAGTCAGCTCCCACAGCTCCAACCAGGCAGCCCTGCCCCCAGGCGGGGGTCAGCAGTTATCCCAGCATGCTCATTCCTCCCCCTCAGCTTCTGTCTGCTCAGCCCTTCAGCTTCCTAGCTGGGTTTAGAACTTGTCCTAAGCTCCCAGAGGGCCACCGTCCTGAGATCTTGCTCAGCGCTTCAGGCCTTTCTGCAAACTCTCCTCCCAGGAACCCATTATCACTAGCAGTTTACCCCTTGCTCTAACAATGCTCCAGGAGGCCTGCTTGGGAAGTGTTGGGCTGTTGCCTGGTTCAGGCCCACTAACTGCTCCTCAGGAGAAAGAAGAGGTTCCCTGCTCCTGGAAAGATTTACTGACTTGCAAACACTCTGGAGGATCCCCATGAGTCAGCAGGTGGGGTCATTCTAAAGCCCGGCACTCGGCAGGTAGCCACGTTGTGTGCCACCCAGGCATGCTGTGTGTTTGGAGGAGACTGCACACCCTTCAAAGGTAGAAGCTGCACCCCTCCATGGTTCTTGCATGCAGCAAATGCCGGGCCCCTGAGACTCCGGGCCAGCCTCTGGGCTAGGATCATGGGCAAATCAGGATCTCGCCTAAGCTCCATCTGGGCTGGAAACACAGTAGCTTGTACTGTGACCTGGGTCAGCCTGGGGCTGTGCAGGGCATCCTCAGCCCAGCTCAACTCTTCCCAGAACGCCCCTGCAGGTGCAGGGAGCCCGTGGCTTTGGAAAGTGACCCTGCAAAGTGGGCTTTGTGACCAGGCTCCCTGATCCACCGACCCAGCTTTGCCTCCTCCACAGGCCGCAGACAGCAGGGGCTGCCCTGGGTACCCTTAACTCGGGCCCTCTCCAGAGACAGTGGTTTGGCAGAGCCGCAGCACAGCAAGGGTCTCCCTGGAAGCCTCTTCATCCCATGTCCAGCACCTCCTCCTAAACTCACCCCTGCGCCAGGCTGCTGTTACTCACTGTAGGTCCTGTCACCACTGCTGGGCCCTGGGGGCAGTGCTGGGCCGCCACTCCAGCCAGCTCTCCGCTAGTGGGGCAGGCTGCCCCCTGGTGGCCACCCATCTTCACTTGGTGCCGAAACATTGCAAACTTGGTTAAGAGGAGCTGAGAAGAGAGGAGAGGGGTCACAGGGGGCCCTGGCTGGTGGGCTGTGAGACACCTCAGTGAGTGACTGGGCAGGGCAGGACTGGACAGCCACAGAACTTGCCCCTCTACGCAGAGAGGGGAATAGGAAGCCACAGCTGTCCTCAGTCCAGACTGATGTTCCCCATCAGCCCCTTGTGCATGCAGCCCCCCCTCCACTACTCGTCTTCATTCGGCTCCAGGGCACCTTCCTTGCCCCTAGCCCCTTCCTCACTAGGGTGTGCTCATAGTCCTCTCCCCTCTGGCCACCTGCTGCTGGCTGCTGAGCCAGCTCTGCAAGTCCTTGGCTTCCCTCAGGAAGCCCTACAGTGCCAGCATCCTCTTCAGATCCTGTCCCCTGTGGTGACAGCCTGAGTCCCCCAACAGTTAGTGTGCATGTGTCCACATTCTGGAGGTCAAGGGATCCAATCAAAGGGGCTGCCTGAAATACAAGGTTCTTCATGGTCTTTGCCCAGGCTGCTCCTCTGGATTCAAGAAGCAAACCCAAGTCAGGGGGAGTTGGGCTGGCAAGGGTGTGGCTGTGGGGAAGGGCAGGTGACTGGAGCCAGGGAGCCCAGCCCCTGCCCTGCAGGCTCTCCTCAAAGGTTTATGGGAAGAGGAAACAGTGAAGGATTCATCTTTTCCTGACACATGTCTACAGGCCTCTGTCACGGTTCTCTTCAAGGCATGGGTAGCATCTAGGGGAATAAGCAACCCCAGCCAGTTTTCTGGTACCCACTGATGCAGCGACCCTCACTGTTGGGCTGCCAACTCCCGCAGTGTCTGCAGCTGCTTCTAGAGCCTCCCCTGCATCACACCCAGCAGCTCTGAGACCTCAGTTACAAGGATCTACGTATAACTTCCTCCCTGGGGGATGGACAACGGAAAAGTGGGTGAAGGGAGACAAAATATGTAAGATCTGACAAATTATCAAGGGTTCATGAGTGAGGGTGGAACAGGGAGGGCGGAGAAAAATGAGGACATGATGCCAGGGCCTTAAGTGGAGAGCAAATGTTTTGAGAATGATGAGGGCAATGAATGTACGGATGTGCTTTACACAACTGATGTATGTATGGATTGTGATAAGAGTTGTATATGCCCTTAATAAAAAGATTTTTAAAAATTAAATCATTTTAATTTCTTAGGACAATGCCATTTGTATTTCAAAGCAACATTCACGAAAGCTATTTTCTCACCTTCACTATCTTCTATTTAGTTTTAGATAGAGCAAAAACAATTCTTATGCCTTTGTATGAGATGTAATGCAAGTAGACATAAATTTATGCATAATTAAAAATTTGAATGAACAACATATTTTGTTAAAGAATTTGACCTTTTGTGAAAATAAAAGAAAGCTTATAGCATTATATTGAAGGGTTGGGAATGTTTTCCTCTATTTTATTATAGTATTAGGTCTGAGGTTCTTACGGCATATTCTGATTGTTGTCATGTAAGAGAATGTACATTCCATATAAGAGAAAACATTCCTTATAATATTTTCCTATCCATTGCTTCCTGCTGAATCTCTCATTTGTTCTTTTATCATTATTTTTTCCTATAATAAACACAGGCTGCTTAATTTTATCTTATTAATCATTTATATAAGTTAGGAAAATATTTATTATATATACATTTTTATTAAAATTCTTTTATTGGAGATTCTTACAACTTTTGTTGCAATCCATATTGTACATATGCAATCCATTTTGTACATATGTTGCCTTCATTTATTTATAGACATTTCTTTCTTTTTCTTTTTTAAAATCATTTTATTGGGGCTCATACAACTCATCACAATCCATACATACACCAATTGTGTAAAGCACACTTATACATTCGTTGCCTTCATCATTCTCAAAATTTGCTTTCCTCTTGGGTTCCTGGAATCAGCTCATTTCCCTTTTCCCCTCTCCCCCTCTCACCCTGCTCCTCTTCCTTCATGAACCCTTAATAATTTATAAATTATTATTTTCTCTTATCTTACACTGCGCGGCGTGTCCCTTCACCCAATTTTCTGTTGCCCATCTCCCAGGGGGGAAATTATATGTAGATCCTTGTGATCGGTTTCCCATTTCTACACCCACTTCCCTCCCAGTATCGCCACTCTCACCGCTGGTCCTGGGGGGTTCATCTGTCCTGGATTCCCTGTGTTTCTAGTTCCCATCTGTAGCGCTGTGTATCTTCTGGTCTAACCAGGTTTGCAAGGTAGAATTGGGATCATGAGAGGTGGGTGGAGGAAGTGTTTAATCACTAGAGGAAGGTTGTGGGTTTCATTATTGCTACACTGAACCCTGAGTGACTCATCTCCTTCCCACTACCCCTCCGCAAGGGATGTCCAGTTGTCTACAGGTGGGCATTGGTCCCCCGTCATGCACTCCCCTCATTCACGATGATATAATCCCCCCTCCCGCCTTTGTTGCTTGAAAACTGGTCCCCTCAGCACTTCATGATCACACATGTTGGTGTGATGCTTCCATGTGGGCTTTGTTGCTTCTGGGCCTGCTTGTTTACTTTCAAGCCTTTATGACCCGGGACGCTATATCGCTTGACAGCCGGGCACCATCAGCCTTCTTCACCACACTTACTTATGCACACATTCATCTTGAGTGTTTATGTGGGGAAGGTGATCACACAATAATGGTTTTTGTTCTTTGGTGTCTGCTACCTGATCTCTTCAACACCTCGTGTTCACTTAGGCTTGTGTGCTTCTTCTCTGTGGGCTTTGTTGCTTCCGAGCTAGATTTCAGCCTGTTTGCCTTCAAGCCTTTAAGACCCCCAGAGTTTCATTATATTGTGCAGAGAGTGGCTATGAGCCAAACCCACTCGACTGCACCCAACAACAATAACAACAGGACTTGTGCTTCTAACAATATGCTGAAGAAGGCCTTAAGAGAATCTCCCCTTCGTTTAGAGCAGCGGCTCTCGACCTGTGGGTCGTGTCTCCTTAGGGGGTCAAACAGCCCTTTCATGGGGTGGCCTGAATTATAGCAGTAGCAAAATTACAGCTATGATGTAGCAACAAAAATAATTTTATGGTTGGTTGGTCACGACTACATGAGGAACTGGATGAAAGGGTCGTGAGTAAGAATGTTGAAAACCACTGTCCAAAAGGAAGACTCAATTCTTGATACAGTTGAAGGGCAACAAAATAGAGTCAGCCCCAATATAGATGGATAGCACAGTGGCTGCAACAATAAACACAAGCCAAAGAAAAAATGCAAGGATGGCACAAGATGGGACAGTGTTTCATTATATTGACGTAGATTTGCTGTGAGTAAAACCCACAAGAAAAAAAACAGGACTTGTTTTTCTAACAATGTACCTTAATAGACCATAAGAGAATCTCCTGTTAGTTTAGCTCAGCGGTCCTCAAACTGAGGGTTGTGACCCCTTTTGGGGGACGAATGACACTTTCACAGCAATGGACCATTCATTAAAGTGGAAAAATTAGAGTTATGATGTAGCAAAGAAAATAATTTCATGATTTGTCAGTCACCACTACATGAGGAATGGTATGAAAGAGTCGAGGCATTAGGAAGGTTGAGAACCACTTCCCTAGAGTAAGACAGGATTCTTGGTAGAGTAGAAGGGCAGCAAAGGTGAGGCAGCCCCTACAAGATTGATTAGCCCAGTGGCTGCAACAATGAGCACAAGCAAATGAACAACTCTGAGCATGGCATTGGACTGGGCAGCATTTCATTATATTGTGCATAGAGTTCTTGTGACCAGAAACCCACTCAACAGCACTCAACAAAAATAACTACAGGACTTGTGCTTCTAACAATATGGTTAAGTAGGACTTAAGAGAAAGTCCTTTAACTTTAGAGCAGCAGTTCTCAACCTGTGGGTCGCGCCCCTTGGGAGGGTAGAATGACCCTTTCACAGGGGTGGCCCGATTCATAACTGTAGTACAATTACAGTGACAAAGTACCAATGAAAATAATTTTATGGTTGTGGGTCCCCACTAAATGAGAATCGATATGAAAGGGTAGTGGCATTAGGAAGGTTAAGAACCACTTCTCTAGGGCAAGACACAAATTTGGTACAGATGGGAAGGAAAAGAGCGGCAGTCTCCAACAAGTTGGATTAGCACAGTGGCTGCAACACTGAGGCCAAGCACACAAGCACGGTGAGGGTGGCACAGGACAGGGCAGCGTTTCATTATATTGTGCATAGAGTTGCTAAGAGTCAAAACCCACTCGACGGAACTTAACGACAATAACTACAGGACGTGTACTTCTAACAATATGCTGAACTAGATCTTAAGAGAAACTCCTCTAAATTTAGAGTAGTGGTTCTTATCTTGTGGGTCGCGACCCCTATGGGGTTTCAGACGAGCCTCTCACAGGTGTTGCCCAATTCATAACAGTAGAAAATCACAGTAATGGAGTAACAATGAAAAAAAATTACTGTTGGAGGATCACCACAACATTAAGAATTGTATAAAGGAGCCATGCCATTAAGAAGGTTCAGAAACACTGCCCAAGAGGAATACACAAAACGTGGTACTGCAGAAGGGCAGCAAGTGAGAGGCAGACCCTACAAGATGGAATAGCTCAGTGGCTGCAACAATGAGTGCCATCAACAAACCACTGTGAGGACGGAACAGGACGGGGCAGCGTTTCATTATATTGTGCGTAGAGTTGCTGAGAGTCAAAACCCACTCGACGGCAACTAACAGCAACACACAAAAAGGACTTGAGCTTCTAAAAATATGCTGACATAGATCTTAAGAGAAACTCCTCTTAGTTTAGAGCAGGGTTCTCAACCTATGAATCACGAACTCTTTTGGGGAGTGAGTGGGTTGAATGACCCTTTCACAAGGGTTGCCTGATTCATAAGATTAGCAAAATTACAGTAATGAAATATCAGCGAAAATTTTGTATGACTGGGGGTCCACCACTATATTGAGAACTGCATGAAAGGGTCGTGGAATTAGGAAGATTGAGAACCACTATCCGAGAGGAAGACACAAATGTTGGTAGAGTAGAAGGGCAGCAAAGGAGAGGCAGCCCCTCCAAGTTGGAATACCTCAGTGGCTGAAACAACCAGCACAAGCAAAGAACCATAGTGAGGAATGCACAGGATGGGGGAGCGTTTTGTTACATTTTGCATAGAGTTGCTATGAGCCAAAACCCACTTGAAGGCACCTAAATACAATAACAACAGGACTTTTGCTTCTAACAATGTCCTGAAATATATCTTAAGAGACATTCTTCATAGTTTGAAGCAGAGATTCTCAACCTGTGGGTCACGACCCTTGCACAGGGGTGGCCCAATTCATAGCAGTAGCTTCATTACAGTTATGAAGTAGCAATGAAGATAAATTTATGACTGGGATTGTACCCACTACATGAGGAGTGGTATAAAAGGCCTGTGGCATTATAGGAAGGTTGAGAGCCACTGTCCTCGAGCAAGACAGAAATCTTGGCAGAGCAGAAAGGCAGCAAATGAGACGCAGACCCCCAGATGATAGATTAGCGCAGTGGCTGCAACAATGAGTGCAGACAAGAAACCACTGTGAGGATGGCACAGGACGGGGCAGCGTTTCATTATCTTGTGCGTAGAGGTGCTGAGAGTTGAAACCCACTGGGCAACACCTAACAACAATCACTGTAGGACTCATGCTTTTCACAATATGGTGCTGTAGATCCTAAGAGAAACTCCTCTTAGTATAGAGCAGTGGTTCTCAACCTGTGGGTCGCTAGCCCTTTGGGGGTGTCAAATGACCCTTTCACAGTGGAGGCCTGATTCATAACTGTAGCAAAATTAAAGTTACGAAGTAGCAATGAAAATAATTTTATGATTGGGGGTTCATCACTACCTGAGGAAATGAATGAAAGGGCAGTAGAGGGGCAGCAAAAGAGAGGGAGCCCCTCAAAAGTTTGATTAGCCCATGGCTGCAACAATGACAACAAGCAAAATAACCACTGTGAGGGTGGCACGAGACGGGGTCACGTTTCATTATATTGTGTATAGAGTTGCTATGAGCCAGCACACACTCAAAGGCACCAAACAAAAACAACAGGACTGTGCTTCGATGAATATGCTGAAGTAGACCTTAAGAGAAACTCCCCTTAGTTTAGACCAGTGGTTCTCAAACTGTGTCACAGTGCCTTTAAAAGACTAAGGAACCTTTCACATGGGTGGCCTGATCCATAACAGAAGCGAAAATACAGTTATGATGTAGCAATGAAAATATTTTATGGTTGGGGTGTCACCACTACAAGAGGACTGGTATGAAATAGTAGTGGCATTCAGAAAGTTGAAAACCACTATTCTTGAGGAAGACACAAATCTTGGTACAGAAGGGCAGGAAAAGAGAGGTAGTCCCTAACAAGATGGATTACCACAGTGGCCGCAACAATGAGCACAAACAGAAGAACCACTGTGAGGATCCACAGGGCAGGACAACGTTTCATTACATTGTGCATAGAGTTGGTATGAGCCAAAACCCACTCGAAGGCAGCCAAAAACAAGAACAGGATTTGTGCTTCTAACAATATGCTGAAACATACCTTAAAAAGAAACTCCTCTTAGTGTAGAATAGCAGTTCTCAAACTGTGGGTCGTGATGCCTTTTGGGGGGTGGGGGGGAGAATGACTATATCACATGGTGGCCTGATTCATAACAGTAGCATAATTTTAGTTATAAAGTAACAAGGAAAGTAATTTTATGATTGGGGGGGGCACCAATACATGAGGAATGGTGTCAGAGAGTCGTGCATTAGGAAGTTTGAGAACCACTGCCCTAGAGGAAGACACAAATCTGGCTACAGTAGAAGGTCAGCAAATGTGAGGCAGTCCCCCAAAAGATGGATTAGCACAGAGACTGCAACAATGAGCGAAAACAAAAGAAAAGTGTGAGGGTGTTAGAGGATGGAACAGTGTTTCATGATACTGTGCATAGAGTTGTTATGAGCCAACTATGAGCCAAACCCACTCGACAGCCCCTAACAACAATAAGAACAGGACTCGTGCGTGTAATAATACACTGAGCTAGACCACAGGAGAAACTCCTCTTAATTTAGAACAGCGGTTCTCAACCTGTGATTTGTGACCACTTTGGTTGGTTGAACAACCCTTTCACAGGGTGACTAGATTCATAAGACTTGCAAAATTACAGTTATGGAAAAACAGTAGAAAATAACCTATATGCTTTGGGGAACACCACTACATATTGGGAAGTGTATGGAAAGGTCATAGAAATAGGAAGTGTGAGAAACACTGTCCTAGAGGAAGACGCAAGTACAGTAGAAGGGCAGCAGAAGAGAGGAAGTCCATACAAGACGGATTTGCACGGTGGCTGCAACAATGAGCCCAAGCAAAGGACCACTGTGAGGATGATGCAAGTCTGAGCAGGCCTGTATTATAGTGTGCACAGGGTTGCTATGAGCCCAAACCCTCTCCACGGCCCGAACAACAATAACAGGAGGAATCATACATCTAACAATATGCTCAACTAAACCTTGAGAGAAACTGCTCTTAGTTTAGAGCAGCCATTCTCAACTTGTGAGTGTTAAATCCTTTGGAGGTGTTCGAATGACCTGCCCACAGGGGGGGGGGGGCGATATGTAACAGTAGCAAAATTACAGTTATGAAGTAGCAACAGTATAATTTTTTTGGTTGGGGGGGTCATTACTACACGAGGAACTGTATGAAAGGGTCGTGGTATTAGGATTGCTGAAAACCACAGTCCTACAGGAAGACACAAGGCTTGATACAGTTGAAGGGCCGCAATTTAGAGTCAGCCCCCAAATAGATGGAATAGCACAGTGGCTGCAGCAATGAGCGCAAGCTAAGGGAACACTGTGAGGATCGCACAAGATGGGGCAGCGTTACATTATATGGAGCATAGAGTTGCTATGAGTCAAAACCCACTCGACTGCACCTGACAACAAAACAAGAGGACTTGTGTTTCTTATAATGTGCTGAAGTAGACCATAAGAGAAACTCCTAATAGTTTAGTGCAGCGGTTCTCAACTTTTGGGTCACGAGCCCTGTTGGGGGATGAATGAACCTTTCATAGTGGTGGCCCAGTCATAACAGTAGAAAAATTAGAGTTACAAAGTTGCAATAAAATAATTTTATGATTTGGCAGTCAGCACTATTTGAGGAACGGTTTGAAAATGTTGTGGCATTAGGAAGGTTGAGAACCACTGCCCTAAAGGAAGACACAAATCTTGGTAGAGTAGAACGGCAACAAAAAATAGCCAGCCCCCCCCCCCCCGAATATGGCTCCCACAATGAGCACTAGCAAACAACCACTGTCAGGATGGCACAGGTTTGGGAAGCATTTCATGATATTGTGCGTAGAGATGCGATGAGCCAAAACTGCCTCCGCGGAACTTAACAACAATAACAACAGGGCTTGTGTGTTTAACAATATGCTGAAGTAAATCTTAAGAGCAACTCTTCTTAGTTTACAGCAGGGTTCTCAACATTGAGTCGTGAACACTTTCAGGTGGGCGGTGTTTCGAAACACCCCTTCACAGTGATGGCCTGATTCATAACAGTAGCAAAAGTACAGTTATGAAATATCAATGAATATAATTTTATAATTTTATGTTTGGGGTCCACCACTACATTGGGAACTGTACGAAAGGGCTGCAGAATTAGGATGTATGAGAAACATTGTCCTAGAGGAAGACACAAATGTTGGTACAGCAGAAGGGCTGCAAATGTCAGGCAGCCCCTACAAGATGGAATAGATGCAGCAGTGAGCGCAAGCAAAGGACCACAGTGAGATGGCACGAGATGGGGCCGAGATTCATTATATTGTGCATACAGTTGCTATGAGCCAACACACACTCAAAGGCACCAAACAATAATAAAAAGAACTTGGGCTTCTAAGAATATTCTGAAGTAGACCTTAAGAGAAACTCCTATTCGTATAGACAATTGGTTCTCCAACTGTGTGACGAGACGCCTTTGAGGAGACTAACGAACCTTTCACATGGGTGGTCAGATCCATAACAGAAGCAAAATTACAATTATGATGTAGCAATGCAAATATTTTATGGTTGGATGTCACCACCACACGAGGAATGGTGTGAAGTGGTTGTGGCATTTGGAAAGTTGAGAACCACTGCTCTAGAGGAAGACACATATCTTGGTACAGAAGGGCAGGAAAAGAGAGGCAGTGCCCAACAAGATGGATTAGCACAGTGGCTGCAAAAATGTGTGTGAGCAAAAGAACCACTCTATGGAAGGCACAGGACGGGAAAGCATTTCATTACATGGTGCATAGAGTTGGCATGAGCCTAAACCCATTCGAAGTCACCAACAACAGGATTTGTGCCTCTAACAATATGCTGAAGAAGACTTTAAAAGAAACTCTTAGTGTAGAGTAACAGTTCTCTAACTGTGGATCACATGGGTGACCTGATTCATAACAGTAGCAAATTTATAGTTATGGAGTAACAAGGAAAATAATTGTATGATTGGGGGGGGGGTCACTAGTACATGCGGAAAGGTGTGAAAGAGTCATGACATTGGGAAGGTTGAGAACCACTGCCCTAGAGGGAGACATAGATGTGGGTACAGTAGAAGGGCAGCAAAAAGAGGCAGCCCACAGCACGATGGAATACAACAGTGGCTGCAACAATCACAATCCGCGCAAGCAAAAGAACCACTGGGAGGATGACGCAAGACAGGACACCTTTCCATCATATTGTGCTTAGAGTTGGTAGGCGTCGAAAGCTACACAACAGAATCTAACAATAACTATAGGATTTGTGCTTCTGACAATAGGGTGAAGTAGATATTAAGAGAAACTCCTCTTAGTTTAGACCAGCGGTTTTTAACCTGTGGTTCGCGACCACTTTTGGCGATCGAATGACCCTTTCACAGGTGTGAAATGATTCATAACTGTAGGAAAATTACAGTTATGAAGTAACAATAATGTTATGATGGGGGTCACCACTACATGAGGAACTGTATGAAAGGGTCATGGCATTGGAAATTTGACAACCACTGCCCTAGAGGAAGACACAAGTCTTGGTACAGCAGAAAGGCCACAAAAAAGAGGCAGCTACCCAATAGTTGGATTAGCACAGTGGCTGCAACAATGAGCACAAGCAAAAGAACCACTGTGAGGATGGCATAGGATGGGAAATCGTTTCATTATATTGTGCATAGAGTTACTATGAGCCAAAACCCACTCAATGGTACCTAACACCAATAACAACAGAACTTGTGCATCTACCAGTATGCTGAATTCTATCTTAAGAGAATCTCCTCTTAGATTACAGCAGGGGATCTTCACCTGTGTGTCGCGACCCCTTTGTGGGTATGGAATGAAAATTTCACAGGGGTGTCGTGACTCATAACAGTAACAAAATTACAGTTATGAAGCTGCAATGAAATCATTTTTATGGTTGGGGGGGTCGGTCACCACTAAATGAGAATCGGTATGAAAATATCATGGCATTAGGAAAGTTGAGAACCACTGCTCTAGTGGAAGTCCCAAATCTTGGTATGAAAGGGCAGGAAAAGAGAGGCGGTCCCCAACCAGATGCATTAGCACAGTGGCTGCAACAATGAGCACAAGCAGAGAAACACTGTGAGGATGTCACAGGACAGGGCGGCATTTCATTATATTGTGCGTAGAGTTGCTATGAGGCATACCCACTCGACGGCACCTAACAACAACAACAAATGGACTTGAGCTTCTAACAGTATGGTGAAATAGACCTTAAGAGAAACTCCTCTAAATTTAGAGCAGCGGTTCTCACCATGTGGGTCGTGACCCCTTTGGGGCTTAGACGAACCCTTTACAGGGTGGCACTATTCATAACTTGTAACAAAATGAGAGTTACGAAGTAGCAAAGAATATAATTTTATGATTGAAGGTCTACCACTACAAAGGAAACTGTATGAAAGTGTCGTGGATTTAGGAATGTTGAGAAGCACTGTCCTAGAGGAAGACACAGATATTGGTAGAGTAGATGGGCAGCAAAGGAGAGGCAGCCCCTACAATTTGGAATAGCTCAGTGGCTGCAACAATGAGCGCAAGCAAAGAACCACTGTGAGGAATGCACAGGACGGGGCAGCGTTTCAGTACATTGTACATAGAGTTGCTGTGAGCCAAAATCCACTCGACGGCACCTAACAACAGCAACAACAGGACTTGGGCGTCTAACAATATACTGAACTACATCTTAAAGAAACACCTGTTAGTTAAGAGCAGCAGTTCTCAACCTGTGGATCAGGACCTCTTTTGGGGTTGAGGTACCCATTCACAGGGTTCGGTATCTTCTTCATAGTAGCAAAATTACAGTTATGAAGTAGCAACGAAAATAATTTTATGAATGGATGTTCACCACAACATCAGGAACTTCATTATAGTGCCAAGGAATTAGGAAGGTTGAGAACCACTGGTTTAGAGCATAGGAAATCTGATGAAATACTGCATATTTTAACACACACGACGTTGGAAAGTAATGGAAATTGGGAGAGGACAGTAGTATCAAATTCCTATGAGTCAGAATTGCTCTATATCATAGAGTAGCTAAGACAATGAGAAGAAATGACAAAGTCAAAGAGCTGAAGAGAAAATTCCATAGGACACGTGGCAACAGCTTTATGCTCTTGTTAGACCCTTGGGGCCTCCCTATCTTTTGTTGGCTTTCTTAAGCCCATCTCCACCACTGTGAATAGTCTTCATTAAACTCTCTTTAATTAAACCTTCTGCATGCTTTGTTTTCTGCTGGACCCCTAACAGATATCATTTAATTTTCTTGATTGCAATTCATCTCTAGCATACAGAAATCTTTCAAGAGTTTGTTTTATGTTTTGTTTTCATCCACAATAGCATTTCCTTCCAGATTTGTTTGTCCTTGAAACATGATCAATAGTTCTTTCCTCTCCAATGAAACCCAAGTGATATGCTGCCTGACTGCCTAAGAAGTTCATGTGTAGCCTACATGGAGATACCAACCATTCCCTAGACAAGTGTTTCTCAACCTCCCGAATGCCATGATTCTTTCATACAGTTCCTCATGTTGTGTTTACCCCGATCATAAAATTATTTCATTGCTAATTCATTACTGTAATTGTGCTACTGCGATGAACCAGGCAACCCCTGTGAAAGTGTCATTGGACCACAAAGGTGTCGTGACCCACTGGTTGAGATCCACTACCTTAGACCAACGTACGGCCCGAGGGCTGTATAGGGCCCCCGAAATAATCAATAGCTGCCAGCATCACACATCTCACCAACGAGAAGCATTTGGAGCCATCACCTTAGGGGTGAGTTCATTAAATATTTGACCTGTATGGCCCCATGAATGATGTTATCAATCACCACATGGTCCTTGGCAGAAAATCAGGTTTCCAGCTCCTGCTCCAGACCAAAGGTTCCCAAACTTATTCTGCCTACTGCCCTCTTTTCAGAAAAAGAAATTACTCAGGACCCCTCAGCAATGAAAGAATTTTGGACTATAGCCCACCATCCAGGATAAAACGTAGATATCTGCTTTGTAGATCTCTGGATTTTTCTGTGCCCAGTAGGTGGGTGGTGTTGCCCACTTTGGGAAATGAGACTCTAGGAAAATCAGGTGTGTTTTCACTCTCTCTGCAAGAATTTCAGTTGAGGAGCAAGATTGTCTTGAAAGAAGTGTATCCAGAATGCTCCTTAGAGGCAAGGATGGCTAGACTTCATCTCACGTCCTTGGGCATCAGGAGCTATGAGGAGGAACATCATGGAAAAGGCCATCATGCTTGGTAAAGGGGCGCCCAAATGGGGAGGACCCTCACCAAGATGGATGGACACAGTTTCTACAACAACACACTAAAACATAACAATTGTGAGGCTGGCACAGGAGCAGGCAGTGTTTCTTTCGGTTGTATGTAGGGTCCCCACGAGTTGAAACCAACTTGACAGCATCCAAGAAAACCAGATGTGGAGAAAGCATGGCCTGGTCTGTGTACAGTGGCCCCACCGAGGTTCCTCATCAGTTGTGTTTGAATGGGCCAGGTGCTCTCACAAATCTCCTCTTCAATAGACAACTTAGAATGTTTTCTTTCTGCCCAGGAACTATCCTGAAATTTAAAATGACCATTTGACACTGAGTTGATTGCGATTCATGGTGAGTCATAGGACTTTCAATCGGCATAACCTTTCAGAAACAGATGGCCAGGCTTTTCTTCCAAGGTATTTCAGGGTGCGCTTGAACCTCCTAAGTTTCTGTTAATGGCCAAGTGTTTTAACCATTTGTACTCTCCAGGGATGACTCACAGCTCTATTTATCCTTAAAAGTGACATCTCTCCTCTCTTTAGAAAGCCATGGCAATTGTTCTGTTTCAGTAGATTTACCTTCTTTAAATATAGGAATGACAAATACTTCTACCACCTCACAGAAAATGTCAGAAACTCTTGCTCTCATTTAATAATGGCGTGGGTGATTACATATTGGGCTGCTAATCCCAAAGCCAACAGTTCAAAACCACCAGCCACTCTCAGGGAAAAACAGGAAACTTTCCAATCCTATAAAGTTACAATCTCAAATACCCACAGGAGCAGTTGGACCATGTCCTATAGGGTAGAACTCAGGTCATGGGGAGTCAGAGTGGATTCGATGGCAGTGAGTTTGGTTTGGTTTTTGGACTCCCCTCCTACCACAATAGCTCACAATTACTAAGTGCATGTTATGTACTAGTGTTCTAAGCATTGCTTGTACATTCACTCATTTCATCCCACTGGTGGTGGTGTGGGTGAAGCATTAGAACTGCTAACCAGAAGGTCGGTGGTTCAAACCCACCAGCTGTTCTTCGGGATCAAGTTGAGGCTGTCTGAGCTCATAAAGATTTTCAGGGTCAGACGTCTGCAGGGACAGTTATTACTTTATCCTGCTGAGTTGCTATGAGTCTGAATGAACTCAAGAGAAGTGGGGTTTTGGTGACTTTTGCAACCCCTTTAAGAGGAGCACTGGAGGGCAATAGAGAAGCCCTTGATTATTTACCACTAGCTCAGCGAAACCCTCGGCAGCTTCCCATGAGAATGATGCGTCAATATGCTCCAGTATCAGTCACAGCCTATGGGAACGCCTATAGAATGGTTCCACTCTGTCCTCCAGGCTCACTATGAGTTGGAATCGACTCACCCATTGGTAGTACATCAGCTTCCGTCTATAGGTGAGGACACGAATGCACAGAGAGGTGAAGCCATCTGGCCCAGGGGTAATCAGGTTATCCAAGGGGGAGCTGGAATTTAAATCCCAGCAGACCAGCCTCAGAGACTACAGGCTTAGCTCTACCGTCTGCTGATATCTGGACTAAGAGTGGTTGGATTTTGCCTCCTTTACCCTACACATCATCTCCACTGTCCCCTATCAAGCAAAATTAGCTTGAGCATTGAACAGGCACCCTCCAGCCCTGCCCGATTGCACATGCGCAGGTTAGAAAAGGATGGGGAGATCACTGGGCTGTTTTAGCTGCCACCTCTACTCCCACTGCGCCAACACACCCACAACGAAGTCAGAGAAAGAATTCTTGGCCTTGTAACCACTCCTCAGCCCTGACCCCTTGGAGGGAGCCAAAGCCACTCTCTTGGACACCCACTCGACTGCTACCTGGGAACTTCCCTTGGAGCACTTGGGGACAAAGGAGAGGGAGCACGCCTGCAATGTAATTAACATCATGACAACTTGTTCCCCCCTTGGAGAATGACACCATTTGCTGCTTCAATTGTGCATGAAATGTAAATTACACGACTCAGGAGTATCACATCTGAGCAGCCATGATGCTAAGTGACGAGGCTCTCTATCGAGCAGCCCCTCCCCAAGCAGCAGGAACTAAGAAACCCAAGCCCCGAGGCCGACAGCTGAGACCGAGGTCCTATGGTCTTTGAGTGTGCCTGCTCCACAGAGCCCACAAGGGAGGATCATTCCGGGTGGCCCTGGATGCGAGGCTGGGATGTTCCAGCCACCTGCTCTCATCACCCTGGACCTCCCATTTTCTCTAAAGGGAGTCGAATGCTGGATAGCACTCTTTCTTCCCTATCTCTTAGAAAATTAGGAAAAAGGGTGGTGGCTGTGGTTGTGGTAATATCCTTCTTGCTAAGGAGTTTTGGTGATGCTGTGGGTTAAGCATCCCGCTACTAATCTCAAAGCCAGCAGTTCAAACCCACTAGCTGCTCTGAGAGGGAGAAAGTTGAGGCCGTCTGACAATGAACAAAATTTATAGTGTCAGAAACCCACAGAGGCAGATCCAAACTCGTCCCCCAGATTACTTCCATATCCATTCTGCCTCGCATTCATTACTCTGTCTGGCTCAAATTATTCCGTGTTCACTCCCTGGCCAGCTCCCCACATTTCCCTATCCCCTTTCACCACGAACTCTCTGGACACTACTCTAAATCAGCTTGAGACACTGGATCAGCCACACTTCTTTGTGGCCCATGAAAGAACTTTCCAAAACCTCATGTCACAAGCAGGTCCACTTGCTTTTAGAGAAGAGGCATAGGCGAAATTGTATGTGTCCACCTTGAGAGGGGCACGCACCACCATGTACAATTAGTAGGTGGCCACCAGTGTGTCACTTTTGTGGTCACTACACATCTCCTTTGGGGACCCATTTGCCCCTCTCCTAGCACCCTGATCCCTGGTGCCATGGTTAGACTGGGATGGGAAATCCCTGTGCTCAACCAGGAAATTCCAGGTGGAATTAGAGTCACGGACCCTCTGCAGAGCCTCTGTGAGGACAGGGAGTTTGGAAACACAGCCTAAATCTGCAGTAGGATAAATTTAAGAAATGATCACGCATTTACCCTAATGTCAACTGTACAAATCCCACAACCAACCTTCAAATTCCCTGCCACTGAGCATAGCCAAAAGCAGGAAGAGCCAAAACCTACATATGGGTACAGGAAGACCTCTGGAAGGTGTCCCTGTGGGGGGCCGGGGAAGGGGGAGAGTGGAGATGAGGAGGCTCAGGGGCTCAGGCTCAGGCTGGGAAAGAGCCAGAGTTCCTAGTTCAACTCTCTCTTTGCCTCTCTGCCTAACCACCCACCTCCCACCCAGTCCAGGAAATTCTTTGAACAGGGCCCACAGGGTCAGAGGTGAGAGCTGGCAGCTCCTGTTACTACCCTGACTTGGGAAACCTCCCTCATTCTGGAAATCCATATCTTTTCTTGGGCTTTGATCAAGACCCAGGTCAAGCCTCCCCTCCCCCTTTTCTCACAGAGGCACTTGGTCAGAATGGCAAATAGCCCTCAACTGTGCCATGCACTCTGCCTCTTCATTCCCTGTTCTCTTCAAACCATCTGCTGCCAAAAATCACAAAACAGCCCGAAGGAGGGCAGGTCGGTGCTTCTTTTTCAGACTTTCCTCTCATTCTTTCTCTGGTCGCATCATCATTCCAGGTACAGCAAACCCATTACTGTCCAGTCAATTCCAACTCATGGAGACCCTATGTAAGTTTTCCAACATTGTCCAACATTACTGGAACAGACAGCCTCATCGTTTTCCTTGAAGCAGCTGATGGTTTGAACTGTCAACTTTGAGCTAGCAGTTCAACATTTACATGACATCCCTTCAGAGTGGTGAGTCATAGTCTGCAGACACCGTGGGCAAGAATCATTGTTCTGGCTTATTTTCATAAGGTGGGATTCTAGGTAGGCAGGTGTGACGCAGGTGTAACTGGAAATCAACTTGATGGCAACAAACAACAACACTGATGTCATTGTTTCGGGACTTGGGAACTGAGACCTATGAGGCATGGAGCTAAGTAACAGCTACTTCAGGTTTGTTAGGTACTTCATTGCTGAGCTCTGTTCTAGATACTGGGAATACAGCTAGAAGGAAGGTGGCATCTCTGTTCCTGGGGTTGAGAGATGAGAGGGGTTGGGAAACTTCCTGTCCTGTTAGTAGTGGGTGTAGACATTGTTTCTGCTGTTAGATGTCATTGAGTCAGTTCCAACCCCTAACCACCCTATGGATAATAGAATGAAACACCACCCTGTCCTGCACCATCCTCTCAATTGTTGTTATGTTTTAGCCCCTTGTTGCAGCCACTGTGTCAATCCATTGGCCGAAGTTCTTCCTCATTTTCACTGCCTCTCTGCTTCACCAAGCAGGACGTCCTTCCTCCTCCAGGGACTGGTCTCTCCCTAACAGTATGTCCAAAGTCCGTGAGGGGAAGCCTCACCATCCTGGTTTCTAAGGAGTATTCTGGCTGTACTTCTAACCCACATTTGTTTGTTCTTTGGCAGTTCATAGTACTTTCAATATTCTTCACCAGCCTCCCAATTCAAATGCATTGATTCTTCTCTGATCTTCCTTTTCAATGTCCAACTTTCACGTGCATAGAAGGCCATCGAAAATATGACTAAGATGGCTTTAGTCAGGTGCACCTTAATGTAACATTCTTGCTCTTAAACACTTTGAAGAACACTTTTGAAAGAGGTCTCTGGCGGCAGCACCCGGCCCCTTTAAGGGTGAGGAGGATGGGCGCACAGGTGGAAGCCCATGGTCCCTTTAAGGCTTGGCCTACTTGGCAGCAGCTGGAGCCTATTGAGAACATGACAGGAGGCCAGCCAGCAGTTCTTATAGAGGTCAAGGGTTCAGGAGCTGAGCGAGCCAAGCTCTGAAGGCTGTGAGCCAGCTTCGGAGACGCACTGCCTCCATGGGCCATAATGACCTGATGCGCAAGGCCTAGGACTTCAAAGACCAGGTGTGGTCTGTGCAGCCTTCCTGCCCCTTCCCAGAATCCTGCCCACCAGGGAGGGCCTTGCCACCATGACCCCTGATGTGGGTCTGCAGCCCACCAGGCACCTGGCCAGCCACCAGAATCCCTGCCCTTCCCAGCTGAGCCACCCAGGACCACACTCCAGACCCCCTGCCCCCACCCTGGGCCTGCTCACCACCAAGACTCAGCCCTGGGCCCGCTGCCCACCCAGGAACCTGCATCAGGGACCTTGCCAACCCTGGGTCCAGTCCAGGCCGGGCACACACCTGGGATCCCTGTTCCAGGTCCCTGTCCACCTGGGTCTCGGCCTGCCACAAAGACCCTGCCCGAGGCCCTCTGCCTACCCAGGAAACACCCCTGACCAGCTAGCCCCTTGGTCATCTGGGCACTGCCCCAGGCCCCCTGCCTGCCCAAGACCTTGTGTTAGCCTGACTGGCCATGGAGGATGGAGAGGAAGAGGGACCCTGCCCAGGCCCCTGCACCCCATCCCACTTGGGATGCCCTGGGTTGGTCCAGCCCCAAAGGTGGCTCCCTTCCCCCAGGCCCACATACCCAGAACTCCATGGGCCCACTGCTTACCTGAGGCCTTCCCATCAAGGGCTTGGGATATGTAACCCCATCCTGGGATGGGCTCCTAGCTTGCTAGAGCCCCATGCCACTCTCCTTAAGCCCCAACTACTTAAGATCCCTAGAAAGTGCCTGTGGGGCCCCTTGTTGAGTCACACTCTGGCTGTAAGGGGCTAGGCTGTAGCTCTTGAAACTTGTCTTCTCCATTCTGAACCTTTAGGACATTGGTCTTTCCACAGGGCAGTTCTACAGAAGTGGCAGGGAACTCTATTCCCGAGTGGAGTTGGCCAGGTTTGAGTGGGGGGTGCCCTGGCAGGGACCCCAACTTGGGAGAACAGCCCATCTCCCCTTTCTCTTTCCCAACTGCAAAAAAAGAAAAAAAGAAAGAGATCTCAAAGAGCAGATTTACCCAATACAATACATCCCTTGAGTTCTTGACCGGGGCTCACATGATCATTTATTGTGGACTCCAGAAAGAAGATAGCCCTGATCACTTCAGTCTTTCTCCATTTATCATGATCATGTTGTAGATGACAGGGACATAATTACATATAAATATGTCCCTGGGACCCAGCTCCTGGGGAGTCCCAAACTTCTTGATGTAAAGAAAATAAGAGAGAGAAAACAAGCACTCTGAGCTCTTGGTTGGAAGGACAGTCCTTTGTGAATAGAGAGCTGCAAGGATATTGGAGTTCCTGAAGGGGGGCAAACAGTTCCACACACAACTATTTAACAAATCATTTGCCGTTGGAACCCACCCAGGGACACCATGGAGGAAAGGCCTGGCAACATCCTTAAAGCCTATAGTCTTGAAAGTCCTATGCAATGTACACATGGGGGCACCATGAGTCAGAATCAACTCTCTCATGCCTGTTTTGGTTTGGGGCGAAGAGCTATTAGAAGCAGTGGGGTATAATGTTGAATCCCAAAAAAAGAAGGATTTGGTCACCATTAAAGTGACTTCTAACCAAATTACTAACAATCATAGGGACTTTTGTGGGAGAAAGATGAGGATTTCTACTGCTGTAAATATTTCGTGTCAAAAACCCACAGACAGTTCTACCCTGTCCTATACAGTCGCTGACTTGCTGTCAACTGGATGGCACTAAGATAGCACCTATCTGCTGAAAGGTTGCCATGCGGCAGGACTTGTGCCAAGTCCATTATGGTAATGCCTATGATCTTTGTGGGAGACAAAGCCTTGCTTATGTTTAATGTCTCTGTTGTCAGATCGCTCCATTGTCCAGTCCTGGCTCTATGTCCTTCTAGCTCCATGACCTGGGACAAATCATTGAACCCCCTTTGCGCTGCTGTGTGTAGAAGGGAAGTGAAAAATAGTGCTTAGGTTGTGTGTTCGAGGTTGAGATTGAATGCATCAATAGATAGAAAGACCTTGTTGTTGTTGTTAGTCTCCAGTAAGTCAAATTTGACTCCTTTTGACTGTAGGTCTGATAAGACAAATCACTGCCAGATCCTATGCCATCTTCCTGCCCATCGGCAGGTTTGAGGTCATTGTTGCGGTTATGGAGCCAGTCCGTGTCATGAAGAGTTTCCCCAGATCCACATGATGTCCTCTTCTCGCAACTGGTCTTTCCTAACGACATGACCAAAATCAGCATGACAAAAATTTGCGATTCTCTCTTCTAGGAACATTCTGTGAAGAGTGTCCTGGCTCAATTTCCTCCAGGACAGATTTGCTCATTCTCCTGGCCACACACAGTATAATCCACACATGGTCTTTGCCATCAATGCCATTCAAATGCCTCAATCCTTCTGAGAATCCTGGTCCTCACTGTTTTCCCCATTAGAAACTCCATTTCTCGCAGCTTGCTTCAGATCTGCTGAAGTGGAATCTGAGTTTCTGTTAGGCCCCAAGGGCATTTTATTTGTGTGCCTGCTAGAAGCACGGCTGGGGAACAACGTCTGGCCCATATAAGTGCTTTGTAATTATTGGTTGTGATCAGTGTCATTATTTATTACTCCATCTAATCTTTCCAGCACACTCACAGGTCAAGAAACCAAGATTCTGAGGCTGTCGGTGCCTTTGCTGAGGCTACCCCTCAGGAGAGGGCAGGGGCTACATGCAAACCGAATATAGGATCAGGCCAACATTTGGATCACTCTGAATGGAGACACAGTCAATGCTCATTAACCAGTCACTCCCCATTGCCTTCGTTACCCAACCCTTATCAACCGTGACTCTGCTTGCTGTGTATGGATTTCCCTATGGATTCTGCATATTTTATATCAATCTCATTATGGTCTGACTTGTTTCACTCAGCAGGAGGTGTTCAAGGTCCCTGCATAGTGTAGCATGTTCCAAAACATCATTCCTTGTTTTTCCCTTGTCCCTGGGTTTGTTAACACCACTTCCGGCCAGTGCGATCACGAGGTGCCCAAGGGACCAGATATAAGGCATCATGCAAAAAAAAAAAGATATAAGTGTGTGTATGTAAGTGTATTTATGTGTATATGTATATATGTATGTGTATATATATATTATATTAAATGAAGGGGAAGTGCTGAGTGGAGACCCAAGGCCCAAGTGTCGGCCAATGGAGATCCCCTCATAGAGGGGCTTAGGAGAGGAGATGGGTTAATTAGGGTGTGAGGTAGTATCGATGAAGAACACAGCTTTCCCCCAGATCCTGGATGCTTCCTCCCCCCAACTACCATGATCCGAATTCTACCTTGCAGGGCTGGATAGGACAGAGGCTGTACACTGGTACATATGAAGGTTGGAGATACAGGGAATCCAGGGTGGATGATACCTCCAGGACCAAGGGCGTGAGGGACGATGCTGGGAGTGTGGAGGGTGAGTGGGTTGGAAAGGGGGAACTGATTACAAGGAGCCACATGTGACCTCTTCCCTGGGAGAGGGACAGCAGAAAAGGGGGGAAGGGAGACCCCGAATAGGGCAAGATATGACAAAATAACGAGGTATAGATTACCAAGGGCATATGAGGGAGGGGGGAAAAGGGAGGGAGGGGGGAGGGAAAGAGGACCTGATGCAAGGGGCTTAAGTGGAGAGCAAATGCCTTGAGAATGATTGGGACAGGGAATGTATGGGTGTGCTTTATACAATTGATGTATGTATATGTATGGATTGTGGTAAGAGTTGTTGGAGTCCCTAATAAAATGTAAAAGAAGAAAAGAGAAAAAAATTATTAGGGCAAAGACTGTACAGATGTGCTTAATACAATTGATGTATGTATATGTATGAACTGTGAAAAGAATTGTATCAGCCCAATAAATTGTTAAAAACAAAACAAAAACAAAAACAAAACAAAAAAAAACATCATTCCTTTTTAAAGGCTGAATAATATTCCATTGTATGACTTAGATATTGTTTGGTTTATCCATTCTTCGGGCCCTGGGCACTTTGGTAATAGTCACCTTTCAGCTATTGTGGGTAGTGCTGCAGTGAACTTGTATACCACTATCTCTTTGAGTCTCTGTTTGTTATTCTTTGAGGTATATGCTTAGATGTAGAATTGTGAGGTGGTCAAGGATTTCCTCTTCCTTGGATCCATGTTCAACGCTCATGCAAGCAGCAGTCAAGAGCTTAAAAAATGCATTGCATTGTATTGGCTAAATATTCACAAGACCTCTTTAGAGTATTGAAAAGCAGGGATGTTATTTTGAGAACTAAGGTGCATCTGACACAAGCCATAGTATGTTCAAACACTTCCTATGCATGCAAAATTTGGAGATAAAATAAGGCAGGCCAAAGAAGAATCAATGCATTTGAATTATGGTGCTAGGAAAAAAGAACCATAGAAAATACTATGGACTACCAGAAGCACCAATAAACTTGTCTTGGAAGAAGCACAGGCCAAATGCTCCTTAGAAGTAAGGATGGCCAGATTTTGTCACCCTTTGGACATGTACTTTCAACATGTTGTCAGGAGAGACCAGGCCCAGGAATAGGACATCATGCTTGGTAAAGTGGAAGGGCAATGGAAAAGAGGGAGGCACTCATGAGATGGATGGACATGGGGGCTGCAGTAATGGGCTCAAACATAAGAACAATTGTGATGAGGGTACCGGGTGGCGTTGTGTTCTGTTTGACATAGGGTTGTTATGAGTGGGAACCAACAGGACCGACCCTAACAACAATAGTAAATCTCTGACTTGTTAAGAAGAAACAAGCATTTTTCATTTCCTCTATGAGCCAGGCACTGCGAAGACCCTGAAGGTCCAGATAGAAACAGCACTTGGCCCCTACCCATGATGGGTTCCCAGGCTAGGGGTGAGGCAGCAGATCTCCACTTTTGGATGAGATCTATGCAGCCCCCTTGGGGTTCCAGTGTGTGCTGGAGAGACTCCAGTTAACTTTGCCTTTCTCTATACCCGCCTTTAGGGAAGTGGAAGAACTTTAGAATAAAGCATCCTCTGAGATTTCTATTGCACAATTAGACAAAAGGAAACCAATGGTGGCTAAAGAGAGTGAACAGAGAATCCAGAGCTGTGTCCGGGTCCTTGGCCATGCAGCTATCAATCAGCACAGTTGAATTCAGGAATCAGGAAGCGAAGATCCTCAATATCTGGATCCAGTAGGTATAGAAAGCATAGCTTCAAAGATAAAGAAGGATAAGCCCTCTTTCGCTTTCAGGAGGAACTCACCCAGGGAGAATTCATTCAGGTGGGACTGCACTAAAGCCTTACAACTGGGAGGGTCCATAGGAGCATGTTTACTGGGAATGGTGCCTTCCCATTCAAGAGCTTCTATCATATTCCAGCTCATGAATGGTCTTTGCCAAGTGCCTTGGTTCTTTTGCTATGACTTCTGTGGCATCAATTGAACTCTCCATCCCCTCCAGCCAGGAGCAGTGGCAGGAAAAATCTATTAGGGAGAAGTGAGAGGGTGAGCTAGGAGATATTCCGTACACAGATTGCAGTCTCCTTCAGTAAAGGCCCTGTGGGGTGGGGACTTAACTTTTCTGATTCTCTCCTATTAGAAGTCAACACGGAGCTAAAGAAGCATGAATGGAAGAAAGCAGGATAATGAGCTGACAGCTTTTCCATAAAGAAATAATAGCCAGAAGGGCTCCAAGTTGGGATGAGGCATGGTGGGGAGGGGAACACATGTGCTGCTACCAAGAGGAGAGTGAGGAGCAAGAGACCAGCAGAGGCTAGTCTCAAAGCCATCTCCAATAACATTTCCCCAACAGGCTGTTTTCCTCTCTCCACTCTAAACACGTCAGCCTTCACCTCCACCAAGCACCGAAACCCCCCATTCCTCCCACCAATTGGTCCAGGTTGCTATGGGAACTATGGGAGTAGTAAGTGGTTCCCTCTATTACTACCTACCTCACTGATTTCAGCAGCAAAATGTTTTATGACTGGGGGTCCACCACTACATTGGGAACTGTATGAAAGTGTCATGAAATTAGGAAGGTTGAGAACCACTGTCTGAGAGGAAGACACAAATGTTGGTATAGTAGAGGAGCAGCAAAGGAGAGGCAGCCCCCACAAGTTGGAATAACAAAGTGGCTGCAACACAAAGCACAAGCAAGGAAGCATGGTGAGGATGGCACAGGGCAGTGTTTCATTATATTTGCACAGAGTTACTGTGAGTTGAATCCCACTCTATGGCACCTAAATACAATAACAAAAGACTTGTGCTTCTAACAATGTGTTTAAATATATCTAAAGAAAAATTCTTCACAGTTTAGAGCAGCGGTTCTCAACCTGTGGGCCAGGACCCCGTTTAGGTGATGAATGACCCTTTCGCAGGGGTGTCCCAGTACATAACAGTAGCAAAATTACAGTTATGAAGTAGTAATGAAAATAAATTTATGATTGGGGGGTATGCACTACATCAGGAATGGTATGAAAGGGTTGTGGAATTAGGGAGGTTGAGAACCACTGGCCTAAAGGAAGACAGAAATCTTGGTAGAGTAGAAAGCCAGCAAATGAGAGGCAGACCCCCAAATGATGGATTAGCAGAGTGGCTACAACAATGAGCGCAAGCAAAGAGCCACTGTGAGGATTGCATAAGTGGTGGCAGCATTTCATTATATTGTGCGTAGAGTTGCTGTGAGCCGAAACTACTGGACAGCACCTAACAACAATAACTACAGGACTTGTGCTTCTCACAATATGGTGACGTAGATCCTAAGAGAAACTACTGTTAGTTTAGAGCAGGGATTATCAACCTGTGGGTCGCGACCCCTTTGGGGGGTGTCAAATGACCCTTTCACAGTGGAGGCCCAATTCATAACTACAGCAAAATTAAAGTTGCGAAGTAGCAGTGAAAATAATTTTACGATTGGGGGTTCATCACTACATGAGGAAATGTATGCAAGGGTCACGGCATTAGCATACTTGAGAACCACTGCCCTAGAGGAAGACACAAATCTTGGTACAGTAGAGGGGCAGCAAAAGAGAGGCAGCACTCCAAAAGTTGCATTAGTACAATGGCTGATACAATGAGCACAAGCAAAATCACCACTGTGAGGATCGCACAAGTTGGGGCCGGGTTTCATTATATTGTGCATACAGTTGCTATGAGCCAACACACACTAAAAGGCACCTAACAATAAAAAACAGGACTTGTGGTTCGAAGAATATTCTGAAGTAGACCTTAAGAGAAACTCCTATTAATTTAGAACATTGGTTCTCAAACTGTGTGTCGTGACACCTTTGAGGAGACTAATGAACCTTTCCCATAGGTGGCCTGATTCCTAACAGAAGCAAAATTACAGTTATGATGTAGCAATGAATATATTTTATGGTTGGGATGTCACCACTACATGAGGAACGGTGTGAAATGGTAGAGGCAATCAAAAAATTAAGAACTACTGCTCTAGAGGAAGACACAAATCTGTGTATAGAAGGGCAGGAAAAGAGGCAGTAACCAACAAGATGGATTGGCACAGTGGCTGCAACAATGAGCATGAGTAAAAGAACCACTGTGAGGAAGGCACAGGACGGGAAAGCATTTCATTACACGGTGCATAGAGTTGGTATGAGCCAAAACCCACTCGAAGGCAGCCAAAAACAACAGGACTTGTGCCTCTAACAATATGCTGAAGTAGACCTTAAAAGAAACTCCTCTTAGTGTAGAGTAGCAGCTCTCAAACTGTGGATCACAACGTTTTAAGGGGGAGGAATGACCATTTCACATGGGTGGCCTGATTCATAACAGTAGTAAAATTATAGTTATGAAATAACAAGGAAAATAATTTGATGATTGGGGGGTGTCACCAGTACAAGAGAAATGGTGTGAAAGAGTCGTGGCATTAGGAAGGTAGAGAACCACTGCCCTAGAGAAAGACACAAATCTGGGTACAGTAGAAGGGCAGCAAAAAAGAGGCAACCCACAGCAAGATGGAATACGACAGTGGCTGTAACAATCCGAGCAAGCAAAAGAACCACTGTGTGGATGGCACAGGACAGGACACCTTTCCACCATATTGTTCTTAGAGTAGCTGTACGTCGAAAGCTATGCGACAGAATCTAACAACAATAACTACGGGATTTGTGCATCTAACAATAGGGTGAAATAGATATTAAGAGAAACTCCTCTTAGTTTAGACCAGCAGTTTTCAATCTGTGGGTCGCGGCCGCTTTTGGCGGTCAAATGACCCTTTCACAAGTATGACCCGATTCATAACTGTAGGACAATTACAGTTACAATGTAACAATGAAATTAATTTTATGATGTGAGTCACCACTACATGAGGAACTGTATGAAAGGGTCATGGCATTAGGAAATTTGACAACCACTGCCCTAGAGGAAGACACAATTCTTGGTACAGTACAAAGGCCACAAAAAAGAGGCAGCTACCCAAAAGTTGGTTTAGCACAGTGGCTGCAACAATGAGCGCAAGTGTAAGAACCACTGTGGCATAGGACGGGAAAGTGTTTCTTTGCATTGTGCATAGAGTTGTTATGAGCCAAAACCCAGTCAATGGTACCTAACAACAGAACTTCTGCATCTACAAATATGCTGAATTCTATCTTAAGAGAATCTCCTCTTAGTTAGAGCAGAGGATCTTCACCTGCATGTCACAACCCCTTTGTAGTGTGGAATGAAAATTACACAAGGGTGTCATGATTCATAACAGTAACAAAATTACACTTAGGAAGGTGAAATGAAAATAATTTTATGGTTGGGGGTCACCACTAAATGAGAATCAGTATGAAAAGAAAATGGCATTAGGAAAGTTGAGAGCCACTGCTCTAAAGGAAGACCCAAATCTTGGTACAGAAGGGCAGGAAAAGAGAGGCAGTCCCCAACAAGATACATTAGCACAGTGGCTGAACATAATCAAAGAACCACTATGAGGAGGGCACAGGACAGGGAGGCATTCCATTATAATGTGCATAGAGTTGCTATGAGACACACCCACTCTACGGCACCTAACAACAACAACAAATGGACTTGAGCTTCTAACAGTATGGTGAAGCAGACTTTAAGAGAAACTCCTCTGAATTTAGAGCAGCAGTTCTCAACATGTGGGTCGTGACCAATTTGTGGCTTAGACGAACCTTTTACAGGGTGGCACTATTCATAACAGTAGCAAAACTAGAGTTATGAAGTAGCAAAGAATATAATTTTATGATTGAAGGTCTACCACTACATTGGAAAGTGTTGTGGAATTAGGAAGGTTGAGATCACTGTCCTAGAGGTTGACACAAATATTGGTACAGTAGAAGGGCAGCAAAAGAGAGGCAGCCCCTACAATTTAGAATAGCTTAGTGGCTGCAACATAGAGCCCAAGCAAAGAACCACTGTGAGGAATGCACAGGATGGGTCAGCATTTCAGTACATTGTACATAGAGTTGCTGTGAGCCAAAACCCACTCGATTGCACCTAACAACAGCAACAACAGGACTTGGGCGTCTAACAATATACTGAACTACATCTTAAAGAAACACTTCTTAGTTTAGAGCAGCGGTTCACAACCTGTGGATCAGGACCTCTTTGGGGCTTGAGCTACCCATTCACAGGGGTTGGCCTCTTCTTATTAGTAGCAAAATAACAGGTATAAAGTAGCAACGAAAATAATTTTATGAATGCATGTTCACCACAACATCAGGGACTTCATTACAGTGCCAAGGAATTACGAAGTTTGAGAACCACTGGTTTAGAGCATAGTAAATCTGATTAAATACTACCTATTTTAACACGAATGAAGTTGGAAAGTAATGGAAATTGGGAGAGGACAGTAGTATAAAATTCCTATGAGGCAGAATTGCTCTACATCATAGAGTAGCTAAGACAATGAGAAGACATGAAGTCAAAGAGCTGTAGAGGAAATTCCATAGGACACGTGGCAACAGCTTTATGCTCTTGTTAACCCCTTGGGGCCACCCTATCTTTTGTTGGTTCCCTTAACCCCATCCGCACCACTGTGAACTGTCTTCATTAAACTCTCTTTAATTAAAACTTCTGAATGGTTTGTTTTCTGCTGGACCCCTAACAGATATCATTTAATTTTCTTGATGGCAATTCATCTCTAGCATACAGAAATCTTTCAAGAGTTTGTTTTATGTTTTGTTTTCATCCACAAAAGCATTTACTTCCAGATTTGTTTGTCCTTGTAACAAGATCAATAGTTCTTTCCTCTCCAATGAAACCCAAGTGCTACACTGCCTGAATGCCTATTAAGTTCATGTTTTCCTACATTGAGATCCCAAACATTCCCTACACCAGTGTTTCTCAGCCTTCCTAATGCCGTGACTTTTTCATATATTTCCTCAGTTTGTGGTGACACCTGAGCACAAAATTATTTCATTTCTAATTCATCACTGTAATTTTGTTACTGTGATGAATCAGGCCACCCCCGTGAAAGTCTCATTCGACCCCCAAAGAAGTCATGACCCACCAGTTGAGATCCACTACCCTAGACCAACGTTTGGCCCGAGGGCTGTATATGGCCCCCAAATCATCAATACCTGCCAGCATCACACATCTCACCAAAGAGAAGCATTTGTTGCCATCACCTTAGGGGTGAGTTCATTAAATATTTGACCTGTATGGCCCCATGAATGACATTATAAATCACATGATCCTTGGCAGAAAAACAAGTATCCAGCTCCTGCTCTAGACCAAAAGTTCCGAAACTTATTCTGCCTACTGCCCTCTTTTCAGAAAAAGAAATTACTCAGGGACCCCTGGTAATGAAAGAATTTTGTACTATAGCTCACCATCCAGGATAAAATGTAGATATCTGCTTTGTAGATCCCTGGATTTTTCCATGCCAAGCAGATGGTGGTGTTGCCTACTGTAGGAAATGAGACTCTAGGTAAATCAGGTTTGTTTTCACTCTCTGTGCAAGAATTTCAGTTGAGGAGCAAGATCAGTCTTGAAAGAAGTGTATCCAGAATGCTCCTTAGAGGCAAGAATGGCTAGAATTCGTCTCACATACTTGAACATCAGGAGCTATGAGGAGCAACATCATAGAGAAGGCCATCATGCTTGGTAAAGGGGCACCAAAAAGAGGAAGGCCCTCACCAAGATGGATGGACAGTTTCTGCAGCAATAGTCTAAAACATAACAATTGTTGAGAATGGCACAGGAACAGGAAGTGTTTCTTTCGGTTGTACAAAGAGTCGTTGTGAGTTGAAACCAACTTGACAGCATCCAACACAACTAGATGTGGAGAAAGCATGGACTGGTCTGTGTACAGTGACCCCAGCGAGGTTCCTCGTCCATTTTTGTGTTTAAATGGGCCAGGTGCTCTCACAAACCACCTCTTCAATAGACAACTTAGATTTTTTCTTTCATCCCAGGAACCATTCTGAAATTTAAAATGACCATTTGACACTGAGTTGATTGTGATTCATGGCAATTCATAGGATTTCCAATGGGCATATCCTTTCAGAAACAGATGGCCAGACTTTCTTCCAAGGTATTCTGGGTGCGCTTGAGCCTCCTACGTTTCTGTTAATGGCCAAGTGTTTTCACCATTTGTACTATCCAGGATTGACTTCCAGCTCTATATATCCTTAAAATTGACATCTCTCCTCTCTTTGTAAAGTCATGACCATTGCTGTGTTTCAGTCGATTTACCGTATTCAAATATAGAAATGACAAATAATTCTACCACCTCACAGAAAATGTCAGAAACTCATTGCTCTCATTTAATAGTGGTGTGGGTGATTACATATTGGACTGCTAATCCCAAAGTCAACAGTTCAAAACGACCAGCCACTCTCAGGGAAAAAGATGAGGCTTTCCACTCCTACCAAGTTACAGTCTCAAATAACCACAGGAGCAGTTGGACCCTGTCCTATAGGGTAGAACTCAGGTCATGGTTAGTCAGAGTGGACTGGATGGCAGTGAGTTGGTTTGGTTTTTGGACTCCCCTCCTACCACAATATCACACAATTACTAAGTTCATGTTATGTACCAGTGTTCTAAGCATTGCATGTACATTCACTCATTTCATCCCACTGGTGGTGGTGTGGGTGAAGCATTAGAACTGCTAACCAGAAGGTCGGCGGTTCAAATCCACCAGCTGTTCTTCGGGATCAAGATTGGGCTGTCAGCTCTCATAAAGGTGTTCAGGGTTGAACATCTGCCGGGACAGTTATTACTTTATCCTGCCGAGTTGCTATGGGTCTGAATGAACTCAAGAGCAGTGGGGTTTTGGTGGCTTTTGCAACCCTTTTAAGAGGAGCGCTGGTGGGGCAATAGAGAAGCCCTTGACTATTTACCACAAGCTCAGAAAAACCCTCAGCAGCTTCCCCTGAGAATGATGCATCAATTTTCTCCAGGACAAGTCACAGCTTATAGGAACACCTCTAGAATGGTTCCACTCTGTCCTGCATGCTCACTATGAATTGGAATTGACTGACCCATTGGTAGTGAGTGCATCAGTTCCCGACTATTGGTGAGAACATGAATGCACAGAAAAGTGAAACAATCTAGCCCAGAAGTGACCAGGTTATCAAAGGGGGAGCTAGATTTCATATCCCAGCAGACCAACCTCAGAGACTACAGGCTTAGCTCCACACTCTGCTGATGTCTTGACTACAAGTGGTTGGATTTTGCATCCCTTCCCCTACACATCATCTCCACTGTCCAATATCGATCAATGTTAGCATGAGAACTGAAGAGTCACACTATAGCCCTGCCCAATCCCACACGTACAGGTGAGAAAAAAATGGTGAGACCACTTGGCAGTTTTAGCTGCCACCTCTAATTCCACCGCCTCAATGCACACAAAAAGAAGTCAGAGAAAGTATTTTTGGCCTTGCCACCACTCCTTAGCCCTGACACTTTGGGGCCTGTCCACTCTCTTGGACACCCACAAGACGGCTACCTGGGAACTTCCCCTGGGGCACTTGGGGACAAAGGAAAGGGCACACGCCTGCAATGAAATTCACACTGTAACAACTTGTTTCCCCCTTGGAGAATGACACCGTTAGCTGCTTCAATTGTGCATGAAATATAAATTACATGACTCAGAGGTATCATATCGGAGCAGCCATGATGCTAAGTGATGAGGCTCTCCATCGAGCAGCCCCTCTCCAACCAGCAGGTCCAAAGAAACCCAAGACCCGAGGCTGACAGCTGAGAACGAGGTTCTGTGGTCTTTGAGTGTGCCTGCTTTATAGAGCCCACAAAGGAGAATCTTTCCGGGCGACCCAGGATGCCAGGCTGGAATGTTCCAGCCATCTGCTGTCATCACACTGGACCTCACATTTTCTTTAAAGGGAGTCGAATGCTGAACAGTACTCTTTCTTTCCATAACCCCCAGAAAAGTAGGAAAAAGGTGGTGGTGATTGTGGTAATATCCTTCTTCCTAAGGAGATTTGGTGATGCTGTGGGTTAAGCATCTCACTACTAATCACAAGCCAGCAGTTCAAATCCACTAGCTGTTCTGAGAGGGAGAAAGATGAGGCCGTCTGACAATGGACAAATTTATGGTGTCAAAAACCCACACAGGGAGTTCTACTATTTCTTCTAGGATTGCTATGCATCTGAATTGGCTGGATTCACCAGAAGTAGGTTTTGCTTCTTCGGAGTGTATTTGTACATGTGTGTGTACATGTGCGTGTGCGTGCCTGTGAGTGCGTGTGTCTGCATTGTCGCTTGTGTGGTTTGGAAGCCCAGAGCAGGCAGACCGAGGCTGCATAAGAAGCAGTTGAGAAGAGAGAAGGGTGAGATCCTTCAAGAGGTAGATAGATCCAAACTCATTTCCCAGATCCCTTCTATATTCATTCTGCCTCCCATTCATAACTCTTTCTGGCTCAAATTATTCCGTATTCTCTCCCTGGCCAGCGCCCCACAGCTTTCTACCCCATTTCACCACTAGATCTCTGGACACTACTCTAAATCAGCTTGAGATACTCAATGATTGATGAGCTGCTGAAGGATTGGATCAGCCACCCTTCTTTGTGTCCATGAAAGAACTTTCCAAAACCTCATGTCACAAGCAGGTACCCTTGCTTTTAGAGAAGAGGCATAGGCTAATTTGTATGTTTCCACCTTGAGAGGGCCAAGCACCACCATGTACAATTAGTAGATAACCATAAGTGTGTCACTTTTGTGGCCACTACACATCTCCTTTGGAGGACCCATTTGCCCCTCTCCTAGCACCGTGATCCCTGGTGCCATGGCTAGACTGGGATGGGACATCCATGTGCTCAACCAGGAACTGCCAGGTGGAATCAGAGCCACTGCCCCCTCTGCAGAGTCTCTGTGAGGACCGGGAGTTTGGAAACACAGCCTAAAGCTGCGGGAGGAGAAATTTAGGAAATTATCACGCATTTATGCTAATGAAAACTGTACAAAGCCCACAAATGCCCTGCCACTGAGCAGAGCCAAAAGAAGGAAAAGCCAAAATCTACATATGGGTACAGGAAGACCTCTGGAAGGTGTCCCTGTGGGGTCCGGGGAAGCGGGAGAGTGGACTTGAGGAGGCTCAAGGGCTCAGGTTGGGAAAGAGCCAGGATGCCTGTCGACAAACCCCTTCAGACCAGACACAACCAGAGGAAGTTCAACTCTCTCTCTTTGTCTCTCTGCCTAACCACCAACCTCTTACCCAGTGCAGGAGATTCTTTGAACAGGGTCCACAGGGCCAGATGTGAGAGCTAGAAGCTCCTGTTACTACCCTGGCTTGGGAAACCTCCCACTTTCTGGAAATGCAAATATTTTCTTGGACGTTGATCAAGACCAAGATCAACCCTACCCTCCCCCTTTTCTCACAGTGGCACTTGGTCAGAATGGAAAATAGCGCTCAACTGCCATGCCCTCTGCCTCTTTATTCCTTGTTCTATTTGAACCAACGGCTGCAAAAAAAATCACATAACTGCCAGATGGAGGGCAGGGCAGTGCTTTCTTTTCAGACTTCCCTCTCATTCTTTCTCTGGTCGCATCATCATTCCAGGTACAGCAAACTCATTGCAGTCCAGTCAATTCCTTATGTAAGTTTTCCAAGGTTGTACAACATTACTGGAACAGACAGTCCCATCATTTTACCATGAAGCAGCTGGTGGGTTTCAACTGTCAACTTTTCAGCTAGCCATTCAACATTTACATGACAGTGCCTTCAGAGTGGTGAGTCATATTCTGCAGACACCGTGGGAAAGAATCATTCTTCTGCCTTATTTTCATAAGGTGGGTTACTAGGTAGGCAGGTGTGAGGCAGGTGTAAGTAGAAATCAACTTGATGGCAACAAACAACAACACCGATGTTATTGTTTTGGGGCTGGGGAACTGAGACCTATGAGGCATGGAGCTAAGTAACAGCTACTTCAGGTTTGTTAGGCACTTCGTCGTTGAGCTCTGTTCTAGATACTGGTTATACAGCTAGAAGGAAGGTGGCATCTCTGTTCCTGGGATTGAGAGATGCGAGGGGTTGGAAAACTTCCTGTCCTGTTAGTAGTGGGTGTAGATTTTGTTTCTGTTTTTAGATGCCATTGAGTCAATTCCAACTCCTAGCCACCCTATGGACAATAGAACGAAACACCACCCAGTCCTGCACCATCCTCTCAATAGTTGTTATGGTTCAGCCCCTTGTTGCAGCCACTGTGTCAATCCATTTACTGAAGGTCTTCCTCATTTTCGCTTATCTCTCTTCACCTAGCAGGATGTCCTTACTCCTCCAGGGACTGATCTCTCACTAACAGTATGTCCAAGGTACATGAGGGGAAGTCTCACCATTCTTGCTTTTAAGGAGTATTCTGGCTGTACTTCTAACCCACATTTGTTTGTTCTTTTGGCAGTTCATAGTACTTCCAATATTATTCACCAGCATCCCAATATAAATGCATTGATTCTTCTTTGATCTTCCTTTTCAATGTCCAACTTTCACATGCATACAAGACCATTGAATATATGACTCAGGTGGCTTTAGTCAGGTACACCTTCAGCTTCAAGGTACCATCCTTGCTCTTAAACACTTTGGAGAACACTTTTGAAAGAGGTCTCTGGCTGCAACGCATGGCCCCTTTAAGGATGAAGAGGCGGGGCGCACAGGTGGAAGCCCGTGGCCCCTTCAAACCTTGGCCTATTTGGCAGCAGCTGGAGCCACTATTGAGGACAAGGCAAGAGGCCAGCCAGCACTTTCTGTGGAGGCCAAGGACTCAGGACCTGAGCAGGCCAAGCTGTGAGCGCTGAGTGAGCCAGCCTCAGAACCACACCACCTCCATGGGCCAAAATGACCTGATGGGCAAGGCCTAGGGCTTCACAGACCAGGTGTGGTTCCTGCGGCCTCCCCGCCCTCTCCCAGACTCCTGCCCACCCGGGCTTTGCCACCATAACCCTTGATGTAGGTCTGCAGCCCACCTGGTGCCTGCCCAGGCACCAGAACTCCTGCCCTGCCTGGCCCACCCACCTGAGACCTCACTCCAGGCCCCATGTCCCAACCCTGGTCCTGCTCCAGGCCCCCTCCCTGCCCAAGACTTTGTTAGTCTGGTTGGTCATGAGGGATGGAAAGGAGGAGGGACTCTGCCCAGGCCCTTGCACTCCATCCAACTTGGGATGCTCTGGGTTGGTCCAGCCCCCAAGGTGGCTTCCCTCCCACAGGCCCATATACCCAGAACTCCATTGGACCCACTGGGTACATGAGGCCTCCCCATCAAAGGCTCGGGACATGTGCCCTCAGCCAGGAATGGGATCCTAGCTAGCTAGAGCCCCACTCCCCTCCCCTTAAGCCCCAACAACTTAAGATCCCTGGAAAGTGTCTGTTTGTGGGGGCCCTTGTGGGGTCACACTCTGGCTGTGAAAGGCTTGGCTCTGGCTTTTGGCACTTGTCTTCTCCATTCTGAACCTTTAGACCATTGGTCCTTCCACGGGGCAGTTCTACAGGAGTAGCAGGGAACTCTATTCGGGAGTGAAGTTGGCCAGATTTGAGTAGGGGGTGCCCTGGCAGGGATGCCAACTTGGGAGAAGAGCCCATCTCCCCTTTCTCTTTCCCAGCTGCAAAAAAATTTAAAAAGGAAGAGGTCTCATAGGGCAGATTTACCCAATGCAATACGTCCTTTGGGTTCTTGACTGGGGCTCGCGTGATCATTTATTGTGGATCGCAGCAAGAAGATAGCACTGATCACTTCAGTATTTTCTCCATTTATCATGATCATGTTGTAGATGACAGGGACATAATTACATATAAATATGTCCCTGGGACACAACTCCTGGGGAGTCCCAAACAACTTGATGAAAAGGAAAACAAGAGAGAGAAGACAAGCACTCTGAGCCTAGGTTGGAAGGACAGTCCTTTGTGAATAGAGAGCTTCAAGGGTATTGGAGTTCCTGGAGGAGGGCAAAGAGTTCAACACTCAACTATTCAACAAATCAATGGCAGTTGGAACCCACACAGGGGCACCATGGAGGAAAGGCCTGGAAACCTGCTTAAAGCCTATAGTCTTGAAGGTCCTATGAAATCCACACATAAGGCACCATGAGTCAGAATCAACTCTCTCGTGCCTGTTTTGGTTTGGGTAGAGGAGCTATTAGAAGCAGTGGGGTATAATGTTGAATCCAAGAAGAGGAAGGATTTGGTCACCATTAAAGTGACTTCTGACCCAATTAATAACAATCATACGGACTTTTGTGGGAGAAAGATGAGGATTTCTACGGCTGTAAATATTTAGTGTCAGAAACCCACATAGACAGTTCTACCCTGCCCTATACAGTCGCTGACTTTCTGTCAACTGGATGGCACTAAGATAGCACCTATCTGCTGAAAGGTTGCCATGCGGCAGGACTTGTGCCAAGTCCATTATGGTAATGCCTATGATCTTTGTGGGAGACAAAGCCTTTCTTATGTTTAATGTCTCTGTTGTCAGATCGCTCCATTGTCCAGTCCTGGCTCTATGTCCTTCTAGCTCCATGACCTGGGACAAATCATTGAACCCCCTTTGTTCTGCTGTGTGTACAAGGGAAGTGAAAAATAGTTCTTAGGTTGTGTGTTTGAGGTTGAGATTGAATGATAGAAAGACCTTGTTGTTGTTAGTCGCCAGCAAAGCAAATTTGATTCCTTGTGAACTTATGCCGGATAGGACATATTACTGCTAGATCCTATGCAATCTTCCTGCCCATTGGCAGGTTTGAGGTCATTGTTGCGGTTATTGTGCCAGTCCGTGTCATGAAGAGTTTCCCCAGATCCACTATTTTACCAAACATTATGTTCTCGTCTCGCAATTGGTCTTTCCTAACGACATGTCCAAAATCAGCATGACAAAATTTTGCCATTCTATCTTCTAGGAACATTCTTCGAAGAATGTCCTGGTTTGATTTCCTCCAGGACTGATTTGCTCATTCTTTTGGCCACCCACAGTATACTCAATACATGGTCTTTGCCATCACGGTCATTTGAATGCCTCAGTCCTTCTTAGAATCCTGGTCCTCACTGTTGTCACAGTTAGAAACTCCATTTCTCACAGCTTGCTTCAGATCTGCTGAAGTGGAATCTGAGTTCTTGTAGGCCCCAAGGACATGGCATTTGTGTGCCTGCTAGAAGCACTGAGGAACAACGTCTGGCCCATAGTAAGTGCTTATAATTGTTCATTGCGATCAGTGTTATTATTTATCATCCCATGTAAACTTTCCAGCACATGCACAGGTCAGGAAACCAAGATTCTGAGCCTGTCAGTGCCTTCACTGAGGCTACCCCTCAGGAGAGGGGAGGGGCTGCATGCAAATCGAATACATGATCAAATCAGTTGGCCTGGGTGGAGGGACTTTCAATGCTAAAATAGGGGAACGGGTTGTTGGGTATGTGGGAGGAAAGGCATCTAAAGAAAATCAGCAGAGTGCTCCGAGGCTCTGGAGTTCTGACTACAAAGACACATAACCTTGCTCCCACACCTCCTCTTTTCTGGCAGTGACATAAGCCGAGCATTTTCTCTTTTTCCCTGTACAATCCAGTGAAGAACATTCAAAATGATGTACAACCATCACCCCCATCTAGTTCCAGAACATTTGGATCACTCTGCATGGAGACGCAGTCAGTGCTCATTAACCAGTCACTCTCCATTGCCTTCGTCACCCAGCCCTTATCAACAGTGACTATGCTTGCTGTCTCTACGGATTTGCCTATGGATTCTGCATATTTCATATCAATGTCTCATTTTGGTCTGACTTGTTTCACTCAGCAGAAGGTTTTCAAGGTACCTTCATGGTGTAGCATGTTCCAAAGCATCATTCCTTTTTAAAGGCTAAATAATATTCCATTGTATGACTTAGATATTTTGGTTTGGTTTATCCATTCTTTGGAGGCCAGGCATTTTGGTAATAGCCACCTTTCAGCTCTTGTGGGTAGTACTGCAGTGAACTTGTATAGCACTATCTCATTGAGTTTCTGTTTGTTATTCTTTGAGGTATATGCTTAGATGTAGAATTGTGAGGTGGTCAAGGATTTCCTCTTCCTTGGATCCATGATCAACACTCATGCAAACAACAGTCAAGAGCTTAAAAAATGCACAGCATTGTATTGGGTAAATATTCACAAGACCTCTTTAGAGTATTGAAAAGCAGGGATGCTGTTTTGAGAACTAAGGTGCATCTGACATGAGCCATAGTATGTTCAAACACTTCCTATGTATGTAAAATTTGGAGATTAAATAAGGAAGTCCAAAGAAGAATCGATGCATGTGAATTATGGTGCTAGGGAAAGAAAAAAAAACATTGAAAGTATCATGGACTACCAGATGTACCAAGAATTTTGTCTTGGAAGAAGCACAGGCCAAATGCTCCTTAGAAGTAAGGATGGCCAGATTTTACCACCCTTTGGACATGTACTTTCAACATGCTGTCAAGAAAGACCAGGCCCTGGAAAAGGACATCGTGCTTGGTAAAGTGGAGGGGCAATAGAAAAGAGGAAGGCTCTCATGAGATGGATGGACATGGGGGCTGCAATAATGGGCTCAAACATGAGAACAATTGTGATGATGGTACCGGGTGGCGTTGTGTTCTGTTTGACATAGGGTTGTTATGAGTGGGAACCAACAGGACCGACCCTAACAACAATAGTAAATCTCTGACTTGTTAAGAAGAAACAAGCATTTTTCATTTCCTCTATGAGCCAGGCACTGCGAAGACCCTGAAGGTCCAGATAGAAACAGCACTTGGCTCCTGCCCATGATGTGTTCCCTGTCTAGGGGTAAGTCAGCAGACCTCCACCTTTGATTGAGACCTATGCAGCCCCCTTGGGGTACCAGTGTGTGCTGGAGAGACTCCAGTTAACTTTGCATTTCTCTATACCCTCCTTTAGGGGATTGGAAGAACTTTACTCTAGAACAAACCATCCCCAGGGATTTCTTTTCCACAATTAGACAAAAGGAAATCAATGGGAAACAAAAAGAGTGAATAGAGAATACAGAGCTGTGTCAGTGTCCTTGGCCATGAAGCTATCAGTCAGCACAGTTGAGCTCAGGAATCAGGAAGCAAAGATCCTCAATATATGAATCCACCAGGTGAAGAAGGAGTAGCTTCAAAGCTAAAGAAGGATAAGCCTTCTTTCACTTTCAGGAGGAACTCACTTGGGGAGCACTCAGTCAGGCAGGACTGCACTAAAGCCTTAGAACGAGGAGGGTCCATAGGACCATGTTCACTGCCAGAATGGTGGCACTTCCCATTCAAGAGCTTATAGCATATTCCACCTCATGAATGGCCTTTGCCGAGTCCCTTGGTTCATTTGCTGTGACTTCTGTGGCATCACTTGAACACTCCATCCCGTCCAGCCAGGACCAGTGGCAGGAAAAACCTGTTAAGGAGAAGTGGGAGAGTGAGCTAGGAGAGATTCCGTACCCAGACTGCAGCACAGATCTGGGCTGTCTCCTTCAGCAAAGGCCCTGTGGGGAGGGGACTTGACTTTTCTGATTCTCTCCAGTTAGAAGTCAACACAGAGCTAAAGAAGCATGAATGGAAGAAAGCAGGATGATGAGCTGACAGTTTTGCCATGAGGAAATAATAGCCAGAAGGGCTCCAAGTGGGGATGAAGGGATGGCAGGTGGGGACACACACACATGCCACTACCAAGGGGAGAGTGAGGAGCAAGAGACCAGCAGAGGCTAGTCTCAAAGCCATCTCCAACAACATTTGTCCACCAGGCTGTTTTCCTCTCTCCACTCTAGATACGTCAGCCTTCACCTCCACCAAGCACCGAACCCCACAATGCGGCATTTATCTGCCCATTGCTCCCACCAATTGGTCCCGGTTGCTATGGAAACTATGGGGGAGTAAGGTGATCCTTCTATTACTACCACCCTCCCTGATTTCAGCACAGATCAATCAACCCCTCACCCCAACCCCATATCTAAGTGGAAGGTCCTAGGGGAGAGTAAGGACAAGATAAATTCAACACAAGAAAAGAATAGTGAAAAATGAACAAAGAGAGGGAGTGATGTAATTCCAGAGTGTTAGTCAATTCCTTTTGTCTTTCCAGCAACCATTCTCTCCCCCAGCTTAATCCCTGAAGGAGGAAGGAATGCTCAGTGGATGTCTGCCAAGGTGCGGTTTCAGGTCACTTGGGGGCTTCTGAGGGTTCCCTTCCAAATTTGCCTTCCCTTCCTTCAAAGAAAGTCACTGGAACTCACCAGCCAGAGTGTGCAAGGCTATCATTGAGCTTCCCAGTTAAGGTTTATGTCCTGGGGCAGACTGTAACTCACAAAATGCCTTCCAGGGATTGCTTCTTCCCTACAAGGTCTTCCAGAATCTTGTCATTTCCCATCCAAAGTTGGAGTTTATGTTTCTTCCCTTGAACGCACGCCGGCCTTATGCCTCTCCAAGAGTAAAATATGGCAGTTGATGTGCGTTGTGACTTCTGAGGTAATATAACTCCCACCTGGCTCCTTCTCTGCACAAGACCTTCGGAGTCCAGTCGCCTTGCTGTGAGGAAGTGTGATGTAGAGGCCACATGCAGATGCTGACAATAGTCCCCCTTAAAGTCCCAGCAAACACCAGTGGCCATTGTCTGGTACTTACCAGTGGGGATGCTGTGTGAGATGTCTCCATCATAAGCCATTGCCTGACGTCAAGCCCACAGAAGAATCTGCTAGCTTAGTACTGCCAATCCCCAGAGCCATAGGAAATAATGACTCATGAGGAAGATAATAATTGACTGCAATTGTGTTTCAAAACAGAAGACATGTGCTGCACAACACTTAAGTTGTAGCTCTGGAGCCAAGGTCCTGACGCAGATGTATTACATTATTTATTGTCTAGTGATCCTTTCTGGTCCTCACCCTTCCCAGCTTCCATGTGTTCACCATTCAAAGCAGCTGGTTCATCACTTATTCTGTAAAAGTATGTGCGGGTAAGTCAGAAAGCATTGCTCCAATACCACAGACACTTCTTAAGCAAAAATATCAATATGTGAGGCGACTGTGTCTAGACATAGCCTCCTTCTTGGTCTACATCCAGGAGGCAAAGTTTTGAGACAGAAGAGCCAAATTTGTCCCTCACAACAATTGAAAAATTATTTCAAAGAAATAAAAATATATTTTAATATTTTTTACATTTTATTAGGGGTTCATACAACTCTTATCACAATCCACACATATACATACATCAATTGTATAAAGCACATCCACACATTCCCTGCCCCAATCATTCTCAAAGCATTTGCTCTCCACTTAAGCACTCTGCATCAGGTCCTCTTTTTTTTCCCTTCCCTCCCCGCTACCCCCTCCCTCCTGAGCCCTTGATAAACCACAGATTGTTATTTTGTCATATCTTGTCCTATCCGGAGTCTCCCCCCCCCCCCTTCTCTGCAGTCTATCTCCCAGGGAGGAGGTCACATGTGGATCCTTTTAATCAGCTCCTCCACTCACCCTCCACTCTCCCAGCATCGCCCCTCACACCCCTGGTCCTAAAGGTATAGTCCACCATGGATTCCCTGTGCCTCCAACTCCCATATGCACCAGTGTACAATCTCTGCCCTATCCAGTCCTGCAAGGTAGAATTCGGATCATGGTAGTTGGGGGGAGGAAGCATCCAGTATCTGGGGGAGAGCTGTGTTCTTCATCGGTACTACATCGCACCCTGCTTGACCCGTCTCCTCTCCTAAACCCCTCCGTGAGGGGATCTCCAGTGGTCGACACTTGGGCCTTGGGTCTCCACTCTGCACTTCCCCCTTCATTCACTATGGTATATATATATATATATATCTCACACACACACATATATATATTTTTTTTTTGGGGGGGTGGAGGGGGCATGATGCCTTATACCTGGTCCCTTTGGCACCTCGTGATCGCACCGGCTGGTGTGCTTCTTCCATGTGGGCTTTATTGCTTCTGAGCTAGATGGCCGCTTGTTCACCTTCAAGCCTTTATGACCCCAGACACTATCTCTTTCGATAGCCGGGCACCATCAGCTTTCTTCACCACATTTGCTTATGTACCTGTTTGTCTTCAGTGATCGTATCATGGAGGTGTGCAGCCACTGATATGATTTTTTGTTCTTTGATGCCTGATAACTGATCCCTGTGGGACCACGCGATCACACAGGTTGGTGTGTTCTTCCATGTGGTCTTTGTTGCTTCTGAGCTAGATGGCCGCTTGTTTATCTTCAAGCCTTTAAGACCCCAGTCACTATCTCTTTTGATAGCCGGGCAGCATCGGCTTTCTTTGCCACATTTACTTGTTCACTCACTTTGGCTTCAGCAGTTGTGTCGGGAGAGTGAGCATCATACAGTGAAAATTTAATAAAAGAAAGTATTCATGCATTGAGGAAGTGCTTGTGTATCTGAATAATAACTGTCCTTGAAAGGTTTTCATTTTACTTCAGAGCCACATGCATGGACCGAGAGACCCGCAGTGTATCCCTGACCCCTGCTCTACAGATTTCTGTAATTATTCTCTGAGGTTTTCTCTGCTCAATACACTTCTAGTCACACAACATACCATGTCCAACAGGGTCGTTTTGGCATCATGGGGGGACGTGGATCACTTGCTTTGACACGTTCTTTGAGCGTACTGTGTCCCTTGAGAGAATCTATCCAGATGATCACTGTCAGATCCCCAAACCAAAAAAGTCACCATCACCTTCTGAGCTGCCCTCTCTGTTTTGAATTTCACTGGCCCAGCAGATCCCTTCAGAAGCCACAGTTTTGATTAGAAGCTGCCATGTGGGCTAACCAGGGCAACCTTTGCACTTCAGCGCCCACAGAATCTTTCCATCGCTCAAGTTGGGGTCTCAGAAGCTGATTTACTCATCACCACCCTTTGTGCCTGAGCTACCCACCTCAGATTCTCCGTATCAAAGGACTGCCTCCTCTTGACCAACCACATCTCCACCATATGGCACTTGCAGCACCTGGTCTAGTGGTTCTGGAACCAGACCTTGAACTAGCTCTTTGTCCTGTTCAGGAATCAGGGAAGCCAGGCACTCCTGGCTCATCAGGTACTTGAGCTGCTCACAGGTTCCCTCCAACCCAAAGAGCTACTTCTTGCCATCCGTCTCCAGGATCACCTCCCACTCCCCACCCCTTATATTTTATGCACTAGTTTGGGGTGGATGGTTTACAACAAAAATAATAACAACAAACTAGAGTGATGCTGGACATTAGGAATGAGAATTTGGGTTCTATTGCACCATTTGTGGCAACAAACTCATTTTAGCTTTTCAACTTCTCTGCCTGTGTAAACACAGAGGTTCAATTGGTTTTTGTGACCTAGTTGATGGTTTATTTCATGCTGGATACACACGGCAATCATCGGTCACTATTTTATTATAACATGCTGTGATGGAGGGAGACAATTCACAATTTTAGCCCATGTGATGAGTCTGTGCTCCCAAAGAACTAGAAGTCACATATCCAGTGGGCACTCATCTTAGCCATTTGCGGGTGGATGCCAGTCTTATCTATGTCATCTGATAATTTTTTGGTTGTCTATTCTTTGTTATTCATAACGTTTTCAGTGGCTAGTCCTCAAAAGTGGACAGCCTATTTCTTCTATGTAGTCTGCTCTTAGTCTGGACATTCTGTTGAAACTGTTAACCTTGGGTAACCCTGCTGGTATTTGAAATACCAATAATATAGCTTCCAGCATCGCAGCAATACACAAGCCACTGCAGTACAACAAACTGACAGGTGATGAGTACCGGTTTCTGGCTCCCCTGTAGGTAGCTGTCATATTGCTTTGTGCTCCCAAACTTCTTTAAGGTTGTAGACATTAGTGGGCCTCAAACATGAGCAGGCATCAGAATCACCTGGAGGATTTCTTAAGACAGATTGTTGGACTTTACCTTCAGATTTCTAAATACAGTAGTTCTGGAGTGAGGCCCAAGAATGCTCTGTTTGTGCTTAACAAGCTCCCAGATGATGCTGAGGCTGCAGGTCCACAGATCACGCTTTCACTTGTCACCTGTATTCTTCTTCCCCCTCCTGTTAAACCTCTTACAATATGGTTTCCCCCTTCATCATGGTTTCTGTGAGGGGAGGGGGTCAATGCTTTTGGAATATAGTCTAACCTAATGACCTCTGCTCATCCTTTGACCTCCAGTGACCTCTGTGTATCATTAAATGCCAAAGGAGCATGCTTTCCTATTTGGTGCTTCTTTTACCTTGCCTCTTGAAACATGCCTCTTCTAGTGCTGTACGCTCCTTAATACTCACTTTTTCCAGGCTCCATGAGTGTCCTGGGACTATGGTAACAAATCACCACCTGTTCACAAGAGACACTTAGTTCTCTCATAGTTCTGGAGGCTAGAAGACTGAAGTCAAGGTGTTAGCAGGGCCATGCTTACTACAAACGCTCTAGGGAATTTTTTGTTTCTTCTTGTAGCCTCAGCAAAATTTTAGCTGATGACAGCACAACTCCAATCTTTGCCTCTCTCTTCACTTGACAGTTTTCCATTTGAATTGGTCTGTGTCCCTTCTCTTCCCATGAGGGCATCTGTTATACACGATTTGGATTCAGTCTAATGATCTCCTTGTATAACTAATTAGGCATGTTTAAATCCCCCGTCCAAATGAGTTCATGTTCACCATGCCTAGTTGAGCGGCAATCCTCAAGGTCATTAGTTGGACACTACCAGCTGCACTTAGGAAGAAAAATGGAGCTGTTTTTATCTCATAAAAAATTACACTCTTGGAGACCCACCGGGGAAGTCTACCCTATCCTATAGGGTCGTTATGAGTCGGCATCAACTTGAGGACAATGAGTTTTAAGTGGGCTCGTACTTCAACATATTTTTATGTGGGGAAGTATACAGGTCAATCAATCGCACTTCCTCATCTCAATAGCTGGCACTCTTTGGTGTTCTCTTTTTTCTGGTTCCTACTGATGAAGAAGCTCTGCATAAGGTCAAGGAAAAAAATTCAAGCCTCAAGTTGGAATCTTTAAAGATTCTGTAACAAAATAATGAATGATACAGGAAGCATCGAGGGAAGATGAAAAGACTACACAGAGTCACTATACAATAAAGCACTAGTCAACATCCCACCATTTTAGGAAGCACCATATGAACAAGAACCAATGGTGCTGAAGCAAGAATTTCAAACTTCACTGAAAGTATTAGCCAAGCACAAAGCTCCAGGAATTGATGGAATATCCATTGAAATGTTTCAGCAAGCTGGAAAAGCACTGGAAGCACTTACTCATCAATGCTAGGGAATTTGGAAGAGAGTTACTCGGCCAACTGCTTGGAAGAGATCAATATTTGTCCCCATTCCAAAGCAAGGTGATCCAACAAAATGCTCCAACTATAGAACAATATCATTGATATTTCGCACAAGTAAAATTTTGCTAAAGATCATCCCACAATGGTTGCAGCAGTATATTGACAGGGAACTGCTTCCAGGAGTTCAGGCTGGATTTACAAGAGGACGTGAAACAAGGGATACTATTGGTGATGTCAGATGGACCTTAGCTCAAAGCAAAGAATACCAGAAAGATGTGATTCATTGACTATGCAAAGGCATTCAACTCTGTGATTCATAATAAACTGTGGATAACTTTAAGGAGAATGGACTTCCAGAACACAATACAATGTTCAGAATATGTACATGGATCAAGAGGTAGATCTGTTAACAGAATAAGGACAAACTGAATGGCTTAAAGTCACGAAAGGTGTTAGGGTTGAATCCTCTCACCATGCTTTTTCAATCTGTATGTTGAGCAAATCATCAGAGAAGCTAGATTACATGAAGAAGAATGTGGTATCAGGATTGAAAGGAAGGCTTACTAAAAACATGAAATATACAGATATTCAACAACCTTGCTTGCTGAAAGGGAGGAGGACTTGAAGCACATGCTGATGAAGATCAAGGATTACAGCCTTCAGTGTGGGTTACAAATAATTGTAAAGAAGACCCAAATCCTCACCATTGGACCAATAGGTAACACCATGACAAATGGAGAAAAGATTTTAGTCGTCAAGGACTGTGTCTTACTTGGATGAACAATCAATGTTCACGGAAGCAGCAGTTGAGAGACCAAAAGGCGTACTGCTTTAGGTAAATCTGCTGCTCAAGACTGCTTTAGATTGAAGATCAGACCGTAACTTGGGTCAGGCACACCTTAGTCCTCAAAGTCACAGTCTTCTCTATCCCATCATACACTTGGGAACATTGGACATTGAATAAGGAAGATTTAGAAGAATAGAAGCATTTGAGTTGTGGTGCTGGAGAGGAATATAGAAAGGTAAATGGACTCCTAAAAAGACAAAACGATTTATGTTATAAGAATTAAGATCAAGCAAGGTGCCTTACACTTTGAAGCACTTGCGTAGAGGCAAAGGATGGCAAGACTTCAATTTGGACATATAGCCAGGAGAGGCCGGTCCCTGCAGGAGGACATGTTTGATAAAGTAAAAGAGCAGTGAAAAAAAGGAAGACTCCCCTGAGACGGAATGACACTATAGCTACAACCATGGACTCAGGTATAGGAACAATTGTGAAGGCAACAGCGGACAGTGCAGTGTTTTGTTCTGCTGTGCATTGGGTCGCTTTGGGTCAGAGCTGACTTGACCTAAAAATAACAACTGGTGAGGATCAAGGATAGCAAGCTCCAGTGTGGATTATAACTCAATATAAAGCAAACCAAAATCCTCACAACGGGACCAATGGATAACATCATGATAAATGGGGAAAAGTTTTAATTTATCAAGGATTTCATTTTTCTTGGCTCCACAATTAATGCTCGTGGAAGTAGCAATCAAGAGATCCAATGAAGCATTACGATGGAAATATTTGCTGCACAAATTTTCTTTAAAGTTTGAAAATAAAGCATGTTACTTTGTGGACAAAAGTTCTCCTGGACCAAGTCATGGTATTTTCAATCATCTCATATGCATGTGAAAGTTGGACATTGGATAAGGAAGATGGAAGAATAAGTGATACATTCAAATTATGGAAAAGTTTTCGGAAGTACCATAGGCTGCCAGAAGAACAAACAGATCTTGGGAAAAGTACACTCAGAATTCTCTTTAGAGGCAAGCACGGCAAGAATTCATCTCATGTACTTTGGACATATTGTCAGGAGAGACAAGTCCCTGGAGGACATCATGTTTGGTAAAGTGGAGGGGCAGTGAAAAAGAGGAAGGCTCTCAACATGGATTGAGACAGCGACTGCAACAATGGGCTTACAGATAAGAACAATTGTAAGCATTGTGCAGGACTGGGTTGGGTTTTATTCTGTTGTGCATAGGGTCACAATGTGTCAGAAGTGTCTCAACTGCACCTAACAAGAACAACAACTGACATCTACCTGTCGATGCCTTCCAAATGTATGGCTCTAGCCAAGGCCTCTCTCCTGATGTCCAGGCCCACATTTACACCAATCCGCTGGGTGTTTCTAGCTGAGTGTCCTCCAGGTATCCAACATGCTCAACATCATTCTCCCATCTTTCTTGGCAAATGTACTTTGTGTCCCTTCGTCCTTGATGGCTACACAAGTTAGCTACCTCGTCCTGAAATTCAAATGATCATCAGGTCCTAGCCATAAATGCTTCTCCAATTCGCTTCCTCCTCTCTAGTTCATCCTCACCTGTAACCTTTGTTTGTACCTGCAGTAGCTCTTGCCTGGACCATGACCATGGCTGTCTGAGTGATTTTCTCACCCTTAGATGCATCTCCAATTTTGTGTGCCATTACCAGTTAGATTTCCGACATAGGGATTAGACTGTATCATTGTCTTGTTTTAAAATGTCAATGATTCTTCATAGCTCTGCAGATGCTCCTCTCAGACCCTCTGAAGACCCCAGGCTGCCTGAACAACTCCCTATTCCATAGAGTGCCCAGGGGAGCCCAGAAACAGTGACTGAGGGGTGAGTAGCTACAAGTCTCTTATTCTCTTACTTCCATGGAGACCACGCTTGAGGAGTCACTTTTCCAGTCTCCAGAGTGACCCTGAAAGATTGAGCTAAATTGTCTCTCAAAGCACACTTTGACTTATTTGGTTTGTTTGCCATATACCTTTTTTTCTATCCCTTTCTAGCTTTTCCTGGTAACACCTAATAAATCAATTTCATAAGAATCATGCCCATAGTTGGCTTCTGGGGACCTTGATCTAAGGCAAGATTTTATAGGGTAAAATTCAAACTTAGTAACTTGGAATTCAAGGCCTTTCAAAATCGGTTCTGAGCAATGTTTCTGGATCTATCATTCCTGTGTCCCGTCTGACATGACAGTCACAGGTAGACCTTGAATTTCCACAACATTTCGTGTGCTTCCACACTCCCGTGGCTCTGATGAGGCGTTGTGCCTGTCGGGAGTGCCAATGCAGCCCCTGCTTGGAGAGCCAGCACAAAGGCCACGTCTTCTGTAAAGCCTTCGGAAGTCTGTCTTCTGGCTCCATTGTCCATGTTCCCTTTGCCTTCATGTTTTATGCATTTCCCTGATTCAATATTTATTTGGATTAATGGCTCATAAGCCCGCTTCCCACATTCCAATATGAACTCCCTAAAGGGTGGCCACATTTCCATAATTTTTGTATTCTCACTGCCTGGTTGAGTATTTGACCCATAATAAGTGCTCAATAAATGTTGAATGAATGAATTTTATGTAAGGAAGTAGAATTTAGCACTTACCATTTGCCGGACAATGTCATAAGTCCTACACATTTTTTTAAGGGAGGAGAGCAACAGAACATCATCAGGGGATAGGTCTTCGGGGGTACCATGCAGGCTCTACCCCTGGATCCCCGTACTCTGGGATCCCACCCCTTCCAACCTGAACACCGAGACCTCTTAGTGCTGCACTCTGGCCTCTGAAAGTGGGTCTAGGGAGTGAGACAGGCATCCTGGGAGCAGTGGGGTGAAGGCTCTGGGCCTGGAAGAATGAAACTTGACTGGGTGAGGGAGTGGAGGTGGTCCTAAGAAGGGGGGCAGTAACTCTGGTCACCCAACAAGAGGAGCACGACTCATCAGCTTTCCAGAAAGCAGACAAGCTTGTAAATAGAATAGTGAGGCTGATTCGGGAGCGCATGTACCACTAGAATCCTAGTCTTGGATTGGAAGGCTAGGTGTGTGGACCGGTCCTGGCAGGAGCAGAAAAGCAGCAGTGGTCCCACATTGAGCCACCCCCTCTATCCTCAGGACTGCGCAGGACTAGAGCGAGGCTGCCCCAAAGTGTGTGGCCTGCGGAGGTGCGTGATGGTGCACTTCAGTCCCAGGGGCCCACAGCACCAGCCGCTGACTCTTGTGAGGGCTTAGTGTTCACACAGCAGGGCTCCGACTGCTGCATCTGGGACTGGCAGCCATGTGCCTATGCCTCGAGCACTGAGCAAGGAGCCCAACTTCACCGCGTGCTTGTGCGGCCTGTGCCTGTGCATCATGCCCTGCAAGGAAGTGCTGGGCTGCTCCCCCAGCAGCCCCAACCTCCAGACCCCACAGTGCACCCAACCCAGGGACCACGCAGGAGCTGCCTAAGACCACATGCTTGCACCACACAAGGGACGTCACCTGATGCGCCAGAACTGCCATGCTTTACAGCAACCCCTCCTCACAGCTGGCTGTGGCTGTTGGGGGCATGGCCAGCCTGCACTTTGATTTCAGTTCGGGCGCCCCCTGCCCGCCATCACCTGGGAGCAGCAGGGTGAGCAGCCTGAGAACCTGATCCTGTGCCTGGACCAGATGTAAGGCAATGTGGTGGTCACCAGCATCAGGCAGCTAATACTGTACAATGCGCGGCCCGAGGACGCTGGGCTCTACACTTGCACTGCCCACAATGCAGCGGGCCTGCTGTGTGCAGACTTCCCGCGCTCAGTGGTGCAGCGGGGCTTGCCGACCAGGGGCCCCTGTGCAAGCTCCAGATTCCTTGCCTGCCTCATGCGCTCCCGCGCCTGCTGCGCAGCCCTGCATGTGCCCTGCCACCATGCGTTGCTGTGGCATTTTGACCCACAGCACAGCAGCTGTATCCCTTTTGGGGCCAGTGGCTGCGATGAGGGTCAATCCTGCAAAATTATTAATTCTTCCAACTCACCAAATGCTAGTATGAGGCAGGTACTATTGTTATTTGGCAGAGGAGGTCAGGGCATGGAGAGGTCAAATGATCAGCCCAAGGTTACACATTGAGTAAATAGAAGAGTTAGAGGAGTCCGGGAAGATGGCCGACGGGGACACCCACATACACTGAGAGCTCCTCCAAACAAAGCGGATTTGGTGACCAGGTAGCTGAATAATAGGAGTCTGGTGAGTGAAATATCCCCCTGGGACAGCACCCCAGTCCCACCCCACACATTTGTCCTGAGCAGGGGTCTAGGTGAAAGAGGACTGGACTTGTGGGACATCTCTGGTCACTAAGCTGCCGCGAGCTCACTGGCGACTAGCCTAAGCTCCATCCCCAAACCAGACCCCAGCCCAGAGTCGCTTGCCTGCCCTGCCTAGACAGGCGCAGCAGGTCACGCGCTCCCCTACACCAGCGGCCCACGTGTATCCCCACTGGGAGAGAAGCTTTCCTCTCCCGCGGTTCCCCTCTCCCCGCAGGGCAACGATCTGCCCTAGGGCCCGCGTCCCTCCTGCCATTCATCCAATCTCTGGGGAGCGGACCCGCGGGTTATCTGGCAACCCCCACGGGGGACCATCCACCCCCACCGCTGCCGCGGACCTCTCCACCGGCCCTCTGTGTGCTAGCCGCCCACCCCCGCCGACCCCCGGCAGCCTAGTGCCAGCTCCACTCCAGGTCGGGCCCCTACGCTGAGCACTTCCTGCCGACGGGAGCCATTGCCCAACCCACGCGTGTCCCGAAACCTGCGCTCCCGTGGAGCGCCGCAGCCCACGCTGCTGAGTCAGCCCGCCGAGGGTCCTTCCCAGCGCCTGGCACAAGAGTAGGTATCCTTCCCAGGATGCTGTGGGGACCCCGGCGCCCGCGGCTCTGAGCCTGAGCGGAGGACGGGCACCATTGCCCCCTGCAGTTTCGCGCCAAGCCGCCGCTGTCCACGCGGTTCTGAGCTCTGAGCCGGGGCGGAGGACGGGCACCATTGTCCCCTGCAGTTTCACGCCGCTGTCTGCGTGGCTGTCCGAGGGGCTTCCCGCGCCCGCTCACAGCCTGGGCAGATCTAACATTCCACCTGCAGCGGAGCCTGCGACTCGACTTTGCAGTCCCTGCGGAGCCGTCGGTGAGCTCCAGCCGGCTCTCACCACCTGGGGGCCCTGTGGGGTCCCCAGTGCCAGCCCTAAGCCTGCTGCAGCCCTCCCCAGCCACCACAGGAGACGGCCACGGTGGCCTGTGCCTCCACACAGTACCCTTAGCTGCCCTAGCACTTCCCAGCTAGAACACAAGGACCGCCAGTGGGAAGCGGCTCACCTGGGAGGTCTTGCTGAGGTGAAGAGCATTACCAACAACACATAGATCAGCACCACATCGTGGGACAATACGAACTCAGCCACCTCTGCGCTCTATTAGGCATCACCGGCGCTTAGAGGAAAAGGGGGAAATTTTCAGACATACACATACACCCATCCTCCATCTAGCATAAGTTTTTGTGTGTGTGCGTGTGTTTTTTTCTTTTTTGTGTTTTGGTTTGTTTTTTTTTTATTCCTTCTTCCCTTTCTTTTACTTTCTGTGATGTATTTTCCCTCTCCTTCCTTCCTACTTTTTCATTAATGCTTGTACTTCTCTTCTGCCCCTTTTCTATAGATTCTCCTTCACTATCTTTTTTCTTCTCCTTCCACCTCTACTAGTATCACAGCTTGTCCCTCTTCTATTATAGATTCTCTTCCCCCACCCTCCAATTTTTTCTTCCTCTGCCCAATATTCCGTCAAAAACTATTTTTATATCATTAACTTTTTAAATCCTTTTATTACTAACACCCCCCTCCCCATAAAGGGGGCTGCTAAGGGTACCTTGTCACCCCTGGTCAAAGCAGCCTGAGGGCACTCACTGAGGCCCCAGCACCCACCCCAGCTGCTGAAACATCTCGGCACTGCGGGTCACCAACCCGACAGGGAACTTGGTCTACACAGCAGTCTGACCCACCCTTACAGGAGCGCATAGGCAATTGCCTGAAAGAATCCTTAACAATAACATAGATAAGGTTACTCCTGTCTCCCAGAAGCATGGGGCCTATGAAAGGATCAAGGAAAAATCAACAGACCACATCACTCCCAACAAAAAATCAGAGAAACGAGGCACTTTAACAGACCTAAAGTCACTCATAGAAGAAACAGATATAGATCAGCCACAAAAGGAAATCTTCAGAACTCTGCTTGCAGTAATACAGGAGCTAAGAGAAGCAAACCAGAATAAGGATGCAACTATAGAGGGGATGAAATGCACAATAGAGGGGATTAAGTCCACAATAGAGGGGATGAATTCTACCCACCAAAAGGAACTGCAGAAACTAACAGAGGACGTATCAGAGGCCACACAAAATGTCACAGAAGCTACATCTAGGCTTGAGGAGGCTGAGAACCATATCAGTAAACTAGAGGACACTCAAAACAAATGAAGCAAGCGAGAAAAACAATCAGATAGGAAAATTAAAGAAACAGAAGACAGCTTGAGATCAATGACAGATGCTATGAAGAGGAATAATATTTGAATAATCGGTCTACCGGAACACAACATAACACACAATTCGACAGCCAAGATAGCAAAGGAACTTCTGGAAGAAATTTTTCCCAAACTAACAAAGGAGAATCCGACTCTCATACAGGACGCAGAGAGGACGCCGGCTAAGCTAAACACCAAGAAGAACACGCCAAGACATATAATAGTAAAAACATCCAACTTAGAGGAAAAAGAGAAAATTTTACAAGCAGCAAGAGAAAGGAAGACAGTCACATAAAAAGGAGCGCAGGTAAGAATATGCTCAGACTTATGAGCAAAAACCATGAAGAGGAGGAGAGAATGGAGCAACATCTTCCAAAAACTGAAAGATAAAAATGCCTCCCCAGAATCCTATACCCTGCCAAGTTATCCATTAAGATAGAGGGTAAGATAAGGGTCTTCCAGGACAAGGAAGAACTCAAAAAATATGCTGCAAGTCACCCGACCCTGCAGAACATACTGGCTTACTCACTATGGCCAGAAGATCAAGCTCCAACTAGAACCATCAGGAGACCACCATATAGCCCATCTCCATCTAGAAGCCAACATGCTAGCAACACGTACCAGGACAACAGGGTCTCAGATGGAAAAGAGGACATGATAGAAACCCTCCACTCAAACGCAGTACACTGATATAAAGGAAGATAGGTAAAGACCCAAAACACAAACCAGAATATGGCAACTATGAAGCCAGAGATAGTAATAATCACTCTGAATACAAATGGGCTCAATTCATACATTAAAAGAAAGAGGCTGGAGGACTGGATTAGAAAACATAACCCATCAATCTACTGCCTGCAAGAGACACACCTTAAGCGTGCAGACAAGAATATGCTGAGAATAAAGGGCTGGCAGAAAGTTTACCAAGCAAATGGTAACTCCAAGAAGGCAGGAGTGGCTATTTTAATCTCCGACAAAATGGATTTCAAGATGCAAAACATAAAAAGAGACAAAGAGGGACACTACATAATGCTCAAAGGTTCAGTAAACCAGGAAGCACTTAGCATACTGAATATTTACCCACCTAATAATGGCACGGCAAATTTCGTCAAACAAACTATTAAAAAAATGACAGAAGAAATCACGGAAACAACAATAATAGTGGGGGACTTCAACACTCCACTATCAGAGAAAGACAGGTCACAGGGGAAGACGCTCAGCAAAGAGGCCAGAGAGCTAAACAATGTAATTAGGCAACAGGGCCCGATAGACATCTATAGAACCTTTCTTCCAAAAGCAAAAGTTTTCACATTCTTCTCCAATCCACACGGATCTTTCTCAAGAATAGATCACATGCTGGGACTCAAGGCCAGCCTGAGTACATTCAAACACATAGATATTATCCAGATGTCTTTCTCAGACCACCATGCCATAAAGCTGGAGATTAATAAGAGGGACCCAGAAAAGCAAGGACAACCAATTGGAGAATAAATAACGATCTCCTGCGACATGAATGGGTTAAGGTCCAGATCAGAGAGGATATTAGGAAGTTTCTAGAAACTAATGAGAACGAGCATACAACATATCAAAACTTATGCGACACTGCAAAGGCAGTTATCAGAGGTAGCTTGATATCACTGAATGCATATATGAAAAAAGAAGAAAGGCATATGACAGATATGTTAACACAAAACCTCCAACATCTAGAACAGAGTCAACTGAACTACCCCTCCAATAGCAAGAGAAAAGAAATAATAAAAATCAGGGCGGAGTTAAACCAGGGGGAAGACAAAAGAACAATGCAAAGGATTAACGCAACTAGAAGCTGGTTTTATGAACGAATTTATAAAATTGACACTCATCTGGCAAAGCTTACCAAAGATAGAAAGGAGCAAACATCAATAGCCAGGATGAGGGATGAATCGGGGGCAATAACAACAGACGCCAATGAGATAAAAAGGATAATCACAAAGTACTATGAAGGTTTGTATTCTAATGAATTCAGAAACCTGGAAGACATGGATAAATATTTAGAAAAACAATCTCTCCCTAGATTATCTGAGACAGAGATCAAGAACCTCAACAAACCCATAGCGAAGGAAGAAATAGAGAGTGTCATCAAAAACCTACCAAGGAAAAAGGCCCCAGGGCCAGATGGCTACACAGCAGAATTTTACCAAACATTCAGGGAAGAGCTGACACCGATCCTCCACAAAGTATTCCAGAACATAGAAAAGAACGGCAAGCTCCCAAACTCATTTTACGAAGCCAGCATTACTTTGATACCCAAACAGGGAAAAGACCCCACAGGTGTAGAGAATTATAGACCAATATCTCTAATGAACATAGATGCAAAAATCTTTAACAAAATATTGGCCAATAAAATACAAAGGAACATCAAACATATAATCCACCACGACCAAGTAGGATTCATCCCAGGGATGCAGGGCTGGTTTAACATCCGAAAATCCATCAATATCATACACCACATGGAGAAGAAAAAGGATAAAAACCATATGATAATATCCATAGATGCAGAAAAAGCATTTGACCACATCCAGCACCCATTCCTAATCAAAACACTCATGAAGATAGGATTGGAAGGTAAGTTCCTCAAGCTCATACAAGCTATCAATGAAAGACCAACAGCCAACATCATAGTCAATGGAGAAAAGACAAGAACAATCCCACTGAAAAAGGGTACAAGACAAGGATGCCCCCTCTCTCCTCTTCTATTCAATATCGTTTTGGAGGGTCTGGCTAACAACATAAGACAGCAGAAGGACATCAAAGGGATCCAGTTGGGAGAGGAGCAGGAGAAACTATCGCTATTTGTAGATGACATGATCCTATACATTGAAGACCCCCAAAACTCCACAGTTGGCTTACAGCAATAGAGGAATATGAAAGAGTAGCAGGATACAAGATCAATAAACAGAAGTCAGTAGGGTTTCTAAACACATCGGACAGGGCCATGGAAGAGGCGATTAAGAGGGAAGTACCCTTCACAGTAGCCAAGAACAAACTGAAATACCTAGGAATATAATTAACAAAAAAATACTAAAGACCTTTATAAGCATAATTATAAAACCCTATTACAGGAAACCAAAAGTGACCTTCACAAATGGATGACCCTCCCCTGCTCATGGTTAGGTAGGCTGAACATAGTAAAGATGACAGTTCTTCCTAAAGCACTCTACAAGTTCAATGCTATACCAATCCAATTACCATCAACCTTCTTCAAAGAATTGGAAAAACTGACCACCAACTTCATATGGAGAGGGAAGAAACCCAGAATTAGCAGAGAACTCCTCAAGAAGAAGGACACAATTGGAGGACTCGCCCTACCTGATTTTAATGCCTACTACACAGCTACAGTGGTCAAAACAGCATGGTACTGGCACAATGATAGACACTCAGACCAGTGGGAAAGAATAGAAAGCCCAGGAGTAAAATCATCAGCATATAGACAACTGATCTTCGACAAGGGTCTCAAAAACGTCAAGTGGGAAGCAGATGTCCTCTTTAATAAGTGGTGCTGGAAACAATGGATATCCACATGTAGAAAGATGAAACAAGACGTTTACCTCACCCCATGCACAAGAATACACTCAAGGTCGATCACAGATCTAGAAGTCAAACCCCAAAACATCAGGACCATTAAGGAGGGAATCGGGACTAATCTCAGAGCACTGGACCAGGGAGCACATGACTCACTGCAACAGGGAAGGGGACACACACAGGTGAACTGGAAATCGACAAATGGGATCTAATAAGAATAAAACACCTGTGCACCTCGAAAGACTTCGCCAAGGGTGTGACAAGGGCAACCTACAGACTGGGAGAAGATTTTTAGTAATGACACATCAGACAAAGGGCTCATTACTAAAATCTGCAACACCATCGTGACCTGCAAAAAGAGGAAAACAGTTAACCCCCTAAGGAAGTGTGCAAAAGAATTGAGAAGAACTTTCACTAGAGAGGAGATCAATATGGCCAATAAACATATGAGAAAGTGCTCGAAGTCCCTTGCCATAAGAGAAATGCAAATCAAAACAACCATGAGATACCACCTAACACCCCTGATGCTAGCCCAGATCAGTAAATCAGAGAGCAACAAGTGTTGGAGGGGCTGTGGTGAAGCAGGAACCCTCCTCCACTGCTGGTGGTCGTGCAGATTTGTACAGCCACTGTGAAAAGCAATTTGGCGATACCTAAAGAAAATGGAAATTGATCTACCTTATGACCCAGCCATCCCTCTACTGGGCATATACCCGGTTGAAGCAGCACATAAAACACGACCAGTCATATGCGCTCCAATGTTTATTGTGGCACAATTCACAATAGCAAAGACTTGGAAACAGCCTAAGATTCCATCGATAGATGAGTGGATTAGCAAACTTTGGCACATACACACAATGGAGTATTATGCAGCACTGAAAAGCACCGATGAGCACATGAAACACGTTATTTCATGGGAAGAGCTGGAAGGAATTATGCTAAGCGAGGTAAGCCAGACCCAAAGGGACAGGTACAACATGAGTCCCCTGAGGTAAGTACAATCAGCATGACAGAAATAGAAGAATAAACATCCATCCCACAATAAACGGGGGAAAGCATAGATAGTTGGAGGGAGGGCAGGCCACACTTAGGGAGGTACATGAGAGCCCAGCATAAAGAAGGAGTAGTGGGGCAGGGAGAGGGAGAACCTGGAGGGGGAGAATCCGAATGGATGGTATGGGGTGGGGCAGGGTACTAACCCACCTGGGGGAGAGTATCGGTTGTGTCCCCACAGATCTGGAACATGAATATGGACCCACCACGACACACCAAACAAGGAGGGCAACGCAAAGTACAGAGGTCTACACAAAAAGGCTGGACGACACGCTGGCCCAAACCAGAATTAGGCCGACCCCCACACTTGAAGGGAATACCACAGAAAACTAAAATAGATCGTCTGGAGTGGGAAAGGAACTGACCCTCCACACCACATCCAGAAGGAAGCTGAAACAAAAGAAGGAGAACGGTCTTAGTGGAGTACACCTGGGTCCACCATTCAGCTGGCCACACTATGAGATGCAACATCCTGCACCAACACATGGCCCTACACAGGACAGCACCTGAGATACAGTGGGGGATGTGCGACTGAGCTGACCCGGCCACACTGAGGCAAACACTGGGGGCGTGCAATGGAGCAGTGGAGGAAGAAGAGCAAAGGGATCCCGAGGGAGTATAAAGGATGGTCTTCCGGGCCAGGACGTGGCGCCTCACAAGCTACACCTAGAAAACACTCCTAAAGGCCACCAAACTGACCTTGAACTACTAGCAATTTTTCTTTTTAATATTTGCTATCTTTTTGTTTAGTCTTTTTTTAATTGGTTTTGTATTTTACCTTCTAAATTTTGAATGTTAGTGGCTTTTCTGCTTATCAGCATGTCGATGTTGCTTCTGTCAAAGCCATGTTCTTATGTGCCACTTGGGCGCAGTCAAAGTCATATGCATTTGTATGCACATATTACTATGTCAGCAGGTCCACCTAGACAAGATAGGCTGGACAAATAATGAGAGAAGAAAACAACAGGACCAATGGTCCTGGAGGGACATGAGAGCGTGGGAGGTAGGGGAAGGGAGGAGGTGTCGCCCTACAGAGGGACAAGGGAACAGCAAGTGGTTCAAAACCAGAGGAGGGAGGGGAGGGGAGGACTGGTAGGGAGTGACCAAGAGCAAGGTAACTGAGAGGAACTACTGAATCCAGAATGAAGGCTAAACATGGTAATGGGTCGGGAGGAAAGCGAAAGGAAATAGAGGACAGGAGTAGGAGGCAAAGTGCATACAAAGAAGCCTAAATACAGACATGTACATATGTAAATATATTTATGATTATGGGGGCAATAGATTTATATGCATATATTTATAGGTTCAGTAGTAGAGTAGCTGATGGACATTGGGCCTCCTCATACATAATCCCCCAATACAATAGCACCTCGCCCTGCTAAACAGTCATTGCAGGATACCCATCTTCCCGACATGATCACTGAAGACAGACGTGTGTGTAGGCAAACGTGGTGAAGAAAGCTGATGGTGCCCGGCGATCAAAAAGATATAGCGTCTGGGGTCTTAAAGGCTTGAAGGCAAATAAGCGACCATCCAACTCAGAAGCAACAAAGCCCACCGAGAAGAAGCACACAGCCTAAGCGAATACAAGGTGTTGAATGGACCATGTAGCAGATACAAAGCAACAAAAACAATCATTGTGTGAACACCTTCCTCACATAATCGCTGAAGACGAAAGTGTGCATAAGCAAGTGTGGTGAAGAAGGCTGATGGTGCCCGGCTACTGAGAGATATAGCGTCTGGGGACTTGAAGGCTTGAAAGCAAACAAGCGGCCATCTAGTCCAGAAGCAACCAAGCCCACACGGAAGCAGCACACCAACATAGGTGATCGTGAAGGGCAGTGGAGACCAGGTCTCCAACAACAAAGGTTGGGTGGTGGTGAGAATCACATCACCGTGAAAGAGGGAGAGTGCGTGATGGGGACCCAATGCCCATCTGGAGACAGCTGGACACCCCTTCCAGAGGGGTAGTGTGGAGGAGATGGGCCACTCAGGGTTCAGTGTAGCAACAATGAAACTCAAAACCTTCCTCTAGTTCCTGAACGCTTCCTCCCCTTCCAATCATCATGACCCCAATTCTATCTTGCCTTGCGGACCTGGTTATACCAGAGGATGCACAGCGGTGCAGTGGGGATCTGGAGGCACATGGAATCTAGGACAGATGAACCCCTCAACACCAGCAGTGGGAGTGGCGACACCAGGGGGGAAGGGGGTGTAGAAAGGGAGAACCTATCTCGGAGATCTATGTGTAACCTCTTCTCTGGGAGATGGCAATGGGGTGGCGGGTGAGGGGAGACGCCAGGGAGTGTAAGATAAGATATAAAATTATTTATAAACTATTAAGGGACCAGGGGTGGGATCGGGGAGGGAGGGGGATAGGGGGAAAAAGGGATACCAAGCTGATACCAGGAACCCAAGTGGAAGGTGAATTATGAGAATGACGAGTGCAACGAATGTATAAGGGTGCTTTGCTCAATTGATGTATGTGCAGACTGTGATAAGAATATTATGAGCCCCAATAAAAATATTTTTTTAAAAAGATGACAACATATGTACAGATGTGTTCGAGGCAATGGATATGTGTATGGATTATGATGAAGTGTAAGAGCCCCCAATAAAATACAATAATAATAATCAAAAAAAAGAAATAAAAAAAATTAAGAGATGAGAGAAAGAAAAAAAAAAAGACTTGGCTCAAAAAAAAGAAGAGTTAGATTTCCAAGAGTAATCTGATGTGTGAGATCTTCACTAACCACTACGCTATTCTGAACTAAGACAATTCTAATAGCAACTGATGCAAAGGAGATTCACAGCCTCTTAGGTACTTCTAGGTAGGGGAGAAAACTGAGACAAAGAGAGGGAATGGCCAAGTTCTACATGAGTTGTAAACAGCCAAGGTGGCAATCAAACCCTTTTTTTCTGACTCCTAATATAATGCCCTCTCTACAAATCAGAAGAGATTGGCCTTGAGAGCATCTCGTGATAAATCCCCTTGTTTGAGAGTCAATGCCACTAGTTTGGGTACCAATGAGTAAACACAGGGCAGATAGTTTTTGTCAGGGAAACCTGGTTCCTTGGTAGAAGACGCTCCTTGGCTGGGTATGGGCTAACAGTGGTTGTGTACATTTTCATTCTCTGCGAGTGTAACTTCCATGATTGATGGTCATAAGTAGAATTGCTTGGCCTTTAGATTTAGATTTAGAACCTGATGCCCATAAACCACATTTTCATTTAGAATACATGTCTGAGAAGCAGGCATGTTTTAATCTCAGGAGTCATTGCCCTACCTTTCTCTAAAACCTGAGCCAGCCTCAGATGAGTGAAGAGCTTGCTGTGGCAAGAAGAGATGCGATGTTCACAGTTTGGATCACTCAGTCATGATTCCCAATAACTGCGGACAGCTGAGTCGTTCGGCAATGGCTCTAGTTACAAAGGATGATGGTGGCCGTGTGTATGTGTGTGTGTGTGTGTGTGTGTGTGTGTGTGTTCCGTTAAATTCAAGTCAGTTCTGCAGATCAAGACTTTGTAATACTGGATTACTTTGGCATTGGCCAAGTGGGAGGAAAGAAGATATGCTCCCTGGAAAGTTCCAGAAGACTTACACTAGCCTGTTCGCTAACCTAGTACACAAATAACAAGCAAGCTGATTGCCAGGAAGTCGTGCTATTTTATAAGGGGTGGTGATAGAACATTAGAGGTTGGCCTAGGTATATTTCAGATATTGAATTTACAGTGGACTATTAAAAGAATGAACAATCCATCTTCGAAGAAATACAACCAGAACCCTATTAGGAAATGACGATGGCAAGGTTGTGGCTTGATACTGTGGACATGTCATCACAAAGGGCTGATAGCTAAAAAACGACATCATGCTTCGCAAATTAGGTAAACAAACCAGGGGAGCTCATCCATGAAACCAATGGACACAGTATCCCTGCAAAGGACTCAAACACACCAGTGCTCTGAAGATGGTACAGTCATGGTCAATGTTTTGTTCTTTTGTACATAAGGTCACCATGAGGGGAGCCTACTTCAAGGACATTAACAACAACCACCTAACTCCAAAACAAACATCACTGCCAGGGAATCCATTCTGACTCATAGCCACCCTTTAGGGCAGAGTAGGCCTACTCCCTGGAATTTCTGGGACTGCATTTTTCAGGAGCAGCCAGGCACATTGTTCTTAGCGGATGGGCTGATGAGTATGAACCGCTGACCTTACAATTTCAGCCCAATGCTTACCCAACTCTCTCACTGAGACTCTGTGTAACAGCAGTAGCAGCCGCAGCCGCAAACCCTGGCCACTGCTGATTTTAGGGGACAGATGATGGATCTGGAACTAGGTGTGATCTAAATAGGGATAGCTCAGACACATGTAGTCTGGGGCTCACAGTGCTTCAAGGATTGGGCTAGATGCTAGGGGATATGATACCACAAGGCAGAGGCGGCTCAGGGCAGGGTAGAGGCCAGGCATGGATGGAAATGGTGGACAGTTCAAACACCTGTCTTAAAAGGCAAGCACTGTGTCAAGTAGAAAACCCATTGGAATATGCTCTCCTTAGGAGAACTTTTTTTCGTTGTATCACCCGGCTAGTGCACAGAGCCTCACTTCTACAATGATCTCATGCTTCACATGGCTTCTTGGGTTTTCTTCATCTCTCTAGCCACTCCTTTTGAGTCTTTTTGCTGGTTCTTTCTGGCCTCCTTGACCTCTTATTCTTGTGTTACCCAAAGACTAACTCTGAATTTCTTCTGTTCTCTGCCTACACCCTTCCATGGAGATGTCCTTATCCCATTTTGTGACTTGAAATATTCTCTTATACTGAGGATTGCCAGATTCATGACTACGACACAGACTCCACCCATTGCTATTCTACTTGGACCTTCACAGCCTCTCAAACTTAGCCACGTTCTCCGTCACCCCTTACTCAAGATTGTTCCTCCCCTAGACTTCTGTAGCTCAGTGTTAGCAGCCCCTTACCTCCAGTTGCTCAGGTCAAGTGCTGTAGATGCATCCATAACTTGCCTCTTTCTTTCCATCCATTATTATGGTAGATTCAGAATCCTGTTCTGTCCCACCCTTTCCACTCCTACCGCCCTTGCCCTACCACCATCTGTTCATGCCTGCACTGCTTTCCTAACCTTCCAATTCACTGACTGCTTTCCATCTTTGTTCCCTTAAAGCCTGCTGTTAACACAGAAGCTAATGCCCTTTTAAAATGCACGGTGGGCCATGTCATGCCCACACACTACCTTCTAATGGCTCATCTACCCCCAAGGAAGACAAATTCTTCACAATGCCCTGTAGAGCTCTGTATATTCTGTAAACATCTCCCTCAGTATCCCTTCAGCCCACGGGTCTTCTATTCCTTCCTTCCTCCCTCCTAGCCTCCCTCCCCATTGCTCTCTGTGATATGGCCAAGCTGGTGGCCTTGCCACTCCTGCCACAGACCAGGCACCTATCCATCTGAGGACCTTTGCCCACAGGATCTCATTGTTTGGAACCCTCTCCTCCAGAGATCTGTGTCACTTTCCCTCTCATCTCCTTCAGGTTTTGATCTCAAAGTCACCTTTGTGACACCTCTCCTGGCTGACCATCCCATTCAAAATAGAAACCCTATCATTCTCCCCAAACACCCCCTCTCAACTCCCACCCCAGCTCCTTTGTCTGGTTTCTTTTAATAGTACTTTTCTAATTTGTTATCCATTTTACTTTCCCCCTAAAATGTAAGCTCTGTGAGGGCAGGCATTTGGTTTGTTTGAGTCACTATTTATTCCTTATTACCTATTTACATTACCGGGTAAAAAATAAGGCACTCAATAAAAATTTTTTACCAAATAATTTTGTTACTTGGACGTTATTTTTATGAGGCTATTTCCTTCTTCCCTCCCCCACTTTTCTTCTGCCCTTCCCTCTTTCCCTCTTTTCTCTCCCTTTCATTCTTAACTGAATAATGCTTAATATACATTCCATTTTGGTAGTGCTTATCAATTTTTAACATCCTCTTCCACACATTCTCGGATTTTATCTTCATAGCAACCCTCTGTGGTCAACTGAGCAACTTCTTTCATCCAACTAAGATTGAGAGGTTGATTTCGGGCAAATCAGGCTGGGGCTCTAGACATCCGCCTTACTCTCTGCTCGGGTGTAGCACTGCAACTCAGCAGCTGTGGGAGACAGTTTCCAGTACACTGAAGGCTTTCCACCTCAAGTGCCTGAGGCTCTCTGCTTCTCTGCCATGGGCATGCTCAGTCAAGCACAAGTGCCACCCGGAAGTGCAGAGGCATGAATGCCCCAAGGATATTGCTCAGCCCCAGCTCCTCACTCCTCCTGTGCCCTGATGCTAAGACAAGTTCCGTGGTTGCTGGGAAGCCTCCTAGGGGATTGAGTCCTAGTGACTCCCTCTTACTGGTTTCCCTCCCTTCCTGGCCTCACCTTGCTGTTCTTGCACTGTGTTTTTCAGGGCCACCTCTCATTCAAACCACCTGTGCCCAAGTGCTTCCCCATGTTGGCTTCGGGAGATGCCTATACTGCTACAGAAAGGGGGCTGGTGTTCTTTAATGCTACTAAAAGAGCCCTCTGTGGCCCTGCCTACCAGGTTCTTTACATGAAAATATAGAATTCCTGGTTAATTTGAATTTCAGGTAAACAATAGATAGGCTTTTAGTATGTGTCATATTTAGTATAACTATTGGGGATGTGTGTACTAAGAAAATGTCATTGTTTATTTTGGATTCAGTTTAAACTGGGCAGCCTGTGTTTTACCTGGAAGCCTTACACCTGAACCATGGTTGCAAAGAAGTCTGAATTAATAGGGAAACTGGGAATAGTGACAGACGCCTGGGTGACTGGTAACGCTAGGCTACATAGATCTGTGAATTTGAAGCTTTAACATACTTCATCTGGGAAGTGTTTGCATCCCATGGTCTCCTTGGGCAACTTGTCCAGCCAACTATGTAAGGACAGGCCATCAAAAGCACACTTACTGCCGTAGAGTCAACTCTGATTCATAGTGACCCTGCAGGACAGAGTAGGAAACTCCACCGGGGCTTCCAAGGCTGTGGGTCTTTATGGGAGCAGAGAGCTTCAACTTTACACCAAACTTGCAGTTAGCATCCAGATGCTTAAATCCCTGCCCAGATAGGGATTCAATGTGAGTTTTAAAGCCATCCACTGCTATTAAATCGATTCTGATATATAGTGATCACGTGAACATAGCAGAACTGATCCCTAGGGTTCTGAGGAGTGGAAATCTACCTGCTCCCACCCTTTGCGACACTCTGTCTGTCATAGAACTCTGCTCCATAGGTTTCCCAGGGTTGAGAGTTCGGAAGTAGAACAGCAGGCCTTTCTTCTAAGGCACCTCTGGGTGGATTCAAATAGCCAGCCTTTGGGTTAGCAGGCAAGCCCCTTAACTTTAAATAACCTATTGGTGTGATTAGTTATTTAATTGACTAACCACTAAGTGGATGAGGTGGGGAGAACTATCAACCCCATTTTCCAGACAAGGAAACGGAGGCACACTAAGAGAGCACTTGTGGTGGAACAGCCATCAGGCAGACCTAGGAAATGTGACATCTAGGCAGTGAGCCCTCCTACTCAGTCACAATCACCGACTACTCAGAACTGTTTCTCGAATCAGGGGAGAGTGTATGTAAAGACCAACAAAGGAACAGTGTCCAGGCTGGAGTCTGAAGGGATCTATGTATTAAAGATACTTGCTTGTGTTTGCATCACTTTTATCCCTATCTTTCTTCTCCTGCACCCAAAACTCTGTCCCAGGGGCGATGGCAACTACAGTGACCAGACTGTTCTGTCTGACTTCTCCAGTAGGACACAGAGACCATCTGAATAGACCCTTTGATCTCGATGGCCCTCTCACTCCCATAGACAAAACTGCAGCCAGCCCCAGACTCCAAACCTGCAGACTAAGAGTTTGTCACAAGTCTAGAAAAAGCTGACAATGCCCTGAAAAACTAGCCTGGAGAAGAGGAGACATAGAATCAATAGGTTCAGGTGAGAGAAGATCAGACAACCGAGAAGAGGAGAAAACACTAGAGCTTCTCAAAGTGGTTCACCCTGGTTTAGTCGTGGCCAGGATTAAGTCACTTTGGCCTAAATCAGTGTCTCCACCCAAATCCCTAAGCTTCTGAAGTTCCTAGAACCCTGTGTCCTGCAGTCCCTGTCTTTTACCCAACAACCCTGCTGATTCTACTTTATAGCCACCTCTTCCTTTGTTCAGTTTTTATTTAATTTCTTTGTTATTAAATGATGTGGTCTACAGAAATTTTAAAAATTTTAAGCCATTAGAAACGCATTTCGCTTAAAAAAAAAATAAGGCCAGCATGCAAGTAAATGTCTGGATAGGCTGAGTAGAAAATAATAGAGCCTGCTCAAAGATGGCAGCAAACCACTTGCTGCACTGAAAGTGTGTCGCTCTCCACAGTGTTGGAAGTAAATTGGTGTCATGAAACAGGTTTGTGAAAGGTTCCAAAATCTCTATTCCAGGGATTTAAACCATATTTTCCCCCATTCCATTTAGTCTTCGAGATCGTTAAAGCTTTTAAAAACAGGTCTACTTCACTTCTTTTCATCAGCCCACAACTGAATTGGCTCATATCAGTTCAAAGACCCAGAAAACACAATCTCTGATTTGTGCTGTATTCAAGTTGAGATGAGCTGCATTATGACCATCTGCTTTTCTTTCTTTTTTAGAAAATTTCCCATAAGTAGCATGCACTACATGTAATGCTATAGCATATATCTCTGATGTCATTCTAGCTGTAAGTTTATATCCAATGTTTTCAACCCCCACAAACTAATGATGGTCAGATGTGTAAAGATGAAAATAAAAGGTAAGAATAATGAGATATTTGACTTATGTCAGGACTGACTCATAACAGAATCATCAGAATGGTGCCGGTCATAACTCAGGGACTGAGTACCTGTCATCCAAACCAGTTGCTGTGAGGTTGATTCCAAGTCACAGAACTACCATGTGTGCAGAGCCAAACTGAACCGTGTTAGGTAGGGGCTTCAAGGCTGTGTGAGCGTTCAGAAGCAGACCACCAGGTCTGTCTTCTGAGGCACCACCATATAGATTCAGAAGTATATTTTAGTCAGGAATTGAGGTCTTAACTGTTTGTGCCATCCAGGGATGCCACCCAGAGATGCCATGGGGGAGAATAGCTTTTCTGTATTTAGTGTCATTCCCAAACTGACAAGGGTGCTAATATGTGTCCTGGCTTTTCTTATAGTAGTTGTGTTAGTCTGAGTACATTGGAGAAATAAATCCACAGAAAATCTTATGTATAAAAGACAGTTTTGGATAAAGGTTAAGTGCACATCAAGAAAACATCCCAACCCAGTGCTGCCCAAACCCACAAGTCCAACATTAGCCCATATGTCCCACACCAATCCACAAAGTTCTCCTCCATCTTACCAAACACAGTGGTGCCGGCTGCAGGAGGAAAGCCGAATAAGTGAACATGTAAGCATCTCTCAGCGCTGGCAGGGGTCTCCAGTCTGCTTTTCTAGGACCCAGGACAGCATCGGGGCAGGTCTATGTGGCTTCTCCTCAGGGATGTCTTGCAGTAAGTCAGCCTTGCCACCTGAAGCAGAGAACTGGCTAAGACAGCTGCAACCGAATCTGACCATCAGAAAGCAAGGGACCCAAGAACAAGAAAGGCGAGGCTCACCAAGCCATTGATCTCTCTGCCCTTCCATTAACCCCACCTGTGTTAGTTGGCCAGGTTGTCAGAATAAACTTTAACTATCTCAATAGTGGTATCACTACTTTGAGGAAAACTGAGCTCTGATACTGGGTTAGGCAGGTGTATTAGTCTGGGTACATTAGAGAAACAAATCCACAGAAACTCATATGTATAAGAGAGTTTTAAATAAAGGGTAAATGCACACCAAAAAAACCTCCCAACCCAGTGCTGCCCAAGTCCACAAGTCCAACATTAGCCTGTATGTCACCACCAATACACAAAGTCCTCCTCCATCTTACCAAGCACACGCAGTGATGCCGGGTGCAGGAGAAAAGCCGAATCAGTGAGCGCGTAAGCATATCAGCACACTGGCAGGGTTCTTCAGTTGGCTTCTCCAGCACCCAGGGCTGCATCAGGGTAGGTCCATGTGGCTTCTCCTCAGGGATGTCTCACAGAAAGTGAGCCTTACCAGTTGAGGTAAAGAATGTCTAAGGCTTTACTGCTAAGGCACACTGGTCTGACCATCAGAGAACAAGAAACCAGAGAAAGAGAAAGGCGAGGCTTATTACTGAGGCATTCATCTCCCTGCCCTACAATTAATCCCACATGTGTTTGTTGGCCTGGATAGTTAATAAACCTTAACTATCACAGCAGGTAAAGTAGGGCCCACCTCACAATGCCTCCGTCTTTAAAACTAGTCAGAGTGAAGTCATGACACTGGGACATTTTTCCAGACACTTCGTCTAGTCTTTGCGTTTCCCTTAAGTGCGCAGAGTGTCACTAACTGGGACGGGATGGGCAAAGACCTTGGTGGGCCCCTCAGGAGCATATGCTTGGGCACCCTTCACTTTGTCCAACAGTGTTTTCAGGCTGACTATCAACTGCCACTAACTGCAGTTCTTTTTCAATCGCATGCTAGAAAGAGGAAATGGCCAATCTTCTAGTGCAATGCACACAGAGGAATTTATCCCTCCCCACTTGTGCCCCAGTCAAACCAACACCCTGGCCACCAACCTACCCCCACTGGCTAACATGACAGCCAAAACTCAGACTGCTGCCATTGAGTTGATTCTAGCTCATAATGACTCTATAGGACACGGTAGAAGTGCCCATGTGGGTTTCTGAGGTTGTTAACTCTTTACTGGAATAGAAAGCCACCTTTTCTCCCCTGGAGCAGCTGGTGTGTATAACCACTCAGCCACGAGGGCTCCATTCCTTGTGCAGGAGAACTCAGGGATGTATGATCTACACCAGTGCTGCTCCAAGGGTGGTACATGAACCGGTGATAAACTGTGAGATGTTTATTATCTGTCCATTGTCAGCTAGGTACACAAAGGAAGGCTGGAGGCCATGTCACTGGTATTTCCAATGCCAGCAACGTCATCCAAAGGGCAAAGGGTGCTTCGGAGTTTCCAGACTGAGGACAAGCTAAGAATGAAGAAAAATCGGCTGCCCACTGCAAAGGAATTCGCCACTGAAAACCTTATGCTCGGCATGGAAACACTGTCAGGTGGTGGAGGCCTAGTAAGTCAAGGCAGAACCTTGTCAGAGAGGGGGCCAGAGGACGAACCCATCTGGTCAGAAGTAAGGGGAGGGCCAGCGACAAAGAGGCATGTCGGTGGCAGGATGGATGGCCTCGGAGGCTGCAACGATGGGTTCAAACACCAGAACGATTGTGAGGGTGACCCAGGACTGGCAGCATTTCCTTGTGTTGTACACGGGGGTTGCTTTGAGGCAGGCCAACTTGATAGCACATACCAACAAGACCAAGCAAGGAAGAGGAAGCCTCTATGATCTCAGAATCTGACATCACTAGGATGTTTTAAGAGTCTTTTTTAAAGGTAACCAACAGCCTGGCCCTTCATCACAGAAAGCTGGGGAAGCACCCTTGTCCTGGTTTTCCAGACGTTCCCCAGGGGAATTACTCTCCAGCTGCCCACAGAGTCAGCTGGCTCACTACTATACCCTATATTGGCTGCCTTCCAACTCTTGGTTTCCTTCCCCATTCCCCTACCAATGTTTCTTGCATCTCCCAAACAAACACCTTGCACTTGGTTCCTTCCTTATGTCAGGGTCTGCTTCTTGGGCACCCTAAACTCAGACACCCTCCCTTCTAAAAGGCTGCTGACAGTGCCATCTGCTGCCTGGGGCACCTCACTGGCGCCACCTCTACCCTTCCCCCAAGGAGTTAAGTAGCCCATTAAGGATGGTAAAGTTATCTGCCCACCTCAGCATTTCTTCCTGCTTCCATGGTCCTAGGCCATGGTGATTGCCCCCACTGCCCTTCCCTGCTTCTGAGTAGTGTGGACTGCTGAAAGCTGCTGGAAGACGTGCTTTGAAGCAGTTGGCAGCCAAGAATTGCCAATATTCCTGTGAATATTGAATGGCCCCACCTCACCTTCCAGATTGGTTCTTGACAGGGGCAACTGTTTCAAGGTAAAGGTCTGAAGCATTAATTTATAGGCCAGAGATGCAAGTCAGGAAAATCGGTACTTTTTTCCAAAACCACTTTTGCATGTCAGTGGAATGCTTTTGTTTGGCTACAAAGCACCCAGGAGCAGCCTTTTATGACTTGAATCATTTACATGTGGCCCAGGGTCTCCTTCGACTTGAGTGCTATTATCACCCTGTCTGTTAGACCATGCAGCTCTTTCTTCAGGCTTGCTCCTTGGTTGTTTATGGATTTCTCAATCTGCCTGCTCAGGCTGAAAAAGGCTTGCTTGCCCATAAAATTCCCACAGTTCTAAATCATCTCTCTCTCTCTCTCTCTCTCTCTCTCTCTCTCTCTCTCTCTCTCTCTCTCTCTCTCTCTCTCTCTCTCTCTCTCTGTGTGTGTGTGTGTGTGTCTCCTCTCTGCTCCTGCTCTCCTCCCTTTTTCCATCCCGCCCTCCCCCTTACTCTCAACTCAGTCCTTAGGACTTTAAGAGCCTACAATGAAAACCATTTTTAAATCTCTTTTTGTTCTTCCCTTTTAGCACCGGAATCACCCTGGATTATTTGGAGTATCTAAGGGAGCCCTGGTATTGTAGGGGTTACGAGGTAAGATGTTAATCACCAACCACTCTTAGGGAGAAAGACTGGGCTTCCTACTCTCATAAAGAGTTACCGGCTCAGAAACCCACAGGGGCAGTTCTACCCTGTCGTATAGGGTTGTTGTGCATCGGTACCAACTTGCTGGCAGAGGGTTTGGTGAGTATTTATGCAGCCAATTAAAGGAGTCCTGATGTTGTGATGATTTGAGCCCACTCAGGAGGAAGATTTGCTCCCATAGAGATAACAGCCTAACCCCTCTCCCCACAATGAGAAAGTCCTCTCTGTCACATGTGGTCACCATGCATAGAAAATCAACTGGAGGGCACGTAATCACAACACGCCTTGACATCTTCCCTCAGTACCTGCCCTGCTTCAGGCCCTCTGCCAGGGAAGAATCTCCGTAAGCGATTTTAAAAGCTCTTCTAAGAGCATAGTTATGGACTGGCAGAGGCTGAGGTCAGCAGACTCTTGGGAACATGGTCAGTTCTGGGGTTGTTATGAATTGGGCAACCCCTGTGAAAGCGTTCTTGGACCCCCAAAGGGGTTGTGACCCAGAGGTTGATAACTGCTAGGTGAGCATAGTCATTCTGCCTCATAATATTAACTATTACCCCCTCTAAAAACCACAACCACTATTATACTCTGTAATGTTAAATAGAAATGATGGAGATAAAATTGGGGATAAGGTGAACTGGAGTAATCAGAGAAGGCTTCCTGGAGGAAGGGGTTTTAGAAGGCGGCCTGGGGAGGAATCAGCCATTGAAGGGTAGGTGGGAGGATATAAATTATTCTACCAGAGGCCAGACTGGGTGAGATCAAATTTTCCAAGATGGTAGCCAGTCATCTCTCTCAACCAGTCGACTCTTTGCCACCTAATCTAGACACTCCTCCCACCACAAGGTGGGATCTGGGTCCTTTCTATTTGTAGATGAGTAAACTGATGTCTGCTTCAACCAGTAGAATACAATGTAAGTGATGCTGATGGCCAGGCTGTGCAGTTGCTGCGTTATTCACTTGTACTTGAGTCTTGAACTGCCTTGTAAGACATCCAATGATCCTGCATTCACTATGCTGCTGCGAAGAAGAAGCTTGAGCTACATAGAAAGACCACCTGTAGATACGCAGCTGACAGTCCTCCCAACCTAGGTGGGCAGAGGGGAGGCAGATATGTGAATGAAGGAACCCTCATGATGCAACCATCAAGTCACTATCACGTACGAAAATCTGTTCTTCCCACAGTTCTTCAACAAATCAGCCCAGTTATCAAGCCACGTCAGTCTCTGTGTTTTCCCAGCTGAGACTATACGCTGGAGCCTGTCTGAATTGCTGACCCAAAGACTCTGTCAGCATGGGAAAATGAGTGGTGTTTTAAGTCACTGCGGTGGGGTACTTTGTTCATCGGCAGTAGTACCCGGGGACTCAAGTAAAAGTTCAGAGCTGCGGGCAGAAGCAGTGCAAGACAAGTCACTGTTGAGTGTGAAATCTGGGGGACACAAGAGAGAGAGCTCTGGGGTCTGTGGTCTACTCTTTCCCATCTTAGAGTTGATAACACGATGGTAGAAAACCAAATCAAACCAAGCCGTACCCAACAAACTCACTGCCATCTAATTGCTTCCAACTCATAGTGAGCCTATAGAGCATAGTAAAACCGCCTCCGTGGGTTTCTGGAGCTGTAACTCTTTAGCGGAGCAGAAAGCCTCATCTTTCTCCTGTGGAGAGGCTGGTGGGTTTGAACTACTTGCCTGGTGATAGCAGTAACCCATTATATCACTTAAGCTCCTTAATAATGATGAAAAGTTTTAGCTACTCAGAGACTGGCAAAGGGCAATGAGGTGATAATGGAGGGATATGGTAGAAGTTGTCCTGCGAAAGAGAAGTAGAGACAAGTTTTCCCTTTGTACCTCCTCAGCACAAAGGAAGGGGAAGGGCAGACTAAGACGCATTTCCTTACCCGATGGATGAGAACTAAAATAATGGAGCAAATGAAATGGCTGGGGGAAGAATGTTCATATTATGCTCACAATTACCTAATAGCCTCGAGTTTGGGGTCCGAGACAAGAGCACAGCATGAAATCTGGGGCACCAAGATGTGGTTGATAAAAGTGCCAGAATGTGTATCCCTGAAAGGAGGAGGGCCACAACAGAGGACCAGTCAATTGCAGAAGACCCCATCAGAAAGCCTGCCTTTGGTGGTGGTGGTGGTGGTGGTGAGCCATTTTCAGTATATAATGTCTGGCTCTACATTTTGCCAGACCTGTTAGATTGACTAAGGGCCCTTGTGGCACAGTGGTTACAAGTTGAGCTGTCATCCCAAAGGCCAGTAATTTGATACCACCATCAACCCTGTGGCAGAAAGATGGTGCATTCTGCTTCCATGGAGTTAGTCTTGGAGAGTCACAGGGACAGAGCTACCCTGTACCATAGGATCCTGTTCAACAGGGTCCCTCAATATGAGCTAGTATTGACTTGATGGCCATGAGTTTAAGGGCCATTTTGGCTTCCTTTTCAAAGGAACCTCATTCAGTGAACTGATTCTTTCTGGTCAATCCTTTCCTCTGACTCTGGTCTGATTGTAGCACCACACCTGGGGAGTGAAGAGGTCTGAAGCTTGGAGCTGCCTCCCAATGAAAGAAAGTAAACCATGATAGTTCATAAAGGCACTTGTGCAAATTGTAAACCACCAACCTTGGCTTAATTCATTTTTTAATTGGATAGAAAGTACTCTAATTATGTTGATGACAAATAAACCAAACATATATATGTGGATACACACATACACAGACACACACAAATACACACACACACACACAAGACGGATGTTTAGGGGCATCTACCCAGCTCTGTCAGAGAGCTTTGTCCCAGGTCTGGGCATAGGAGTCAGTCTTCTTGCATTTCAGTGTCTGGCTCAGTAACTCACCTTAAGCCACATGACCTTGATCAGATTGCTTAACATCTGTGAGCCATTTTGGCAACACCGTGTATCAAGGCTGAGAAGGGGCACTGGGTAAGCCCTGATACATGATGGGGGAGGGACTCAGCCAAAATAAAGCATACAAGGGTAATGACCATGGCATTCTCTCCAGTGTGGGCCTCAGAGCAGCTCTGGTTCTAGAAAATCCCACAGAAATAATTTTACCAACCTGGGCCTTCAGCCCTCATGCCAAACTTAACACGTTTCTAATCCACACAATGTTTACAGCTTTGGGTTCTCATCCCTCTACTTCTTCCAAGAGACCAAGGAGAATGGAGTGTTTGAGCAATATCCAGGCCACATGACCATCGTTCTCAGTTCTTAACTCACCTTTTCCTCTCTCAAGCCCAACTTTAATGTTTCCATGAGTGTCCGTGGCTATGATAAAGAATACGTGTTATGGGAGGTAATCAGGGCCTGCGTCTTCCATAAACCAATTGCCAAAGACTCTGTACAGATAGGTAATGGTAGGCCCATATGTTTTACTTACCTATTGCTGCTTAGTGACTTTCAATCCCACTCGGTGTATTATTTGCTCATAATTTTGTAATTTGAGGAAGGTTTGGCTGGGGCAGCACATCTACACTCCACGTGGCATTGGCCACACCAGCTCAAGCAGCGAGACCCGGCAAGATGGGTTTGCTTTGGTTCATAGGTCTAGGGCCTGGGTTCTTGCTGTTACATTGGCTCCCCAATTTCCCTCCATGTGATCGTATCATGTGCTTGCCTTTAGATTCCTCACAGCAGGGTGATTTTCAAGATAGATTTTTTTGTCAGGATAGTTGGGCTGTAGGCCCAGTGACAAAATCCCTTAAAGGGATTAAATTGAATGCACAATTTAATACATGACTGCCAAATATCCCCCAGAGCACACAAGTTGAAACTACAAGACTTCTCCCTAAGAGAGGTTCCTTGTAGCTTTTGATTGTCTTCTAAGTCCCTGTTCCTTTTCCACAATAATGTCTGGGTTGCTTTATCAATCATCTTCTTTCTTTTTATGTAGCACTATCTCTGGCTGTTTAGTCCAAGCCAATGCAGTTCCTTCCCAAAGTTACTGGGTTTCCATTGCACTGGATTACATGATGCATTCCATTTTATGAAAGGCATGTCCCCACGTCTCTTTGAAATGGGTCCCTCTCTGTTTTAGGCTGCAATTCAGCCTATTTAGACTCTTAGAAAACCTTTTGTGTACACGAGACTGTCTACAAGGCACTGGATTACATTCTTTTGTGATCTTAGTACAGGGCATGAAAGCTATCTTCTTGATCTGATCCAACGCAGAAGCCATGCTCATGCCATTCCTATTATGGGACATTATTTTTTGGCAAGAAAGACTTGGGGTTGAAAAATAGGTTTTGTTAGGCAGATAGGCAGGAATGAGATGTCCATTGACGCATGCCCAGGAGAACAAAGCATAGAACAAAAGCCTAGGTTTTCCTGCTGGTGGGTACGGATGGCCGTTAAACCTGCATCAGCCCACCTGGGCCAGGTGATTGCAATTCAGCCAATGGGATCGACCTGGGGTCATTCACCATGCCTCCTCCCGGGAATCCTTGAAAAGGCAGGAGCGAGGGGGAGAAAGGAAAAACTGGGGACAGGAACTGGGGAGAGAACTTGAGAAAGAACATGAGACAGGTCTCTTTTTGGAGGAAAACTTAGGAGAGAGATCTTTGCGTGACCTCGGGCAGTCTCTGCCAGGCTGCAAGGTGGGGAGGAATCCTAGGGGTGCCGCGTAAAACCTGAAACTTCTTTTAACTTTCATTAAACTCACTTGGATCACGAGCCAGGCTTTGGCGTGAATTCTTTCTCATGCAGAGCCAAGAACTGAGATGTAACTCTAGCCCGGAGAGAGATCTTACACTTTATATTTAAGTCCAGCAAGTCCCTGCTCCTTCATTGTTCATATTTTCTGCTCAAAAAAACACACAACTAAACCCCAAACAGAAGTAACTTCTTTAGCTTCTCTTTACCCTTCTGTAGTTTATAATTATTTGTCTGTTGCCTCCATTGTTAATGACGCTGAAAGTTCAGATTCTAGATAAAGCAGAAGAATGTCACTGCCACCCAAAATAGTTGTTCTTAGCGTTATTTGGTGCCTAATCAATCCCTGCCCATCCACTCACTTGCTGCCATTGAGTCAATTCTGACTCATGGCAGCGGAGTATACTTGCCCGGGTAGGTTTCTGAGACTATACATCTGTACAGTAGAAAGCTTCAGCTTTCTCTCTCAGAGCGGCTGGTAGTATTGAACTGCTGACATTATGGCTAGCAGGACAATATGTTACCAGGGATCCTTTTCAAGACTGTGCCCTTTCAGAAACAGATCACCAGGCCTGCTTTCCTAGGAACCTGTGGGTGGGTTTGAAGCATCAACCTTTTGGTTAATATGCAAGTGCTTAACTAATGGGCTTTATCCTAGTTTGGAAAACCTAAGTCACTGGTCTTTTGCCTAAAGAGTCACTTTCAATGGCCCTGGCTTGTTTCATGGGAAGGGCCATTTCAGGGACTCCCAGACAGATGGTGGGGTAGGATCCTTATTTAGTAGGGCCATATTGGGTGGGGCGGCAGGGAAGTGTGTGTGTGCTGTATGTGTATGTAATCTGCATCTTTAACAAATGCCCCCCCCACTGAAATGAGAAACACTGGCCCCGATTGTCCTCTGCCTCTCTTGTTGCTAACTTTTTTGGGATTTTTCTGGCTTTTAGCAGGCCTGGAGGCCCCTCCTATCTAGGCAGGAAAAGGAGCCAATAAATAAGTTCACACTAAGGTGCTAGAGAGTGATAACAGCTAATCCCTTCCAAGGGCAATTGCTCTCAGAAAGAAAGAAAAAAGAGAGAGAGAGAGCTCAGGGGTTTGGGGGGAGCAATTTAACTCCAATGAATAGTGTCTCCTTGTCGCTGCAATGGGAGTCATATATGAACATGTGTGTATGTGAAACCCCTCGCATCAGTCTCTTCTTCTGCTTTTGTGTAAATTGGACTTTAAACACATTCTCTAGGAAGTGTTTGAATGCCTCTGTTTATGGAAGCTTCTTGACAGAAGGGGGATATTTGTCTCTTTTTTTCAGTGAGAGAGCCCCAAGGTCTGGCATTTAATAAGTAAGTAGCAAGCTGGTTGAATGAATGAGTGAATGAGTGCGTGAGGTAAAGAAGCCTTCTGCAGCCTTCCAGGTCGAGACTGCCCCCCTCAGAAGCCTGGCTCTTATCTAAAGTGAGGTACACTTCCCCCCTTTCCCATTTCATGCTTTCCCGTGGTCTGCCTGGGATTGAGCTGAAAAATGATTTTTCATGCACGTCATCCTCATTATATCATTATCCCTCAGAGCAAAGCTCTCTGACCACCCTGAAGACCTGTATTTAATGTGAGGAAAGGTGATTTATTGCAGTGGAGAGCGCAGCATAAAACAGACAACCCTTTCAGAATAGCAGAGCAGGCTGTCCCTCCAAGGGGAAAGGGACAAAAAGGGAAAGGAAAAGAAAAATGGCGAGGGAGGGGGGACAACTCTCACTCTCCTAATAGGCTGAAATAAGAAGTCCTTTTGGTCAGCTTCATCAGAAGACAATCCTGAAAGGGGCCCCTTGCCCTCCCCGCCAGCGCATAACTGACTTACCATGCATTTTACCTTGGAGCTGATTATGCGCTGAGTTGAGGCAGACGGGGAGAGTTTATTGACATATGGTCTCCCTTCACACATTTTGTTACAGCCAGACATCAGGGACTGAGCTGCAGGATATTAAAGGATTTGGAAGCGTTATCAAGGAATGGTACATATTTATCAAAACCAGGGTGATATTACAAAGCTGGGTTGCTGCTACACCTGGGTGTGTTATGTGATTAAAAATAATGACAATGCATCCTCTTGATGGATTTTGCACCTGGGCAAATACTGAGCAGGTCTGCTGGACCACCCTTGGTCGAGAATTCACACCTAACAACCCCTTTGGTCTCAGAAGAAAATTGTGGCTGCTAGCTCACTCTTGGAATCCAGGTAGGGCAATGTTTAAGCACTTCACTGTTAACTGAAAGAGCAACACTTGGAATTCACCAGCTATCCCGAGTGAGAAAGATGTGACCATGTGCTGCCACAAAGATTACAGCCTTGGAAACCTTCCGGGAGGTTCTTCCCTGGCCTACAGGGTTGCTGGAGTCAGAATTGACTTGACTTCCATGGCATTGAGCTGTTTTGAGTTTTGAATGGCTGAATTGGAGACTTCAGGATTGCAGGAAGATTTGAGAACAGCCTGAGATATGCAGGCGACCAGCCTTGCTTGCTGCAAGGGAAGAGTATTTGAAGCACTTACTGATGAAGTTCAAAGATGATAGTCTTCAGTATGGATTACAACTCGAGGTTAAAAGAATAAGAATCCTCACCACTGAACCAATAAGCAACATGATAAACAGAGAAAAGATTTAAATGATGAAGCATTTCATCTTACTTGGACCCATCCACAACCAACGCTCATAGAAATATCTGTAAAGAAATCACTGGATAAATTGTTTTCAGTGAATTTGCTGCAAAAGTTCTTTTAAACATTTTTTTGAACCAAGGTGACTTTGCCACCTTAAAAACTCAGGAATATCCTATCCCAAGGCATGATTATTTTCATGTGGAAGCTGGAAAATGCATAAGGAAGTCCCATGAGAAGAATTGATGCATTTCAAATATGGTCCTGGTGAGGAATATTGAATACACCAAGGAACTTCTAGGAGAACAAACAAATCTATGTTGAAAGAACTACAGCCAGATTGATTCTTAGAAGCGAGGATGGTGACATTTGGCTTCATGTACTTTGGGTGTTATCAGGAGGGACCAGTCCCTGGAGTTGGGCAGCATGCTTGGTCAAGCCAAAAGGAGGACAAACCTCCACAAGATGGGTTGACACAGTGGCTCAAATGTAGGAATGACTGTGAGAAATGCGCAGGGCAGCGTGTTATTTTGTTCTGCTGTACATAGAGTGGCCATGAGTTGGAACCAAATTGACAGCACCTGGTTACGCAATGGACTAATGGCAAGATCAACCATTCAAAACCACCAGCCACTCCTCAAGAGAAAGATGAGGCTTTTTTACTCCCGTAAAGAGTCGCAGTGTGAGAAACTCACAGGGGGAATTCTACCCTGTCATACAGGGTCACTGTGAATCGGCATCGACTCTACAGACATGAACGGCAACAACAACAACAACAACAACAACAAACGCACTAATGGTGGCTGGGTACATGCGCAGACACCCATCCACTCGCACTGGAGCTAAGTTAGTGGTTTCAGCAGGAAGCTTAACTCGGTGGTTTCCAGAACTCCCTCGGGCTGAACCAATTTACACCAGGTCCTTCAAATATCCCTGGTACCCCGGGCATCTTTCATTTCCCAGAGTTGGTTGCATGACTTAAGGCTTGATGATCATGGGGCCACATGAAGGACGCCTATGTGCTCCAACCACTGCCTTCCTAGAGAGTGCTGTGGACAATTGCCTTCAAGTCAGCCAGCTCCTGACTCATGCGGACTCCATGCGCTACAGAACTCAATGCCCACTGGTCCTGCCCCATTCCTTCAATGGGTTGTAGATTTGACCCCTTGTCAGCTGGGGGGTTTTCAGTGGCTGATGGCTTGAAGGAGTTCACCAGGCCTTTTCTCCTAGTCTGTCGGTAGGCAGAAAACATCGCTAAAATCTGTTCAGCATCATAGCAATATGCCAGCCTCCACTAGCAGTTAGGTGGTAGCTGTAACAGGAGGCGCACTGGCCAAGAATCAAACCCAAATTTCCTGCATGGCTAGTGAGAATTCTGCCATGGAACCACCATTTCTTCTCTCCTGGTTTCTAGTGTTTATGTATATAAGATTTCAGTACCTTCTAACAAGCAGTAAGTAAGACTGCACCACGGGTCACCTCTATTTGCTCTCCCCCAAATTTTTCCACATGAATTATAAAGTGTGTGACAGTTGTAATATGTTTCTCTTTTTAAAAATTGCTGGGTGAACTTAAAACAACACAAGGAAGTGCCAGCATAGCAAAATGATACCCACCTGCTTATTTATCTTAAGAGAAGAAAAGTCGTGAATGCATTCACTCAGGTGAAAATATCATTCATGGAAAGAAGTGCCTAATGGTCACCAGGACCCATGGTTAATCCAGGCGTGATCATCTGATTCCAATCGATCAGACCTAGCTATAAATCACTTATAAGTCTGGATAATTAAAAGCAAATATAAATTTTCAAAGAAATAACATTGCATGGGATAGAAAGAGAATACATAACAACATCAGACTTAAATATGCCTCAAGACAAACTCATTGTGCACATCCAGAATACATAATGGCTCTTGCTAAGATGCGTTTCCCACTAGACCCTACCCCAAGCCAGTAAAAGCCAGAAACTCTACACTAAACTGTGGATTGTACTACTCTGAAATGGGAGCTGTGTCTCTAGACCTAATTTGGGGCTGTTCGTGCTGAGGACTCACCAATACCTGCTGCAGTGACAACAGTCCAGGTGAGAATAAGGAAATCTGGATGACAGCCAGGATATAGGAGCACTGAGACCTCAAATTGCTTCTAGGCGAGCATGGCCTAATGGGTTTCCATTTCTGCACCTATGTCAGGAGGAGTTTGTTCTGGTTCTGGAAAGTAATGGTTTCTAAGGAAGTATTTCTTAAATTTTCACATGCATGCATTTACCCAGGTTCCTGGAAATCGGGCTGGGGGGCAGATTCTGATTTTGTGGGTAAGGGTGGGGTCTAGGATCCAGCAGTTCTAGAGGCCCTGGTACTCTTGGGCTGTTAACCACAAGGACAGTAGTCCTAAACCACCAGCCACTCCTTGGGAGAAATATGAGGTTGTAGACTCCGGGCAAGAGTGACAGTCTGGGAAACCCACAAGGGCAGTTCTATCCTGTCCTGTAGGGTCACTATGAGTCAGCATCAACTCGATGGCATTAGCGTGGGAGAAGCTAATGCTGATGTTGCTGGTTCCTTGACCTATGATACTTTGAGTGGCAAAGTCCCAAGGGCCTTCCCGGATGTGATGGCCAAAAGCAGTAGTGTTCACCCTTGGTCATACTTTGGAACCCCTTAGGAGCTTTCCAGCCTCCCATTGGCCTGGCGCCATCCCAGGCCAATGAAGCAAGGCTTAGTGGAAGCAGGATTCAGGTCACGGTCAGTGAGAAAGCCCCCTTGGCAATGCCAACGTACAGCCAGTGCAGAGTCGTACTGGTGGATGACTCCACAGTATTCCATATACTTTGGTGAAGCCAGCTGTTTGGGCAAGGTTTTCAGAGTTACCACCCATGTAGACTTGTTGGTGATAGTGCATTAAATAGAGCACATGCAGTGCATTGCATGAGTGTCCTATGTCATGCAACCACATCAGGGGGATGTTGAGCCAATTTCTCTGGGAGACCAAGGGTGTTGGCTCCATCCTGAACGTTGGCAGGGTAATGGACTGACACAGAGTAAACTCATTCTCTTTGTGGCGGTGCATTAATGGGTTCTTCACAGAAGGCCAAGTCCATGCCTGCAGATGCAGATGCTCACAGGGCTGAGGGAGCAGGTCAAACCCTAAGTCCGAGGTGGGTGTTTGCATATTTACATGCCCTCACTGCCATCAAGTCCATTCCAACTCACAGGCCCATGGGACTGAGTAAAATGTCCCCCGTGGGTTTCTGAGACTGTGATTCTTTTTTTTTTTTTAATTTTAACAATTTATTGGGGCTCATACAATTCTTTTCACAGTTCATATATATACATACATCAATTGTATAAAGCACATCTGTACAGTCTTTGCCCTAATCATTTTTTTCTCTTTTCTTCTTTTACATTTTATTAGGGACTCATACAACTCTTACCACAATCCATACGACTGTGATTCTTTAGCGGAGTAGAAAATCTCCTCTTTCTCCAGAGGAGCCGTTGTTCATTCAAACTGCTGACATTGAGATTAACAGTCCAACCCCTGACCACTCTTGCCGTCAGAATTGTATTTATATACACAAGTATATATATATCCTTTCCCAAAAGAACTCCACATTTTCAAATCATTCTTGACACTGATGGCCTTTTTTCCTCTATAGCCATGCCTTTGGTTGAAACACAGATATAAGAGAAATGTTTATCTACTTATAGGGGTACAAAAGGAGCTTTGGTGGCATAGTGTTTGCATGTTGGGCTGCTAACACCAAAGTCAGCACTTTGAAACCACCAGCCACTCCGTGGGAAGAAGAGTCTGTCTACTCCTATAAAGAGTTACAGTCTCAGAAACTCACAGGGACAGATCTACTCTGCCTCATAGGGTCACTATGAGTCAGCATCACCTCCCTGGCAGTGAGGTAGATTTTGGTTTCATAGAGATACAAGTCAGTCCTGAGCTGCTAAAGACAAGGTTGGCAGTTTGAACCCACCAGCTGTAGAGAAAGAGGAGGCTTTCTATTCCCATAAGGAGCTACAGTTTCAGAAATACCCACAGGGGAAATTTTAACCTCTCCTGTAGGATCAATATGAGTCAGAATCGACTTATCGGTGGTGAGCAAGTGGAGGGGACCCTAAACAGGTTCCGGTGGACCTTAAGAGTTCTACTAATTGTGCATGCTCTGTAAAATGTAAACCAAGATTTTATTTTTGCAAACATTATTTTTTCTAAACACGTCTAACTGTGAAACTATACTCGCATGCGGGTCTTTGAATCTGGTCAGTGGTCTGGGGAAGTGAAGGGCCTTTGTTGTTGTTAGTGCTGTCCAGTCATTCTGACATCACAGGGACCTTCTTTGCAACACAAGGCAGCACTGCCCGATCCTTTGCCAGCCTCAGGGGTAGTATGTTGGAGCCCATGGTTTCAGCTACCATGGCCTCCAGTTCACCAAGGAGTTTCATCTTTGTGCTGCTTACTAAACCCGTTTCTGAGGAGTCCATTCCAACTCACGGTGATGCCGTGTGGGTCAGCACCACGGGACCCCACAGAGCTTTCAAAGGCTGGTCGTTCAGATATCAATCAGCAGGCCTTTCTTCTGAGGGGCCTAAGATTTGAACCGCAAACCTTTTAATCAGCAGTGGTTGAGCGTGCTAACTGTTCACATTACCCGGGGACACCCAACCCTTCTTACCCTCATCGCTTCATAGGTGATCCATCTCCAATCCAAGAGGGCAGAGAAGATAGATAATACAGCCTGAGCTGCGTATGTCAGGTCCAAACTTTTCAGTGTCATGGAACAAATAGCCAAAAACCTTGATGAAATGGCTGGGAAAACTCACTCCAAATCATTCCAAAGAAATGAGTAGCGGTGCACTCTTGGGAACTTGCGCTGTGACAGCAGCCACCAGGAAGACCCGGGTAGTCCAGAGCCTTGCCACCTCGAATAGGGTCACAGACTAGCAACATCAGGAGCTTGTTAGAAGTGCAAATTCTCAAGCCCTACACAAGGTCCACTGAACCAGCGTGTGCAATTTACCAAGACCACCAACGGATCGGGGTACCTGTGAAAACCAAACCAAACCCATACTCACTGCTGTCCAGTCGAGTCAGACTCAGAGCAGCCCTATGGGCCAGGGTAGAGCTACCACTGTGCATTCCCAAGACTGTAATTCTTTAAAGGATCAGACAGCTTGTTGTTCTCCTTCAGAATGCCTGCTAATTTAGAACTGCTAGTTTGGTGGTTAGCAGCCCACTGCCTAACCGCTAGGCGACAGGCCTCCATTTGTGCTTGTGAGAGGTCGAGCAAATACCATTAGCAACTAGAGAAGAACCTGGAAGAAGAAGAGCAGGGTCGGAACTGTGAGTCAATTTGGTCATTAGGACATTTCTGTGTTTACGTGTTCTGTTCCTTCCCTTGTGTATTCAGTCAACAATTCTTCTTTGAACATCACCTCTGAGCCAGGATCTGTGATATGCTAATTAAATTGGTTTAGGAAAGGGGTCTGCCTAAGTGACTCCTGCTTCCTGGCTTGTCCTGCTTCCAGATCCCCTCTCTTTATTTCCTTCCACATTAGAAGCACATCCTTACATGTGCAGCTGATCCCTAGTTCAGGACCAGAAGTTATGTGTTGGCATGCATGCTCATAGCTCGCTCAGTGGGAGTGCAAAAAGTCAATTCCTTCAAGAGCCTAGCACAGTCTGTAAGGTTGGGATGGTGTTAAAAGTGGTGGGGTTGGTGCTAGTTCCCGTTGAGCCCATTCTGCATACGATGCCTTCATGTGACAGAGTAGAAATGTCCCCATTGAGTTTCCTAGTCTGTCATCATTACCAAAGGAGCCCCGTGGGGTACTTTAAGGGAAGTGTTGGCCTGTCAACTGCAAAGTCAGGGGTTCACACCTACCAGTTGCTCCGCAGGAGACAGATGAGGCCCTCTGCTCCCATGAAGATTTACAGACTCAGAATCCCATGATTGGGTCGCTATGAGCCAGGTTTGGTTCCATGACAGACCCAAAGCCCACTTTCTGTCGAGTTGATTCCAACTCATGATGAGCTTATATACTTGTTGTTGTTGCTGTCGGGTGCCATTGAGTGGTTTCTGACCCAAAGTGTCCCTATGCACAACAGAACCAAACACTTCCAGGTCCTGCACCATCATCACTTTTGTTCTCTGCCTGAGTCCATTGATGCAGCCACGGTGTCAATCCAGCTCGTTGAGGGCCTTCCTCTTTTGTGCTGCCCCTCCACTTTACCAAGCAGGATGTCCTTCTCCAGGCAATATGTCCAACATATTTGGGAGGCAAAATCTTGCCATATATGCTGTCAAGGGCACTCTGGCCTGACTTCTTCCAAGACAGATTAGGTTGTTCGTTTAGTAGTCCATGGCAGGGTAGAATTTTCCCTATAGGTTTCTGAGATATTATGTCTCTATAGGAATAGATAGCTTCATCTTTCTCCCACAGTGAAGCTGGTGGGTTAGAACTGTTGACTTTGCATTTAGTAGCTCTGTGAGTAGCCCGCCATGTCACCAGAGGTCCTTTGCGTTTGATGGCAGTGGGGTGGAATGTTTACAATGGCAAGACCTTTTTGTCATGTATTGCTACTGACCGCGGTCTAAAGCCCAAGTGCTTAGCCATTGGGCCACTAGGATTCTTCGTGGTAAGGATGTGTTCCTGCCAAAGTTCATGAACACTACACAGCAGTGGGGTTTTGGAACTGCTAGGTAGTTTAGCTTAGGGACTGAGGCATCCATTACGGATGGTCAGCAGTCTGAGCCTTTGTCCCATGAACGAGTGGTACACTGCGCATGCTCAAAGGCTCAGGTTCCCAACCAGGAAGGGGAGGTACACCTGGGTGTGTTCTGCACCTGAATTGGCCCACCAAGTCCAGGTGAATTCAGTTCAGCCAATGAGTTCAACCAGGGTCACCAGCACGCCCCACCTCTGGGAGTAATTTAAAAGGCAGGAGCACAGAGCAGACCTCGTGACTTTCAGGGAAGCTTCTAAGGAGATGCACATTTCTGAAGAGCCCTGCAGGTGCCTTTATAAACCTGAAACTTCTTCTAATTCTCATAAAACTCACTTGGATCACAAACTAGGCTTAGAGGTGAATGCTTTCTCGTGTGTAGCCAAGGAGCAAGGTATATCTCTATCCTGAGAGATCTCACAGAACCATTGATTCCCCTGGCATGTTTTGGAGTCCTGATGGTGTCATGGTTATGCTTTGTGCAACAGTTTAAATCCACTAGCCACTCTACAAGGGAAAGATGGGGCTTTCTATTCCTATAAAGAGATACATCCTCAGTAACTCACAGGGGAATTCTACCCTGTCCTATAGGGTTGTTATGAGTCAGCATTGACTCAATGGCAGTGAGTGAGTGCCCTGGCAAGTAAGCCTTGGGTATCTACATTGACTCTCAGTTTCTGGTTAGCTTTTCACTACTTCACCCCATGAACTTGAACTGCAGTGGATGAGGGTTGGGAGCTCTGGCTCTGGGGCTGCTTGCTTGAATTTTCACATCATGGCCCTGCCCGTGATGGGACCTTTGACAGTTGGGCAAATGAGCTCAAGCCCGAGTTTCCTTTTCTGCAGCATAGGCTGAGGAAGGAGATGTCTTCTTTCTTGTGTGCTAACTGACTTTTACCAGTTAATATGAATTAGATCTTTCCACGAGGAAGATCAGGGAGAAGGATGAAGCAACTTGGATAGAGGTGAAGGCAGCGTGAGGGGTCAGAGAGAGATGAAAGGACCACCATGTCACCTTTGACTACTCTGAGTGAGGCTGGCTTGGAGTGCAGGAGACGGGGAGAGTGAGGACACGGGCTAAAGACAGTGCTCATTCATTACTTCCGGGCAGAGTTCAGCCTTTGGCATGTTTGTTGGTTGCTGGCGCTGTGTTCATCCAATGAAACTTCAAACTTCTGTCCTCTCATTAACCCTTTGTCTCTCCTTTGTTTATGATTTAGAACTTCTATTCTCGGGTTCTCTTTAGAGCCCCAGGAAATCAGAAGTCACAAGTCACTTCTGTTTACAGAGAGGCCCCCAGCATGCAAAGGCAGGAGGGTGTGTTAACAGCACACCGGTCCAGTGGCTGGTCACGCCCACGCAGTACATTCTCCATCCCTTAGCTCAACAAAAGGAAAATCACCAAAGAAAAAAATTTTTCTTTTTCATGGATATTTACTTTTTCAGTTCCCTCCCCCACCCAAAATCTGTGTGCATTACAATAGAACACGCACACACACATACACACAATTTTCTGGCAGAATATGTTACTCCAGTACATTCTACCCTCCTCCCTCACTGCCTCCTACCCTTTTTTCTCCTATCTACTCTCTTCCCATGACACCCAATGGACAGGTAGGGGAATTCAAAATAGACCCCAGTCTCAAATGTATTTTAAAGCTCACCCACGCACTGCTGTTGTGCCAGTTCTGACTCAGAGTTACAGGATACAACTGTCCTTGTAGATTTCTGAAACAACAATTCTTTGTGGGAGTTGAAAGCTGCCCTTTCTACAGGAATGCAGCAGGTGCGTTTGAACTGCCAACCCTACAGTTAACCGGCCAATGTGAAGGGATTTTGCCACTTTGCCACCAAGGATCCTAAAGGTAGCATGAGGAGAACATTTATTAAATCTTCCATGGGACACAGGCAAGGGGGAGACCTGAACTATAGCTCTCGGGATCCTTGGTGCCTCGCAGTGGACAGTTCCAGCCGCATTGGATCCAGGCTTCCCAAGATTTGCAGAGCCACAAGCATAGTCTTTGCTCCTCTCCAGGATTCACAATTGCTTCCTGGTTGCTCAGGTATGTAGGAGTTTAGTGGTTCTCTAATGCAATCATCCCATTTTGCAAAGAAGATGCTGATGCCCAGACCGGGGAGAAGATTATCTGAGGCCACTGAGAAGGACACCATCACCTCAAGTCCTTCTGACCCCCCACAAGTTTCTGCCAACAGCACTGAGCTCTGGGTTACCTACTCAGTCTTTTGAAGCCTTAGCCAGCTGATGCAGCTGCCAGTTGGATTGATCAGGGTAGGTGACCCAGAACTCCTTAGAACGAGCCACCCCCCCAAATTTACTGCCATAGAGTTGATAATGATTCATAATGACCCTATAAGACATGGTAGAACTTCCCCTGTAGGTTTCTGCGACTAACTTTCAGCCTTTCCCCTGAGAAGTGGCTGGTTGTGTGGTGGTTTAGATCTTGCAGTTAGTAGCCTTTTAGCATGAGAGGTAGGGTCACATTTCTGTTCTGATTATGCTCCATTTTCTGAGATGCCAGTGCCGAGGCTCCCCCCCTGCAGGTAGCAGTGAGATTTTTCTCACTAAACTGCGCTGGATGGGAAACTTGTGGCAAGTAGTGCATCGCAGCCAAGGAAGATCTCATTGACAGTGCAGTACTTGAATAAGGCAGGAAGACACAGGAGTGGCCATCTGGCGGTGGGGAATGTGTTCCAGGTAGGAGACAGTCAGTGCAAAAGGCCTTGTGATTGGGTTCTTCAAGCTTCTTCCTGGAACAGCAAGGAGACCAATGTGAGTGGGGCATGACACTCTGTGTAGTGAGGAAAGATGATCACTGTGTGGGCCTCCTGTATGATTGAGAAGCCAAGGGGAATTTTTAAACCCTAAGCCAGATCAATGCTCAAGGAAGCATCAGTCAAGACATCAAATGACACGTTGCATTGGCTAAATGTGCTACAACAGATCTTTTAAAAGGCTGAAGATGAAGGATGTTACTTTGAGGACACTGCCTGATCTTGTGCCAAATATCGCCATGGTTGTTAGGTTGGAGTCCAATGTTGCAGCCATGGTGTCAGCCCATCTCCTTGATGGTCAGTCTCTTTTCTTGTGGACCTTCAGTTTTACCAAGCATGATGTCCCTTTCCATGCACTGGTCTTTCCTGATAAAATGTAGTAGCTACCAGATTGGATGTCATGCCTTTAGAACAGTGGTTCTCAACCTTCCTAATGTTGTGACACTTTCCTATAGTTCCTCATGTGTGGTGCTCCCCCCAACTATAAAATTATTTTTGTTGCTACTTCATAACTATAATATTGCTACTGTGATGAATCGGATGACCCCTGTGAAAGCATTGTTCGACACGCCCCCATGGGGGTCGCGACCCACAGGTTGAGAATCACTGCTCTGGAACATTTTCATCATAGAAGAGAGTTCGGTTGCACAGCTCTGAGTTAGAGGGTGAGACGGGTTATTTGACATTCATTTGCTGATGTGTTTGCGAACCCAGTGGAAACACTCGGGAATGAGCATCTTCTTTAGCCATATTCTTGAATCATTCAAATGCCATCTCCCCTGTGAATGCCTCACTCCATCCTTGGCTTTCCATACTTGCCATATGAAAATGGGATAATATTCAATACTTAGCATTATATATAACCCAGTATTTGGTAGTCTGCCTCAAACAGATGCAAGTCTCTCTCTTTTTCTACTAATATTTAATTTTGATATGTGAAAACATACAAAGCAAAATCTGTTCCATTTCAACCCTTTCTGGACACAATGTTCAGTGACATTGGTCACACTCTTCATATTGAATTAACATTCTTGTTCTTTCTATTCTAGGTGTTTCTTTTTGCTTAATCTCTCTGCCAAAACCCTCTCACATATATTTTGAATTATCTGTAGCCCATTTAGATTTGTGCTGATTTTTAAAGACTGCAATACTCAAGGATGCAATCCTTTAAGAGCTAAATTGTTATTTAGTTTAAAGATGACTTCAGGGGACAGTTTCAATTCAAGGTTTGAAGAGTAACTCAGGGTCATAGTCTCTGGGACTCTTCCAGTTAAGTAAGTCTAGATAATTAAAGAATTTTAAATTATGTTCCACAAGGTTCTCCCTTTCTATCAGCATCCTTAGGAATCATGGTGCTATGGTGCCTGCTAACCTCAAAGTCAGTAGTTGAAACCACCAGCCACTCTGCAGGGGAAAGAAAAGGCTTTCTGTTTCCTTAAAGAATAGCAAGCGAGGAAACCACAGGGGGTGTTCTATACTGAGTCAAAATTGACTCCATGGCAGTTAGTTTATGTTGTTATCGAAAAAAGAACACATTTTAATGGGGGCTCTGACAGATAATATAACAATCCATAAATCAATTAGATCAAGCGAGTTTGTACATATGCTGCCACCATCATTTTCTAAACACTATCATTCTACTTGACCCCTTTGATATCATCTCCTGTTTTTTCCCTCTTTCCTCAACCCTCACACCCTTACTAAATTATATATAAATTAATATCTTTATACACACCGTCTTCTGTGTCCCTCTACCCATATTTCTGTTATTCGGACCCTAGGCTGTGTGTGTGTGTGTGTGTGTGTGTGTGTTCTAAATCCATCATTGTTATCAGTTCCCTTTTCCTCCCCTTCCCTACACAGCCACCCTGTGCCCTCATGGTATCTGAGTCAGTTCGAGTTGACTAGAGAAGCGCACTCATAAACACTCATGTGTCTTAAAAAAGCTTTATATAGAAGAATAATTGTATATTAAGAAAACATCCCAGCCCAGTCCAGACCACGTCCATAAGTACGAAATTAACCCATATATCCAATAACAGTGTGTAAATTTTTTTCAGACTTATGCAACACATGCAATGACACCAAGTGCTGGAAGATCATAGGGCAGTCGGTGCAATGTCTTATGGACCCAGTGGAGGTGGAAAGTGGCATGGGTCTCCACATGACTCCTCCCCGTTCAAGGCTCTGGCTGCCGTCAATGTAGATCCATGTATCTTGTCAGCAGGAATATCAAGTCATGTGTGTCTCTCAATCCCAGGAAAGAATACAGGAGTTTCCAGAATCCTCAAGAGAAGGCCATGCCCACATTGAGACCTCACTGGCTATGGCCTGAGTGACAGTCTGGACTCCACCCCTATGCAAGATGATGGGAGATTTAAAAAGCTACCACTGTATCGCTACTCCCATTACTGTTCCTGAGGATTTTATCTGTCCTGGATTCCGTGCGTGGTTGCTATTTTTTTTGATTTTTCTTTCAGCATCTATCTGTGGTGTCCCTGATCTGAATGCCCTGATGCAGTATCTGTGAGTCTCCTGTGAGCAGGGACTGTGTTCTCTACATCTGGGTCTTCTTAAAGCTTTGCAAAATGTTGTCATTTGAATAACACTCAATAAATATTTGTTGAAGGAATGGCATTGCTGGTGACAGTCAGTACCTATTCTCCCATCAGTTATATGGTTGGCGGTCTTTTTACCTCTCAGACATATAGCTGAATCATTACAATGTGAGGGTCTGAGCCTGGTTATATTATTGGGACATGTAGTCAAAAGACAAAATATGTTTGCCTAAAGAACCTTTTGAGTATGATGTTTCAATAAAATGAATTGGACAGATCCTGGCAGCAGACATGTTTCAGCCGCTCACAAGCTATGTGGCTTTGAGCAGTGTACCCTAAGCTCTGAATTCAAGGTAAGTAGTTTCAATGGTCAATATGCATGTGAGAGCTGGAGAGTGAGTAAGGAAAACTGAAGAAGAATCAATGCATGTGAATGATGTGCAAACAATACCGAAAGTCGTCTGGGCTGTCAGAAGAACAAGCAAATCCCTCTTGGAGGAAGCACGGCCAGAATGCCCCTTAGAAGTGAGGATGGCAAGTCTTCATCTCACATCCATTGGACATTCCTATCAGGAGAGGCTGGTTCTTAAGAAAGGACATAATGCTTGTTAAAGTACAGGGCAGCAAGAGGGAAGAAGACCCTTGATAAGCTGGATGTCCACAGTGGCTACAGCAATGGATTCAACATGGACCAACGACTGTGGTGATGACACAAGAGCAGGCAGGGTTTCATTCCGTTGTACAGTTCCGGTCTCTGGTACAAAGGAAAATAATTTGCCCTATCCTGTGGGGTTGAGGCTATTGCGCCTGCTGTGTATTTTGTCCTAAGGACTTGCAGTGTTGCTCTTTTTACAGTGTTGTTGTTATTAGCTGCTTTTCAGTCCATTTTGACTCATAGCGACCCCCATGCATTTCAGAGTAGAACTGTTCCATAGGGTTTTTAAAGCTGTGACCTTTTGGAAGCAGATTTTCAGGCCTACCTTCCTTAGGCATCTCTTGGATTCTGGGTGGGATTTAACTGCCGACCTCCTGGGTGCTAGTCAAACACTACCCAGGGAGTCCTCCCACTGAATAGTGTGAGTGTATTCCCACCTAAGGTGCTCCTCTTCCAGTACTTGTTTGGACGGTATTCTCTTTTGATCCACAGGGTTCCATGCACTCATTTTCAGTAGTACATCATCAGGTCTTTCTTCCCAGTGTGTCCTAGCTTGGATGCTCTGGTGAAGTGTGTCCAGAGTGGCTTGCTCTGGTTATAATCGTAGCTGGTGACACCGCTTACAGCAATCACAGCTATAGACAAATGACAACATGATGACAAACTGACAGATGGGTGGCAGCCTAGGGAAGGAATGATCAACACAACACAACCTGGGTGGAAATTGAGGTATGGAGTCTCTGAGAGTCCAGGCTCTTCGTCCTGGCACAGCCCGGGGCAGGGCCTGGAGCCAGGAACTGTGGCTGCTGGGGTGAGGACCCCCAGCTTCCCCACTTGGCATTCCCTCCCCAAACACAGCTGGCAGCCTGTGGGAATTGTCTTTCCCCTTGCACATGATGGCACTGACGAGCATAACGCAACCCTGCTGGTGGTTAATGACTGGTGACATTTTGAGGCCGCTGCCCACCTTTGGTTGAGGGAATTTGCCAATGCTCAGAAGTTGTTGGGCTCTAAAGAAATGCAACCCCTGCAAGCAAGCACTGAGTCAAGTGCACGAGGTGTGGGGCACTCTGACATCCCCGTGTGACCATGAAAAGCAGGCTGTGGAGCAGTGGTGGCTGCTGAAGCTCCTTTCTCCTGGCAATACTGGCGTGCGGAAATGGCGGGCTGATTTGCCATGGAAAGCAGGGTTTCATGGGAACTTGAGGATTAAGAATCCACATGCCTGCAATCAATATTGTATGTTCATCGTATAATTTACTTTGAAAGGGAGACGACACAGTTCTCCGAATTTTTGGGTGAAGTAAACCACTTTTCCAAAGGAGTAAGTGGATTTCTGTGTTTATAAATCATGCCCACCACTTGGGAGTGCAGAGGAGGATATGGGAGGATGGTAAAGAAGAGCAGCAGGAGAGGACCTGAAGACCTCATGTTTCCTCAGGGTCAGGGGCCAGGCGAAACCAATGTCCCTGGAACACCACTGTCTCTCTGGAATGGTATTAGCACAGCTTGTTATTTGCACACTGTACTGAGTTCATTCTGACTCGCAGCGCCCCTATAGGGAAGAATAAACATGCCCCAATGAGTCTCTGAGACTATAATACTTTACTCAAATAGAAAGCCTCATCTTTTTTCCATTGAGGAAATGGTGGATTCAGAACTGCTGACCTGGTGGTTAGCAGGCCAACACCGAACCTACTATACTACCAGGACATTTCTGTTTAGCCTAGAGACTTTCAAATGGATAGAACAAGACCCATCCCAACCCTGTTCACGGCTATCAACCCCCCTTTCTGTGAAGTCCCCACTACGTTCTGTGAAGTTTACCACTTTCTCCGTGTGTCTGTGTGTGTGAGAGAGAGTTATAAAAACAGGAACGTTGACCTCTTTTTAGCACTCTTGCAATTCCAGGGCTTGCTCAACAAAGCACGAATCCCAAGTGTCTTCAACCTGACTTGTCCCAGGTGGAAATACACATTGGGTTTCTAGACACACTGAGCTAATGAGTGAGTGGACACTACTGTGCTATCTAAAAAAATCCTGTGTGACAGGGCTGCACCTGCCTTACTTAATTGAATAATCAGAACGGTTTTCTAAAATAGGTAATATCAACTTAATCTCCCTGCCATTGAGTCACTGCTGATGCATAGCGACCTTGTAGGACAGGGGAGAATTGCCCCCATGAGTTTCTGAGCCTGTAACTCTTGACAGGAGTAGAAAGCCTCATCTTTCCCTCACCGAGTGCTGCTGTTTTCGATCTGCTGAGTTTAAGGTTAGGGACACAATGTGTAACCCACTACACCACCAGGAGATGCTTGTGTCAACTTTCTATATACAAAAATGAAATGTCGCCAGGTCCGATGCCATCTTCATGGTCACTGCTGTATGTGAGTCCAAAGTTGTGGGCCAATACATCTCAAGGAGAATCGCCTGCATATCCAATGACACATCCCCGCACCAAACACGATTTCCTTTTCTACTGATCAGCCTTGCTTAATGACTTGGCCAAAGTAATCAAGCATACATCCTCCCAGCCTCCCTTGCCAGGCACAGTGTGTTTTCAGAGAGCAGTGTTTCTTCTACAATGGGAGTGCTCATGCTTTTGCCACACTCGGCAGATTCTATGAATATTTTGACTTTTTTTTAAAACTTATTTGATCATAGAGCATGTTTCCCTTTTCCCTTTGTATGAGATTACAAAATTTCACTCACTTCCTAGTCATCCAAGGAAAGAGTAAACTTTCCTGCCCTGCCAGCGAAGGGCTTGGCCAATAGAATAAAAGTGGAAGGAGTTGTGTGCCACTCTCGATCAGAGGTTTTAAGAGAAATGGTCCTTTTGTTGCTTACCTATCCTTCCAGAGGAAGGAACCCTGGTAATATAGTGGTTATGCGTTGGTCTCTTAACCTCATGAGTCACACACATGCAAGTCTTTCCATTTCAAAGCCTGATTGTTCCCCTGCACAAAGCTAACAGAGATAAGCAACAACTGCTTGTAGGCTGGAAAGATTGCCCGAACATAGTGTATTTTTGGGGATTTCTTACTGCCAGGAGAAATGCAGGCGATGTGGCAGGTGACGGTCCTAGTATCTCTCAGCTGCCAATTAGAGGCAGGTTCTGAGCCTTCAGTCAGGGCCACTGGAGGAAGTGGCTCATGGTGCTGCTGCCATAGTCCATCCCAGATCAAGCCCTCTGAGGTGCTGGGTTACAGAGTTTTGGATTGGTACTCAGTGAGGGCTGCTTCAAAGCTCCTTCCTTTCTAAACTTGCTCCTGCAACCACATTCTTTCTGAAGGTCCTTGTTAGTAAGCCGAAATCCCAACCAATTTGCTTAGTCAGGACAAAATGCAAAATTGATGGTACCCAGAGACATTAAACCACCTACAACCTTTTAGACCATGTCAACAGATCATCTGTAGCCTCAACTGCAGAAACATTTCACTAAATCCTCTCTGTTTCTCCACAAAGATTAGGAATGTCCTTCTATCTTTTAAAAACAGATATTGGTCTGGCACCACTTCGGTTCCAGCTGAGGTAGTGGATTCCCCTGAGCTAAGCTCTAGAGAGGATCACTTAATCTTCATTCAAGATATATGTCATGAGGACTGTAGATCATGCAGGGACTGCACAATCCCTCTGTGTCGGCAGCGGCTGCATCACGGCCTGGCCCATTGGGAAGAGAGACGGACCCATGGCAATTATAAGGCAAGATGCTGAGGGTGCTGGGGTGGTCTAGGGATACAGGAAAGGAACTATTGGGCATGGAGGCAATTATGAAGGGTTCTTTTTTCCCATGGACCAAACCCATGCCAGTTGCCATGAAGTTAACTCTGATTCATAGGGACTCCTTTGGGCCAGAGTAGAACGACATTTTGTTGTTTTTTTCTATAACTGATTTTGTTGTTGTTGTTTGAAATGCAGCACCAGGCATTTCTTCGGAGACACTTCTGGCTGGGCTTGAAGCTCCAACCTATGAGTTAGTAGCCCACTATGTTAACCAACTGAACCACCCAGGGACTCCTCCATGTGACTAAAGAATGACTTAAGGACTTCCCCCACAGACCAAAACCAAAACCAAATCCACTGCCATGGGGTTGACCTCATATATGGCACAATAGACTGGCTCTGCTGATTTTCAGAACTGCACATCTTTACGGGAGCAGAAAACCCTCATCTTTCTCCCAAGGAGTAGCTGGTGGGTTTGAACCATTAACTTTGCCATTAGCAGCAGCCCAACTCTTAACCCAATATACCACCAAGAGTGGTTCAATTTGGAAAAATAGTATGTGATCACCTATCTATGAAGGGAAACCCCTCTCATAGAGTGCACGTACACAAATGAGAAAGAAATGAGTCCCCAAATGCCCGTCTTAATCAACAATCTGGGGAAGGGTGTTCTGGGAAGCAGCTTTCAAATGTGGCTGGAGATTATACAATTAATCAACCTAATCCCTGTTTTAAAGAGCCCTGGTGGTACAATGGCTAAGGACTGGGTGGCTAAACAAAAGGCTGGTAGTTTGAACCTACCCATGGGCTCTAAAGGGGAAAAGACCTGACGAGCTGGTCCCATAATGATCTCAGCCTAGGACACCTTTGGGGGCAGTTCTACTCTGTCCTGTAGGGTCACTATGAGAGCTGACATCAACTTAAAGACACACAGCACGTTTGACTCCACGTCATTTGTTGATAGAGTTTGTGCAGAGCTTTCTGAGTAGAAAACAGACTCAGGGGCATGTGACATCAACCAGCAACAGTCTCTTTCCTTGAGAAAGATTGTGGAAAGGGATGAGGAGGGAGCTTCCAAAAGCGTGTGGAAAAATGATACGAAAAAATAATGGAATTTTGCCATGAGCTTTTTGAAGCTCTCTTCATGAGAGCTAGTCCTCCATGGAGGTTTCTAGAAAAGTGAAACACGAAGGAAGAGGCTGGTAAGTCCCACTGAACAATTCCAGGGGAGAATGGGTCTTGACTCAGAGTACTTGAGCATTCTGGCTTATTCCTCCAAATAGCAAATCAGACTAGACCAAGTTCTGAGACTCAGGGAAGGCAAATAAGACACACCAGGCCCATGATTCAGACTTATGGGGAAAGTCACACTGGAGAGGGAAGGCCTCTTTACCTTGTGTGCCTGACAAGTGTCTCATTTGCCTCATCTAAAACCCAGCCCTGGAAAAAAGGCTAACAGTACCAGCTTCAAACTTGTGTTTGAATCTTGTCTCTGTCACTTATTAACTTAGCCACCTTAAATCCCTTCCTCTAGTTTTCCATCTGTAAATGAGGCACAGTTCCAATCATAGGGCCTTCAGTAAATGGCTATTATTAGCTAGGCATGCACTCCTGTTTTCTAGGCGAGAGTTCTCAGCCAGGTTTTTGCGGGAGCTTGTTCTTCAGGGTATTGTCATAGATGAGTGTGTCACCCAGATTCCTCTCAGGGCCAAGAGGCTGATTTCCTCAGCTGCTGAGAGAGCCACTGATAGAAAAGGTCCCAGCTGTCTGGCCCCTTTTAGGATTGCCTCAGCTGATGAGAGCTCATCCAAGGTCTGCTCCTTCCCCAAACTAACCTTCATCCAACGACTTGTCAATGTAGGGGTATAAATGGCATAGTGGAGGCATTTGACCCCCCCTGTAACTTCACAAAAGGCAATGGAGGAAAATCAAGATAAACAGCCCAAGGCTGATTCCTATGAGACAGAGATCAAAATGCCTCCACCCTCCTTTCTTTTCACAGTTTCTGACACCAACTATCCCTACCATGACACTCTCTTCTTCTCTGCTGGGTTTGATAATCCTTAAGTGGCAATGGTCACACAGAACTCGCAAACAATACTTATGATTCTGGGGTTAATTGGGGACCTAGCAGGTGACAATTCAGGATCAGAAATGTCTGGGGATATAGTTCTTCAGTCAGGACAGTCTCTTCCCAGTGATGCCCAGAGGCAGAACTTTTTCTGGTCCTTGGCCTGTGCCCTGCAGCTCCTTGATCTCTGCTCTGCTTGGGACCGTGTACAAAGTTCTTTCAGCTCTGCTGATAAGTGCGTTGAGGCAGCCCGCTTTGTCTGGAAGCCTTGGCCCAAAGACACTCAGCTTTCTCATTTGGTGTGCTGGCGAGCTCCCTGTTCTGGGGTCTTGGTGCTGCTGCATCTGCTTCCATGAGCTATTTATCTGCCACTGTTTTTCATTGTCTCCTGATGCATCCAGTGTCAGGGATCTCTGTCTCCTGGACAGAGGTGGTGCTCAGAGTAATAATCCTGGGTCCAAAGAGCACACTCCACTGCTGGCTCATCTTTCTCGGTGCTCTTGAAACTCCACTTTCTGTTTCTGAGCTAACTCACCCAGGATGACCAAACCGACCAATCCCTCCATTAGGGGTCTACAGGTCTTATTTGAATGGTCTCACCTCTTCGAGGACACCATGCACCTTACTGATATTACTAGCATGCTGTCTACTTCCCTCGGTGGCATAGTTCCACCCTGTCATTGGTAGGAGTTACAAAGACTATAGCTAGAGGAGAACTAGTAAGCAATTCGCTGCAACGTATTAGGCTACAAAGTCCCAGGCTACTGGTCACCACTTGGCCAGGTCCCAGTTACAGAGCTCCCTGTGATGGCTCCTTTTGCATATCAATGTGGCGAGGCTATGGTGCCCAGTTTTTGAGTCAAACAAGCATTCATCTATTTGCTCTTGTTTTTTAAACATTTTATTAGGGGCTCATACAACTATTATCACAATCCATACATATGCATACATCAATTTTATAAAGCACATCTGTACATTCTTTGCCCTAATCACTCTCAAAGCATTTGCTCTCCACTTAAGCCCTCCACATCAGGTCCTCTTCTTTGTCCCCTCCCTCCCCGCTCCCCCTCCCTCATGAGTTCTTGATAATCCACAGATTGTTATTTTGTCATCTATTGCCCTTTCCGGAGTCTCCCTTCCCCCCTTCTCTGCCGTTCATCTCCCAGGGAGGAGGTCACATGTGGATCCTTGTAATCAGTTCCCCCTTTCCAACCCACACACCCTCCACTCTCCCAGTATCACCCCTCACACCCCTGGTCCTGAAGGTATCATCCACCCTGGATTCCCTGTGCCTCCAGCTCCCATATGCACCAGTGTACAGCCTCTGCCCTATCCAGTCCTGCAAGGTAGAATTTGGATCCTGGTAGTTGGGGAGAGGAAGCATCCAGGATCTGGGGGAAATCTGTGTTCTTCATCGGTACTACATCGCACCCTGACTGACCATTCTCCTCTCCTAAAGCCCTCTATGAGGGGATCTCCAGTGGTCGACATTTGGGCCTCTGGTCTCCACTCTGCACTTCCCTCTTCATTATCTATGGTATATATTTATATGTATATATATATATATATATATATTCTTTTTTTTTTTTTGCATGATGCCTTATACCTGGTTCCTTTGGCACGTCATGATCGCACCGGCTGGTGTGCTTCTTCCAGGTGGGCTTTATTGCTTCTGAGCTAGATGGCCGCTTGTTCATCTCATCTATTTGCTCTTATGAAGGAGTTGGTCTCAAGCAAAATAGAATACCTTCCATAATGTGGCAAGGGGTAAACCTATCAGCCAAAGGCCTTCAGCGCAGAAAGAGAGTTTCCCTAGGGTGTGTTCTGACCATTCTTATTCTTGTCTTTTCCCATCACCTAACCTATGGATTTTAGGATGAACATCTACAGAGCTCTTTAGGCTGTTGCCTGACTTATGAATTTGGAATTTGCCATTCCCCTATGTGAGCCAATTCCTAGAAATAAGCCTCACTCTCTGGGGCTCTGGTGTCGTAGTGGGTGGCCCATTGGGCATCCAACAGCAAGGACATCCGTTTTAAAACACCAAGGGCTCCTTAAAGGAAAGATGAAGCTTCGTATTCTCCTGAAGAGTTACAGTCTCCAACGCCCAAAAGGTCAGTTCTATACTGTTTTACACAGTCACTTTGAGTCCACCTTGATCGCAATGAGTGGCCGGTGCAGTGGTTAACCATAGGAACCCTGGTGGATGTATCGATATCTCCAGTTACAGCTATATAACTGGTTTGGTTTCTCTAGGGCACATTGACTATGACACTCTCCATAGGCAGGGCTGAGACCTCTGTTGAGATTTCCCTCCTGTGCCCTTCCTTGATTCCCCCCACAGGTGTTTATTCCCTGAGCATTCCTCAATAAATGTCAGGAATCCAGAGCTAATTCCATCACAGTGTCTCCTTCTTCCAGGGAGTCTGAATGGCTCCCGGGGAGTATGAACTGCATTCTCCATCCAACTTCCTCCTTCTATTTCTATGATCTGGACCTTATTTGGGGCTCATTTGGTTGTAAAGAGGCAAAGAGACCAATACTTGGAAGAGAGAATCCTAGGAAAATGGAAAGGTGGGGAGAACAAGAGGACAGCTGGCTCTGTCGACGGTTCCTGACCACCACTGGCATGTTCCTGTGTTCTTTTGTCTGTCTCTCAGGGCACATGCTGTAATCTTGCAACGTAGACTGCCTCCTCCACGTGGCGAGACATGTGCTTCTGAATTATTCTTCTTAGATGCCAGGCCACTTGCAAAAGCGGGACTTTCTTTTTCGTTTTTTGGTTGGAAATGCTCCAGAAAAAGCGTCTAGTTGACCCATCTTATGTCAGTGTCTCCACTGGGCCAATGAAAACAGCCTTGTGACCGTATTGAAATGTGGTGTCTTCCCCAGGAAAATGATGTTTCAGCCAGTGAGGTAGTTCACAGGGACAGATAAGAAAGGGAGTTGGGACAGATTAAAATAATAACAATGTCTATTTTCAAAGAATAGGGCCTTATTATTTTTCGCATGCCCCCATCTGAACACCCTACCACTGAATGTAGGCAGGAGGTAGGGCCCACCTGTCACTCAAGCAGCTAAAAATGTACAGCACTTGCTGTAGCAGCTACTAATGTGCCCATGTATTAGCACTTGGCACCCACCACTCCCATAAATGCCAATGGTCTCACAGGAAACACATGTAACTCCCCACACAGGGAACAGTCATTGAGCAGACAGGGGAGTTGACATCCTCCAGAACCTAATGCCACTTTAACCAAATACACATTAGGATAGGTGGAGCCACACTCCAGTTCCCTCAGCCTTTGGGTGGGACAACTACAAGAGGATTTATACTGTCTCTGGGAACCTACTCAATGACATTTCTTTATCGGCCCCTTCCCTTTGCTCTATCAGTATTACCCTTCTCTACTGGTCCTTCCTGGAGGCACCTCCCAAGGAAACAATAGTCTAGCTGCCATTCCAATTCTAGTGGATTCCAATTCTTGGTGATCGCATTCATGTGAGTCAATCAGAACTGTGCTTTCTGCAGATTCTTTCTCTCCCCTTTTTAAGAGTAGTTTTAAGGACACTGTGAAAGCTTCCCACCATCCAGTTCCAGAACATTTTCATCGACCCTGCAGCCATTAAGCAGTCATTCCCCATTGCCCCTCCCACCCCACCCTGGGAAACCACCAATCTACTCTATGGCTCTATGGGATTTACCTGTCCAGCATTTTTCCTCTAAATGGACTCACTATACATAGCATTTGGAGTTTGGCGTCTTTCACTTCATGTCTTGCGTTCACCTGTGTTACAGAGTCTGTCCGAATCAAAGGCCTTAGTTTTCTTGTGGCAGACTATATGTATACCCCACTCAGTGTAGATCATATTTTCTCTATTCTTCTACTGATGGGTATTGTTGGCTTATTGTTTACCTTTTGCCCATAGTGATTAGTGCAGTATCCATCTGGGTACTCGTCTTTCATTCTTTTAGATATGCACTTGGGAATGGACTCCCTGGATCAGCTGGCAAGGGTTCATGACCAAGTGGGTTATGTTGAGCTGCTAACCGAAAGGCCAGAATTTTGGACCCTTTAGTTACTGCGAGATAGAAATGCTCTCATAATGATCCACAGCCCCCCAGACCCACCAGCCGCAGTTCTACTCTGTCCTTTCGGGTTGCTGTGAGTCAGAATCGACTCGATGGCAGTGGTAGTGATGAAGCCAGCAACTTGAGAGTGGAACCAGGGACCGTGGAGAATTCTGGCAGTAGCCATGGTGTCCTCACTACCCAGATGCCAGCAGCCACCAGTGAACAAAGGAGGCACAAGCAAGGTTCTCGCTGACTTCATGCTGGCGACCCGGCTGCCCCTGCTTCCTCAAATGCCATTTCCTCAGCTTTACTGGCAACGGGGTGTACTCCCTATTATCATATCACCAACTCTTTCAATGGTCCCCCTAGCCAGGTGTAATTCCAGACACTCACTGTGCAGTCACCATCAGCGAAGGTGGCTGCCCACCTCATTTGTACACATGCAAAGAATGTGATCATTCTTGGCACTGGTGTCCTTAGTCATCCTGGTTGGTATATTTACATCCTTGGGGAGCTGTGTCAGTGAGCAAGCGCTTCTCAAGGTGCCCATATGATCTGTTTACTGAGAGTGCCAGCCCAAGGATCTGACTTGCCACTCACAGTGAACGCACCTCTGAGGCAAAGGGGAAGGCTTCTTTCTAACTGGGAGACCAGCAGGTCTTCTGCAGACATCACTCCCCTGCAGCACTCTGATCCGAGGCCTTTCACATTCCAAAGAGCAGCATTAAGATTCCCATCTGTCACCCAGTCAGACTCACATGTGCGAATTCTCTTTTCAGGGCAAGACAGCTAATGCAGTGAGCTGGGTAAAGGGGCAGTCTCACTCTGAGGAGACTCAGCCAGGAGTGTAGGGACAGGGAGTGAAATGTGCAGTTTCCAACTGCCACCCAAGCCTCCTTAGTGCAGTGGCATGAGAGCAAAGAGATAGTCCTTTGTGACTCTTTGACCTCCTTCCTGGCCTTGGTGAATTAACACTGCTCAGTGCCAGTCTCTTCTGAATATACGGAAAAGATAGCTCAGAAAAGAATAGAGTTAAATAAGAGCAGGACAGAGTAAGGTGGCTTCATGGTGTTGCATTTGTGTGTCTCAGAGCCCATCCTGGCTCACAGTGACCCTCTGTGACAGAGAAGAACTGTTCCACAGATTTTTCCAGGCAGAATTTTAAGGAAATGTACCTAGCAGCACAGTGGTTGCATGTGCGGCTGTAACAGAGAGACTGGCAGTTTGAACTCACTGATCCCCATCGAGAGAGTGAAGACGTGACTGCCTGCTCCCATGAAGACTCCTAGCCTGTTGTCGTCTGTCCATTTGTGGTGCTGTGGTAAGTTGTGTGTTACTGTGATGCTGGAAGCCAGCAGGGTTACCTCAAGTGAAGAGGTGTCAGGGAAACTTCCAGGCTAAGAACAGAATACAAAGAAGGGTTCCACCGCCCACTTCAGAGGAAGTAGCCGCTGAAAACCCTAACACTATAGCACAGTGTGCCTTTCCTTCCCGTCACAGGGAGTCAGAATCGACTCAATGGCATATAACAAGCAACAACACTTTTGAGGAGGGAAGTCTCCTTCAGTAGGGCTGGGTGAGTTTAAACTGGGTGGCTTCTGGGTTAGCACTTGAGCTCTGAATCATCTCACCACCAGGGCTACCATCTTCATGATGCAGGCAAATAAAACCATCTTGGTCCTGCTCGGTATTGCCAGCGTCAGCATGCTCTTTCTCCCATAAGCACATGTGTGGTGGTTGGACCACAGCAAACCTGGTTGACACTATTTCCTCATCACCCCGTGTGTGTGAGAGTAGAAGTGAACCATGAAGTTTTCTTTGATTAAAAACATTTTTATTGTGATTTGGGTGAAGGTTAAAGAGCAGCTCAACTGTCCATTGAGCAATGCATACACATTTTGTTTCATGTCATTGATAGCAATTCCCACAATGTACCATCACTTCCCCCACATCTTCTTGTTTCTTGTCTCCAAGCTTCCTTCATTCTCAACTTTTTTGAACTTCGTGCTTGGGGGAATGCTGTCTTTTGATCTCATGTGATCTATTATTCTATGGTATTTGTATGTCTCTAATGTCATTGTTCCCATTATAGACCTGTCTATTGTTTGGTTGAACATCGAGCCATGATGAGTTCAGTTCCAGACCTGCAGGGTAACTAAGCACCATAGTCTTGCAATTTCACCAGCCTTTATCCAAACAGTAAGCTTGGGGTTTTATCATGATTTTGAGTTTTGCCCCACATTTCCCTTCTACTCTAATCAAGCCCTTCTAATGTGATCTCTTTCATAGCAGTCGATAGTGGGAGCTAGGCACCATCTAGTTCTTCTGGTCTCCAGTGGTGGAGGGTGATCGTTGCTTGAGTCACTAGTCATTGATTCATTGTGCCCAATCAGTTCTCCTCTTCTGCTGTCCTCTGGATGGGGAGAGACCAACTGTTGCCCCTTTCCTGATTGCTCAGGAACTTTGAAAATCCCAGAGACGATGATCCTGATCCCCCAGGCTCAACAACTCATTCCCTCACAGTGTTTGCATCTGTCTCAGAGATTTTTTTCCACCCCCACCCCGTTTTATGACATTGGTCCCTGTATGCTCCGCCATATACCTGGATCTATTTAACAACCAAGGTCAATACATTCTATAAACTTTTCAATGGCCGAGGATTCTGAAGAAGATTGCCAGGCTTCTCTTTCACAGCTCCTCTAAGTGGGTTGGGAATGACAACTTTTCCCTTAATAGCAGAGCTCATTAACTGTTTACACCCCTAGATACTTCTTACTCTTAGAAAACTCACTGCCATCGAATCCATACTGACTCACAGCCAACTTATAGGGCAGCGTAGAACTGCCCCTGGGAGTGTCTGAGACTCGAATTCTTTATGGGAGCAGAATGCCTTATCTTTCTCCCACAAAGCAGCTGGTAGTTTCAAACTGCTGATATAGCAATTAGCAGCCCAACTTGTAGCCACTAGGCCACAAAGGCTCTTTTTCTTCTTAGCAAAGAGAGGGAAAATAAGCAAACGGAACATTCCCCTGGTGCTTCCCGTGGATGCTGCGATGGGAGCTGGATCCTGAAGGCCCGGATTGGCGGAAGCTCTATTTACACAGGAACACATGCCTCCCTTGTTAGTATTTGCATTGGGCAAGCCATTTCCTGCGCTGAAATTTTGCATCTAGTTAAATGCCAGCAACTCCAGAGAGACGTAGCTTTTACCTGTGGCTCTGCCCTTGTGGACAAGCCTTTGGTGCTCGATGGGGCTACTTTCAGTCTATGACCTTACATGTCCTTTTGGATCCCTTCATCTCTTGTTTTTGTTTTGATTAACACAAACTGGATGAACAGCTTCAGGCTTCATATAATCGCTGCTGAATATTTCATTGGGAAATGTTGTTAAGAAGGCAGTTGGCATCCATGATCTAAGTGTATGCATAGAGATTTCTTTTCAGATGGTAAAGTGGCTTTGAATAATTATTGTTATTATTAGTGAATTAAAGACAAATGTACCTCAAAATGTGAACATTAGGTGTGTGTGTGTGTGTGTGTGTGTGTGCATGTTTTAAAGAGCACATGGCTTGGTGATAGAGAGGGCGAAGCACTGGTGAGGAGCACATGACAGTGTTCAGAGAGATGACAAAGGGTAGTGATGAAACAAAACAGATTCCAAGCTCACATCCTCTGCTCCCTGCCTCAGAGGGAGGTCGCAACAATGAGCAGTAAAGCCAAGGGCATTTCCTGCCCTCTCACAGCTGGCAAGCGCCACAGAAGTCACGGGGTTTTAATGCCGAGGCTTTGCTTCTGTGAGTCCGGGAGGGGGGCTTGCCATAGTTTCCACACGCTGACATCACAAACATACCGCAAGTGGGGACCGTTAACACACCAAAGTCAATGTTCTCACAGCACCGGAGGCTGACAGCATCATGCCAGTGCACCAGCTTGATGGACAGGCTCTATTTGTCCATCCCTGGGGGCTGAGGGCTTGTGGGTGGTATTCTTGTTTTGGCTTCAATAACCTCCATGGTTGGTGGTACTTGGAGCTCTCTGCATGGCAGCTGCCTTCTTCCCTTGGAGTTAGTTTGCTTCAGTGTTGAATTTAATCCTTTTGTGTCAGCCAAGTGATTGGTGTAAGGTACAGCCTCTTTAATGTCACAAAGAAAATCTCTGACCAGGTGGGATTACATTCACAGTAAAATATCCCACTTCTGTAGAGCCCACTCCAGCTCATCATGGCCCTCTCCAGGGGGGTTCCATGGCTGGGCATCTTTATGGAAGCACACAGCCACAGTTTTTCTCCAGAGAAACAGCTAGTGGGTTCTGAACTACCGACCTTGTGAATAGCCCCCTTCTTAACATGTGCGCCAGAAGCCCTGCTCTGCGGTTTGATGAGCAGCCCTTCTGGCCATTGCTAAGGGCTACATGGCAAAGCCATTTGGTACAAGGAACGTTGTCATCAGCAAAGAATGAGTTTAGCTGGCCTCAGTAGGATGCTCAGCAGGGAAGTGATAAACGGCTTGGCTTGGGTTTTATGCAGGAGAACCATGGGAGGTGAGATGTTCAGGCTCTTGATTTGAACCCAGACACTCTATCTCCCAGCCTGAACTCTCACCATCATACTCAACTTTTGGGGGTCAAATGTTTGACTCACCTGAGAGATGTGCAGGTGAAAGCGTACCCCAGAAACATCTCCCTCCCATCCCTGTCATCTCGGAGAGTTCTCCAGATAAGGATGGGTGGTTCATGTGAAGGGACAGATTGTAGCATTTCCCTTGCACTCCTCAAAGGCAAGAAAATGACCCACAGCACCTCGAGTTGCCAGCAGTGCCAAAGGGAATGTGCTCCTTGAGGCTCGAGCTGAGTCCCCAGGAGACGAGCTCTCAACTGTGGAATTAGCGCTTTTGAAAAGGGGCAAATCTTCCAGCAGTTCTCTCTTCAGAGGCCTGGCCGTACATTCTGCAGACTTGTGGGCACGCTCACTCTGGTGAACCCAAATTCTTGGGAGAGGCTGATCTGTCCCTAGAAAACTGGCCACATGCAAAAGCATAGAGACAAATATCTGCCTCCTGCTGGAAGGATCTGGAAGGAGAAGGGTGGCTGGAGTCCTCTAGGAGGGAAGTTGAGAGCCAGGAGAGGCAGCAAAGCCACAGTTCCAGCAGGTGGTGTCCTAAGGCTAAGGGAGCTTCCCAAGGATCAAGTGAGTCCTGGAGGTGTCTGCAGCCCATCTTGCTGAGGGCCTCCATTTATTTCAAATATCTATGGATAATGGGAAGGGCCCCCAAGGCCCGCTGGCTGACCTCATATGATACGCCGTGAACTATCCACCTTGGCATCCTCCAAAGTCTCTGAAAGCTGCAGCCCCTCCCACCCACTGGCAGCCTTCTTGGACAGGATCTCCTCAACACTGCTGCAACCATGGGCTCACACAAGGACCATTGTGAGGACGGTGCAGGACCAGGTGGTGCTTCAATCTCTTGTGTGTACATTTGCTATGAGTCAGGAGTTCACTCAATGGTATCTAACAAGTTATTGTGAGATGACATAAGAGGACTTTGTGGAGTCCCTTCCAAGAGAGGGTTGGAAGATAGCTTGGTAAGAGGCCTGGTCAGGAATGTGCTCATTGTTTCCATCCTCTTCTCTCGGAAGCCACTGCTAGGGAGGAAAAGCAGGCCCAGAGACAGGGAAGGGCTAGGGAAGAGGGAGTGATAGGAGAGCAATAGAAAAGACAGGTTACTCTCCCTCATTCCCAGTATAGCTCCTCAAACCTCAGGTAAAGCCTCTGATTCTGAGGCTTATAATAGGATCAGACTGAACATTTAACCCCTCAAGCTGCCTGGAAAGTGTGGGTGCTGATTAAGATGGCAAGAGATGAAGAAGGAAGGAATCTACTGGTTACAGAGGTGAAAGCATCTGTTAGTGAAGCCTTCTCAGTTTCTTATTGCCTTATCAATGTCATCAGTCCACTTAATGTACTCACTTTCCAAACGCCTATTAACCAATTGTACATACCTTGAGTTCTTTCTAGGAGGCAATATTAATATTCTCATTTCCGAGTTGAGGCCACAGAAATTTGGACAACTTCTGGTTGTTGTTGTTGCTGGCAGGTGCTCATCAAGTTGGTTCCAACTCATAGCAACCCCCGTGCATACCAGAAGGGAGCATGGCCCCGTCCTGTGTCCCCCTCTCTGGAGGGCACTTGCCTCAAATCTTTAAATTCAAAGCTTCATGTTTTGTCAAATGAAATCATTTCTTCAGTCAATCTCAGAAATCTTTATGTAAAAACGTTGGAAACGCCTTTCACTCAAGGTCTAGGGAGGCTGAGTAAGGTGGGAGAGGCTCCAGGACAGATGGTGGGAATCACTCCTGCAGGTGGGTGGTAGGTTGGCGAGGCCAGTCTGACTTGCCTCCCTGGTGACTGACCTCAACCAGCAATGGGCAGCTGGACACATGGCATGAAGTGACCTCTGGTCTTCGTGGCAGTGGATGCCAGTAGACCGTCAGGTATGGGAGACCCATGAGAAAATAGGTTACTTTTCTCTTTCTATCCAAGTTTCTCTGTGATCTCTTTATGCTGCCTGAGCCCGCATGCATACTGACAAAGGCAGACATGTGCACACACATGGCAAAGTAAATAGAGACGCCCACATTAACAGACGAATCCATCCACGTGCAAATAGGCACATATGTGCACATGCATGCCAAAGCAGACACAGACATCCATGAATGCACATGTATTCGTGAAAGCCGATTTTCATGGGGAAAAAGATCAGCTCTATCACTGTCAAGTCCACTCCAACTCAAAGCAACTGTAGAGCACAGAGGACAACTGCCCCATTGGGTTTCCAAAGCTGTCATCTTGTCAGACACAGTCAGCCACCACTTTCTCCTGCAGAGCAGCTGGGGTTTTCCAACTGCCGACCTTTCACTTAGCAGCCGAGCACTTGCTGATTTTCATAGGAGTCTGGAAATCAGTTTCATTGCCTGCTAGTCACACCTCCTCTGTGAGTTAGCACAGCCTGGTAAGCTTGGAAGGAGAAAAATCTTCCTTCCCGAGGTAGTTGAGTGGTTTTCCCCTGAGGAAATGGTTCAGAAAAAGATTTCCTTCAAGAAATCAGAACATTCTTGAAGAGAAATTTCCTGCCAAAACATTTGTTTGCTTGACACTGAGACAAGTGAAGCAGGCCCCTAACTTCCCCCTTGGGTCCTCTTTCTCATCATGACTGCTCTGCTTAGCTACAAGGCTCCAGGACCTGGGAGCAAGTGTGCCCTTCTATTTGGAACCTCACAGGGCTCCACTGTGAGTCAGGGAAAGACCTGGAAACTTGAGCATCCTGAAACGGGGCCTGCATAGCAATATCATCTGTCATCAGGCTCATCTTTTCTCTCATTTTTAGTAAGATCATTGAGCCCTTGGAACCCTGAGAAGTTCTCTCAGAGGAAGCCATCCTCCTCCCATGAATCCAAGAGGGACTACTTAAAGATTGTTGTCTTCTACTTACAGGAATACCAGCAACCAATTGCCATTGAGTCAACTCGGACTCATGGAGAGCCCAAGTGTGTTAGAGAAGTCCGGTCCCTAGAATTTTCCATGGCTGGCGTGAGTTTTTTTCCAGAGGCATATCACCAGGCCCTTCTTGGTAGGCACCTCTGGGTGAACTCAAACCTTTAACTCATAGTTCACAGCCTAGCTTATGAACAATACCATCCAAGGACGGTACAGTTACTTGCTAATGGTCACCTGCAGTATATGAACCGAGGTCAAGTAACTGCCTGAGAAACATCAACCAGAGGAAAGCAGAGTGAACCCCAGGGTTCTTGGGAAGAGGGCCAGAGAGAGAAAAAGGAGAAAACAGCTTTCTCGGGACATCAGAAAGGAAAGGACTCCACTTTGTGGATGCCATAGAACAATCCCAAGCCAAGCATGGGTGAGAAACAGACCCCACCCAAACCCAGCGGGCTGGATTCTGTCGCCAAGTGTTGAACACCAGACATGGATATGACAGAGCCGCTAGTTGTCCGTGGAAAGAAACTGTTTGCCCATTGTCTGGTAGTTTTACAGCATTTGAACAACCAGGCCTCTGCTGCCTCTTCTGGCCTGAAATATAATTGCAGCCATAACCCCCCAGCGTTTCAATGGGTAGAACTCCCTGGGGAGGGCTAACTACCCAAATCATTTGGGAGATCATTTTAGGATTGTCCAGGAGATCTTTGGCTGTGTCTATTATATGAACAATGGTGTCTTTGTTTTAAAAAAAGAAACTTTTTATTGTAAGGTGGGTTAAGATTTACAGAGAAAATCAGCTTTGCACGTAACAATTTATACACGTTTTGTTATGTGACATTGATGACAATCTCCTGCAATGTAATATCACTCATGCCATTGAAACTCTGCTTCCTGTTTTCATTCACCCTTCTCCCCTAACCTTGCCTGCCTTTTGAATTTGGCCTTGGGCAAATACTGCCTATTTGCTTTTGAATGGTTGAAGGTTCTGAGGAATGTGTGCTCCTCAGTGCTATGATTCATTTTGGTGTAGTTGTTCTTATCAGATGCCATTGAGCCAGTTGCAACCCACATTGACCTATGCCAAACAGAAAGAAACACTACCTAGCCCTGAATTATTCTCCTAATTGTTCCCAAGCTTGAGCCCCTTGTTTCAGTCACTGTCAATCCATCTCCTTAAGGGGCTTCCTCTCTTTCACTGTCCCTCTACTTCACCTGGCATGATGTCCTTCTCCAGGGACTAGTCTCTCTTAATAACATGACCAAAATATGTGAGAGGAAGTCTCACCATCCTTGCCTTTAAGGAGCCCTCTGACCATACTTCTTCTAAGACAGGTCTGTTTGTTCCCTTGGCAGTCCATGTTACTTTCAATATTCTTCACCAGCACCACAATTCAAACATATCAATTCTTCTTCAGCCTTCCTTATTCAATGTCTAACTTTCACATACTTATGAGGCAATTTAAATTACTATGGCTTGGGTAAGGTGCACCTTAGTCCTCAAAGTAACATCCTTGCTTTTTAGCACTCTACAGACATATTGTGAACCAAATGTATCCATATGCAATGCGTCATTTGATCTCATGATTGCAGCTTCCAAGAACATTGATTATAGACCTCATCAAGACAAAAATCCGCGACAACTTCAACAAATAACAACAAATAAAAAAACAACAAACTTCTCCATTTTTCATGGTACCTATTGATCAAGTTGTGAGGATGTGTGTCTTCTTGACATTGAGTTGTAATTCATACTGAGGGCTGCAATCTTTGATTCTCATAAGGTTCACTTTATAACCTGTCTATTTTAAGGGGGTTGAATTCAGTTCCAGACCTGAACGGTGATGAAGAACCACTAGTCTATCTAACCAATAAACCTCATCTTTTATCATCATTATTATTATTACTATTGGTAGTAGTAGTATGACTTTCAGTTTGCTTACATATTACTCCCCACTCTATCTGGGATCATGTACCATGATCCCTTTCAGAGCAGCTGTTTGTGATAGGCAGGCACCATTTAGTTCTTGTGACCTTAGCATCATAGAGGCTGAGGTACGCATAGTCCATTACTGATTTGGACTAATTGTTGCCAGGCATCTTGATTTTCTTCACTGTTATTTGCTCCAGACAGGGTGCAAGAGTTTATTGTGCCAGCCTGGCCGATAAACACAAGTAGGATTAATCGAAGGGCAGAGGGATAAATGGTTTCGTGAGCCTCGCCTTGCTTGCTCTGTGCCTCAATTTAAAGGGGTACACTACCTGTGGGATGCCTAACTTGTGGACTGTGTCACTGTAAGTTGAGGTCCATTTAATCCCCCAGGATTGGAATGTTCATCTCTGGATCTGGGGACCGACAGTTGGTGACAGTTGGTGACTTGCCGTGCTGTTTGCTGCCTGGGTATATATAGCCCAGCTCTCTCTACAGAAAGGGACTGGCAACTGGCGGCTCTCAAGCCTTAAAGGACTGCTAGTATCTCACTCTTTTATAATTTAACTGTTAGTTTCTTGTGTTATCTATCTGTATATAATTTAGTGGTTCATTTCTTGTATTGTATATCTAGCTTTATAAATATATTTATCTATAATTACTAGCAATATGGTTTTGTCTCTCTAGAGAACCCTGTCCAACACATAGGGTGAGACCAAGAACCAACTTTTAGTTTGCTACTCACTAGCTTTTGAAGACCCCAGTCACTTCCCTGATGGATACAGAACATTGTCTTTGTGAGCTAGTTTGTACCAATTGATCTTGAGGTCTCTCAGAGCTATGTTCCTGATCCCCCATATTTAGGACACGCTCCCTCAAGGGGTTTTGTTATAGCTAAGACATTTTCATAACTATGCCTCCTGGATGCACTATTATATTCATGGACATATTTGTAGTATATGCTAATATGTATATAGAACTATTCTCTGGCAAACCTATATTTATTCATGGGGCTAGTCCCATTCTTCCCCCAACTGCTCAGATTTTGTGGTTTTTCTATCTATCTATTTATCTCTTTAGCTATCCTTGTATGTTATTGTTATTATTGGAGTATTTATCTCTGTTGCCTTTAATGCTTGTAGTCTACTGAGAAAGGATAGTGTTTTGATGTTCCAAATGTTTCCCCATTTTCTGGGTTACATGACACAAACCAATAGAAGAAGAGAAAAGAAAAAAATTTAACCCAAGTAATAACACCAACAATAAAACCAATTTAGTCTTTTGGTTAAGAATTAGTCAGACTTTCCCACTCCTAGGCTAACCCTTGAAAGAAAAAGAATGAGATAAAGGACCATAGGGAGGAAGAAAGGAGAGTGGGAGGCAAGGGAATAAAGAAAGAAGGTGGCAGGGTTGTGTGAACAATTTATGTGGACCTTCTTTGATGTGTGTTGAAAGTAATATTGACTGGTTTTTTCAATACTCACCAAAATTATTTATATAAATCAAGAAAACCTCACTACCCTGGAATCAATTCTGACATATAGCAACCCTTTGGACAGATTATAGAACTGCCCCTGTGGGTTTCCAAGGCTGTAAATCTTTACAGGAGTAGAAAATCTCATCTTTCTCTTGTGGAGTGGGGGTGGGGGGAGTTTCGATCTTCTGATCTTGCAGTTAGAAGTCCAACTCATAATCTACTTCACCAACAGGGCTCCTCCTTTCATCATTAATCTAGACTGTTTGACCTTCTTGGCTTACTGGATTTTATTTTCTCGCTTTAGAAGACGTGGTACCAAAATACACACCATTTCCTAGCCCCCCCAAAAAATCAAAAGTAAGCAAAAACAAAACAGGAAAAACTAGCAACCCAATCCAAACCAACTAACCTATTTAGCCATATAGATAAAGGATACTTGTAGCCAACCTCTGTGTTGGGGGCAATAGGGACGGATGGGGACTGTGATTAACAGGCACGTGTCAGCTCATCCACAGGGGACATTCAAATTCTAGCTCCAGACTGTTGTTGCCTTGGGGAAATGTAAGGATTTTAAGGCCTGATTTTCTGTTTGTAACTGAGATGCTGAGAATATAAAATTCGATGTGAAATCATCAACTTTTCAAATATTGGATCACATTAGTTAACAGCACTTTTCAGGCTGCTCATCATCATACTAGCACATCATTAGGCTAAAATCATATCAAAGACATCTGGTTTGTCCCCTGTGCCCTTTAAGGACAACTGAAACATAAGGACGGGAATGTGACATTCATTCTTCCTCTAGTCCCTCACCCTTTGCCTCCATCGGCTGGCGTTCATAGAAGAGGCAGACGGTTTTGTTCAACTTCAGCATAATCAGAGTCCTGAGAGTTAAACACAATACATATATAATTTCATACTAGTCGTTTTTATATTAGCCCAAACAAAACCAACAAAAACCCAACCCGTTACTGTTATGTTGGTTCTGGCTCCCGAGGACCCCCTGGGTGCCAGGGAGAAACTACACATCACAGGATTCTCAAGCCTGTGGGCTTCTAGAAGCAGGCCATTAGTTATTTCTTCTGAGGGGTGCAACTGCCCACCTCTTGATACGTTGAGTCCTTAACCATTTGTGCCACCCAGGGTATCCCAGTCTTCGTATGTGACCCCCAAATTCCTTGACAGGCTACCTATAGGAAGGTAGAGTCTATGCCCTTTCCCCTTAAATTGGGATGTTTCATGACCTCTGTGACCAATAGATTATGGAGAAGATGACACTGCGACATCTAGTTTGGGCAACCGCCTTCCCTCCCCCAAAGTGCTTCACAACTTCTGAAAAATCCCTTCAAAGACTTCTTCTTGAGTACTCACCCTTAGAATGTCCAGCCTCCACGTGCTACCTCTCAGGACACTTCTCAGCACCCGGACACTATGCTGAAAGAAGCCTGAGCCACCTGGAAAGGCCACGTGGAGACACTCCAACCAACAACCCAGCTAAGCACCCAGCTAACGGCCAGCTTCAGCTGCCAGCCCTCTGAGTGCACGTGTAGGCACTGGAGTCACCAGAGGCCCCTGCCCCAGCTCCCATGTGACTGCCAACTCATGGGAGACTCCAAGCACGACCCAGTGGCCTCCCAGCAACCACACGGTGATGGTCCTTGTTTGAAGCCACTGCGTTTGGGGAGGGGGCGTTTCTTGCCCAGCCACAGGGATGAGAACCTGCATCTCAACAACATGCAGGTGGGTGAGGGGGCCGTCTCTCAAGCAAGGCAGCCTCCCTTCTTGTCAACTCCTGGGGATTTTTGTTGTTCTTGCCACTGCTGCCCCAATTCCCCAGGAGCTAGAGGAAGGCAGGCAGCAGGCCTCAGGTGGCCAGGAGGCAGGAGCCTCTGTGGGATGCAGTTACAATGGGAGACATAACCTTAAAGGCAGGAGCCTGACTTTACCTTTGCCTCCTGGAGATTTGGGATGCAGAACACCTGTCAAATCCCATGTTCTGTCCAACCCTGATCATATGTCTGTCTTATGTTTGCACACAGGACGCAGACTTGTGAACACCCAAAGAACAGGGTCTGGCGCCAAGAAACCAGCGCCACAAGGAACTGATGTTTCTCCAGCAATGGGGAGGGGTGGGATGAGAGGAAGAAAGGAGTACAAATCACTGGATCAAAACACGGTGGGGAAAGGAAGGAACAAAGGGAGAGAGTGAAGGAGGGAGACTGGGAGGCTGAAGGGAAAAGGCAGGGAAGGAAAGGAGAAAGGTGGGGTTGGGGAGAGAGGAGCGAAGAAGAAATGGATGAGTGTGGGAGGGAAGATGGAAGGTGAAGGCAGGCAGGAAGACGGGAGCAAAGGGAGTGAAGGAAGAAAAGAGAAAGAGAAGGGCAAGGAGAAGAAAGGAAGGTAGGGAAGAAAGGAAGAAAACGAGAAACCTAATGTCAATGGCACCCTCTATGTTTTTATTTCCTGTTTTTCTGAGGTAGCCTCTTCAGCAGAAGCAAATGGGCTGATTTGCCTCAAACTCCACCTAGGTAGAAAGCACGGGTTTCATTTCGCCAGGGCCTGTGAAAATGTTTGAACTGAGCAGCATTAACACGGAGACAGCGATTACCCCACGTGGCTGTTGCGCTCTGATGATACCAAGGCAACGGGAATGGGGGCTCATTATTTCACCAGGTGACAAAAAAAATTGTATTTTGACGTTTCACCCTGAACGTGGGGAAGGGGGACGTGGGGGAGGAAGCAGGGGCCCTTTGTGGAGTCTCCTCTTGCCATTGTGATGCCCCTTGGCCTGCCAACAACCTAAGGTCCTGCACGCTGCCAGTGAGGGGCTTGGCTGCAGGCCCTAGCCCAGCATTTCTTATCAGATTTACTGTGACAAGTGCTGGGAGAAAAGCAAGATGCTGTTAAGAGCGCATCCGTTCAAACCCTGCTATTTAGAAATTTGGATTTATATTTTGTCAGAGAGAAGTAGCACTGATGTTAATCTTTGTACTACCATGGAAAAAAGTCATTCATAATCTTATAACAATAATCCATAGTATTTGTGGAGCTCTGAGAACCAAGGGATGGTCAGAAGCATTTTTAGACAGATGTCTCATTTCATCTTCAAAGCAACCCAGTGAGGAATAAGAAAAGTTGGCTTATGACTTCCCTTTTGGAAAGTGAGTCTTTGGAAGCACAGAGAGGTCCAGGTTTGCCCAAGGTCACATAGTCAATAAGTTAGCATTTTTAGACAGATCTCTCATTTCATCTTCAAAGCAACCCAGTGAGGAATAAGAAAAGTTGGCTTATGACTTCCCTTTTGGAAAGTGAGTCTTTGGAAGCACAGAGAGGTCTAGGTTTGCCCAAGGTCACATAGTCAATACGCTAGAGAGCCTGGATTTTAACCTGAGCGGTCTGCTGCCAGAGGTACTTTTTTTGCTCGTGTTTATTAAGGCAACTTGCAGCTCTGGCAAGGATTCAGATAGAATTGAGGATAATTTTTTTAAACAATTTATTAGGGGCTCATACAACTGTTATCACAGTTCATACATATACATACATCAATTATATAAAGCACATCTGTACAGTCTTTGCCCTAATCATTTTTTCTCCTCTTTTCTTTTTTTTACATTTTATTAGGGACTCATACAACTCTTATCACAATCCATACATATTCATACAACAATTGTATAAAGCACATCCATACATTCCCTACCCAAATCATTCTCAAAGCATTTGCTCTCCACTTAAGCCCTTTGCATCAGGTCCTCTTTTTTTCCCCCTCCCTCTTCATCCCCCCCTCCCTCATGTGCCCTTGGTAATTTATACATCGTTATTTTGTCATATCTTGCCCTATCCGGAGTCTCCCTTCCCCGGTTCTCTGCTGTCCCTCTCCCAGGGAAGAGGTCACATGTGGATCCTTGTAATCAGTTCCCCCTTTCCAACCCACTCACCCTCCACTCTCCCAGCATCGCCCCTCACACCCGTGGTCCTGAAGGTATCGTCCACCCTGGATTCCCTGTACCTCCAGCCCTCATATGTACCAGTATACAGTCTCTGCCCTATCCAGCCCTAAAAGTGCTTCTCTCTATCCTTGTGGAGCCCTGGTGAATGGGCTGGGCTGCTAAGTAGTAGGTTAAACAGGCTTTCCCCTCCTGTGAAAAGTTACACTCTCGGGAAACTCACGGGTGCCAGTTCTTCCCTGTCCTCCAGGGTTGCTCTGAATCAAGGTCAACTCAATGGCAGTGAGTTTGGCTTTTTTAATGTCTCTCCCTGTTATTGTTGTTGTTGTTGTTGATAGTTTGCCATCCAGTTGGTTCTGGTCCATGGCAAACCTATTCACAGCAGAATGTAACAATAACAGCTCCTCCTGCATCCACCCAAGTGTTCCTATGCTCAGTCCTCTTGTTGTAGTCACTGTGTCAATCCAGCTCTTCAAGGGCCTTCAACCTTTTTTTACAGCCCTTCCATTTTTCTAAGCATGATGCCTCTCCAGGGACTGGTCTCCACTGACAACATGTCCAAAATCTCACCATCCTTACTTCTAATGAGAATTCCTGCCGTACTTCCAAGACAGATTTTGTTTGTTCTTTTGGCAGTCCATGGTACTGTCAATATTCTTTGCCAGTACCATGGTTCAAATTCATACAGTTTACCTGGGTCTTCTTCACTCAATGGCAAGCTTTTCACATGCAGATGAAGCAAATGAAAATACCATGGTTTGGATCAGGTGCACTTCCTGCTTAAAGTAACATCCTAACTTTTCAACATTCTAAAGAGCTCTTATGCAGCAGATCTACCCAGTGCATTGTATCTTTTCATCTCTTGACTGCTGCTTCCATGAGCATTGCTTGTGGATCCAGAGAAGACAAAATCCTTGACAACTTCAAGTTTTTCTCGATTTATCATCATGTTACCTATTGGTTCAGTAGTGAGGATTTTGGTTTTCTTTGTGTTGAGTTGTATCCCACATTGAAGGCTGCAATCCTTGATCTTCACCAGCAAGTGCTTCAAGTCCCCCATCATTGTCAGCAAGCCAAACTGTGTCGTCTGCATATCGCAGGTTGTTAATAATATTTCCTCCAAATCTGATTCTGTGTTCTTCTTCATATAATTTGGCTTCTCTGATTATTTGCTCACCATACAGATTGAAAAAGTGTAATAATTGGGTGCAACCTGGATGCACACCTTTCTTGATTCTTAAACCATGCAATCTACCCTTGTTCTATTTGTGCTGCTGCTTCTTAATCCATGTACAAGTTTCACATGAGCAAGACAATGTGTTCTGGAATTCCCTTCTCAAAACTATCCATGTTTTGTTATGATCCACACAGTCAGATACCTTGGGTGTTAATAAAACATAAGTAAACATCTTTTGGGTATTCACTGCTTTCAGGCAAGATCCATCTGATATCTGATATGCTTTGTTCCACATCCTCTTCTGAATCTGGCTTAAATCTCTGGGAAACCAAACTTACTGCCTTGTAGTTGATGACAACTCATCCTGACCCTATAGTATAGGGTAGAACTAACTGCCCCTGTGAGTTTCTGAGACTGTAACTCATTATGGGAGTAGAAAACTTGCCTTTCTCCCACGGAGTGACTGGTGGTTTCGAACTGCTAACCTTGGGGTTTGCAATCCAACCTGTAACCACTGTGCCACGATGGCTCTTGAATGCTGAATATGGTAACTTTCTGTCAATGAATTAATGCAACTGTTGTTGTATTAGCTTCAGTACAATTTGACTCACATGTGATGTCAATGATAGTGTTACATAATTTGACCATTCCGTTGGTCTCCCTTCTTTGGTATGTATACACATATGGATCTCTTCCAGTCTGTTAGCCAAGTAGCTGTATTCCAAATTTCCTGACACAGATGAGTGAGTGCTGCCAGTGCTTTATCAGCTTGTGGAAACATTTCAATAGATATTCCAGCAATTCCTGGCATCTTGTTTTGGGCTAGTGCTTTCCATGCATATTGTATTTCTTCTTTCCTGACCATTGGTTCTTGCTCATATGTTACCTCCTGAAATGGTTGAGTGTTGGTCTATTCTTTTTGATACAGTGACTCCATATTGTTTCCATGTTCCTCAGATGTTTCCTTCATCATTCAATATTTTGCCCATAGAATTTTTTAATATTGCACTTCGAGACTTGACATTTTTCTTCAGTTCTTTCAGTTTAAGATATGCTGAATATGTTCTGTTTTGGTTTTCTAACTCTAGGCCTTTGCACATTTTGTGATAATATTTTACTTTGTATTCTCGAGTTGTCCTTTGAAATTTTCTATTTAGCTCTTTACTTCATCATTTCTTCCATTTGCCTTAGCTACTCTCTGATTAAGAGTAAGTTTCAGAGTCTCTTCTGACATGCACTTGTATCTTTTCTTTATTTCCTTTTTTTTTTAAAATGACACTGTGCTTTATTCAGAGATGTTCTCAAAATTTGTTGGGTTATTATCAAGGTTGTATATTGACTCTCGTGTACTTGTTTGCATTTTCTTGAACTTCAACTTGAGCTCACATATGAACAATTGCTGATCTGTTCCACATTCAGCCCCTGGACTTGTTTCAGTTGCTGATATTGAGCTTCTTTTATTGTCTCTTCCCACAGGTGTAGTCAATTTGATTTCTGTGTATTCCATCTGGAGAAGTCCACATTTATGGTCACCTTTTTTGTTGTTGATCATATGTTTGAAGAAATCTTTAATCATGCAAAATTCTAACATACAATCAAGATAAATTGGTAATTATTGGTGATTGGAGTGCAAATGTTGGAACCAAAGAGGAAAGAACAGAAGTTGGAAAACATAGTATATGCTATCAGCAATTTATTGGTCTTGCAAACTCTGTCATGCGATCTCCAGCTTGGTTTCTATCACCAAGACCATATGTTTCAACTACTGATCCTTCCTCTTTGTTTTCAACTTTTGCATTCCAATAGCATTTTGATAGCAAGTCTGACATATTTGGGACTGAATATGGTGGTAGAATTATTCAGTTTCTGCATCACCAGCTTTGGGTGGCTGGTGCATAAATTTGAACAATAGTTGTATTGATTGGTTCTCCTTGAAGGGGGCTAGATAGCATCCTATCAAAGATAGCATTGTACATTAAAATATATCTTAAAATGTCCTTTTGATGATGAATGCAATGTTGTTTCTCTTGATTGTGTCATTTCCAGCAGAGTAAACCATAAGATTTTCTGTTTCAAAATGGTCAATATCAGTCCCTTTCAGCTAACTAATGCTTACAATATCAATCTTTATGTATTCCATTTCCTTTTTAATGACTTCCAATGTCCCTAGATTCATATTTCATACATCCCAAGTTTCAATTATTAATGACGATATGAACTGTTTCTCCTCATTTTGAGTTGTGCCCCATCAGCAAATGAAGGTCCTGATGGCTATCCTCGATTTGCATCATTATGGTCGACTTGCCTATGAAAAGTCAGCTCTTCCTCTTCCTCAGCCGTATTTTGAGTACTTTCCAAGTTGAAGAGCTCATCTTCTGGCACACGTTCTGACAATGTTCTTCTGTTGTTCATGGGGGGTCTAGTAACTGACAGTGTTGCTGCTATCCATAGGGTTTTCAATGGCTCATTTTTCCCACGCGGGCAGCCAATTCCTTCTTCATTGTCTGTTCTTTGTCTGGAAGCTCTTTGGGTGACCCTGCTGGTATATGAAATGCCAATCACATAGCTCCCAGTATCACACAAAACAAAAGTCACCACAGTACCACAAAATGCCAGACAAGTGATGGACCTCTATTCTTAGTGAGGCGTGGCCTGGTGGGAGGAGTGGGCCCTTAGGTGGTTCTGATCCACTTACTGGAACAAATACTGTTAGTTCTTATTTCATAAATGTGAAATACATAAAAGAAACCCCCCAAAATATCCTCCAATTCAGACTTTCTGCCTTTTAAAAGAGGATAACCCACTCTGATTCAAAGTCATTGAGGTGTTTTGTTTTCCCCTCCCTCTGAGGCTACAGAGACTAGACTAATCACAGCTGAGGTGGAGCGACTGAAATGACTTAAAGCACCAGCTACAGTCAACAGCTACAGACTGACAGAGCTGCTCAGCCAAGAGCTGAGGGTTCTCAACTCCCACTTCTACTGATGGGCACAGCCAGTGGCCTCTGGGAGTTGACTGGAACCCAGCAGCCAGCTGTGAGGAGCAAGCTAATTCATCTCAGCCTGGCCCAGGTCATCAAGTCACTGAAGGAGTATCGGGAAAGAGGGAAGAAATTTGGGGTCCCACATTTGGCCACAGACAAAAGTTGTTCTGTGTTTAGACAGTAGTTCTGGGCATGAGTTTGGGGCAGGTGTGATGAAGGAAAGTCGGCTCCCTCCCTGCATCTGGGAACAGATGGTGGGGCTGCCCTGGAAACAGCAGGCCAGTAAGCTGGAGCAAAAAAGGCTTGGACTCTAAAGCCCTGGCAGGGCAGATTGAAGCTACCTGGAATGTTTTTTCTTAACCCAATGGCTCCTGATACCCTCACCACCCCCAACTAGGTAAAAGGGAAGAAAGATGCATTTTCTTTACAGAGGCAACTTTCTAGAAAGGAGACCAGCCCACCAGCTGTGAAAGGTCCCCTTAAAACATTTTACTTTGAGCAGGAGGAAGAAATGTTGAGATTCCCAGAGCCACGTGGAATTGTGGATCCTCTAGTTTAGGTTCCAGTGATGCCAGATCAATTTTTCTAAAGAAAGTCAAAATTCCTGTTTTCTTAAAAACCTCCTGATTTTTTCAAAGGCGATTCAATAACATTGGATAGAAGCCAGGTAGGCCAAAGAGCCTTGATGGCACAGTGGGTTATGTGTTGTGCAGCTAACTAGAAGGTCAGTAGTTTAAAACCACCAGTCACACTGGGGGAGCGGGGGGTGGGGGATAGCTGTGGGGGGGCTGTGCAGAGATGAGACTTTCTACTCCATATAGATTTTCAGCCTCGGAAAACCACAGGGGCAGTTCTGCTCGGTCTGTGAGTTGGAATCTTCTAGATGGCAGTGAATAAGCAGGCCAACCAGAGTCCACACAGGTCCTCATTTGACCATGGGAGTCCCCAGTCTGTGACCCTCACAGAATCGACCTTTGTGTATCAATGTTACAAGTGAGATCCAGAGAAGGGAACGCCTGTCCCCTTGAGGAGCACCGAGTTGACCTTCCAGTCTCCAACCTGTAGCAGACACTCCCGGTGCTCCTTCTCTTCACTCCCAAATTCCTGATTCCGTGTACTTGCCTCAGTCTCCAAGGGACAGCTCTGAAGGTCCCTTTGCTGGTGCTGGCTGAATGTGCTGAGGAACATATGCCCCTGGGAACAGCCCTGACGAGGCCCATCACTCCTTGGATGGCAAAACTCTGAGAGGCGTGTGCTATACCTACACCTGGAGACTTCCTAAGTGATTAAGCAGCAGGTTCCCAGGTTTGTAATTGGATTCACAATCTATTTGTTATCGGTGGCCTTCCCTCCACTGGCTCACAATGCCACTTCATTACCTGCATGCTCAGAGTTTCCTAAATAAGCTCATTGCCTTTAAGTCTTTGGCCAGGGTCTGCTTCAGTGAGAACCCAAACTAAGCCCAGGTCTGAATCATTATGTGTCCTTCCTGCCATCCAGTTGATGCCGACTCATGGCGACTCTATAGGATAGGGTAGAACTGCACCTGTGAGTTTCTGAGACTGGAACTCTTTTTTTAAAAAAACATTTTATTAGGGGCTCATACAACTCTTATTACAATCCATACATATACATACATAAATTATATAAAGTATATCTGTACATTCTTTGCCCTAATCACTCTCAAAGCATTTGCTCTCCACTTAAGCCCTTTGCATCAGGTCCTCTTTTTTTTACCCTCCCTCCCGCTCCCCACTTCCTCATGAGCCCTTGATAATCCACAGATTGTTATTTTGTCATATCTTGCCCTATCCGGAGTCTCCCTCCCCCCCTTCTCTGTCGTCTGTCTTCCAGGGAGGAGGTTACATGGGGATCCTTGTAATCTGTTGCCCGTTTCCAACCCACTCACCCTCCACTCTCCCAGTATCGCCCCTCACACTCCTGGTCCTGAAGGTATCATCCACCATCGATTCCCTGTGCCTCCAGCTCCTATATGTACCTGTGTACAACCTCTGCCCTATCCAGTCCTGCAAAGTACAATACAGATCATGGTAGTTGGTGGGAGGAAGCATCCAGAATCTGGGGGAAAGCTGTGTTTTTCATTGGTACTACATCGCACCCTGACTGACCCATCTCCTCTCCTAAACCCCTCTGTGAGGGGATCTCCAGTGGCCAGCAAATGGGCTTTGGGTCGCCACACTGCACTTCCCCCTTCATTCACAATTATGTATATATATATATATATATATATATACCATATATATATGTTATATACATATTTTGCATAATGCCTTATACCTGGTCCCTTTGGCACCTTGTGATCGCACAGGCTGGTGTGCTTCTTCCATGTGGGCTTTTTTGCTTCTGAGCTAGAGGGTCGCTTGTTCACCTTCAAGCCTTTAAGACCCCAGACACTATCTCTTTTGATAGCCGGGCACCATCAGCTTTCTTCGCCACATTTGCTTATGCACCCGTTTGTCTTCGGCAATCGTATCATGGAGGTGTGCAGCCAATGCTGTGATTTTTTTGTTCTTTGATGCCTGATAACTGATCCCTTTGGGGCCTCATGATCACACAGGCTGGTGTGCTCTTCCATGTGGGCTTTGTTGCTTCTGAGCCAGATGGCTGCTTGTTTATCTTCAAGTCTTTAAGATCTCAGACACTATCTCTTTTGATAGCCGGGCACCATCAGCATTCTTCACCACATTTACTTGTTCACCAGCTTTGGCTTCAGCAGTTGTGTCGGGAGGATGAGCATTGTAGAGTGCCAATTGAATAAAAGAAAGTATTCATGCATTGAGGGAGTGCTTGCGTTAAGCCCCAAGGTCCTGCCGCCACCTTAACACTAAACCTATAAATATAGACACATAGATCTATTTCCCCATCCATATATATATATATATATATTTATTTATTTATATACATATATATAATTTGCATGTACATGTCTTTGTCTAGACCTCTATAAATGCACTTTGACTCCTAGCTCTTTCCTCCATCTCCCTTGACTTTCCTCCTCTCCCACTACCATGCTCCGTCCCCACCTGGGTTACAGCTATACCTCTTCTTTACGTAACCTTACCCTTGAGCATTCCCTACCAGGCCTGCCACTTCCCCCTCACTACCATTTTGAGTCCCATGTTGTTCCCTTGTCCCTGTGTTTGTTAACACCACTTCCTTACCTCCCCCGCACCTCCCCCTATCCCAAGTGCCCCCGGAACTGTCGGTCCTGTTGTTTTTCCTCCAGATAGTTCATACAGCCTGTCTTATTTAGACAGACCTGTGGAGACACTAACATGCACGAAAACAAGACAGAGGAAAACAAAGCAACAGTATACAACCAGACAACAAAACAACAAAAACAAACCACTGACAAAGAACAAAACAAAACACATCAAGAAAGAAGAGCTTGTAGTTAGTTCAAGGATCATTTGTTGGACCTTAGGAGTGTTTTCCAATCCAGTCTGTTGAGGCACCACAACCTGGCCCCAAAGTCCACTTTCAGCATTCCCTGGGGACCTTGCCACTCCATTCCCTTGCTGTTCCACTGCACTCCACCACACTTTGCCTCGGTGTGGTGGAATCAGGTTAGGTGCAATTCGCACACTGTGTCTCCAGTGCTGTCCCCTGTATCACCCTTGGTCACTGAGGGGCATCATGTCTCATAGTGGGGCCAGCCATGTTGTTCTCTTTGTCTGCTCTGAGACTGGAACTCTTTAGGGAAGTAGAAAGCCTCATCTTTCTCCCTTGGAGTGGCTGGGGATTTCAAATTTGCCATTTCAGACATTGCGTTTAGCAGCCCAACACATAAACCCTATACCCCACCATAGCTACAGAAAACAATAAAGAAACAAAATCCAACAACACTCATTGCCATTGGGTGCATAACAATCCTATCGAGAGAAAATACTCCGGCTTCCTGGGTTTCCAAGGCTATAACTCTTTGTAAAAATAAAATTGTGTTATGTTTTCAGTGAAAGTTTACATAACCGATTAGATTTTCATTTAACAAATTCTCTACTTGTTTAGTGACATTAGTTACGTTTTTCAATAAAAAGGAAAGCAGAAAATTAAAAAAAGAACAAATGGAAAACGTGTTAAGAGTAAAGACAAATGATAAGATGTTAATTTTTAACCTAATCATATCTGCAACAATACACTTTCTGATGTACTGGCGATGAGCAGGGTTTAATCCCATCCCTGGTGAATGGTCCCAGGGGATTTAATGGAGGCTTATTCTCTGTGGAATCTCTGCCAATGCATTTTGAGTTTTTATACTCTTTATGGGAGAAGAAAGCCTCATCTTTCTCCAAAGGAGTGACTGGTGAATTCCAACTGCTGACCTTGCAGTTAATAGCCCAACACATAAACCATTATGCCACCAGAAGAGAGATTTGTCTCTAGGTGCCTTCCAATGCAAGCACTACAATTATGCAAGGAGGATATTTTTTTCTGTACTGGAGCCAGGTCAAGTCAGAACCAGTGTGTCCATGGTTTGCAGCGAAGTCAGAGGAAGAAGAGGGTAGACTGTCTATAACTTCTCATAGTCCAGGGAAATGCTAGGCCTGGAAGGGGGCATGCTGGCTCAACCATATTCAGAAAATCTGCACACTAACCTCCCCGGCTCAAATAATTACCAGCACCATGTCTCTGAATATCACCTAAAAGCAAAATAGTGAAAGCACCATTTCCATTTCATAATACTTTTACTAAAAGTAAAGTTCAATTCAGTGATGTGAAGAAGCTGGAAAAATTATCTTCTCATTTCTTTCTTTTTCTTTCCCTCCCTTTCCCCTTCTTCTCCACAGAACTGAGAGGCAGAAGGAATAAAGGCAGCATGGCACCAGCTGGAGGACACCGTGGGGTCAGGGTCACCATTTAACTCATGCTTCTCCAGTTTGGAGGGGCAACTTGATGTCCTCGTTTGTGAATTTGCTTATTAATCTTTTTGAGTTAACAAGGTCATGGTAAAAAAGGATTGTTGGTGTTTTTGTTAGGAACCTTCTAGTCCAGTCCAACTCATAGTGACTCAATGCATCAGTGCAGAGCTCTCTAGACCAATGGTTCTCAACCTGTGGGACCCTTGCACAGGGTGACTGTAACAAAATTACAGTTATGAAGCAGCAATGAGAATATTTTTATGGTTGTGGAGGTCACCACAACATGAGGAACTGTATGAAAGGGTTGTGGCATTAGGAAGTTTGAGAATCACTGCTCTAGGCTTCTCTATGCTGTAATCTTTACAAGAATGAGTTGCCTGTTTTTTCTTCCAAGAACAGAGCAACTGGTGGGTTCAAACCTTCAACCTTTTGGATAGCAGCTGAGCACTTAACCATTGTGCCTCCAGGGCTCATTGATAAACTCTATTAGAGGGTCTTAACCATTGCAACCCCATGGATCCTTTTGGCATTTAGGAAAGGCTATGGAACACCTGCCCACTCTCCAGAATAATATTCCCAAATACCTCCAATGAAATACAGAATCACAAAGGCACAAATTGTATTGAAATGCAGTGATAAAAATAAAAGACATTGGATTTGTGGCAAATATACATGTTAATAAATACATTAAATATGATCTGATGGTGGGTCTAATAAACCAAACCCACACCATTGAGTTGATCCTGAATCACTGTGACCCTATATAAAATTCCTCAGGCTAAATCTTTACAGGAGCAGATCATCTCACCTTCCTCTCAGAGAACAACTGGTGCCTTTGAACTGCCAACCTTGAGGTCACCTGCCCAATGGCTCACCCACAGCGTCACCGTGAGTTCTAGATAGTGATGAGCATGAACTGTACTCAACGATGGCTGCAACGACTAGCATGGGGTGTGAAAGCATGTAGAATTTCTCTCGGTGGTATTTACATGGCTATTCTGAACACAGCTGTGGACATGCTAAACTGCCCTGCAAGCTTAGGGAAACTAACTCAACCAGGATTGTCCCCCATCCAATTTTACATTGCTCCCCAGCCTGCTGGGGCTCAGTGGCTCAGTGTTAGGGTCCCTTGTCTAGATACCAGGGCTGGCATGGAGAAAGTCATTCCTCTGCAGCCTTCTAGTGTGTGGGGGAAGATATTAGTGTTATGCCTTGGCAGGAAATTTCTGGATTTTCCTGGCAGCCACATTCTTAATAACCATTTACTGGATACTTATTATATTCTGAGGGTAAAATGGTGGTTCAGTTGTAGAATTCTCCTTTTCCATGTGGGAGATCTGGGTTTGAGTCCAAGACAATGCAACTCATGTGCATCCAACACTCATTTGTCACGGGGATGCTTGGTTATTGCTATGTTACCAAACTGATTTCTGTGTTGCTATGATACTGAAATGGCAGGGGTCGGTCCTACGTCTTAGTCATCTTGGTGCTGTGAGGGGTGGGAGGGCAGCGGCCTTCCCACCTGGGGAAATGTGCAGGCTGGCCCTCCCATTTTCGAAGCCATTTGAAATTACTGCACGGATCAGCTAGCTCCCTGGGGTGGAGCATACACAGGGTATTCTGTGGGGTAGAGGTGAGAGGTGGGAGGGTCGTCAGTACCCTTCCGCAAAGGGGAGCTTCACTTCTACCTCCACTTCCCCTCCCAAACCAGCTGCACTCGCCTGGCTGCAGAGCAGTCCAGGGGTTCGCCCCAATTCTTCACAGCCCACTGACCCTCCGGGGCATTCCTTGCCTTTAGGAGGCCCCGGTTGGTATCAGGGCCCGAGCCTCCACATTCTACTCCCATGTCCCCTTAAGAGATCCCTAGCATTGTCTGTTACCGCCCCCCCCTCCCCACCCCCACCCCCGCACACCTCAGCCAGCCCTGGTGCAACCACCTGTGGACATTGCTGCAGGACAGTAAGCCCTTGGCTGGGCAAACATAGCAGCCTGACCCCCTTTCCTCAGGCCTCCCCCTCTTCTCCCACCCTGGTCCCCACCAGGCTGCTGTAGTCTAGAGGCTACCTGCTCTCTGTATCCTGAGAGAAGCTCAGTCAGAAGCTTGTGTGGGAATTTCCTTATGGTTTACAGGGCGCCGGCCCACCTTCTAAGGACCTTGGCTATGAGATGAAACCTTCCTACATGCAGACGCACACGTGCACACACACGCACACGCATGCACGTGGCTCCATGTTCTTTGCTTGAGTACTTGAATGGCTGCTGTGTGCTTGATTCTGCCTCACAACCTGCCCCAGCTTCACCACCTGGCTTGTGTACAATTCAATGATTGGCACAGAAGAGATGGGATACACCAAACCCAATTCTGGATTCTTGGTGTCCCGCCCTAGCTAGTGGGAGATGCTTCGGGGGAACCTGGTCTGGCAGGCAGGAGCCTCCCCAGGTGCTGGAGGTTGCATAAGAAGGCCTAGGGACCAAGAGAAACACTGGAAAGGTGGGAAGTGGGCCAGGTAAGTGGCAGAGGTGTGAGGCTAGATTAGTATTGAACGGGTGGGGCAGTGACTAGAATCAAGAGGGGACAGACGTGAAGTACGGTAGGCAGCAGAGAGAGACCAAGTAATGAGCATTGGTTGTCAGAGTTGGGTGAAGATTGTGTGTCTCTGGCCCCTGTGGCTTCCCTCTGCCCCCGAAAGGTCAGGGCAGCTTTAGCACAGCTTCAGGCTGCAGAGGCCACTCACCACCAGCTTGGATAGCCCTCCAGACTCTGCTGATTGCATAGGCGGAAGGGAACCGGGCACTGAAGGATGCCTGGCCCTGTCACATCAGCTGCTCTGCACCTGACAGATAAAAGCCTATGTCACCCCACTTTCTACCACCCCAGTTACCTGCATGGGCAAACTGCAATGAGGCCGCGGCCTCAGGCCCTCATAAAGGCCAAAGTGGTCCCTGCAGGGCTGCCCCTGCCAGCAGCCCTGTGAGGGTTGGTCATCCCTCAGCTCACAGCAGCCACATCCTACCCAAAGTACGGCTCTAGCCTCGCCCTCTGGGCTTGCCTTTCCCCATCCTCAGCCAGCCTGCCCCGTGCAAGGAGGGGACTATGCTCATACAAAGGACTTCTTTTAGAAGGTGGGTTCCTTTCCCCTCCCCCTTGGCTAGGGTCAGGCTGGCGCCCATCCCCCTCTGAACGTCTGAGGCCCCTGGCAAGCGCCACCCCTTCCAGATTTGCCCCGCCCAGGATTGAGGGCCCTTATTTATAACTTCTCCTTCGTCCTGGCCATGGCGCTTTCCTCCTCCTCGGGCTCATATGGGCTCCGGGCTGTTTTTAACGTGTCCGTTTGTATTGATGTATGGAATTGTCAATAAACACAATCATTTATTACTTTGGGATGCCGGCCTGTGAAGCAGAAGGAGGTCTTGCTCCCAGGGCGGCTCGGGGGCGGGGCCTTGGGGCGGGATGTCGCTGTGGGCGGGAGCTCGGTGATCTGGGGGCGTGGCCTTGTGGGGGCGTGGCGGGGCCTCGGGAGGGCCTTTCCGGACTCTTGGCGGCAGGGTCATGGCGGAGGCGGCTTTGGAAGCCCTGCGCAGGCAGTTACAGGAATTCCCGGCCGCGGCAAGGGGTGAGTGGACTCTTCGGAGCGCTCAACGTCCTCGCCTCGCCCGCGGAGCAGCTCCGGGCCGCGGGCGTGGCCTTAGGCTTAGTGGGGACTGGGCGCCGGAACCTGGTGCGCCCCTACCGCGACCTCAGCTCCCAGGCCACGCCCGCCTAGTCACTGGTTCCCCTGGTTCCTTCGCCACTTGCGCGGGCTGCTTGTGGCCCCACCCATCGCTTTTCGGGTCCGCTCTCCCTCTTGCCCCACATGTTCACAGTGGTTTCCGGGGGTGTGGACGTGTGTGTAGTGAAAATACCACAAAACCGTTTTCTACTTCAACAGTATGTGCTCAGTGACGCTAATTACATCCATTACACTCGGCGACCTTCACCACTATCCGTTTTGGAGGAAATTTCCACCACACTGCACAGCAGAGCTGTGAGGGACTTGGGGCCTGTTTTGAGCCCGGTTCTGTCCTGTTGTCGTTCTTGCCTTTCCTGGCCTTTCCTGACCTGAAAGCATGTCCGGTGCCTCTGAGTCGGTTCTGACTCTTAATGACCCTCCATGTACAACAGCATGAAACACTGCCCATCCCGGACCATCATTCAGATGCACCCAGGCTGCTTAGAACAGGCCTCCCTGTTCTGTGTCCAACTTTCACCTGCTCAGGAGGGGATTGAAAATAACACGGCTTGGGTCAGGTGCACGTCTGTCCTCAAAGTCACATTCTTGCTTTTCAACATTTGAGGGGTCTTGTGTAGCAGATATACCAATGCAATGCATCATTTGATTCAGAAATGCTGCTGCTTCCATGGGCATTGATTGTGGGTTTGAGCAAGGCGAACCCTTGACCTCTTCAACCCTTTCTTCATTGATCATGACGTTACCTATTGGTCAGTTTGTGAGGATTTTGATCTTTACATTGAGTAGTAATCCACCCTGAGGACTATAATCCTCGGTCTTCATCAGCAAGGGCTTCAGGTCTTCCTCACTTTCAGCAAGCAAGGTTGTGTGACCTGCATATCACAGGTTGTTGACAAGCCTTCTTCCAATCCCGATGCAGCTTTCTTCTTGTAATCCAGCATTTCTAATTACTTGCTTGACATACAGAATGTGTAATTATGGTGAGAGGATACAACGCTGACACACACCTTTTCGGAGTTTAAACCATGCAGTATTCCTTTTGTTCTGCCTCTTGACCCAAGTCCAAGTTAAGTTCTGCATGAGCTCAGGGAAGTGTTCTGAAATTACCCTTCTCAAGGATACCCGTAGGTTTTTTTTGGACCATTTTATTGGGAGCTCTTACAACTCTTGTTCCAAATGATACATCAATTGTATCTGACATATTTGTACATATATCCCATCGTTCTTTTCTAGACATTTACTTTCCATTGAGCCCTTGGGATCAGCTCCTCTTTTCCCTCCCTCCTCACCAACCCCCAACCCTGTGGCCCCTTGATAGATTATAGATTGTTAATTATTTTCAGACTATCCATACTTTTATATGATCCACACAGTCAAATGCATTTGGCATAGTCAATAAAACACCAGGAAATGGACTCGTCTGCTTTCAGAGAATCTGCACTGTTCCTCGTCCTTGTTCCAGGTCCTCTTCTGAGTAAGGCCTAACCCTCTGACAGCTTCCTGTCACAATGTACTGCTGCAACAGTCTTTAAATAATATTCAGCAAAATTTTACTTTCTTATGATATTAATGATACTGTTCTATAACTTGAGCATTCTGTTAGGTCACCTTTCTTTGGAATGAGTACCAGTAGGGATCTCTTGCAGTCAGTTGACCAAGTAGCTGTCTTCCAAAATATATTGACAAATTTTATTATGGTGAAAGATATATAACCCAAAATGCCATTTTTAAGAATACAGTTTGGTGACAGCAACATTCATCAGGTTATGCTATCACCACTATTCATTTAAAGTTTTAAGTTATTTCAAAATAGAAAATTGGTACACCCCTCAACGGATTCCCTCCCTTACTTAAAAAGAAAACAACCCCAAACTAATTCACTGCTGTTATTCTCTTCAGAACACGGAGGACAAGCACCCCTTTGTGTTTCCGAGACTTGCACTCATGACGGGAGCAGACAGCCTCTTCTTTCTCACACAGAGCAATAATTGAACTTCGGTTTATGTGAATTTACCTAGTCTTGATAGGTCATATAATAACATCTAGCATCTTTGTCAGTTAACATGTTTTCAGAGTTCATCAATGTGATAGCATGTAGCAGGATGTCCCTTCTCTCTATGGCTGAATGTGCAGATGAGTGAATAAACAAGATATTTATTCATTTAATGGACATTTGAGTTGTTTTTGCATTTTGGCTCTCCTTTTTTAAAAATCATTTTATTGGGGGCTCATACAATTCTTATCACAATCCATACATCCATCCATTGTGTCAAGCACATTTGTACATTTGTTGCCATCATCAGTCTCAAAACATTGCTTTCTACTTAAGCCCTTGATATCAGCTCCTTATTTCCTCCCTCCATCCCCGCTCATCCCTCCCTCATGAACCCTTGATAATTTATAAATTACTATTGTTTTGTCATATCTTCCACTGTCCAACATCTCCCCTCACCCACTTTTCTGTTGTTCATCCCCTGGGGTGGGGGGTTATATGTAGATCCTTATAATCAGTTCCCCCTTTCTACCCCACCTTCTTTCTACCCCACCTTCCCTCTACCCTCCCCGTATCGCCACTGTCACCACTGGTCCTGAAGGGATCATCTCTCTTGGATTCCCTGTGTTTCCGGTTCCTCTCTGTACTTTTGGCGCTTCTTAATACTAAGACAGGAATATTGGCAACACGTGTCTGTTTGAGTCCTTACTTTCAAGTGTCTAGGCTATGCTGTATACCTAGGAATGGACTCGCTGGGTCCATGTAACTTTTGAGGAACACAGAGGCCGTCCCATTTTACATTCCCACCGGCAGTACAAAAGGGTTTCAATTTCTCCATATCCTTACCAACACTTGTTAGTTGACATTTTTTCTTTCTTTCTTTTTTAAAAAATCATTTTATTGGGGGCTCGTACAATTCTTATCACAATCCATACATACATCCATTGTGTCAATAACATATGTACCTTTGTTGCCATCATCATTCTCAAAACATAGTTGACATTTTTTCCTGACCAGATCTATCCTAGTGGGTGTGATGCAAGATCTCATTGTGGTTTTAATTTGAATTTCCCTAATGTCAATCTGTGCTGCATCTCGTTAAATAATTGAAAGGCTCCCATGCGATTTTGAGGACTAAAGTGTGCCTGACCCAAGTCAAGATGTTTCAGTCGCCTCCTATCCATGTGAAAGCAGGACCCTGAAAAGGAGGAAGACCCCAGAAGCATCTGCATTTGAACTTGGTGCTGGCCAAGCATATTGAAAGTGCCATGGACTGCCAAAATGAGCAAATAAGTATGTCTTGAAGGAAGTATAGCCCGAATGCTCCTTAGATTCAGGGATGGAGAAGCTTTGACCATGTCGTCAGGAGAGACTAGTCCTTGGGGAAGGGCACCCTGCTTGGGAAAGTAGAGGGGCAGAGAAAGAGAAGGCCTGCGACCAGATGGGTTGACACCGTGGCTGCCACCATGGGTTCAGACATGAGAACAATTGTGAGGTTGGTACCGGACTGGGCAATGTTTTTTTCTGTGGCACACGGGGTTGCTATGGGTTGGGACTGACTGGCTAGCCCAGCAGTGACTAATGAAGGAGTCTTGGTGACTGAAGAGGTTATGCATTGGGCTGCTAATTCCAGGGTCAGCAGTTTGAAATCACCAGCAGCTCTGTGGGAGAAAGATGAGGCTTTCCTCTCCTGTAAAGGGTTGCAGTCATGGAAGCCCACAGAGCCAGAATGTACTTGATGTCACTGTGCTCAATGACTGATAAAGGAGCCCTCATGTCGCAGTGGGTTAGGCCATTGGGCTGTGACCTGCAAGTTATGGTTCTAACCCACCAGCCGCTCCTCCAGAGAAAATGGAGTTTTTCCAGTCCAGTAAAGAATTACAGTCTCAGAACCCCTTGGGCCATTCGACAATGTCTGATAGGGCGATAGGGTTGCTATGTTTGTGTTTATGAATGACTTAGCGACCAGAGCCATGGTGGCATAGTGAGTTATGTGTTGTTCAGTGGTTCAAAACCACCAGCCTATCCAAGGGAGAAGCTTGAAGCTCTCTGCTCCCATGAGGGCTTAGAGCCCCTGAAGCCCACAGGGTTTCCAAGATGAAATCTACATGAGCGCCACCATGTCATCTTTGTCCGGTTTCAGAGCTGGTTGTTTCAAACCACTGACCTTCCCTCCCCATTAGCTGCCAGGCTGTCTTGCCCCAAAGAGGGCAGCCGAGGAGACCCGACGGGGCAGTTCTGCTTCGTTCCATACCCACCCAAGCCCACTGCTGTCACCGCAGCTCCCACTCCGGCGACCCAGTGCGGGGTCTCCAAGATTGCTGGTCTTTATTTATTTTTATTTCAGTCCTATAAGATTTTCTTCTTTTTAAAATTTATTATTTTTATTTTTAAAATCATTTTATTGGGGGGCTCGTACACCTCCATCACAATCCATCCATCCACTGTGCCGAGCACATTTGCACATGCGTTGCCGTCATCATTCTCAAAACATTTTCCTTCTACTTGAGCCCTTGGTGTCAGGACTGTCAGTCTTTCCTGGAAGCCTCATCCTCGCCTGGAACAGGAGGTGGGTTTGAATTGTTGACTTGCGGGCAGTCCAATGCCTATTCCACAGCCACCAGGGCTCCTGAAAAAAGAAAGAAAGAATCAAACACAGCCATGGAGTCATTTCTGACTCATGGAGACCCTGTCGGACGGAACAGAACTGCTCCTGGAATCTGTACTCGAATACAAAGCCTCACCTTTCTTCCAACAAGTGGCTGGTGGTTTCAAACTGCTGAACTTGAGGGTAGCAGCCCAACGTGTGACCCCCTACATCAACAGGGCTCCTTAGAGTTGCCGTCAGTTTGTGTCGACTCCATGGCACACATAAAGAATACATGGTTCACGCTGTCGGTCAGCTCTCCACGTGCTGCTTGGCCATGTGTAGATAGCCTCTTGGTAGGAATCACAAGCTTGAGTCTTTGGCTGATTTTGACTGTGGGTGGATTGTCTTTGTTGTGAATTTGTAGGGATTCTTTATCTATTCTGGATATCAAACCCTTATCATTGGATACAAGATTTTCAAATGTTTTCTTCCTGTTCTACAGGTTGTTTAGGTTTCTTTCTGCTCTATAGGTTGATGAAATCTTTACTTTTTTCCTAACAGTTTTATTGGCATCTACTCACATAAACAATGCAGTAAGTTCAATCACAGTTGTGCAATTATCACCACAGGTTTAGGGCATTTTCTTTAGTCTAGTACCCATCCTTATTAGCTCTCCATTTCCCACCACCCTCCCCTGCCATACCCCCAGGAACCATTAATCCAGTTACCATCTCTAGATTTACCTATCCTACATTTCTTATATAGAGAAACATTAAAAATCAAAAAAGTTAACAACAATAACAAAGTTATAAAACATATAAAAACCTCAATTGTAAATTAACAGGGATGTCTCTAAGGTGAGCCAGAGCCAATTGCAAACCATAGATCATGAATGGATTTTGGGTTCCCACTTAATCGTAGCTTCAACCTAAGAGCAATTAGTTCTTGCATCATGGCCCCGCTCAGTACTCACCCTCATGAAGGAAACACAGAAGACAGGAGTGCTATAGCAAAATTTCTGTGGTGCAGAAATTTGATGGTACCCGGCTATCAGATAGAACAGTGTCTGGGGTCTTCCAAGCAAACAGCCATCTAAGTGAGATATCTACTAAGCCCACCTGGAGGAAGCACACCAATATATGTGATCCTTGCAATGTAAATTATCGAATCCAAATCCAAAGAAGAAGAGAGTAGTATCCAAATTGAAATGGTGAGACCCTGACTTGCAGGAGGCTGTGGATGGCAGTGGAAGCCCCAGACACATTTGCAGGATCTACAATAGGGACTAAGCCTCCAGTGCTTGCCCTCTTGACCACCATGGAGACAGGGGGATGACCTGGTTACCTGACAGAGAGTGTTGGAGGAACGACTATAGTAGATTAAAATGATAAATTCAATTTGAACAGTTCAAACCTTGTCACTCGATCCCCTCTGTGATATATTTTGTGCTTGATGGTTTTTAATATTTTCTGGTGTTTTTTCCCCCCATATTGGGATTTATCTCTGTTGTAGTTTGTTACTGTGGGTAGCAATCTTGGCTCTGTGTTTTTAACTGTTTTTCAGTATATGAAAAGACAGGATTGATGAGCTCATATCAAGGAGTTCAAGAAGGAAGAAAATGTTTTGAAACTAATTTTGGTAGCAATTTTACAATACTGCTTGATGTGACTGAACTACGGAATGGTTGTCTGGATTAGCTCTTAATAAAATGGTTTGAAAAGAAAAGATAAGAAGCTCAATTGAAAAGAAAGCAGAAGATATTAAAAACTAGAGTGAATTTACATGGATCATAAGGGAGATCAAATGATAGGGTGCTAGATTTTAGCCTGACTGCATCTGCAGCAGTCCACCTTCCAGTGCACCCTGCGTGCCAGCAGGCTGCTCACATCCCTGTTGCAGGCTCAGAGGGGATTATTCAGGGGCTTCATCCACATGTATTTCCTCTTCACTTAAAAATAGCAAACAAACAAATAGCTTTGAAATGGTGGACAGGGGATCAAATGATCAGAGTTTACATTTTAGCCTATGTACGTTGGCCATAACTGACTTTATAATGCTCTCTGGCTGATAATAGGGCTAATCATATCCCTTAACGGTGATAGAAGGATGTTTTCGGAAGCTTAATCTATGTGTGGACCCTGCAGAAGGAATTTGAGCTTTCACCGTCATCCAAAGCCTTCTGCAAACCAGGTGTTCACAATTTAAGCTCTAATGCCAGTCCCTCTTTAGATGTGAATTCTATTATTGACAGTCCTTGGATCACACAGGCTGGTGTGTTTTCCATGTGGATTTAGTTGACACCCATTTCTTTACTTTCTTAATGAACTTTTTTTCTTTCATTTTGATGAAATCTAACATGTATTTTAAAAATCATTTTGTATTTTTTTATTTAGTAAGGATAAAACAATAGTAATGTAAAGATAAAAATACAAACAATGGGTAAGAAAGAAAAGACCATCACCAATATGTTAAAGGTCACGGAAGAAACTTTTGTCATGCAACAAGCAAGAGATCCTTGCACCTAGAACAAAATTCAGGTTGGGTCTAGACTCTCTAGATGGAGGTCAACTAGCCAGCTATCAAGTTTGACCCAGCACAATCAGCATTATAGTGTTCTATGTTTGATAGTAAGGCTGTTCCAGACCTTTGCCAGTGGCTAGAGGGGATCTGCCAGGGGCTTAATCTGACTAGACACTCGGCAGATGGGTTTGGAGTTCCCGCTGCCCTCCATAGCCTGCCACAAATTGAGTGTTCACAGTTTTAGCTCTGATAATATTCCCTTCGTCATCTCTGGATCACACAGCTGGTGTGCTTCTTCCATGTGGATCTAGTTGACTCCTCACTTAGATGGCTGCTTGCTTGAATGTAAGCCTTTAAGACCCCAGACACTATTGCGATCGATAGCTGGGCACCATCTGCTTTCTTCACCACACTTTGCTGTAGCACCCTTATCTTCAGTGATCATTTCCTGAAGGCATGTATCCTGCCAGGCCATGTGATCAGAACTAACTGTTCTTGGATTGGGGCTAAGAGTTCAATGGGAGCCCAGAATCCATGTGCTCCCTCATGGGTTGGTTATACATGACTCTGGTTTATTTTGGAAGTTGTCTTATGACAAAATCAAAACACCAACAACAGCAGCAAATCCACTAGCAAACAAACAAAGGGGGAAACAAAACAGAACACTCAAAAAAAAATCCCCCAAACATGAAACAAAAAACACTCAAGGTAAAGGCAGGAAAACAAAAACCCCAGTAAACAAAAAGTACATTGTCAATCATGCCCCTGGGGTGTAAGGCGATTGAACTGGCAACTAATTAATTTTCCCAATGACCCCCACTGTCGGTTTGAGGAGTCTGTGGGAGAACAGATCCACTCTGAGCTGCCATGAGTTCTTGCCTGGCAGTTCAACCCCCGTCTTGGTGTTAGGGGCAGCCTTCCTTGATCAGTTCTTCCAAGTGCAGGTCCCAACACAATAGATCCAAACCTGTCGTGCCACTGTTAGGGAGGCATCGAGGTACTAAATATGTGGTGTCCTTTTCCATTGGACATCCACCAGGCTGGGGGTTTCCCCCAAGGTCTAATGACTGCTGCTTCCCCAGCCCAGGAGCAGCCCCTCTCCACTTCCTCTCCCACCAGAGTACCCTCATCCCTAGTCCAAGGGTGCAGGCAACTTGGAGGCAGAGCTCAGTTCATTCAGCAGGACCTCTATGTTAAGCCCCTCTGGTGCAGCCTCTGTGTTCTGCCGTGCTGCCTGCACGGTCGGCATCCAAGGTCATCATGGTGTTTAGTCCATGGTGTGGTTCACCGAGGGTTGGGTAGAAATGTATTTGTAGAGTCTACCCAGGAACAGGAAATCAGGTCCATTGTCCCCCTAACTTCCCTACAATCTTTGTTTAGCATCCCTTCCCAATGTGAGTTGACTTCTCCCCAGTCACCCACCACACTCACCAACAGAGCTATCAGGGTCTCTTCCAAAATGTAGATGCTCCCTCCCCTGGTCTTCGTTTGCTTTTCGGACAGGAGTCTCCTCCCCTCCTGTGGGGCCCATTGGTTTGCCCCAGCCTTGTCTCGATGCTGTACAGCCTCCTGTGGATGGCCATCTCCCATCCCCCCTCTTCAGGGGGTCGACCCCAGACCATGTGAAGTCTCCTAGCTCCAGGTGGCTCTTGGGAAGTGCATGAAAGGGAGGTGATGTGTGGTTCGTGGCCGGTAGGTAGGTTTCTCCCCTTTTGCTCAGGAATTGGCTTCTAAGATTTGTTTAATTGGGTTTCTCCTTATATTAGTGGACTCATACAATGTTTGTCCTTTTGTGATTGGCTTACTTCACTCAGCACAATGGTTTCCAGGTCCTTCCATGTCATGTGGTGTTTCGTGCTTTCACCACCGTTTTTCAGGGGGGTGTAATATTCCATTGTGTGTCTGTACCATAGCGTCTCTATTCTTCCACTGTTGGGCATTTGGGCTGCTTCCAATTTCTTGCTATTGTGAACTGTTCTGCAATGAACATGGGGGAGCATTCATCCACTCGTGTTGTGTCTGTATTTCTTTAGGGTATATGCCTAAAAGTGGTATCGCTGGATCACCTGGGATTTCAATTCCCAGTTGCTTTAAGTATCTCTATATCATTTTCCCCAGTAGCTGTATGTATTGACAAGTCCACCAACAGTGCACTCGAAGTCGAATCTCTCCATGTCCTCTCCAGCACTTGTTGTTTCTGGGTTTGTATTTTTTTTTTAAATTTGGGCTAGTAGCTTATGTATTTTGAAAATTATGTGATTTTAGAATTTTGCCCAATTATTTCATTAGCTCTGGCAGCGTTTTTGAAGGATCCCTGGTGGCGTAATGGTTAAGAGTGGGCTGCAAAGTGCAAGGTTAGCAGTTCAAAACCATCAGCTACCACTCAGGAGAAAGATGGTGCTTTCTACTCTTGTAAAGAATTACAGTCTCCGAAACTTCCCAGGGCAATTCTACCTTGTCCCATAGGATTGCTGTGAGTTGTCATTTGGATGATAGTGAGTTTGGATTTTTTTTAACCATAGTTTTATTGACATCTTACACAATCCAGTATATCCATTCATGTACAGTTCTGTGGTTCAACCCCATCATCAATGCTGTCAGCTCCCCATTCCCTCCCCACCCCTTCCCATACCCTCAGGGACTTGTTACTCCTATTAGCTGTTTCTGAAGAGTTATCTATCTTGACTTCCATGTCCGAACAATCTTAAATATGCAAATGGACATATTCAAATATAACAATTAATGAGGTAAAACAAATAAAAACCTTAGTAGCAAGGGGATAAAATCTTAACTAGAGGATAGTTATGTGGTTCATCATTGCCACACTGCTCTCTGGATTTCTCTTCCATTCCATGTGGCCCTTCTGAGAGAGCCTGTCCAATTCTTGGTGCATTTTGGGGTCTTCTACATCCATTCCCCCTTGACATCAATATGGTTGCATGTTTTTGAACTTCTGATACCTCTTGCTGTTGACACCTTATGATCACACAGGTTGGTGTGCTTTTCCCATATGGACTTTATTGCTTTCCTGCTAGATGGCTGCTTGTTTAACTACAGGCCTTTAAGACCCCAGACGCTCTGCCTTTTGATAGGTGGGTACCGTCAGCGTTCTTCACCCCATTAGCTTATGTACCCTCATCGTCTTCAGCAATCATGTCGGAAAGGTGAATATCATACAGTGCCAAATTATTAGAACCAACAGTTCTTGTACTGTAGCAAGTAGAGACCCAAAGTCCACCTGCCTCCTTGTTACGTGTGTACGTATATATGTATATATATATGTATGTGTGTATATATATATATATATATATATATATATATATATATATATATATTTCCCCTCGCATCCAATTTTTTGGAGTAGCTGTTATGAATTCTTCAGAATTTTCTGTGTACACAAGCTCATGTCATATGCAAATGGAGATTATGTTTGTTCTATTCTAATTTAGATGCCTTTTATGTCATAGCTAAAAATTCATTGTCCAGAATAAGATCTTGAAGCTTTAGCTTTGCTTTCTTCTAAGGTTATATGATTTTAGTTTTACCTTCAGGTCATTGATCCATTTGATACATGTGGGGGGGAGGGCCAGCCTCCCATAACTAATGGTGGGTTCGATAAACGCAATTGTACAGTTAAAATTGATTAAGATTATAGTAAAGTCCTAGAGAACATGAGAGATAGAAGACAGATTGAAATAATGGGGTCAGACACATTTCATAGTAGCATGCTCACCTCAGCCTCACTTGGTGGTCCATGTGGAGATAGGGGGAGGGGGGGAGGACAAGGGGAAAGGGAACAGGGGAGCCAGAAAAGGGGAGAGGGAAAGGGAGAACTGAGGAGAGGCTAAGAAGGGAACCCAAGACAGCTCTTTATTGCTAACCCAGGCCTATATATCTTTGGGGGATGTGCAAGACCAGTAATTACAGGTAAAGACATACATCACAGGAAGGGGTTGCACTATAGGGTATACAGCAATGAGAGGGGGACAATATAGGGATATACACAATAGGAAGAGGAGGGATTGGGGGCACACATGTGACAAGGGCAGATCCTAGATTCAGGATGGCAGCCTAACTTTGAATGTCACTGAGCTGGTTTGACCTGTTTTTTGGGTCTCCATAGAAACCATTATCAGTAGGGTGTAAACTATGGGAACCAAGCTAATGGTCACACGCATTTAGGGAGAACTAGCCCATTGTCCTTAACAGCAGGGAAGGGGGGACCTCTACCTGCCCTGGGAGCAGGCAGTTGTCTGGCCAATGACTGCCTTCAGGGAGGATGTCTCCAAGCATCTGGCCTCCCACCATATGCTGGCAAATAGGCTCTAGTGTTTGACATGTCTTTGGGGAGACAAATCTGGGGAGAAGTCTCTTTATAATTCCACATACATGATGTAAGGTATCGGTCCATTTGCCTTCATTCCTTTGCATGTGGCGACTCAGTGGTCATAGCACTGTGTATTGAATAAGTGAGTCTTCCCCCATTCACATAATTGTCAAATAACAAGTTACCATAGGTGTACGGGTGTATTTCTTGATTCTCATTTCTACTCCTTGGCCTGCCCTCTTAGGAGTACCACACTATTTTGATGATTGTGGCTTTGTTAGATCTCTCGGGGGATCGAGTTGTACCTCGTTAGAAAGAATTCATGCCGGAGCCTGGTTCATGATCCAAGTGAGTTTGATGAGAGGTAGAAGAAGTTTCAGGTTTTACACAGCACCCATAGGACTCCTCCCGACCATGCAGCCTGGCTGAAGCTGCTCAGCGTCACGCAAAGATCTCTCCTTCCCTGCGACTCTCTGTTAGATCTCTCTCTCTCTCTCTCTCTCTCTCTCTCTCTCTCTCTCTCCCTTCTCCCCCTCCTCCTCCCCCACCCCTCCCTTTTCGTGGATTCCAGGGGGAGGCGTGGTGGACGACCCCAGATGGACCCCATTGGCTGAATTGAATTCACCTGGCTCAGGTGGGCCTATCCAGGTTTAGCACCCACCCAATCCCACTGGTGGGAAACCTGAGCCTCTGAGCATGTGCAGTGTGCCGCTCTTTGTTCCCTTGCCTGGCTCTCTGGGCATGGCTTAAGGGACATCCCATCCCTGTGCTAGTCTGCCTAACAACATTACAGTACATTTTTAAATTGGAAAGGATGAAACTTCCTATTTTTAAAAATTTATTTTTTATTTTATTTTGAAACCTCCTATTTTGTTCTTTTTTTCAAGATCATTTTTACTATTTGAGGCCCTTTGCAATCATGTGAATTTGAGAATTGACTTTCCATTCCCCTAAAAGGAACATAAAAGCTGTTGGAATTTTTATAGGGATTGCAGATCACTTTGGTCATATTGTCATCTTAACAATATTAAGCCTTCTAATTTATTTATGTCTTCTTTAAATTCCCTCAGAAGTATTTTTAGTATTTGTCTCCCTCATTAAATTATTCCCCAGTCCCATCTACATGTAACCTCCTTTCTGGGAAATGGGCAATGCGATGGTGGGTGAGGGGAGACGCGGGGCAGTGTAAGATAAGATAAAATAATAATTTATAAACTATTAAGGTTCATGGGGGAGGGGGAGCGGAGAAGAAGGGGAAGGGGAAAAAAGGAAAAAGCTGATTCCAGGAACCCAAGTGGAAGACGAATTTTGAGAATGATGAGGACAACGAATGTATAAGGGTGCTTTACTCAATTGATGTATGTATGGATTCTGATAAGAGTTGTATGAGCCCCAATAAAACGATTTATTAAAAAAATTATTCCTCAGTCCTTTAGTTGTTTAGATGGTATTAGAAATGGAATTGTTCTCTTTCTTTCCTTTTCCGATTGTTTGCTGCTGGTGTATGGAAGCACAACATATTTTTAAAGAATCTTTTTATTAGGGACTCATACAACTCCCATCACAATCCATATACACATCAATTATGTAAAGCACATCCGTACATTCATTGCCCTCATCGTTCTCAAAACATTTGCTCTCCACCTAAGCCCCTAGCATCAGGTCCTCATTTTTTCCCTCCCTCCCTGTTCCCCCCTCCCTCATGAACCCTTGATAATTCATAAATTATTATTTTGCCCTATCTTTCCCTGTCCTATATCTCCCTTCACCCACCCCTCTGTTGTCCGTCCCCCAGAGAGGAGGTCACATGTAGATCCTTGTAATTGGTTCCCCGTTTCCAACCCATCCTCCCTCTACCCTCCCAGCATCACCACTCACACCACTGGTCCTGAAGGGATCATCTGCCCTTGATTCCCTGTGTTTCCAGTTCCCATCTGTACCAGTGTACATCCTCTGGTCTAGGCAGACTTGCAAGGTAGAATTGGGATCATGATAGTGGGGGAGGAGGAAGCATTTAGGAACTTAAGGAAAGTTGTATTTTTCATCATTGCTACATCGCACCCTGACTGGCTTGTCTCCTCCCCGAGACCCTTCTGTAAGGGGTGTTGTCCAGTGGCCCACAAATGGACTTTGGGTCTCCACTCTGCACTCCACCCCTCATTCACTATGATATAATTTTTTGTTCTGATGATGCCTGATACCTGATCCCTTCAACACCTCGTGATCGCACAGGCTGGTGTGCTTTGTCCATGTGGGCTTTTTTTGCTTCTGAGCTAGATGGCTGCTTGTTTACCTTCAAACCTTTAAGACCCCGACTCTATAGCCGGGCACCATCAGCTTTCTTCACCACATTTGCTTATGCACCCATTTGTCTTCAGCGATCAAATCAGGGAGGTGAGCACACAATGATATGAATTTTTGTTCTTTGATGCCTGATAAGTGATGGCTTCGGCACCTCTTGATCACACAGGCTGGTGTGCTTCTTCCATGTGGGCTTTGTTGCTTCTGAGCTAGATGGCCGCTTGTTTACCTTCAAGCCTTTAAGATCTCAGATGCTATTATCTTTTGATAGGCGGGCACCATCAGCTTTCTTCATCACATTTGCTTATTCACCCGCTTTGTCTTCAGCAGTTGTATCAGGAAGGTGAGCCTCATAGAGTATCAATTTAAAAGAAGAAAGTTTTCTTGCATTGAGGTAGTACTTGAGTGGAGGCCCAAAGTCCTTCTACTACCTTAATACTAAACCTATAAATATATGCACATAGATCTGTAAGGTCTCTCTCTTCGGGACTAGATTTCAGCCTTGGTCCTTGGCTCCGCGCGAGAAAGATTTTATGCTGAAGCCGGCCTCGTGATCCAAGTGAATTTAATGAAAGTTCAAAGAAGCATCAGGTTTTACGCGGCACCCATAGGATTTCTTTGACCATGCGGCCTGGCAGAGACTGCTCCGGGACACGCAAGGATCTCTCCCCTCCCACGGAGATGACCAGACCCTCTCCCTCTCGGTTCCTGCCTTCTTAAGGGTTCCTGGGGGAGGCATGGTGAACGACCCCAGGTCGATCCCATTGGCTGAATTGTAGTAACCTGGCCCAGGTGGGCTGCTCCAGGTGTAACGCCCATCTCCACCCACTGGCGGGAAAATCCAGCTTTGTCCTTTGCTGGTTCTCCAGGGCATGCGTAAATGGACTTCCCAATTACCTAGGCTAAGCTACCTAACAGATATATTTCCCCATCCTCATATATAAACATATTTGCCTATGTACATGCCTTTATCTAGACCTCTATAAATGCCCTTTGCCGCCCAGCTCTTTCCTCTATTTCCTTTTTTGAGTTTCCTCCTTTCCCACTATCATGCTCAGTCCCCAGCAGGGTTTCAGCAATTCCTCTTGGTTACATTACCCTTGATCATGCCCTACCAAGCCTCCCACACCCTCCTCACCATCGATTTGGGTCACTTGTTCCTTTGTCCCTGGGTTTGTTAACACCACTACCTTTCCCCCCACTTCCCCCTCTCCCATGTCCCCTCAGAAGTGTTGGTTCCATTGTTTTCTCCTCCAGATTGTTCATCCAGCCTATCTTATTTAGACAGACCTGAGGAGGTAATAACATGCACAAAAACAAGACAGAGCAAAACCAAGAAACAATATACAGCAAAACAACAACAAACCAATGACAAAAACCAAAACAAAACACAATAAGAAAAAAAAGCTTGTAGTTAGTTCAAGGATTGTTTGTTGGCCTTTAGGAGTGTTTTCCAGTCCAGTCTGTTGGGGCACTATGCTGGCTCCAAAGTCCACCTTCAGCATTCCCTGGGGACCTCGCCACTCCAATCCCTTGCTGTTGCACCCCTTTAGTGTTTTGCCTCAGTGTGGCAGGATCATATTGGGTGCAATTCCCACACTGTGTCTCCATTGTTGTCCCCTGTAGGGGTATGAGTCAATGAGGGGCGCCATGTCTCCTAGTTTGGCTGGCCATGTGGTCCTCTCTGTGAACTGGCTGTTCTAATTGGAAATATCGTCCCCATGGCCTGGTGGTCCAGGATGTGCTCCACTCTCCTCATTCCCCTTCCTCTGCTCCCGTGTGCTCCGATCAGATATGTCCCTCTCCCGGAGCTTCAGATTCAATGCCGCCCTTTGAAATAAATTCTTCTGGGGGGAGGGGCAGGTGTCCATTTAGTAGTTGGGATTGGGATCGGCCCCCCAAACCTCTCCACTGGTTCCCTACTGCATGCTGGCATGCTGCATTCACATCTTGGAGCATTGGGTTGAAGTCAGGTCCCTCTTTCCCTGTGGAGATAAAAACAATACCCGCTCCCCTTGGGTGGGTTAGTGAGGCTGAAATTCTTTAAGTGAGCAGACAGCGTCTATTTTCTCCTGAGGAGTGGCCGATGGGTTTGAACCACTGACCTTGCTGTTAGCAGCTACCGGGGTTCCTTACAGTTAGCCGTAGGCACACTAAATGAAGAGACAGTAGGTTAGAAGATAAATGTGGGGAAATCAGTTAAGTGCAATGAGGGGCTCCGGGATGGAGGTTCAATAGGGTGAGTAGAGCGGGCCTCAATGAGGAGGTGGCTCGTGGGCACAGACTCACGGGCGGGGAGGGAGGGAGTGTGCAGACACATGCGGGGGCAGTTCACGGAAGGCAAACACCCTGAGTCGGAGAGAGGATGGTGCGCTCGGGAGAGGGAAGCGTTTTGCCCATGTGTATTTTGGTTGGTTAAATTCCTAGCAGAGGAATTATGGGGTCAAAGGAATTGTCTAGATCTCCTTTGAAATTCTCTCTTTCAAAGCCCTGGGATAGAAGAGTGACCGTACCCCAAAAGAAATCTATTCAAATGCAAGAAAATCAAAATGGAAGAAGAGTAAAAAACATAAAGGGGCTAAAAATAACAGTTACCACCTCTGTTAAGAATTTCTGTGAGAATCTCAGGGGTTTACTGAGCCTGAGTCATCTTCCGGGGTGCCTGTTACAGTGGGCTGGCACAGCTTGGCCACGTGTCACCCCTCCGGGTTCCTGTATCTACTAGGCAGGATCCTTCTTGCCTCTTTGCCAGTGACTTTCAAGTTCCAATCAGCTCTTCCCTTTCCACCTTCGCAGGTCCCCTGGGACCTTCCTATTCAGCTCCAATTTCTGATCTAGCTAAAGACATCCCCACTTTCCCACTGACCGTGAGACTAATCGGATGACTTCACCGGAGGCGCGCGACCTTGTGGTTCAGGGGGAGGGCAGTGGCCTTGAAGCACAGGGGGGACCTTCCGCTCTACCCAAGGGAAAGAATAGAGGGAGCTGCAGGGCCAGGGTGCAGGGAGGGTGTGTGGTAAGGGGCCGGCTCCAGGCAGAGGCTAATCAGAGGAGAAGAATGGGTTGGGCCCCATTACCAAGGCCAGGCAGACTTTATTCTCCAAGTGGTAAGTCATCAAAGGAGGTTTGCTCAGAGTGACAACATGAGGCTGCCTTTCAAGAAGATATCTGGAGCTGGGGTGATAAATGCTTTTGGAAGGAGGGGAGTTAAGCCAGGGGAACCAGTTAGTTCACTGTGGCAGGAGATATTGTAAGCCTTTAATCCAGTCATTAAGCCAGTGTGTACTGGGGATCATGGGCGTGCTGGGCACTGTGCTCCCTCCTGGGAAGGTGTAACCCACACCCCCACCCTCATGGAGATCACATTCTAGCCGGTGACAGAGACAGCTATCCAGTAGAAATCAATTGAGTAGATAGTATATTAACCTGTTTGCAAACCTGTCACTGGAGTCGTAGAACTGCCCCGTATTGTGTCTGAGGAAACAGATTGGCCACCACGTCTCTCTCCCGAGGGGCACCTGGTGGACTGAGATCAACCCCCTCCTGGTTAGCAGCCACGTGCTTAAGCACCGTGCCACCACCAGGGCCCATAGATAGTGTGCTTAACGGTGCAGGTGGTCAAGTGGACATGCACGCAGGAAGGGAACGAGGAGTTTTTCAGAGCCCCGGGGTGGTGTCCATGGTTAAGCATTTGTCTTATTAATGGGAAGGTCGGTGCACTTTGCCTCCTCCTAAAGGACCCCCAACAAAATGCAATCCTTTTCAGAAAAGTCATGGCCACAAACTGTGGAGCAAAGGTCCACTCTGACATCCCGGGTCACCAGGAACCAGAATCGACTCGAGGGCAACACTTTTTGTTTACTAGAAATGGTTGTGGGCTGGGGCCGGGAGGGGGTGGGCGGTGGGTATTGTGGTTCACAAGTTCCTAAAGAAGAAGGATAGCCAGCTGGGGGAAGGAAGGCTCTTGAGGTGACTTGTGAGTGGAGGGGCCCCAAAGGAGGTGGCATGGGAGAGGGAGAAGGTGAGGGCGAGGGAGGTTGGGAGTGTTTGTAGGTAGACTCGGTGAGACGAGGAGCCAGCCAGGAGCACAACAGGGAGTCAGTGATGTTTATGAAGGGTGCGATGAAGGGCAGCAAGAGAAAGCCACCCAGGCAGCACACAGCACGGTACCATCATGGAAGACCCAGGGCGTTCAGGTTATAGGCATGTCTCCCCGATGAGGCTGTCAGCATCTTGAAAGGACCCATTCACACTGGCCAAGCCAAGTGCTGAGCACATTCCAAAATATTCAGTGAATATTCGCAGTTGGAAGGCATTCTTCCTTTCTTGCTGCCCCCAGCCACGGGGAGCTTCCTGCGTGGTGCCTCAGGCTGCTTTTCTATACTTCGCAAGAGGTCCGCCACCGCAGCTAGGGAAGCTAACCAAGGGTCTGGCCCCAGGGAGGACTGGGGTTTGGGCCAAGCAGGAGTCCCGCTGTGTTAGCCCCAGTTGACCAGAGAAACAAATTCATAGCCACTTATATGTGTTTTAAAAGAGAACTTTATATCAAAGAAAAATTGTACATTAAGAAAACATCCCAGCCCAGTCCAGATCAAGTCCTTAAGTCTGATATTAGCCCATATGTCCGATACCAGTCTATAAATCCCTCTTCCTACTCACGAAACACAAGCAATGATGCTGATGCAGGAAGATCACAGGCCAGTGGGTGGAAAGCCTTGTGGACCCAGTGGTGGTGGAGGCATCCCAGCGCTAGCAGGGGTCTCCAAGTGAGCCCTGCGGCTCCAGGGCTCTAGTGTAGCTCTGTGTGTTTTGTCAGCAGGAATGTCTCACAGGAAGGGAGCTATTGATTTCCGTGGGCACCTCCAAATGAGGTCATCAAGCTACAACCTGAATGACAGCTTAGACTCCACCCCTCCACAAGTTGACACCAGAGTATGTTGCTCACCTGCTCTTGGGCTGTGTGGCCCCTCCTGGAGTAGGCGTGCGGCAGCCTCCTCCTTGAAAATCCCCTTCTATTTCTGGTGGTCCAGAGTCTCTTGGTCCCTCCCCAGTGAGCACTGCCCAGTGATACCCTGTGGCCTGCCAGAGAGGGCATCTCATCCGTAAGTGGCTGGGTGCTGTTTATGTCAACATCTACCTCCCACCCCACTTAAGAGCTTGGCGTGCCTCCAACCGTGCCCTACCTGGATGAGGCCCCGATGCCACTGCACTTCTACCGGGGCTGGGTCTGCCCCAGCAGGCCCTGCATCGTGCGCAATGCCCTGCAGAAGTGGTCGCTCCCCTATCTGAGGTGGGTGCAGCCCTGGGCTGGGCTAGGGTGATGGGCGAGCTGTCTTGTGGCATGTGGGCATGCTCTTAGAGTCCCTTCCCCTAGGGCCACGGTGGGCGCCATGGAGGTGAGCGTAGCGGTGACCCCAGATGGCTATGCTGATTCCGTACGCGGAGACCACTTCGTGATGCCAGCCGAGCGCCTGCTGCCCCTGTGAGGTGTGTTGGACGTCCTGGAGGGCAGGGCCCGGCACCCTGGCATGCTCTACGTGCAGAAGCAGTGCTCTAACCTGCTTACCGAGCTGCCCCAGCTGCTGCCCGACTTGGAGCCCCACGTGCCCTGGGCCTCCGAGGTATGGGTGAGAGGGGGCGACTGGGGCAGAGGGCAGTCGTTGAGAATACACAGCAGAAGCACACACCAAGCTTCTACACTGACAGCTCAGTGACATTGATTGTCTCGGCCCACACCCACCACCCCATGGCCAGGGTCAGGCCCTGCCGCCCTGGAAGCCTTGACTGTTGACCGACTGCAAAGGATTAGTGCTCTAACTTTTGCCTGTGGGGGGCTGGGCCCACTCCCCAAGCCCTCCAAACCATGGCCTCTTCGCCACTTTTCCCTGGGATGCCCCTCGCTCGCACGCAGCACCCCCGCCCACATCCTGTTGGGTGTTATCCCAGAGCCGACCTGCAGGGGACAACCGCTCCTAACTCTCCTCCTCTGTCCTGCAGGGATGATGCCAGAAGCGGTGAACTTCTGGCTGGGGGAGGCGGCCACAGTGACGTCCTGTAGGTGTCTCTGGGATGCAGGGACAGGGAGGAGCCAGGATGGGGCAAGGGTGGGAGGCTGGCCTGGAGGGTCGGTCTACAATTCTGCGAACAGAGGAGGAGTGGCGTGGCAGCGTGGTGGGTGGGATGACTTTGGTGTGGGGACGCACTAGACATCTCTCAGAGGGCACGTTGGCCCCGGAGGTGAACTTGGGAGAACCCTATGCGTGGATATTTACCTCTTTGGAGAGATGACCTGCATGGGGCGTGTGGTGTGTGCCAAGTCCCTGGTGGCTGGGATCTGGAATGCCCTCCACCCCAGCCCCCCCTGGGCATCTCCTGGAGTCTGGTTTGACTATGTCGTTGAGAATACACAGAGCAAAAGCAAACACCAAGCTTCTACGCTGACAGCTCAGTGACATTGATTCAGTCCCTCTAGTTGATTCAAACGTTCTCACCCTCCATTCCCGAGTTCTTCTCCCTGAGGGAAATGAGGGGGCTTCAGAAACTGTGTAGAAAATAATGGGATTCCCCCTCCCCCCTTATAAATTCATTGTCCTCCAGGATCCTGGCTGTTCTTTGAAGAGGCTGTTTTCAGTCTGAGCCCGGATGGAGTTTAAAAGAGCACCATGCTCATGGCAGAGGGATGGAGATCCTTTACTGGCTAAGTTGAACTAGAACTGGGCGTAAAGGAGACATCAGGGGACACTTTGGATGGAAGGTTGAAATCTTTATTCGCAGGACTTTCTCGTTTTTACACCCCTGGCTGTCTTGAGGCGCAAGGCTCTGGGTGGGCAGGTTCTGCCTCTCATGTGCCCTGCTCCGCCAAATCTGCCCAGGACCTTCTTTGTGTTGGCAGTGCACAAGGACCACTATGAAAACCTCTACTGTGTCCTCTCTGGAGACAAACATTTTCTGTTACACCTGCCCAGTGACCGACCCTTCATCCCCTATGGTAGGGCTGGGGCCTGCCTTACGCATGGGCCCCAAACCAGAGGAAGGGTAGCGAGGATTCCCTGCCTGTGTCCCTGGGGCCAGGCAGCCAACAGGAGAGGCTGGGAGGAGGTGTGAGGGGCTGGGAGCACTCTTTGCTGAGCTCCCCCTTTTTCTCTGGCATCAGAGCTGTACACCCCAGCAACCTACCGACTCACTGAGGTGGGCACCTTTGAGGTGGTGGATGAAGAGGCCATGGAGAAGGTGTCCATCTTGGCCCTGGGCCTCAGGGAGGGGCGAGCTCATCCATCTCCGAGGAGCAAGTGGGCCCCAAAAGTCCTGGGAAGGTGGCCCCTTCCTCCGTAAGGTCCCGCCTTCTGGGGCTGGCTTCCCAGGGCGGAGTGGAGGGGGACCTTTGGCCCTTACCGTTGGCAAGGCCAAAGGCCGAGTTCCCCGGTCCTGCTACGTCCCCTGGTGCCCTGGCTTCCACTGGATCCCCTGGCACCAGATCTGTCCCGGTACCCACAGTACCGTGGGGCCCAGGCCCTCCGCTGCACCATGCAGGCCGGCGAGATGCTCTACCTGCCGTCCTTGTGGTTCCACCACGTGCAGCAGTCCCAGGGCTGCATTGTTGGTGAGGAGCTGCTGGCCTCGGCCAGCGGGTGGGCTGGGGAGGCTCTGGGTCAGAGCTGGGCCACCCACTCCTGTGCTTGCTCTCCCCACAGTGAACTTCTGGTACGACATGGAGTATGACCTCAAGTACAGTTACTTCCAACTGCTCGACACCCTCACCAAGGCCTCAGGCCTGGACTAGTGGAGCCCCCAGGGAACGTGCCCCGCCCCCACAGCTCAGGGGGCACTCTGGCTCCTCCCCAGATGGGCCCCCACAGAGACACCCTGCAGTCTGTCTGACCCAGAACACCGTTTGGATTGGGACCGACCCTGGAGACTATCGTGGGTGATAGGAGGAGGACCAGGAAGTGCCAGGCAGGTGTCTAGGTCAGGGTTCCCAGAAAGCTGCCACGCAGGTGAAGCAGCCCCGTGGGTGGAGGCCAGCTGCGGCGTCCTCCCTCCTCTGTAAAGCTGTGAAGTGGAGATAATGATGGTCCCTACCTTTCTGGCTGCCCTTGGGCCTGGAGAGGGTTTCTGTAAGGGCCCGCTCGCTCGCTCGAAGGACATGCTCAATAAAGCCGGGGAGGCTCCATGTGGTACCTGCTCCTTGTGGCTTTCTATGTCTCCGGCAGGGCGGGGAGGGTTCAGATGGAAACGTCAGAGAGAGGAGCTAGCTCCCTGTCTGTCCAGGGACCACAGCTTGTACTCCGGTCTGGCTGGCAGGGCAACCCTGTTTTAACTCTCTGCCAGGGCTCGTTGACTGGGACTCTGGTTTGCTTCGCGATGGGGTTGGTGACCTGGGGTCGAGCCTGTGTCTCCTAACCAGCACAGGGACCAGGGGACATAAACTGCCCCACCCCACCCCTGGGCTGCTCCTCTGCAGAAGGAACTGGCTTTCTCATGCTGCCCCCACAAAAGGGGAGATGAGCCCCCTTCCCCTGGGTTCCCACCTGGAGCTCCAGTCCTGGCCATCTCTGAGGACCCAGGTGGCCCAGGCCCTGGCTTTGAAGAGCTGTTTTTAGTAACAGCCACTCCCCTGCTGTGATGATAGGCTCTGGATACACCCCTCCTCCTGGTCTGCTTCAGTGGAGACTGGGCATTCCTGTCCTAGTGGTACCTGGATGTTGCTACAAGCCTTGTTGGTGGGGACTCTGCCCTTGCCCTACCTCTGGCGGCTGCCCAGACCTGTGGCCCCTCCAAGCCATGCCTTCCTGTCCTGCTCACACGGGTGGTTGGTGAGCTGTCCTGGAAGCAGGACCTGGCTGGCAGGCCCAGGTGGTGTCTGCTGGGGGCAGTGGGTTTTCCAGGAACCCAGCAGGGGTGGGGGACCTTGAGCCCATGGGAGGGTGTCAGTAGCCCCAGTATAGGCTGAGGTGCCTCATTTCTTGGGCAGGGTGTGGGGCTTGGGCGGAGCTGAAGATGCAGGTGGGAGGGGCAAGGGAGGCCAGTTGGGACATACTTGGATTTTGGCTTAAAACCCCACAGTCCTCGGCCCAGTGGTTACTGCTGCCTTTGCTCGCCCCGCCTGGGACCCCCAGCCTCATGGCTCTGGTAAGACTGGCGTGGCACTGGAGCCCACTCTGACTCTTACTCCCCACCTGAGTCCTGGCTAATGCTTTCTCTGGAGGGCTGTGGCCGCGGTGGTCTTCAGGTGTAGGGGGCATGTTTGCCAGGTTTGGGTAGGGGCATGGCTGGGCTGGGGATCCACAGAGCTTCTAGGCAGGGAGAGGCTGCTGGCTGCTCCCCTGCTCCCTCTGAGTCAGTTGCCTGGGCTGTCGGGGCCTGAGACTGATGAGATGGGTGACTTTCCCGGGTTCTTCCTCTGCCAGGAACCCCTGGGCGCATGCAGCTGGGACTTCCAATGGCAGCTGGGAGGCCAGTGAAAGGGTGTGCTGACACACGCTCCCTGGCCCCAGCACACCTGGCAGGGCTTCAGCCCAGAGCCCGGGGTGGTTTGGGATGGAGTCTTGGGGTCCTTTGTTTCTTTGCCCTCGGAGAACCTGGAGGGCGCAGGGCTTGGCGCCCATGGGCTGCCTGGCCTGGTAACCTCCCACCTGCCCCAGCACAGAGGTGGCTTCCAGAACTGCCCCCTGACCAGGGGTGGGATGCACAGGGAGGAGCGAGTGAGCAAACAGGAGCTTAGTCCTAGCAGGCCGCTCCCTCCATGCACTTCTGTATGCCCACCCAGAGCTTTGTAAGCGAGGGCATGGGCTGGGGGAGACAGCTGGCAAGATGGGAGCCTGCTGGTTCCAGGAGAGGGAAGCGGAGAGCACAGCGATCCTGCCTCTGGGTCTCCGGCCAGTTGCTGGGTCACCTCTCCATGCCTCCGCCTCCTCGTGAGGCAGCGTAGTAGTCGGCTGAGTTAATGTATGGATAGCCCTTGGGACAGACCTGTCATGGGCATTGTGTAAGTTCCTATGGACGTGCCCTGTCTCTTCTAGACTCGGGGTTCTGGGTGGCCTTGGCCCTGTTGGTGCAGGGTGAGCCCTCACAGGTGCCCCAAACTCCCTTCCATCGCCTGCGGCCTTTGGTCATGTCATCCCACAGCAAGCTTGTCCCCTCCCTGCTGCTCTGCAGGCCAAGTTGCCCGGGACCTGCCTGCTCACCATTCGTGTGCTGCAGGCCCACAGCCTGCCTGCCAGGGACGTGGGTGAGTTGACTGAGAGAGGAGAAGGGAACTGAGGTTGCAATTGGAGCAGGGCAGGGACGGTGGGAGGTGGCAGGAGGGCTGGGCCTGCGAGGTCCTGGGAGGAGGGGCTGCAAAGAGGGACGGGCAAGGGCTGGTGATGGAGGGTGGGGTTCGGTGCGTCCCCAGGGATCCCTCTGGTGGTAGACTCTGCGTGGCTGGCTTGGGGGAGAATTGGCCCTCATTTCTTCTCCTCCAAGTGACCCACCCTGACTTCTATGTGACCCTGTGGCTGCCCACGGCCTGCAACCACCGGCTCCAGACACGCACGGTCAACAACTGCAGAAACCCTGTCTGGAACCAGAGCTTCCACTTCCGGGTGCACAGCCAGATCAAGGTGGGCCTGCCTCAGCCCAGCCCTGCGTACCCCCAGCGCCACCCCCACCCCACCCCCACCCCATGGCCCTGTCCCGCTGCTCCCCTTCCAGAACATGGTGGAGCTGAAAGTCTTTGACCAGGACCTGCTGACCAGCGACGACCCCGTGCTGTCAGTGCTGTTTGACGTGGCACTCTGCTGCCTGGGGAGTTCTGGCTCCAGAGCTTCTTGCTGAGCCCGCAGGCAAGAATCCACATGGGCGGCCACCCTCGGTACCACCAACGGGATGCTGCTTAAATGCCCCTCTTCAAAGAACTTGTTTACAGACCATGAGGTCAGGTTTACCTGGTGCCCGAGTGTCAACCAGGACCTGCTTCCCGAGGAGCGGCCCCCTCCTCGGGGCCACATTATGGACAGCAGCCCTCCCCGCATTGGCACCCCTGGCTGGCGTCTGGGTTGGAATCTGCACATACCCACACTGACACACACACTCACATTCACACCCACACGCAGCCTCACACACATACACAGGTACACTCACACGCAAGCACACGCACTCAACCACTGTCACACTCACACATGCACAGCCATGTGGATACACATGCACACACACTCACATGTGCACACAACCACTCACATGCATGCCCACATACATGCACACGTCTTACCTTTATAACTTGCTTTTTCAGGGTGGGGAGCGGTTCGACGTTGAATTCCGCCTGCAGAGTGTGTGAGTTGGGGGTTGCGGGGGTCAGGGGAGTTGGGGGTTGCGAGGTAGGGAGAGGGGCTCTGGGTCAAATCTCTCCCTTCTGGAAGGAGAGAGCCTCGTGCGCTCAGGGCTGGTGTCCTTCCCCGGGGACCCTCTGTGGTTGGAAGGACTGCCTAGGCTTCCTTGGGGGCAAGAACCTGACCCCCGCTCATGGCTTTTCCCAGGACAGACTTTGCGGAGCAGCTCACCAGCAACGGTGTCCTAGTGGTGAGTCAGATCATTGTAGTGATTGATTCAGGATCATAGTAGTGTTTCGGGATCATAGTGGTGATTTGGGAAGGTAATGGTGACTTAGGATCATGGTACTAATTCGGGATCATGGTAGTGCTTTGTGATCATAGTAGTGCTGTGTGATCATAGTAGTGTTGGGATCATAGTAGTGATTTGGGATCATAGTAGTGCTTTGGGGTCATAGTAGTGCTTTGTGATCATAGTAGTGCTTTGGGATCATAGTAGTGATTTGGGATCATAGTAGTGCTTTGTGATCATAGTAGTGCTTTGGGATCATAGTAGTGATTTGGGATCATAGTAGTGATTTGGGATCATAGTAGTGCTTTGGGATTGTAGTGGTGAGTGACACACCCTCCCTCACGCCATCTGCTCACCTGCCCTCCTGGCTGCAAGTCTGTCTGGACCAGGAAAGAGCAAAGTGGGAGGAGCTATGATTTCCAGAGGACATGGGACTGAGGAGCAGGAACCGCAGGCTGCAGGGGAAAGGGTAGTGGTGAGGTATCCTTGCGTGGGAGGGGCGGCATATGAATATTCTCTTCCCAACACAGGCCCGTGAGCTTTCCCGCTTGCATGTGCGGCTGGAGGAGGCTGGGGACCAGAAGGGTGAGTCTCCCAGGTCACCAGGACAGCCCTGGCCCTCAGCCTATGTCTTCCCCCTTCCTCAGCTGCCCATCCTGGAAGAAGCTGCCAGCCACCTGTAGCCTCCGAAGGCTAGGGGCTGGGGGTGAAACTGCCCGGGCTTACCAGGACCTGGTCTTTTCCCATGACCCTGCTCCGAGGGGGCTGGGCTGGGGGTAACTCCTCCCAGCCTCTGCCAGCCACAGGGGCGGGAGATACCTCACGGGCAGGGAAACCCCTCCCACCCCTACCTCGGTTCCTTTCTCCAGAGTCAAAGGGAAAAGTTCAGCTTGTGGTCCCCAGGTCCTACGAGGGATCTCAGGAGGCCACCGTAGGCAGCGACTCCTTCCGTTTCCACTTCCCCACCTGCTGGGAGCAGGAGCTGAGTATCCACCTGCAGGTAGGGTGCCCCCCCCCACTGACCCCCTGGACTTCAGGCCCACAGGGCCGGGTGGTACCCCTGCTCTGAGACTCGGGTAAGTGTACAGTTTTTGTCCCCTTGCAGAACGCCCCCCAGGAGCAACTGAAGGTGCCACTCAGGGCCCTGCCATCAGACCAGCTCGTGAGGCTGGTCTTCCCTACGTCCCAGGTACTCTTCACTCAGAGGAAGAGACCTTGATGTGGGGGTGGGACAGGGCCTCAGGCCAGTGCGGGGGTGGGGGCAGGGGGTGACTCCTTCTCTCCCTTTTCTTTTGGGCCAAGCCCCTGGGCTGGCCTGTGGGGGTGCATCCCTGTGGAGATGGCTGGGACATCCCAGGGCCGGAGTTGGTGTGGAGGTGCCAGCCTTTCTGAGTGGTGTTTTGCTGGTTTGCAGGAGCCTCTGATGAAGGTGGAGCTGAGAAAAGAAGACATGTGAGAGGCTGGGCTGGGGGAGAGCAGCCGGTGGAGGGAGGGCGCTACTTGCAGCTGGGTGGCCTGGAGGACCGGAAGCAAGCGGGTGGCTGCAGCAGGGAGCTCCCAGTCTTGGGAAGGTGCTCAGAGCAGAGAGGGTCCTTCCTCAGCCTTGTAGTCTGCGTGTGGCCTCACTGGGTGGGAGAGAGGTGGGGGCTGAGGAGAGTAACACGCCTGGTTTGAGGAGCACAAAGACCAGAAGGAAGCAACCTTTTGGATGGAAGCAACGTAGCTGGGCCTTCAAGAACTTTTGCTGGCCCTCGGTGTCTAGGAGCATAAGCAGCCCCAACTTAAAGACCTTTGTTCCTTCTCAGCCTCCGTGCCCCCTCCCCAGTGTAGCCCTGGTCCAGCGTTGCAGGGGAGGGAGAAGCTGAGACTCAGGGCCGTTTTGGCCAGAGGGACACCCTCATCTGCCGGCTGGCCTTGCTGTCATGCCGGGCGTGTTGGTGTGTCTCTGGGCCCACCATCCCCCCCTCACTCTCAAAGCTTCAGCACACAGCCTGAAGGGAGAGAAGAGATGGACGTGGATCTTGCAGGGAGATGGGCCCAGTGTCCTCTTTTCTGATGAGGATGAGCACTGCCTCACTGTCCGTCCATCCCCCCACCCCACCCCCAGACCAGGGGAGCTGGCCGTGCGCCTGGGCTTTGAGCTGTGTGCTGAGGAGCAGGCCTTCCTGAGCAGGAGGAAGCAGGTGGTGGCCAAGGCCCTGCAGCAGGCCCTGCAGATGGAGGGAGACCTGCAGGAGGACGAGGTCTGTCGGGCTGGGCAGGAGTGTGGGGGTCTCAGGCCGAGGGTTGAGCTGAGTGGGCCTCCACACTTCCATTGCCCGACCAGGGTTGGTTGTAAGGCGGACTTGTGTTTGCCTCTCGTCTGCCCACCTACCCCCCTTGTACTTCCCGGAGCTTTCTTGATGTTATCTTGGGCCCGATGCGGCTGAGCAGTGTCAGAACCACGGGCCCCACCAGGGGTAGCTACCCTTCTCTGGGCGTTGGCCCTTGTCCTGGAGCTGCTTTTAAGACTGGGCCTCTCAGACAACTCGGTGGACATCTGGCCAGGCCTCTCTTCTGGTTGGGCTGGCTCCTAAGGAAATGAGCTCCTTGCAAAGGGAGAGGGGCACTGATTTGGGGGTTTTGAGGTGAGCCTGCGTCTTTTAAGAAGTGACCGCTGTACTCCCCAGGCTGGGGATGGGGAGATAAGGCCTGTGGCCTGTACGCTCCCTGGAGTTTTCAAAACCCGAAAGGACCCACCCTGCTGAAGGAGGTTATCCTGACATGACTCTCCTCAGCTGCTCTGACTCAGACCCGCTCCATGGGTCCCCACCAGACTCTGACCTACGCTAACTTGGTGGTGGGGCCAGGGGCAGGGGACTGAGTGGCCACTTGACTTGCTGTGTTCTCCTCCTGTGGTTTTTACTGCCCGGCGCACCCTGACCTCCCCTCCACCAACTGGAAGTCCCCGCAGGGCCTCCCTTGAGCCCAGCTGTACTCTGCCCTTCCAGGTCCCAGTGGTGGCAATCATGGCTACTGGTGGAGGGGTCCGGGCAATGACTTCCCTGTATGGGCAGCTGACCGGCCTCAGGGAGCTGGGCCTCTTGGACTGCGTCTTCTACATCACAGGGCCCTCGGGCTCCACTTGGTGAGCAGGCTGAGTGTGGGATCTGGGGGTGAGTGGGCAGAGGCAGGGGTGCCTGTGGTAAGGCTTCTCCAGTGCCCCCTTGGCCTCCATGACTAGATTGGAAGGTCTGCGAGGAGGCAGGTGGCAGGTGCGATATGCCCAAGGCGCCCCATGGGCTTCGGCTGTCTCCATGGAGCTGGAAGGCACCTGCGGGCTGCTGCCCTGGGAGAGAAGGTCCGAAGGGGTGTGAGGTCTCGGGGACTCTTAGAGGTACCTGTCTGCCCCCGACCTCTGGCTTTGCCTAGGACCTTAGAAAACCTCTACAAGGTTCCAGAGTGGTTGCAGAAGGACCTGGGGGGCGCCACCGTACTGCTGAAGACGCAGGTGACCAAGAACAAGCTGGGCATGTTGGCTCCCAGCCAGCTGCAATGGTACGACCAGGAGCTGGAGGAGCGCGCTCGCCTGGGACACCCGGCCTGCTTCACCAACCTCTGGGCCCTCATCAATGAGGCCATGCGACATGATTGGGTACAGAAGGGCGGCCCACGGGGAAGGGCCTGGACCTGGAGGCAGCCCTGCTGGGTAGCAGGGCGAGGGGAGATCTCCAGAGAACAGGCAGCAATGGGTTTACACGGAGGTATCTCCCTACAGCCTGATGACCACAAGCTCTCGGAGCAGCGACAGGCTCTGAGGCACGGCCAGAAACCTCTCCCCATGTACTATGCCCTCAACACTAAGGGGCACGGCCTGTCCGCCTTCGAATTTGGAGGCAGGTCGAGGCAGCTGGTTGAGGCCCCGGGCGGCCAGGGGTCGGGGAAGGGGTGGTTGGGATGGTGTGGGGAGGCAGTTTTTCATGCCCTTCTCCTTACACTCTGGTCCGGGACCCGAGTGAATCCAGACACCCATGACCCCAGAGTCACTTGGACTGGAGGGGAGTCGCCCCGTCCTTTGTGGCTGCCCTGCGTGGGTTCGGGTGGGCAGGAGGGTGGTGGCCAACAGCGGTCCCTTCCCACCGCAGAGTGGTGTGATTTCTCCCCCTACGAGCTCGGTTTCTCCAAGTAAGGTGCCTTCATCCCCTCCGAGCTCTTCGGCTCCAAGTTCTTCATGGGGCGGCTGATGAAGAGGATGCCTGAGTCCCGCATCTGCTTCCTGGAAGGTGAGGGGGTCTTGGAGAGAGAATGGGGGAGGGGAGGATGTTTCTGGGGGAGCCCCATCACTGAGGCGGGCAGCAGGGAAGGGTCAGGCTGTGACAGGAATGGGGGCTCTCGTCCCCTTGTGTCTGCGCTCCCAGGTATCTGGACCAACATATATGCAGCCAGCCTCCAAGACAGCTAATACTGGTCCTCGGAGCCCAGTCCGTTCTGGGATCGCTGGGCTCAGACCCTGACCAGCTTGGGTAGGTGCCCAGGCTCCGGGGCTGGTGCTGGAGGTGGGCATGTGACTCCCAGCTCTGTGTGTGTGGTGGTGGGGGCACTGGTCTCAGCTCTTTCCCTCTCCGGGGTCACTGCCCTCAGACTGGGCTAGCACCCACGCCCCACTCCCTGGCTGTGCAGACAAGGAGCAGGTCCCAGTGCTGAAGATGGAAGTGCCACCCAGCCTGGCTGGGAGGATCAGGGAGTTGTTCTCTGGCCTCCTGACGTGTCGCCCGCTTGCCCAAGCCACCCACAACTTTCTGCGTGGTCTCCAGTTCCACAAAGACTATTTCCAGCATCCTCACTTCTCCTCCTGGAAAGGTAGCTTCTCCCACCGGGGTCCAGCCCCCTGATGTCTTCCCAGAGCTGTGGGCCTTGGCTCCAGGCCCCTCCTGGGCCCCTCACCCCACCCCTTGGCTCGAGGCCTTCCATGTGTGGCCCCATGGGATGTGAGAAGTAGAGTTTCCTGCCTTCTCCTTCAGCTGGGGCTGGAGGTTGCTTCAGGGCTGGGGCCAGGTGGGTGGGGCCTGAGGGCGGAGTCTTTTTCCAGGAGCAGCCAGTGACTGCCACTGACCAGGGGAGCAAGCGTGGTGTCCTCAGCACCCGTGCTCAAGGCTGCCCTCCCACCCTGCCCACCTCTCCAGACACCAAACTGGATGGACACCCTAACCAGCTTACCCCTGGGGAGCCCCGCCTGTGCCTGCTGGACGTGGGCTACTTTATCAACACCAGCTGCCCGCCCCTCCTGCAGCCCACCCGGGACATGGACCTCATCCTGTCGCTGGACTACAATTTAAATGCCGCCTTTCTGGTGGGGGAGATGATGAGTGGCACCCGAGGATGCTAGGGCGGCTTCACAGTGTGTGCCTTGCTTGCTTCCTCCCAACCCTACGAGACAGGGACCCACATGCTATGGGCTGAGCTGTCCAGAGAAACAAAAGCAGCAACACTCCTCTGTGTAAAAAGAAAGAGCTTTAGATCAAGAAATCATTTTAGATCAGCAAGGCATCCCAGCCCAGTGCGATGCAAGACCATGCTAGTCAGAACCTTCCTCAGCCTCTGTGTAGCTGCAGGCAGATAATGTCCAGGCTGGCGTGAACACGGCCGAGTCGGCGGCTCTCCAGGCTGGTGGCCCCATGGGGCCGTCCCTGGAGACAGAATCCCAGCGAGGAGGAAGAGGCTCATAGCATCTCTCCTTCCTTCCAAGGAGGGATCACCAGGCTTCCACCTGAGTGACAGGTGGGACTCCACCCCTGCACTTTCACGCAGGTCCAAGTGGACATAATATCTAACCACCACACCATGTCAAAACAACCAAACCAGGATCCCCACCATGGAGTCCATGCTGACTCACCGGGTCCCCCTTGGTGTGTTTCCGAGATCGAACTGCTTACGGGAGTAAAAATGCCCACGGAGCAGTTTGTCACAGGAAACCAGCCTCTAACAACCAATGGGTCAGTAGACACAATTGTATGGCGATAAAATAGTAAAGGTCTAGTAAAGTCATAGAGGCTAGGAGAGATAGGGGAGCGAGAGTACAATAAAGGAGTCAGGCACGTTTTATGATAGCATGCTCACCTCAGCTCCTCTTGATGGACCACGTGGAAGTGGGGGAAGAGAGAGCATCTGTATTATCTTGGGGTAGTTACAGGTAGCCTTAAGACATGCATATTCAGTAGTTACATACGCCACAAGGTGGGTGGGATCAACAGTAACGTCCTGAGCTCACAAGTGAGGAAACCTAACAGCTGCATTGGGGGAAGCTGAGAGGGGGGCTGGGCGACAGCAGGAAGAGAGAGCCAGAGGATGTCTGCCTCTGTAGGGAGATCAGACCAGCCATGTGCTCACTTGAAGGCAGCATGGCTGTTAAGGGAGAGTCTGTGGCTACCAACGTGGAGGCACAAGTTCAGGAACGTGGTGCTCGGCCCTCTATCCATGGAGCAGCGGGTGGTTTCCCAGTGCTGACCCTGCAGAACCTCGTCCAGCACATAACTGCTTCACCACCAGCGCTCCCTGTGAAAAGAACTGGGGTTTCATTCACGCTCCTTCAGGGGGCATTCTCCGCAATGGGGAGATGATGTGATGGTGAATCTGGTTGGCTGCACCTGCACCCCAGCTGGTTGCAGACCGTCGACACCCCAGCGTTTAGTTTCTGTGTTAATTTAGTGAGAGGTGTGTGCCCTTCATGGCTGGCCTCAGCGATGGCTACAGTCCGTTTGGTGGAGCTCTGAGGGGCTGCGGCACGGCTGTCCCCTCCGACTGATGCTTGGTCCTGTGTGACGTCAGTGTCCAGGACCAAGGGAGCCCGAGGCTAGCCCTCTTCTGCCCTCTGTGCCCCTGCAGCAGCTGCAGCTGGTGGGCCGCATGTGCGAAGAGCAGGGCATCCCGTTCCCGCCCATCTCTCCCAGCCCCGAGGAGGAGCGCCAGCCTCGGGAGTGCCACAAGTTCTCCGACCCCGGCCGGCCTGAGGCCCCAATCATTCTGCACTTCCCCCTGGTCAACGACTCCTTCCGGGACCACTCGGCCCCTGGTGAGCCAGCTTGCCGCCACCCCCTTCCTGGTGTCCCAGCCTCCCCGACCCAGCAGACCCGCCCTCCACCCCAGCACCCTGCCCCTCCATGCCCACGATGTGTTCTCTCTGCACAGGGGTCCCTAGGACGCCCGAGGAGCAGGAGGCCGGCCGGGTGAACCTGTCTCCGTCTGACTCCCCCTACCACTACTCGAAAGTGACCTATAGCCAGGAGGACTTGGACAAGCTTCTGGGCCTGGCCCACTGCAACATCTGCAACAACCAGGAGCCGCTGATGGCTGCCCTGCGCGAGGCCGTGCGGAGGAGGAGGCAGCGCTGACAGCCCGCCCCAAGTGATGCCATGGAGGGACAGCGCTGCAGCTCTGCCCCGCCATGCCTCAGACTCAGAGAGCCATCCACCAGTGTTCTGGGGCCTCGGAGGGCCTGGTTGGCCCCTGCGGCACCCTTCCTAGCCTTGGGTGTATGCCCTGGTACCCCAGACGGGGCAGGAGCTGCCAGCACCTCAGAGGGCCATCTGCACTGTGAACCGAAGCTGTGACTGCGGGCTTGCCACAGCTCAGCAGCTGCTCTGGTCCTGGGCCCTGGGCCCCTGGAGCAGGCCACAGTGGGCCTCTTCTCCAAGCACCGGGAGAGGTGGGGTGCAGAGGTGCTGTGGCAGCTGGGGTGCAAATGGGGTGGGGTTGGGTTTCTGGGTGGCTGGGCCCGGTGTAGAGTGCTGGTACTGGGGGGAGGGTCCCAGGCTCCCCCGCCCTGCTGCTCTGAATGCTGTACGCAGGGACTCGGGGGCTGCACACATTACAGGACTCGTCCCACCAACGGTCTGAGGATGTCATTGCTGCTACGAATGGGGAGACCTTTGGTACCACCATCAAAGACCAGTTTAGGAAACAAGACAAGGACACATCTCCCTGGCCCCGCAAAGAGTTGCCAGCCTCTTGGTGCTGTGCCACCCTTTCCCAGCAGGAAGCCCCGTAGGAGGTGTCTGCTTCGGGCACCCCTGCCCCACCCTCCCAGCCAGTAGCTGCCCTCTTTGGCGGGTGGGGGTCAGAGCACCTTGAGGAAGAGCCTAGGAAGGTGTGACCTCGGAAGGGCTGCCTCTTACCAGGAGCTGCCCGTTCCCAGGGTGCTGCGTGGTGGCCTGGCTAGACTGTGGTGAGCCTGCAAGGGCAGTCTGTGGCTGGTTCCATGTGGTGACCTGTATGGAGCACGTCCTCACCTACAGCCCCAGGGTCACTTCTGGGCCCACCCACTCACCTACAGCCCCAGGGTCACTTCTGGCCCCACCCACCCCTGTGGAGGAGCAGCGAGGCCCAGTGAATGAATGTTGGGTCCCTGGGCCACACCTG